>NC_086451.1:320885412-321485412 GCF_028390025.1 Pseudophryne corroboree
GGGAGCTGAGGGATAGGGCGGTAGTTTGAGAGAGCGTTAGAGTCAGAATTTTGTTTTTTCAAAATGGGAGTAATCACTGCATGCTTGAAGAGTGAAGGAAAAATACCAGTAGAGAGAGAGATACTCCTCCCTAGATGTTGGTGCCTGATCATCGGCAGCACAGAAGGACATGCAGCAATGACGTCACTGCGTCATCACCGCCAATGTCTAGAGGGGGACTGAGGAAGGCAAAGCTAGGGGAGGCTGTCTAGGTGTTTTGCACAGCCTGTTTACCACATGTTGATGTGAGAGTTGTGTCAGCAGTCAGCTCTTTAATTCAGTGAGTGCTACAGTTGCTGGCCTGGCATGTTGCAGGTGTCCGACATTAGTGTGTGTCTGTGCACACAAGGCACCCCCACACACACACTTGCCTGTGCTTGTAGCGCAGAAACTTCAACCAGGTCGTAGACTGAGGTAGCAATGAAGCTCAAAGTCAAGGATATGTGCTCTTGTGCAGTTCTGTTATACTGTATTTTACAATTCTGACGTTTTTTTTTTTTTTTTTTAAACCCACAGGTGCCAGTCTAGGATGGCAGAGATTAACTGTGCCCACTTTCCATGTCAAAGTTGTTGGTTTTTTTTTGTAATCTTTTATGATTTTAAATGACTGTAATTTTGCCACTTATATAACTGGCTCAGTTTAAAAAATATATTTTTTAAGCAATTACAGGTAGAATACAAAAATGTATAATGCATTTCAGAAACACATCATACTCTGCCAAATTCTGAGCACACAAGTTTCTATGAGCTGGACTCTAAAGTGTTCAGATCATCAAATCTGCAATTGTTTGTATGTATAAAGCTGTGTGGATTTAGTGCTGTTCCACTCTGTAATCGAGCATCCTGGGTGGATGTGACGTAGTCTGAGTGATGGCTTTTGTATGTGTTTCTTATATGGTATGTTCTAACAGTCATTCATCTAACTATGAGATCAGTGTGAGCAAAGTTATTTTCATTTATTTACGTTATACAAATTGAATACAATTAAGGCTGGAGATATGGAAAGCTAAGGCCCAGGGCACAGAGAATGTTTTACAGAGAATAAAGAAATATTATACAGTAGCTTTTTCCGTAACACAATATATACATGTGCATTGTTAAATAATTTATTTGTGATTTTTCTTCTGTATTCATAATGAATCATTACTTATAATAAAATGCTCTGGGATTTGTCAACCTTTTGTCACAGAATGCCTCTGCTAAAGATTATGACTGACTGCCAGATTCTGAAATCCATGAGTCAATAACATGAGTATATAAATGTGATGGGGAAATGATGAGTTTCAGAGAATGGATACTCTAGATCAATCCCTCAATACTCACCCCACCCTGGGAGTTTTCCTTTGCTTATTCTAAGACTTTGGTTTTCCTTTTAGTTTGATTCTTTAGTAAGTGCAAGAGGTTGTTTGTGCAGTACAATCTTCAAGAGGTTCAATACACCAGAAAACCAAAATGGTGTTGACTTCTGATGTATTTGTGCAGATTGGGACCTTTAGCTTGTACTATACACTTAATCCTAATAAATACATAAATATACAGGTAAATATTGTGTTAATCCTGAGTAAAGTAACACAACTCTAGGGACAGAAAGAACAGGACTGCTCTAAAGGTGGGTACACACTTAGGGATAAATTAAACAACGTCACTCATTTTGACTGTTCCTGAGTGACATGGTTTATTTTATCGCTAAGTGTGTATGCCGCTGCCGAGCGATGCGCGGCCCCCGCGGGTCGTTAACAACCCTCGTTGTAGGACGTGCATATAGCTCAATTTAGACTGTCGTCAAGTAACTGCATGCACGGCCCGGCCGCGATGTGACGTCACTAAATGATATGGTTGTCATATCGCTCAGTGTGTACGCACTGCCGCCGACCGCCCCGGCAGGGAAGAGAGCACACTAGGCGACGTCGCTCACAAAGCACATTGCCTGCTGTGTACCCACCTTCAGTTGGATGCATCTGTTTTCATGGACACAAAGAGTGTAGCATATAGTGCTAGCGAATTTACACATTTTTGTGCATCTCCTTTAGATTCTGAGCCGATAGAACTTAACCAGATTAGTGTGAAATGAGGAATTTGGGGAGCACCTTGATCGTATGGTATTGTTTTGGGGCAGTGTAGCTTGAGTTCTATACTATTCTGAGTCATGTGTATGGAGAAGGCAAACTTATTTCAGACAGACCTCTTGCACCTGGCATGGGGCTGATGCATGCTGATGATGGTTGGGACTTCTGGGACTGGAGTTTCGGGCCCGGGCGGAGAAGGGGCCCGCTTCCACAATGGAGGGGATGAGGAGCTGCTTGTACTCAGAGTCGCTGTAGGCGGTGGGTATTGAATATTGCTGGGGTAATGGTAGGCTGTCGGAGGAGGACAAGGAGTAGGGAGAGGAGAGAAGCTTCCCTTCCTCCACTCTGTGTGCTTTCTGCTGCTGCTGTACCATCCTCCGTCAGAGACACGTCAGTCTTACCACAGCTCTGCTGCCAGTGATCCTCCCCACACTTTTACACTGTCTAACATCACCCCACATACAGGTGTGTGTAGCATCACAGGGGTTCACTATTAATTTATATATACTGTGCAGCTGTCCAGCGGAATGATGGCTGCTGGCTGGTGAGATATCCACTGGTATGTGCATGGCAAAGCTGGGTCTGCACCCTGGCATGCCCTGGTGTCCACCCCTGGCACATGAGCTGGGGGGGCTTACTATCCGTGCCTGCTGCTGCCACCGCATGTGTGTGTGTCTGTGTGATGGGCTGGGAGAGGCAGCTAGGGGTATGGTTTATAAATAAATATTTAACCTAGGTTCTAACTTTGGGATCCTTGTAAAAGCATTGTTGGGGCCCCTGGGTGCTCAGTCTCAGCTGTCTGGAGCCACGGCAGCTGCTAAACCTTCTTCCTTAATAAATGGCCTTCAATTCTCATCTGCTAACTTTACATTTTGATTTTGCCACTTTTTACAGAGTGATCATTTTGAGATAGTCATGCACAGTTCTTCCCATGCTTAACCTTAAAAAAAAAAAAAAAAAAAGTTAAAATGAGTGTGGCTAATCTAGCTCTAAGTAACCTGTAAATCTTTTGTGGGTGCTCGGCCTAAAGTGCAAAGGTCCTTTCTATAACGATTGGCAGAGGTTTTTGCAGCGCTAAAAATTAAAACAAAATTTTTTTTTTAAGATGGAATTAAGGGGCTAATTCAGGTTGGATCGCAGCTGGCGATCCAGCTGGAATTTTTGGTGAAAAGGTACAGGCACATGAGCAGCACCCATCCTGCACATGCAATGGCATTTTCCACGGAGGAGGGGGGGGGCACAGAAAATGCAGAGGCGGTCGCGGGGTGAGGGGGAGGGATGGCAGCAACGCTCCGTTTCCAGGGAGGAGACGGAACGTTGCGGGGGTGGTGCGTTGTGAATGGGGGTGGAGCCGGAAAAATGGGGGCGTGTCGTGGGCATGATCACGGCGGCTGCGTGACGTCACACGAGGCCGATGCAATCAGGAAACTGGGGGCAAGTCTTCTGCGGCCGCAGCTAAACTGCGCCGGCAGGAGGCTCCCACAGTTTCTGCTAACAAGCAGAAATTGCGAACGCTTTGCAATTTCTGCTTGTTTAACTGGGGGAGGCTCCGGTCAGCATGCTGGGTGGCCTTGCCCAGCAATGGGCGGCCCCCAGCATGCAATACAAAGGATAGCAAATTCTGCTGATTAGCAGAATTTGCTATCCAACCTGAATTAGCCCCTTACTCATTGCCTGGCCCCAGGGCCGTAACTAGGTGCGTGCCAGCAGTGCTTGGCACACAGCGCATAAGCACTGTGGGCGCAGTACCGCCGGTAACACCTGCTGGTCCAGGCTGCGCGTAAGTCTGCCAGCCACTATCTGCAGCGCCCGGCTACTTCTCTGCTGGGCATAGTTCTGTTATTACACATAGCAGCGGAGCGCACAACGCTGTAGCTGTTTATCCCATCGGACCCCTCCCCCAACTCGTCTGCAGTTTTCCCCATGCTCATCCTACCTGACTTTTTTTTCCATTCGGTCCACCACTCCCCGGCTTGTCTACAGGCTTAGTGGATACAGCGTGTGGGCTGCTATTGCGGGAGGGGGTGTGACAGCAGCGGTGCTGCGTCTGTGTGTATCCAGCTCCATCACTGACACTGGCTGATCAACGCGGCCACCTGCTGTGTGCACCACATGAGCAATACTGAGTTGGGCTGGCTGGCTGGGTGAGCACTCACAGTGAATATCTGGTGAGTGATTGCACACGTGGCGGAGGTGCCGCAGGAGGGGAGGAGGGCTTTAATAAATGAAGCCAGCCGGGTGAGCACTCTCTGACCTGGCAGCATCTATAATTATGGTTATTAAGTTATGGTGTATATGTAATGTAATAAAAAGTGCTTAATCTGAGGGGGAACTGTTCCTGGTGTTGGACAGTCGGGCACCTCCCTGCACTACACTGTTGGTTCATACTTGAAATAAACTACAGCTCCCAGCAGCCCTTGTTGCAGGGAGCTCCCGGCAGCAAGGGCTGGTTTATTTTAAGTTTGAACACTCAGTAGTGCGGAGCAGTGCCGGACTGCCAACGATGTCAGCCTACTGCCCACCCCAAGTCCCAGCTCCTCCTGCCCGATCCCAGTCCCAGTTCCTCTGGTTACACTGATAGGAGGCAAAACTCCACCCTCACAGCTCGTTTCCTTGGCAACCAGCTTCCACCGCCGGCTCCAGGCTCCAATGGCAGGGGTATGGGACACAGCTACTGTGGGCATTAATATGTGTGTTTAAGCAGCACAACGACAATGGCATTATGTGTATAAGCATCAAAACTACTGTGGGCAGTATGTGTGTAAGCAGCACAACTACATTATGTATGTAAGGGGCATAACTACAGTTAGCATTATGTGTATAACGTACTCATTATGTGTATAATGTGTAAAAAAAAAGGGGGACTTTACCTGCCGTACTGTGTAAAAGGGGACTCTACCTGCCGTACTGTGTTAAAGAGGACTCTGCCTGCCGTAATGTGTAAAAGGGGACTCTACCTGCCACAATGTGTAAAAAGGGGACTCTGCTGCCATAATGTGTAGAAAGGGGACTCTGCCTGCTGTAATGTGTAAAAGGGGAACTCTGCAGCCGTAATGTGTAAAAATGGGACTCTGCTGCCGTAATTTGTAAAAGGGAGCTCTTCCTGCCTAAGGTGGAAAAGGGAGCTCAGCCTGTCGTAATGTGTAAAAGGGAGCTCTTCCTGCCATAATGTGAAAAATGAGACTCTACTTGCCTAATGTATAAAAGGGGACTCTAC
This sequence comes from Pseudophryne corroboree, assembly GCF_028390025.1. NCBI lineage: Eukaryota > Metazoa > Chordata > Amphibia > Anura > Myobatrachidae > Pseudophryne > Pseudophryne corroboree. The sequence goes on from NC_086451.1 coordinate 320,890,735, forward strand.
CTACCGTACTGTCTAAAAGGGGACTCTGCCTGCCGTACTGTGTAAAAGGGGACTCTGCCTGCCGTACTGTGTAAAAGGGGACTCTGCCTGCCATAATGTGTGAAAGGGAGCTCTGGCCATGCCCCTTTCCCAAGAAGCCACTCCCTGTTGTATATTGGGGTCGCCAATGAGGTTTCTTGCACACAGCGCTAAAATGTCTATTTACGGCACTGCCAGGCCCCACAATTTCTGATGGCAGCCCTGCTGTAAGTTCTTATATTACTGATGACAGTTGGGGCTATGGATGGAAAAACAGTGGGCCACTTAAAGCCATACAGATCCTCACATAAGCCCTAGGAAGACTTGCAGTTGCATAAGTCAGTAAATCAGGCTTCCACTGCATCATGCAAACAGAACCACTTTGAGGAGTATTCAATTACCAATGAAGAAACATCAGGAGCAAAAAACTAAACATCTTTTAAAAAATTTTCCTGATGTTTGCTCGTTTTTTTTTTTGCCGTATCCAATAAGGTCACCCCCCAAAAAATCCTTAGAACCCAAAAGCACACAGTTTCAGTGAAACCTGTGTGTTTTCGGTAGGAACAACTTAATTTTAGGATGAAGGAACTATTTTCGGGGATTTAGCTTTGCCTTCCTGAGGCAGGTAAAACAAAATCCCTGATAGGTGCGTCTCACTACGGCTTATCAGGGATGATTGAATAGCCCTGGCGAGATAATTACCCATGATCAATGATCACGGGTAATTGAATACCCCCCTTTGCATCCGGCTCAGAATCAGCCCAAATGTATTTAAATGGGCTTGCCTGGATAGTAGAGATGTGCGTGAACCCTATATATATATATATATATATATATATATATATATATATACACACCATTTAAAAAAATAAAGGGAACACTTAAACAACACAATGTAACTCCAAGTCAATCACACTTCTGTGAAATCAAACTGTCCACTTAGGAAGCAACACTGATTGACAATCAATTTCACATGCTGTTGTGCAAATAGAATAGACAACAGGTGGGAATTATAGGCAATTAGCAAGACACCCCCAATAAAAGAGTTGTTCTGCAGGTGGTGACCACAGACCACTTCTCAGCTCCTATGCTTTCTGGCTGATGTTTTGGTCACTTTTGAAAGCTGGCAGTGCTTTCACTCTAGTAGTAGCATGAGACAGAGTCTACAACCCACACAAGTGTCTCAGGTAGTGCAGCTCATCCAGGACGGCACATCAATGCGATCTGTGGCAAGAAGGTTTGCTGTGTCTGTCAACGTAGTGTCCAGAGCATGGAGGCACTACAAGGAGACAGGCCAGTACATCAGGAGACGTGGAGGAGGCCGTAGGAGGGCAAAAACCCAGCAGCAGGACCGCTACCTCTGCCTTTGTGCAAGGAGGAACAGGAAGAGCATTGCCAGAGCCCAGCAAAATGACCTCCAGCAAGCCACAAATGTGCATGTGTCTACTCAAACGATCAGAAACAGACTCCATGAGGGTGGTATGAGGGCCCGACGTCCACATGTGAGGGTTGTGCTTACAGCCCAACACTGTGCAGGACGTTTGGCATTTGCCAGAGAACACCAAGATTGGCAAATTTGCCACTGGCGCCCTGTGCTCTTCACAGATGAAAGCAGGTTCTCACTGAGCACATGTGACAGACGTGACAGAGTCTGGAGACACCAAGGAGAACATTCTGCTGCCTGCAACATCCTCCAGCATGACCGGTTTGGTAGTGGGTCAGCAATGGTGTGGGGTGGCATTTCTTTGGGGGGCCGCACAGCCCTCCATGTGCTCGCCAGAGGTAGCCTGACTGCCATTAGGTACCGAGATGGGATCCTCAGACCCCTTGTGAGACCATATGCTGGTGTGGTTGGCCCTGGGTTCCTCCTAATGCAAGACAATGCTAGACCTCATGTGGCTGGAGTGTGTCAGCAGTTCCTGCAAGACGAAGGCATTGATGCTATGGACTGGCCCGCCCGTTCCCCAGACCTGAATCCAATTGTTCAAATCTGGGACATCATGTCTCGCTCCATGCACCACAGACTGTCCAGGAGTTGGCGGATGCTTTAGTCCAGGTCTGGGAGAAGATCCCTCAGGAGACCATCCGCTACCTCATCAGGAGCAGGTTCAGGCATTGTAGGGAGGTCATACAGGCACATGGAGGCCACACTCACTACTGATCCTCATTTTGACATGTTTTAAGGACATTACATCAAAGTTGGATCAGCATGTAGTGTGTTTTTCCACTTTAATTTTGAGTGTGACTCCAAATCCAAACCTCCATGGGTTAATACATTTGATTTCCATTGATAATTTTTGTGTGATTTTGTTGTCAGCACATTCAATTATGTAAAGAACAAAGTATTTAATAAGAATATTTCATTCATTCAGATCTAGGATGTGTTATTTTAGTGTTCTCTTTATTTTTTTGAGCAGTGTATATATTAGTGATGTGCACCGGAAATTTTTAGGGTTTTGTGTTTTGGTTTTGGATTCGGTTCCACGGCCGTGTTTTGGATTCAGATGCGTTTTGCCAAAACCTCCCTGAAAATTTTTTGTCGGATTCGGGTGTGTTTTGGATTCGGGTGTTTTTTCTACAAAAAACCCTCAAAAACAGCTTAAATCATAGAATTTGGGGGTCATTTTGATCCCATAGTATTATTAACCTCAATAACCATAATTTCCACTCATTTCCAGTCTATTCTGAACACCTCACACCTCACAATATTATTTTTAGTCCTAAAATTTGCACCGAGGTCGCTGGATGGCTAAGCTAAGCGACCCAAGTGGCCGACACAAACACCTGGCCCATCTAGGAGTGGCACTGCAGTGTCAGACAGGATGACAGATTTAAAAAATAGTCCCCAAACAGCACATGATGCAAAGAAAAAAAGAGGTGCACTGTGGTCGCTGGATGGCTAAGCTAAGCGACCCAAGTGGCCGACACAAACACCTGGCCCATCTAGGAGTGGCACTACAGTGTCAGACATGATGGCAGATTTAAAAAATAGTCCCCAAACAGCACATGATGCAAAGAAAAAAAGAGGTGCACCAAGGTCGCTGGATGGCTAATCTAAGCGACCAAAGTGGCCGACACAAACACCTGGCCCATCTAGGAGTGGCACTGCAGTTTTCTAGAGAGAGGATGAGTGCTTCCATCCTCATGTGAATCTGAACCACTAGCCATGAACATAGGCCAGGGCCTCAGCCGTTCCTTGCCACTCCGTGTCGCAAATGGCATATTGGCAAGTTTACGCTTCTCAGCAGACGCTTTTAATTTTGATTTTTGGGTCATTTACTGAACTTTTGTAGTATACTTGACGACACAGAGGTAGAGCAGTGGACTACTGTACCGTACTGCTATATATTATATACTGGTGGTCAGCAAAATTCTTCACTGTCCTCCTACTATATATACTGTGTACAACTAAAATGCACCACATGTATGGATGGATAGTATACTTGACGACACAGAGGTAGGTAGAGCAGTGGACTACTGTACCGTACTGCTATATATTATATACTGGTGGTCAGCAAAATTCTGCACTGTCCTCCTACTATATATACTGCACACAACTAAAATGCAGCACAGGTATGGATGGATAGTATACTTGATGACACAGAGGTAGGTAGAGCAGTGGACTACTGTACCGTACTGCTATATATTATATACTGGTTGTCAGCAAAATTCTGCACTGTCCTCCTACTATATAAATTGCGCACAACTAAAATGCACCACAGGTATGGATGGATAGTATACTTGACGACACAGAGGTAGGTAGAGCAGTGGACTACTGTACCGTACTGCTATATATTATATACTGGTGGTCAGCAAAATTCTGCACTGTCCTCCTACTATATATACTGCGCACAACTAAAATGCACCACAGGTATGGATGGATAGTATACTTGACGACACAGAGGTAGTTAGAGCAGTGGACTACTGTACCGTACTGCTATATAATACTGGTGGTCACTGGTCAGCAAAATTCTGCACTGTCCTCCTACTATATACTACAATGCAGCACAGATATGGAGCATTTTTCAGGCAGAGAACGTAGATATTTTCAGCACACTGAGCACAGATATTTGCAAGCACACTGAGCACAGATATTTGCAGCACACTGAGCACAGATATTTGCAGCACACTGAACACAGAAACTGAGAGAACGCTGCACGTCCTCTCCCTACCATCTCCAATGCACGAGTGAAAATGGCGGCGACGCGCGGCTCCTTATATAGAATACGAATCTCACGAGATTCCAACAGCGGGATGATGACATTCGGGCACGCTCGGGTTAACTGAGCAAGGCAGGAAGATCCGAGGCTGCCTCGGACCCGTGTAAAATAGGTGAAGTTCGGATTCCGAGGAACCGAACCCGCTCATCACTAGTATATATATATATATACTTAGTTTTGGTTCCAATTCAGCATTGTGTTTTGGCAAAACCACTAAGATTCAGATTTAATCATTGATAAAAATTGATTTAAAAAAAACAATAAATTCATGTAATATTTGCAATCCAAAGCCCAAAATTTGGATTCAAATTACGAATTCCAAACCGTGAAGATTCAAACTGGGAACTGGATCGGATCTAGTATGGGGATCAGGACCAGGTTTTATTTCGGTTTGGATCCACAAAAGTAAAGCGGATTCGAATTTCTGGAGAACCGAACTGCACATCTCTACTGGATAGCACTGAGTTGCAAAGCCGATTTCTATAAACGCTAGGGCCTGATTTTAATCTGTACAATAGTGCCGTATGTAATAAAAAATATTTTTAAGAAACGAGGACGGCCTTGTTTACTTATTTTTTTCATCTTATTCCTTCATATGCAATTCCTGCAGGAGCTGTTATGTACTTTACCAGATTAATTTTCACAAGTGCCATATTTTTATTTTTTGAAATGACCCATACAGTACATCTGCATCTACAGTCTCCTTGTATTTTTTCTTTCCAACCTCTGCTTCAAAGTAGATTGGCTGCTTGCAGTTTCATTGTATCTATGGGGTATAGGGGATAATTCTGAGTTGATCGCAGCAAGAACTTTGTTAGCAGTTGGGCAAAACCATGGTGGTCATTCCGAGTTGTTCGCTCGCTGCTATTTTTAGCAGAAATGCAAACACAAAGCCGCCGCCCTCTGGGAGTGTATCTTAGCATAGCAGAATTGCTAACGAAAGATTAGCAATTCTACTATTAAGTATTTCCTTGCAGTTTCTGAGTAGCTCCAGCCCTACTCCTAGATTGTGATCACCTCAGTCCGTTTAGTTCCTGGTTTGACGTCACAAACATGCCCAGCGTCCAGCCAGCCACTCCCCCGTTTCTCCAGCCACTCCTGCGTTTTTCTGCTGGCACGCCTGCCTTTTTTTAGCACACTCCCAGAAAACACTCCTGTTACCAGTTACCACCCAGAAACACCCACTTCCTGTAAATCATTCTCCGATCAACAGAGCGACTGAAAAGCTTTATTCGCCCATGAGTAAAATAGCATAGTTTTGTGTTAAATTGCTTAGTGCGTGCGCCCTGCGGTGCATACGCATGCGCAGAACTGACGGATTTTAGCCTATTAGCAATTCTGCTAAAAGTAGCAGTGAGCGAACAACTCGGAATGACCACCCATGTGCACTGCAGGTGTGGCAGATATAACATGTGCAGAGAGAGTTAGATTTGGATGTGATGTGTTCAATCAGCAATCTAAATAGCAGTGTAAAAATAAAGCAGCCAGTATTTACCCTGCACAGAAACAAAATAAATCACCCAAATCTAACTCTCTCTGCACATGTTATATCTGCCTCCCCTGCAGTGCACATATGGGGTCATTCCAAGTTGATTGCTCGCTGCTTATTTTCGCAGTGCAGCGATCAGGTTAAAAAATGGCAAAACTGCGCATGCGTACAGGCCGCAGTGCGCACGCGCGACATACTTTCACACAAAACTATGCAGTTTTACACAAGGTCTAGCGACTCTTTTCCGTTGCTCTGTTGATCGGTGAGTGATTGACAGGAAGTGGGTGTTTCTGGGTGGTAACTGACCGTTTTCCGGGAGTGTGCTAAAAAAACGCAGGCGTGTCAGGTAAAAATGCAGGCGTGCCAGAGGAAATGGGGGAGTGGCTGGCCGAACGCAGGGCGTGTTTGTGACGTCAAAGCAGGAACTAAACAGACTGAAGTGATCGCAAGGAAGGAGTAGGTCTGCAGCCACTCTGAAACTGCTTGAAAAAATTACAGCAATGTTCTACTAACCTTTCGTTCGCACTTCTGCTAAGCTAAGATACACTCCCAGAGGCAGCTTAGCGTTTGCACTGCTGCTAAAAGCAGCTAGCGAGTGATCAACTCGGAATGAGGGCCATGGTTTTGCCCAACTGCTAACAAAGTTCCTGCTGCTATCAAGAATTACCCCCCAAGGCCCTCATTCCGAGATGATCGTAGCTGTGCTAAATTTAGCACAGCTACGATCATTCACACTGACATGCGGGGGGACCCCCAGCACAGGGCTAGTCCGCCCCGCATGTCTGTGCCGGCCCCCCGCAGAAGTGCAAAGACATCGCACAGCGGCGATGCCTTTGCACTTCAAGAGTAGCTCCTGACCAGCGCAGCTTTAGCGTGCTGGCCGGGAGCTACTCGTCCCTCCCCGGCCCGCAGCGGCTGCGTATGATGTCACGCAGTCGCTGCGGCCGCTCCCCGCATGGTCCAGCCATGCCTGCGTTGGCCGGACCACGCCCATGAAACATCGCCGTTCCGCCCCATCCTGCCCAGCGACCGTCTCTGCCTGTCAATCAGGCAGAGGAGATCACAGCCCAGCTATGGCCTTCAGCCGTCTGGCATACGCTGGCGCACTACGGCGCCGGAGCATGCACAGTGGGTACCCGTTCGCTCGGCTGCAATAAAAAGCAGCGAGCTAACGGGTTAGAATGACCCCCATAGTTTCTTCTTATTTTCATATTTTTGCCAGACAAAAGAGATTAACCATCATTTTGATTACAATGCAAATGTAGTATGACTAACTAAGTTGCCAAACCTATTGAATTTATTGCAAAATGATCTCATATAAAGTTATGAGGTTTTTTTTATATGATAGTTTTTGATATGGATAGTTCACAATATAGGCCCTCATTCCGAGTTGTTCGCTTGTTATTTTCCTTCGCATCGGTGCGATTTTCCGCTAACTGCGCATGCGTAATGTTCGCACTGCGGCTGCGTCAAGTAAATTTGCTAAGAAGTTTGGTATTTTACTCACGGCATTCCGAGGATTTTTCTTCGTTCTGGTGATCGGAGTGTGATTGACAGGAAGTGGGTGTATTCTGGGTGGAAACTGGCCGTTTTATGGGTGTGTGTGAAAAAACGCTGCCGTTTCTGGGAAAAACGCGGGAGTATCTGGAGAAACGGGGGAGTGTCTGGGCGAACGCTGGGTGTATTTGTGACGTCAAACCAGGAACGAAACTGACTGAACTGATCGCAGTGGCAGTGTAAGTCTCGAGCTACTCAGAAACTGCTAAGAAATTTCTATTCGCAATTTTGAGAATCTTTCGTTCGCAATTCTGCTAAGCTAAGATACACTCCCAGAGGGCGGCGGCTTAGCGTGTGCAATGTTGCTAAAAGCAGCTTGCGAGCGAACAACTCGGAATGAGGGCCATAGATGGTTGTTCCCAGCACACAACTACCGGTAAAATTTCAAAAATTAAATGTTTGGTATAAAAAACATTTTTTTATTAAAGGTACAAATAAAGATAGATACACAGTTATTCTGTATAAAATGCAGTCACATGAAGTCAAGACACAGACGGATGAAACGCGTTGGGACGCTTTGCAGATATCCCATTTATGGACAGATAAGCTCTATATGTTTTTAATTCTTGTACATTATTATTATTATCCTTTATTTATATGGCGCCACAAGGGTTCCGCAGCGCCCAATTACAGAGTACATAAACAAATAATCAAACAAGAAAACAGCAACTTACAGTTGACGACAATATAGGACAAGTACAGGGTAAATAAACATAGCTACATCAGCAAATGACACGGGAATAAGTATCAGGTGGCAGAAGACTGCTGGATTTTGTGCAGTTGAAGATTATTAAAGTAAGAAAAGGGTAAGCACATGAGGGAAGAGGGCCCTGCTCGTGAGAGCTTACATTCTAACGGGGAGGGGTAGACAGACAGGGGTGAGACAGATGGGGTACATAGAGAGCGTGGAACAGAGGTTTAGGATGAGATTTGGCTGGGTTTGGTGTAGAAGTGGGTCTTGAGAGCCCGTTTGAAGTTTTGTAGAGAGGTGGAGAGTCTGAGGGGGAGAGGTAGGGAATTCCAGAGAAGTGGTGCAGCGCGTGAAAAATCTTGGAGGTAGGAGTTGGAGGAAGTAATCCGTAGGCAGGAGAGTCGGCGAGCATTAGCAGAGCGAAGAGGACGGGTGGGAGTGTAAAGCGAGATAAGATCAGAGATGTAGATGGGAGAGGAGTGGGTGAGGGCTTTGTAAGCAAGTGTGAGAAGCTTGAAATGGATTCTGAAAGGGAAGGGGAGCAAGTGAAGGTCTAGTAAGAGAGGAGAGGTGGACGTAGTGCGTTTGGTGAGGAAAATGAGCCGGGCAGCAGCATTGAGGATAGATTGGAGTGGAGAGAGGTATTTGTCAGGAATGCCAGTCAGGAGGAGATTACAGTAGTCCAGTCTGTAGATGACCAGTGAGTGGATAAGAGTCTTAGTAGCATCCTGGGTCAGAAAGGGTCTGATCCTGGAAATATTTTTTAGATGAAAACGGCAGGTTTGTGAGAGGTGCTGAATGTGAGGTTTGAAGGAGAGGGAGAAGTCAAGGATTACTCCAAGACAGCGCACTTGGGGGGTAGAGGAGATAGTAGTGCCATCAATAGATAATGAGATTGTAGGAGGTGAGGTTATGCGGGAGGGAGGGAAGATGATCAGCTCGGTCTTAGACATGTTAAGTTTAAGAAAGCGCTGGGACATCCAGGAAGAGATAGCAGAGAGACAGTTGGAGATACGAGTGAGGAGAGTAGGGGAGAGGTCTGGAGAGGAAAGATAGATTTGAGTGTCATCAGCATAAAGATGATATTGGAAACCAAAAGAACTAATGAGCTTACCTAGTGAGGACGTATAGAGAGAGAAGAGAAGAGGACCAAGGACAGAACCTTGGGGTACCCCTACAGTTAGTGGAAGTGAGGGGGAGGTGGAGTCATGAGAGGAGACAGAGAATGAACGGTTAGAAAGGTAGGACGACAACCAAGAGAGGGCAGTGTCACGCAGACCAATGGAGTGAAGGATTTGCAGTAGGAGAGGATGGTCCACAGTGTCAAAAGCAGCAGAGAGATCAAGTAGAATAAGTAGAGAGTAGTGTCCCTTAGATTTAGCAGCATGGAGGTCATTGCATACTTTTGTAAGGGCAGTTTCAGTGGAGTGGAGAGGACGGAAGCCAGATTGGAATGGGTCAAGCAGTGAGTGTGAGGAAAGAAAGGAAGTAAGGCGGTTGTAGACAATACGCTCAAGGAGTTTGGAGGCAAAAGGGAGGAGAGAGATGGGTCGGTAGTTGGAGAGAGTGTTTGGATCAAGGGTAGGTTTTTTAAGAATAGGAGAGATGAGTGCATGCTTGAAGGCAGAGGGGACAGTGCCTGATGATAGGGAGAGATTGAGAAGGTGGGAAAGATGGGAACAAGCAGAAGAAGAGAGATAGCGGAGGAGGCGGGAGGGGATAGGGTCAAGTGGGGAGGTGGTGAGGGGACAGGAACGAATGAGGGCCATGACTTCCTCTCCAGATGCATGGGAGAAAGATGACAGAGTTGGTGCGAGGGATGGGGAGGGTTGGTAAGGGATGGGAGAAGGCTGGTTACTGATGGTCTGGTGTGATGTGATGTCCTGACGTATGGAGTCAATTTTGGATGTGAAGTAAGTGGCAAAGTCAAGAGCAGAGAGTGAGGAAGGGAGACGAGGTGGAGGTGGGCAGAGGAGTGAGTTGAGAGTGGCAAAGAGGCGCCGGGGGTTGGAAGGCTGGGAGGAGATGAAGTTCTTGAAGTATGACTGTTTAGCAAGAGAAAGGGCAGCACTGAAGGATGAAAGCATAAGTTTGAAATGGAGGAAGTCTGCCTTAGAGCGTGATTTCCTCCAGTGTCGCTCAGCAGTACGTGAGCATTTTTGCAGATATCTGGTGCATTTGGTGTGCCAGGGTTGAGGTGTTAATTTGCGAGGGTGAATAGTGGTTGGTGGAGCAACAGAGTCAAGAGCAGAAGTAAGGGAAGCATTGTATGTGGAAGTGGCTTGTTCAGGGCATGAGAGAGAGAGAATAGGAGAGAGAAGTGAGTCAAACAGGGAGGAAAGGAATGTGGTGTCAATAGCTTCAATGTTACGCTTAGTGATGGTAGCCTTAGGAGGTAGAGATGGGGAAGTCGAGAGAGATAGGTTAAAGGAGAGCAGGTGGTGGTCAGAGAGGGGAAATGGGGAGTTGGAAAAATCAGAAATATCACAGCGGTGAGTGAAGACCAGATCCAGTGAGCTCCCATTCACATGGGAGGGTGAGGAGGTCCACTGGGAGAGACCAAGTGAAGAGGTGAGGTTAAGGAGTTTAGAGGCAGGGGATTGTGTGGGGATGTCAATAGGGATGTTGAAATCGCCTAGAATAATGGTGGGAATGTCAGAAGAGAGGAAGTGAGGAAGCCAGGAAGCAAAGTTGTCGATGAATTTGGAAGCAGTGCCAGGGGTGCGGTAAATGATAGCTACTCTAAGATGGTCTGGTTGGAAGAGGCGTATGGCGTGGACCTCAAATGTAGAGAATATAAGGGATGGTTCTGGTGGTATGAGTTGGTAGGAGTAACTAGAAGGTAAAAGGACCCCAACACCACCCCCATGGCGACCCCCAGGTCGGGGTGTGTGTGTGAATGTGAGGCCCCCAGCAGAGAGAGCAGCAGCAGAAGTAGTGTCAGAGGGTGTAATCCAAGTTTCAGTAATGGCTAGTAGGTGTAGGGAGTTGGAAATGAAAAGGTCATGAGTGGGGACCAGTTTGTTACAAACAGATCTGGCATTCCAGAGTGCACAGGATAGGGGGTATGAGTTTGTGGGAGAGATGTGAATGAGATTTTCAGGGTTGCTGTAGCGATGAGGTTGGATTAACTTTGAGGGCAGGGATGATGAGAGAGTAGTGATGGTACGGGTGCCTGAGCTAGGAGGGGAAACTGCAGGAGGTGGGCAGGGAGGGAGGTCAGTGTGATGTGGATGGGGGTGTGGGCAGGTGACAGGGAAGGGAGAGAGGGAGCAGGGCTGAGTTGTGGGGTAGCAGGACCATGGGGCAGAGGTGAATGAAAGTGGGGTAACAGGAAAGGTGGGGGTAGGAAACAGAGGGATGGAGGGGAGACAGAGGAGGGGAGAGAGGAGGAGGTGTAGGAGACTTGGGGGGAAGGATAAAGATACATTATTAGGTAGACACTGAGTGATGTGGGGAGTATAGGAAAGCCTTGACATAGTGTTAAGTAGGTAAATAGGTTGAGGAAAAGTGGAAGTAGGAGAGGAGACTGCAAGTGAATCCAAGCAGAAGATTTGCTGAAATGCAGGTGAGAAAAGCAGTGTAGGCTCAAGGGGTGTAGATTTAGTATGAAAAGAGTCAAAAGCGTAGATAAAGTGGTTGCAGAAATGTTTTTGGAGTGTAAGAAATGAAAGGATTGTGAGAGGTTTAAGAAGCAATGGTAATTATGTTAGTTTTTTTTTTAAGTGTTTGCAGGTTAAATTGCATTGGTGCAGCTGTGCTTAAAAAACAAAATTACAATGCAGATATAAGCATTACATGTGTTATTCAGCCATTCTTATATCATTTTGTTAAATCTATGTTTTTAAATCTTTCACTGCTGAGGCTAAGAAGTATTTACTAGTGGGAATATGCTAGTTCCCTAATGATGCCGTTTTGATTCAGACAGTGTTATGTAGAGATGAGCGGGTTCGGTTCCTCGGAATCCGAACCCGCCCGAACTTCATGTTTTTTTTCACGGGTCCGAGCGACTCGGATCTTCCCGCCTTGCTCGGTTAACCCGAGCGCGCCCGAACGTCATCATGACGCTGTCGGATTCTCGCGAGACTCGGATTCTATATAAGGAGCCGCGCGTCGCCGCCATTTTCACACGTGCATTGAGATTGATAGGGAGAGGACGTGGCTGGCGTCTTCTCCATTTAGATTAGAAGAGAGAGAGTGAGATTGATTTGAGACAGAGACACTTGATTTACTGGAGCTTAGGAGTACTGTAGAGAGTGCAGAGTTTAGTAGTGACTGACCACAGTGACCACCAGACAGTGCAGTTTTATTTAATATAATCCGTTCTCTGCCTGAAAAAAACGATACACAGTGACTCAGTCACATACCATATCTGTGTGCACTGCTCAGCCCAGTGTGCTGCATCATCTATGTATATATCTGACTGTGCTCACACAGCTTATAATTGTGGGGGAGACTGGGGAGCAGTGCCAGTTATAGGTTATAGCAGGAGCCAGGAGTACATATTATTAAAATTAAACAGTGCACACTTTTGCTGCAGGAGTGCCACTGCCAGTGTGACTGACCAGTGACCTGACCACACTGACCACCAGTATAGTTAGTAGTATACTATATTGTGATTGCCTGAAAAAGTTAAACACTCGTCGTGTGACTTGTGTGGTGTTTTTTTTTTTATTCTATAAAAAACTCATTCTGCTGACAGACAGTGTCCAGCAGGTCCGTCATTATATAATATATACCTGTCCGGCTGCAGTAGTGATATATATATATTTTTTATATCATTATTTATCATCCAGTCGCAGCAGACACAGTACGGTAGTTCACGGCTGTAGCTACCTCTGTGTCGGCACTCGGCAGTCCATCCATAATTGTATACCACCTACCCGTGGTTTTTTTTTCTTTCTTCTTTATACATACATACTACATCTCTTTATCAACCAGTCTATATTAGCAGCAGACACAGTACAGTAGTCCACGGCTGTAGCTACCTCTGTGTCGGCACTCGGCAGTCCATCCATAATTGTATACCACCTACCCGTGGTTTTTTTTTCTTTCTTCTTTATACATACATACTACATCTCTTTATCAACCAGTCTATATTAGCAGCAGACACAGTACAGTACGGTAGTCCACGGCTGTAGCTACCTCTGTGTCGGCACTCGGCAGTCCGTCCATAATTGTATACCACCTACCCGTGGTTTTTTTTCTTTCTTCTTTATACATACATACTACATCTCTTTATCAACCAGTCTATATTAGCAGCAGACACAGTACAGTAGTCCACGGCTGTAGCTACCTCTGTGTCGGCACTCGGCAGTCCATCCATAATTGTATACCACCTACCCGTGGTTTTTTTTTCTTTCTTCTTTATACATACATACTACATCTCTTTATCAACCAGTCTATATTAGCAGCAGACACAGTACAGTACGGTAGTCCACGGCTGTAGCTACCTCTGTGTCGGCACTCGGCAGTCCGTCCATAATTGTATACCACCTACCCGTGGTTTTTTTTTCTTTCTTCTTTATACATACATACTACATCTCTTTATCAACCAGTCTATATTAGCAGCAGACACAGTACAGTAGTCCATGGCTGTAGCTACCTCTGTGTCGGCACTCGGCAGTCCATCCATAATTGTATACCACCTACCCGTGGTTTTTTTTTTCTTTCTTCTTTATACATACTACATCTCATTATCAACCAGTCTATATTAGCAGCAGACACAGTACGGTAGTCCACGGCTGTAGCTACCTCTGTGTCGGCACTCGGCAGTCCGTCCATAATTGTATACCACCTACCCGTGGTTTTTTTTTCTTTCTTCTTTATACATACTACATCTCATTATCAACCAGTCTATATTAGCAGCAGACACAGTACGGTAGTCCACGGCTGTAGCTACCTCTGTGTCGGCACTCGGCAGTCCATCCATAATTGTATACCACCTACCCGTGGTTTTTTTTTTCTTTCTTCTTTATACATACTACATCTCATTATCATCCAGTCTATATTAGCAGCAGACACAGTACAGTACGGTAGTCCACGGCTGTAGCTACCTCTGTGTCGGCACTCGGCAGTCCGTCCATAATTGTATACCACCTACCCGTGGTTTTTTTTTCTTTCTTCTTTATACATACTACATCTCATTATCAACCAGTCTATATTAGCAGCAGACACAGTACGGTAGTCCACGGCTGTAGCTACCTCTGTGTCGGCACTCGGCAGTCCATCCATAATTGTATACCACCTACCCGTGGTTTTTTTTTCTTTCTTCTTTATACATACATACTACATCTCTTTATCAACCAGTCTATATTAGCAGCAGACACAGTACAGTAGTCCACGGCTGTAGCTACCTCTGTGTCGGCACTCGGCAGTCCATCCATAATTGTATACCACCTACCCATGTTTTTTTTTTCTTTCTTCTTTATACATACATACTACATCTCTTTATCAACCAGTCTATATTAGCAGCAGACACAGTACAGTAGTCCACGGCTGTAGCTACCTCTGTGTCGGCACTCGGCAGTCCATCCATAATTGTATACCACCTACCCGTGGTTTTTTTTTCTTTCTTCTTTATACATACATACTACATCTCATTATCATCCAGTCTATATTAGCAGCAGACACAGTACAGTACAATAGTCCACGGCTGTAGCTACCTCTGTGTCGGCACTCGGCAGTCCATCCATAATTGTATACTAGTATCCATCCATCTCCATTGTTTACCTGAGGTGCCTTTTAGTTGTGCCTATTAAAATATGGAGAACAAAAATGTTGAGGTTCCAAAATTAGGGAAAGATCAAGATCCACTTCCACCTCGTGCTGAAGCTGCTGCCACTAGTCATGGCCGAGACGATGAAATGCCAGCAACGTCGTCTGCCAAGGCCGATGCCCAATGTCATAGTACAGAGCATGTCAAATCCAAAACACCAAATATCAGTAAAAAAAGGACTCCAAAACCTAAAATAAAATTGTCGGAGGAGAAGCGTAAACTTGCCAATATGCCATTTACCACACGGAGTGGCAAGGAACGGCTGAGGCCCTGGCCTATGTTCATGGCTAGTGGTTCAGCTTCACATGAGGATGGAAGCACTCAGCCTCTCGCTAGAAAACTGAAAAGACTCAAGCTGGCAAAAGCACCGCAAAGAACTGTGCGTTCTTCGAAATCCCAAATCCACAAGGAGAGTCCAATTGTGTCGGTTGCGATGCCTGACCTTCCCAACACTGGACGTGAAGAGCATGCGCCTTCCACCATTTGCACGCCCCCTGCAAGTGCTGGAAGGAGCACCCGCAGTCCAGTTCCTGATAGTCAGATTGAAGATGTCAGTGTTGAAGTACACCAGGATGAGGAGGATATGGGTGTTGCTGGCGCTGGGGAGGAAATTGACCAGGAGGATTCTGATGGTGAGGTGGTTTGTTTAAGTCAGGCACCCGGGGAGACACCTGTTGTCCGTGGGAGGAATATGGCCGTTGACATGCCTGGTGAAAATACCAAAAAAATCAGCTCTTCGGTGTGGAAGTATTTCACCAGAAATGCGGACAACATTTGTCAAGCCGTGTGTTCCCTTTGTCAAGCTGTAATAAGTAGGGGTAAGGACGTTAACCACCTCGGAACATCCTCCCTTATACGTCACCTGCAGCGCATTCATAATAAGTCAGTGACAAGTTCAAAAACTTTGGGCGACAGCGGAAGCAGTCCACTGACCAGTAAATCCCTTCCTCTTGTAACCAAGCTCACACAAACCACCCCACCAACTCCCTCAGTGTCAATTTCCTCCTTCCCCAGGAATGCCAATAGTCCTGCAGGCCATGTCACTGGCAATTCTGACGAGTCCTCTCCTGCCTGGGATTCCTCCGATGCATCCTTGCGTGTAACGCCTACTGCTGCTGGCGCTGCTGTTGTTGCTGCTGGGAGTCGATGGTCATCCCAGAGGGGAAGTCGTAAGCCCACTTGTACTACTTCCAGTAAGCAATTGACTGTCCAACAGTCCTTTGCGAGGAAGATGAAATATCACAGCAGTCATCCTGCTGCAAAGCGGATAACTGAGGCCTTGACAACTATGTTGGTGTTAGACGTGCGTCCGGTATCCGCCGTTAGTTCACAGGGAACTAGACAATTTATTGAGGCAGTGTGCCCCCGTTACCAAATACCATCTAGGTTCCACTTCTGTAGGCAGGCGATACCGAGAATGTACACGGACGTCAGAAAAAGACTCACCAGTGTCCTAAAAAATGCAGTTGTACCCAATGTCCACTTAACCACGGACATGTGGACAAGTGGAGCAGGGCAGGGTCAGGACTATATGACTGTGACAGCCCACTGGGTAGATGTATGGACTCCCGCCGCAAGAACAGCAGCGGCGGCACCAGTAGCAGCATCTCGCAAACGCCAACTCTTTCCTTGGCAGGCTACGCTTTGTATCACCGCTTTCCAGAATACGCACACAGCTAAAAACCTCTTACGGCAACTGAGGAAGATCATCGCAGAATGGCTTACCCCAATTGGACTCTCCTGTGGATTTGTGGCATCGGACAACGCCAGCAATATTGTGTGTGCATTAAATATGGGCAAAGTCCAGCACGTCCCATGTTTTGCACATACCTTGAATTTGGTGGTGCAGAATTTTTTAAAAAACGACAGGGGCGTGCAAGAGATGCTGTCGGTGGCCAGAAGAATTGCGGGACTCTTTCGGCGTACAGGCACCACGTACAGAAGACTGGAGCACCACCAAAAACTACTGAACCTGCCCTGCCATCATCTGAAGCAAGAAGTGGTAACGAGGTGGAATTCAACCCTCTATATGCTTCAGAGGTTGGAGGAGCAGCAAAAGGCCATTCAAGCCTATACAATTGAGCACGATATAGGAGGTGGAATGCACCTGTCTCAAGTGCAGTGGAGAATGATTTCAACGTTGTGCAAGGTTCTGATGCCCTTTGAACTTGCCACACGTGAAGTCAGTTCAGACACTGCCAGCCTGAGTCAGGTCATTCCCCTCATCAGGCTTTTGCAGAAGAAGCTGGAGACATTGAAGGAGGAGCTAACACGGAGCGATTCCGCTAGGCATGTGGGACTTGTGGATGGAGCCCTTAATTCGCTTAACAAGGATTCACGGGTGGTCAATCTGTTGAAATCAGAGCACTACATTTTGGCCACCGTGCTCGATCCTAGATTTAAAACCTACCTTGGATCTCTCTTTCTGGCAGACACAAGTCTGCTGTGGTTGAAAGACCTGCTGGTGAGAAAATTGTCAAGTCAAGCGGAACGCGACCTGTCAACATCTCCTCCTTCACATTCTCCCGCAACTGGGGGTGCGAGGAAAAGGCTCAGAATTCCGAGCCCACCCGCTGGCGGTGATGCAGGGCAGTCTGGAGCGACTGCTGATGCTGACATCTGGTCCGGACTGAAGGACCTGACAACGATTACGGACATGTCGTCTACTGTCACTGCATATGATTCTCTCAACATTGATAGAATGGTGGAGGATTATATGAGTGACCGCATCCAAGTAGGCACGTCACACAGTCCGTACTTATACTGGCAGGAAAAAGAGGCAATTTGGAGGCCCTTGCACAAACTGGCTTTATTCTACCTAAGTTGCCCTCCCACAAGTGTGTACTCCGAAAGAGTGTTTAGTGCCGCCGCTCACCTTGTCAGCAATCGGCGTACGAGGTTACATCCAGAAAATGTGGAGAAGATGATGTTCATTAAAATGAATTATAATCAATTCCTCCGCGGAGACATTGACCAGCAGCAATTGCCTCCACAAAGTACACAGGGAGCTGAGATGGTGGATTCCAGTGGGGACGAATTGATAATCTGTGAGGAGGGGGATGTACACGGTGATATATCGGAGGATGATGATGAGGTGGACATCTTGCCTCTGTAGAGCCAGTTTGTGCAAGGAGAGATTAATTGCTTCTTTTTTTGGGGGGGTCCAAACCAACCCGTCATATCAGTCACAGTCGTGTGGCAGACCCTGTCACTGAAATGATGGGTTGGTTAAAGTGTGCATGTCCTGTTTATACAACATAAGGGTGGGTGGGAGGGCCCAAGGACAATTCCATCTTGCACCTCTTTTTTCTTTTATTTTTCTTTGCGTCATGTGCTGTTTGGGGAGGGTTTTTTGGAAGGGCCATCCTGCGTGACACTGCAGTGCCACTCCTAGATGGGCCCGGTGTTTGTGTCGGCCACTAGGGTCGCTTATCTTACTCACACAGTCAGCTACCTCATTGCGCCTCTTTTTTTCTTTGCGTCATGTGCTGTTTGGGGAGGGTTTTTTGGAAGGGCCATCCTGCGTGACACTGCAGTGCCACTCCTAGATGGGCCCGGTGTTTGTGTCGGCCACTAGGGTCGCTTATCTTACTCACACAGTCAGCTACCTCATTGCGCCTCTTTTTTTCTTTGCGTCATGTGCTGTTTGGGGAGGGTTTTTTGGAAGGGCCATCCTGCGTGACACTGCAGTGCCACTCCTAGATGGGCCCGGTGTTTGTGTCGGCCACTAGGGTCGCTTATCTTACTCACACAGTCAGCTACCTCATTGCGCCTCTTTTTTTCTTTGCGTCATGTGCTGTTTGGGGAGGGTTTTTTGGAAGGGCCATCCTGCGTGACACTGCAGTGCCACTCCTAGATGGGCCCGGTGTTTGTGTCGGCCACTAGGGTCGCTTATCTTACTCACACAGTCAGCTACCTCATTGCGCCTCTTTTTTTCTTTGCGTCATGTGCTGTTTGGGGAGGGTTTTTTGGAAGGGCCATCCTGCGTGACACTTCAGTGCCACTCCTAGATGGGCCCGGTGTTTGTGCCGGCCACTAGGGTCGCTTATCTTACTCACACAGCTACCTCATTGCGCCTCTTTTTTTCTTTGCGTCATGTGCTGTTTGGGGAGGGTTTTTTGGAAGGGACATCCTGCGTGACACTGCAGTGCCACTCCTAGATGGGCCCGGTGTTTGTATCGGCCACTAGGGTCGCTTATCTTACTCACACAGCGACCTCGGTGCAAATTTTAGGACTAAAAATAATATTGTGAGGTGTGAGGTATTCAGAATAGACTGAAAATGAGTGTAAATTATGGTTTTTGAGGTTAATAATACTTTGGGATCAAAATGACCCCCAAATTCTATGATTTAAGCTGTTTTTTAGGGTTTTTTGAAAAAAACACCCGAATCCAAAACACACCCGAATCCGACAAAAAAAATTCGGTGAGGTTTTGCCAAAACGCGGTCGAACCCAAAACACGGCCGCGGAACCGAACCCAAAACCAAAACACAAAACCCGAAAAATTTCCGGCGCTCATCTCTAGTGTTATGTGATTTGTTTATGAATGGTACACACTCGTTTTGCTGTTTCCTTATTTCCATGTACTGAATCCAAATGATGGTTGAAAGATCACTGCCTTTCTAAACCAGATAAGTGATCCAGCTTAACTAACCACCCTATATACTTGCTTTTAGAGATGAGCGGGTTCGGTTTCTCTGAAACCGAACCCGCACGAACTTCATGTTTTTTTCACGGGTCCGAGCAGACTCGGATCCTCCCGCCTTGCTCGGTTAACCCGAGCGCGCCCGAACGTCATCATGACGCTGTCGGATTCTCGCGAGACACGGATTCTATATAAGGAGCCGCGCGTCGCCGCCATTTTCACACGTGCATTGAGATTGATAGGGAGAGGACGTGGCTGGCGTCCTCTCCATTAGAAATTAGATTAGAAGAGAGAGAGAGATTGTGCAGAGTCAGACAGAGTTTACCACAGTGACCAGTGCAGTTGTTGTTAGTTAACTTTTATTTATTTTAATATAATATATCCGTTCTCTGCTATATCCGTTCTCTGCCTGAAAAAAAACGATACACAGCAGCAGCCAGTCACACAGTGTGACTCAGTCTGTGTGCACTCAGCTCAGCCCAGTGTGCTGCACATCAATGTATAAAAGGCAAAGCTTATAATAATTGTGGGGGAGACTGGGGAGCACTGCAGGTTGTTATAGCAGGAGCCCCCAGGAGTACATAATATTATATTAATTTAAAATTAAACAGTGCACACTTTTGCTGCAGGAGTGCCACTGCCAGTGTGACTAGTGGTGACCAGTGCCTGACCACCAGTATAGTAGTATATTCATTGTTGTATGTATTGTATACTATCTCTTTATCAACCAGTCTATATTAGCAGCAGACACAGTACAGTGCGGTAGTTCACGGCTGTGGCTACCTCTGTGTCGGCAGTCGGAACTCGGCAGGCAGTCCGTCCATCCATAATTGTATTACAATATATACCACCTAACCGTGGTATTTTTTTTTCTTTCTTTATACCGTCGTCATAGTGTCATACTAGTTGTTACGAGTATACTACTATCTCTTTATCAACCAGTGTACAGTGCGGTAGTTCACGGCTGTGGCTACCTCTGTGTCGGCAGTCGGCAGGCAGTCCGTCCATCCATAATTGTATTATTATTATAATATATACCACCTAACCGTGGTTTTTTTTTCATTCTTTATACCGTCATAGTGTCATACTAGTTGTTACGAGTATACTACTATCTCTTTATCAACCAGTGTACAGTGCGGTAGTTCACGGCTGTGGCTACCTCTGTGTCGGCAGTCGGCAGGCAGTCCGTCCATCCATAATTGTATTATTATTATAATATATACCACCTAACCGTGGTTTTTTTTTCATTCTTTATACCGTCGTCATAGTGTCATACTAGTTGTTACGAGTATACTACTATCTCTTTATCAACCAGTGTACAGTGCGGTAGTTCACGGCTGTGGCTACCTCTGTGTCGGCAGTCGGCAGGCAGTCCGTCCATCCATAATTGTATTATTATTATAATATATACCACCTAACCGTGGTTTTTTTTTCATTCTTTATACCGTCGTCATAGTGTCATACTAGTTGTTACGAGTATACTACTATCTCTTTATCAACCAGTGTACAGTGCGGTAGTTCACGGCTGTGGCTACCTCTGTGTCGGCAGTCGGCAGGCAGTCCGTCCATCCATAATTGTATTATTATTATAATATATACCACCTAACTGTGGTATTTTTTTTTCTTTCTTTATACCGTCGTCATAGTGTCATACTAGTTGTTACGAGTATACTACTATCTCTTTATCAACCAGTGTACAGTGCGGTAGTTCACGGCTGTGGCTACCTCTGTGTCGGCAGTCGGCAGGCAGTCCGTCCATCCATAATTGTATTATTATTATAATATATACCACCTAACTGTGGTATTTTTTTTTCTTTCTTTATACCGTCGTCATAGTGTCATACTAGTTGTTACGAGTATACTACTATCTCTTTATCAACCAGTGTACAGTGCGGTAGTTCACGGCTGTGGCTACCTCTGTGTCGGCAGTCGGCAGGCAGTCCGTCCATCCATAATTGTATTATTATTATAATATATACCACCTAACCGTGGTTTTTTTTTCATTCTTTATACCGTCGTCATAGTGTCATACTAGTTGTTACGAGTATACTACTATCTCTTTATCAACCAGTGTACAGTGCGGTAGTTCACGGCTGTGGCTACCTCTGTGTCGGCAGTCGGCAGGCAGTCCGTCCATCCATAATTGTATTATTATTATAATATATACCACCTAACCGTGGTTTTTTTTTCATTCTTTATACCGTCGTCATAGTGTCATACTAGTTGTTACGAGTATACTACTATCTCTTTATCAACCAGTGTACAGTGCGGTAGTTCACGGCTGTGGCTACCTCTGTGTCGGCAGTCGGCAGGCAGTCCGTCCATCCATAATTGTATTATTATTATAATATATACCACCTAACCGTGGTTTTTTTTTCATTCTTTATACCGTCGTCATAGTGTCATACTAGTTGTTACGAGTATACTACTATCTCTTTATCAACCAGTGTACAGTGCGGTAGTTCACGGCTGTGGCTACCTCTGTGTCGGCAGTCGGCAGGCAGTCCGTCCATCCATAATTGTATTATTATTATAATATATACCACCTAACCGTGGTATTTTTTTTTCTTTCTTTATACCGTCGTCATAGTGTCATACTAGTTGTTACGAGTATACTACTATCTCTTTATCAACCAGTGTACAGTGCGGTAGTTCACGGCTGTGGCTACCTCTGTGTCGGCAGTCGGCAGGCAGTCCGTCCATCCATAATTGTATTATTATTATAATATATACCACCTAACCGTGGTTTTTTTATACCACCTAACCGTGGCAGTCCGTCCATAATTGTATACTAGTATCCAATCCATCCATCTCCATTGTTTACCTGAGGTGCCTTTTAGTTCTGCCTATAAAATATGGAGAACAAAAAAGTTGAGGTTCCAAAATTAGGGAAAGATCAAGATCCACTTCCACCTCGTGCTGAAGCTGCTGCCACTAGTCATGGCCGAGACGATGAAATGCCAGCAACGTCGTCTGCCAAGGCCGATGCCCAATGTCATAGTACAGAGCATGTCAAATCCAAAACACCAAATATCAGAAAAAAAAGGACTCCAAAACCTAAACTAAAATTGTCGTCGGAGAAGCGTAAACTTGCCAATATGCCATTTACCACACGGAGTGGCAAGGAACGGCTGAGGCCCTGGCCTATGTTCATGGCTAGTGGTTCAGCTTCACATGAGGATGGAAGCACTCAGCCTCTCGCTAGAAAAATGAAACGACTCAAGCTGGCAAAAGCACAGCAAAGAACTGTGCGTTCTTCGAAATCCCAAATCCACAAGGAGAGTCCAATTGTGTCGGTTGTGATGCCTGACCTTCCCAACACTGGATGTGAAGAGCATGCGCCTTCCACCATTTGCACGCCCCCTGCAAGTGCTGGAAGGAGCACCCGCAGTCCAGTTCCTGATAGTGAGATTGAAGATGTCAGTGTTGAAGTCCACCAGGATGAGGAGGATATGGGTGTTGCTGGCGCTGGGGAGGAAATTGACAAGGAGGATTCTGATGGTGAGGTGGTTTGTTTAAGTCAGGCACCCGGGGAGACACCTGTTGTCCGTGGGACGAATATGGCCGTTGACATGCCAGGTGAAAATACCAAAAAAATCAGCTCTTCGGTGTGGAGGTATTTCACCAGAAATGCGGACAACAGGTGTCAAGCCGTGTGTTCCCTTTGTCAAGCTGTAATAAGTAGGGGTAAGGACGTTAACCACCTCGGAACATCCTCCCTTATACGTCACCTGCAGCGCATTCATAATAAGTCAGTGACAAGTTCAAAAACTTTGGGTGACAGCGGAAGCACTCCACTGACCAGTAAATCCCTTCCTCTTGTAACCAAGCTCACGCAAACCACCCCACCAACTCCCTCAGTGTCAATTTCCTCCTTCCCCAGGAATGCCAATAGTCCTGCAGGCCATGTCACTGGCAATTCTGACGATTCCTCTCCTGCCTGGGATTCCTCCGATGCATCCTTGCGTGTAACGCCTACTGCTGCTGGCGCTGCTGTTGTTGCTGCTGGGAGTCGATGGTCATCCCAGAGAGGAAGTCGTAAGACCACTTTTACTACTTCCACCAAGCAATTGACTGTCCAACAGTCATTTGCGAGGAAGATTAAATATCACAGCAGTCATCCTACTGCAAAGCGGATAACTGAGGCCTTGACATCCTGGGTGGTGAGAAACGTGGTTCCGGTATCCATCATTACTGCAGAGCCAACTAAAGACTTGTTGGAGGTACTGTGTCCCCGGTACCAAATACCATCTAGGTTCCATTTCTCTAGGGTTGCGATACCGAAAATGTACACAGACCTCAGAAAAAGAGTCACCAGTGTCCTAAAAAATGCAGCTGTACCCAATGTCCACTTAACCACGGACATGTGGACAAGTGGAGCAGGGCAGGGTCAGGACTATATGACTGTGACAGCCCACTGGGTAGATGTATGGACTCCCGCCGCAAGAACAGCAGCGGCGGCACCAGTAGCAGCATCTCGCAAACGCCAACTCGTTCCTAGGCAGGCTACGCTTTGTATCACCGGTTTCCAGAATACGCACACAGCTGAAAACCTCTTACGGCAACTGAGGAAGATCATCGCGGAATGGCTTACCCCAATTGGACTCTCCTGTGGATTTGTGGCATCGGACAACGCCAGCAATATTGTGCGTGCATTACATCTGGGCAAATTCCAGCACGTCCCATGTTTTGCACATACCTTGAATTTGGTGGTGCAGAATTTTTTAAAAAACGACAGGGGCGTGCAAGAGATGCTGTCGGTGGCCAGAAAAATTGCGGGACACTTTCGGCGTACAGGCAGCACGTACAGAAGACTGGAGCACCACCAAAAACGCCTGAACCTGCCCTGCCATCATCTGAAGCAGGAGGTGGTAACGAGGTGGAATTCAACCCTCTATATGCTTCAGAGGTTGGAGGAGCAGCAAAAGGCCATTCAAGCCTATACAACTGACCACGATATAGGAGGTGGAATGCACCTGTCTCAAGCGCAGTGGAGAATGATTTCAACGTTGTGCAAGGTTCTGCAACCTTTTGAACTTGCCACACGTGAAGTCAGTTCAGACACTGCCAGCCTGAGTCAGGTCATTCCCCTCATCAGGCTTTTGCAGAAGAAGCTGGAGACATTGAAGGAGGAGCTAAGACAGAGCGATTCCGCTAGGCATGTGGGACTTGTGGATGGAGCCCTTAATTCGCTTAACAAGGATTCACGGGTGGTCAATCTGTTGAAATCAGAGCACTACATTTTGGCCACCGTGCTCGATCCTAGATTTAAAACCTACCTTGGATCTCTCTTTCCGGCGCACACAAGTCTGCTGGGTTTCAAAGACCTGCTGGTGAGAAAATTGTCAAGTCAAGCGGAACGCGACCTGTCAACATCTCCTCCTTCACATTCTCCCGCAACTGGGGCTGCGAGGAAAAGGCTCAGAATTCCGAGCCCACCCGCTGGCGGTGATGCAGGGCAGTCTGGAGCGACTGCTGATGCTGACATCTGGTCCGGACTGAAGGACCTGACAACCATTACGGACATGTCGTCTACTGTCACTGCATATGATTCTATCACCATTGATAGAATGGTGGAGGATTATATGAGTGACCGCATCCAAGTAGGCACGTCACACAGTCCGTACTTATACTGGCAGGAAAAAGAGGCAATTTGGAGGCCCTTGCACAAACTGGCTTTATTCTACCTAAGTTGCCCTCCCACAAGTGTGTACTCCGAAAGAGTGTTTAGTGCCACCGCTCACCTTGTCAGCAATCGGCGTACGAGGTTACATCCAGAAAATGTGGAGAAGATGATGTTCATTAAAATGAATTATAATCAATTCCTCCGCGGAGACATTGACCAGCAGCAATTGCCTCCACAAAGTACACAGGGAGCTGACATGGTGGATTCCAGTGGGGACGAATTGATAATCTGTGAGGAGGGGGATGTACACGGTGATATATCGGAGGATGATGATGAGGTGGACATCTTGCCTCTGTAGAGCCAGTTTGTGCAAGGAGAGATTAATTGCTTCTTTTTTGGTGGGGGTCCAAACCAACCCGTCATTTCAGTCACAGTCGTGTGGCAGACCCTGTCACTGAAATGATGGGTTGGTTAAAGTGTGCATGTCCTGTTTTGTTTATACAACATAAGGGTGGGTGGGAAGGGCCCAAGGACAATTCCATCTTGCACCTCTTTTTTCTTTTATTTTTCTTTGCGTCATGTGCTGTTTGGGGAGGGTTTTTTGGAAGGGACATCCTGCGTGACACTGCAGTGCCACTCCTAGATGGGCCCGGTGTTTGTGTCGGCCACTAGGGTCGCTTATCTTTCTCACACAGCTACCTCATTGCGCCTCTTTTTTTCTTTGCGTCATGTGCTGTTTGGGGAGGGTTTTTTGGAAGGGACATCCTGCGTGACACTGCAGTGCCACTCCTAGATGGGCCCGGTGTTTGTGTCGGCCACTAGGGTCGCTTATCTTTCTCACACAGTCAGCTACCTCATTGCGCCTCTTTTTTTCTTTGCGTCATGTGCTGTTTGGGGAGGGTTTTTTGGAAGGGACATCCTGCGTGACACTGCAGTGCCACTCCTAGATGGGCCCGGTGTTTGTGTCGGCCACTAGGGTCGCTAATCTTACTCACACAGCTACCTCATTGCGCCTCTTTTTTTCTTTGCGTCATGTGCTGTTTGGGGAGGGTTTTTTGGAAGGGACATCCTGCGTGACACTGCAGTGCCACTCCTAGATGGGCCCGGTGTTTGTGTCGGCCACTAGGGTCGCTAATCTTACTCACACAGCTACCTCATTGCGCCTCTTTTTTTCTTTGCGTCATGTGCTGTTTGGGGAGGGTTTTTTGGAAGGGACATCCTGCGTGACACTGCAGTGCCACTCCTAGATGGGCCCGGTGTTTGTGTCGGCCACTAGGGTCGCTTATCTTACTCACACAGCGACCTCGGTGCAAATTTTAGGACTAAAAATAATATTGTGAGGTGTGATGTGTTCAGAATAGGCTGAAAATGAGTGTAAATTATGTTTTTTGAGGTTAATAATACTTTGGGATCAAAATTACCCCCAAATTCTATGATTTAAGCTGTTTTTTAGGGTTTTTTGAAAAAAACACCCGAATCCAAAACACACCCGAATCCGACAAAAAAAATTCGGTGAGGTTTTGCCAAAACGCGGTCGAACCCAAAACACGGCCGCGGAACCGAACCCAAAACCAAAACACAAAACCCGAAAAATTTCCGGCGCTCATCTCTACTTGCTTTCACCTTTTTATACAATTTAAAACACATTTTGGCGCTTGTGTTCTTCATTTCCTATATATATATATATATATATATATATATATATATATATATATATAACAACTACTTAACTCCGGCACTCCAGAAGCCCCACAGGACCAGCTTGCTCAGGAGCCTTCCCCCGGGGGGTCACCCCAGTACACGAACAGGAACAAACGAGGTGGCACTCAAAGACTTGAAAAATGCATCAAACGTGTATTAGTGCTATCAACGTTTCTGGGACCACCTCCCCTTCGTCAGGATAACTGCACAAGTGAACAAACCAAACTTATATAGCAATAAACTTGCCCCCTTGCAAGATTCCCCACGCTCGTTCTCCTCTGGCCACGCCACTCGGGCATCCCGTCCGGCGTCACCGCTCGCACCAGCGGAACCGGAAGTGACGTCGCGGCTCCCTCCTGTGTGCCATGGAGACGCTACAACAAAACAAACATGACATGTAAAAACAACCGTGTCTAAATACAAGACTGTAGCATAAAATGCATTGCAGAAGTAAAATGTACACTGCCATAATAATATAAGCTTACAATCATAGTGAACAGATGTAAAAGTGCATAGTGCTAATCGCAATTGTGTAAGTACTTTGAAAGTGTAACATACAAATTCCTGTTAAACAATCATATAATGTGCAAACTAGGTTAAAACACAATAAACATTAAAAGGAGAGGACCACGGCACGCCACGATCAGTATATGTATATTAACTATATTAAATGTCGACACATATGTAATCGATTAAAAACCTGAACTGTCACCATTACTATCCCCCTACTTGAACTATCCCGGGGGTACACAGGCAACCCGTATATATCTCAAAGGACGCTCCGTTTTTACAAAAAATTAATAAGACCTAAACTATCATTAAGCCTGCCCGGTTTGAGTGTGTTGAGTCTATGTATCCACATAGACTCAAGTTGAAGCAATTTTTTGCCCCTGTTGCCTCCACGGGGAGACTCAGGGACATGGTCTATGATACGATGTTTAAACGTGGCCATGCTATATCTATGTTCCACGAAATGTTTGGCTACTGGCTGTTCCCCATTACCAGATGCCAACGCACTCCTTATGGCCAATCTATGTTGGGCCATCCTCACCTTGAATTGACATTCGGTTTTACCGATATAGTAACGCCCACATGGACAAATGATAGCATACACCACATACTTAGACGTGCAAGTGAGGGGCCATCTGATGTTAAATTTTTTCCCGGAAAAGGGGTGAGAAATGCTATCACCAGGAGACATATGGGTTCACTTGGTGCATCCCGTACACTTGAAACAACCGTTTCTACGGGACAAAAAATGTCTGGGAGGAGGTGTCTTGAACCTAGCCATATCAGTTTTAACTAACATGTCTCTGATATTTCGGCCTCTAGTGTAACTGGGCATGACCCTCTTATCCCGGAAAACTTTTAAATCCGGGTCTGTGGACACCATCGGCCACAATTGACGCAGTTTCTTGGAGTTTTGTTCACTATGTACATTGAATTCTTTAACCCACGGGATAACTTTGGACATGTCCCGTGTCTGTGTGGGTTTTAATAACTCCTCCCTGTTTTTGGCTACAGCTTTTTGCCTAGCTACTCGAAGTAGGTCACGGGGGTAGCCTCTTCTGACAAACCTCTGCTCCATTTCTTCCAATTGTACATCTCTCACTGTACTGTTGTTATTAACCCTACAGACCCTGAGGAATTGGGAGAATGGCATGCCCTGTAATGTGGATTTGGGGTGAAAACTATCAAACCTTAAGATCGTGTTCCGATCTGATGGTTTTTTGTAAAGGCTCGTCTCCACTTTCCCATCTCCAAGATTCAGTTGGATGTCCAAAAAACAGATCTCGGTTCTACTGTGACTCATGGTCAGTTTCACGGGGCTATCCGTTAAATTGTGCGCTGTCACAAGATCCGATAGATCCTGCACATCGCCTCTCCAAAATAATAGCAGATCGTCTATATATCTATAATAAATAAACAATCTTTGGGCTATTAGAAGATTGGTAAAGAATAGCGCCCACTCCACCTCCCACATGTAGGCATTAGCGAACGAGGGTGCCACGGCCGACCCCATGGCACACCCCGTTCACTGTCTGTAAAAGACACCATCAAAAATGAAAAAATTGTGTGACAAAGTGAACCGCAATAATGAGATCAAGAAATCTATGTCAGGACCTATATATGCACTGTTGCCCATAATCAATTGTCTCACTGCTTGTAGACCCTGTTCGTGCGGTATGCACGAGTACAGGCTCATGACATCTATAGTGGCCAATGTGACATCATCTGGCACTTGGTCTACCAACAACAGTCTCTGTAATTACATGCTCGAATCTTTCAAATGGTTGAACGCACCCTGCACACAGGGCTGTAAATATGCATCAAGATATATTGCTAAAGGTTCACACAGAGAACCCCGGGCAGAAATAATTGGTCTACCCAGGGGTCTCTGTGTGTCCTTATGTATCTTGGGGATGGTATAGAAAAGAGGAATGACTGGCCACTCAGAGGATAACTTTTGTACAATGGTGGTGTTAATGATGCCCTCATCTCTGGCCTGCTGTAATAACTATGTTAGTTCAGCCTGATAAACCTTAGTGGGATCTTTAGGTAACACGCAGTAAGTGTCCCTGTCAGACAATAGTCGCTGGCATTCCTGTGTATAGTCCGCGACCTCCTGGACCACAATCGCTCCCCCTTTATCCGCACTACGTATCACGATGTCAGTCCTTTTACTCAGTGCTTTAAGGACTTCTCTTTCCTCATGTTGCAGATTGTGAAATTTCTTGCAGTTCAAATTGCTCTCCGGGCTATCCAACATGCGGTAAAAGGTCTTAAGTGACGCATTATTGGATGCTGGATCAAACCGGGATTTAGGGCCTAACCTCTGGACCCTTGCTGGTAATGGATTGTCGGTTGTTACAGATGGCATTTTGTGGTAATGGTCTTTTAGCTTCAGTGTGCGATGTTACCTGAAGGCATCCACCTTCATTCTAAATTTGTCACCATAGTTGGTGGGGACGTAAGACAGTCCTTTGTTAAGAACCCTTACCTCAGCTGGGGCAAGGGGAGTCCTTGACAAGTTGAAGATCAATGCTTCTTCGTCCTCGCTGGTTTGGATTTGTTTTTGTCTTTGGTTTTGTCTCCCCCTCCGTGTGTGCCTGAGCTTTTTCCCGGTGCTGCTATCCCAGCACGGGTTCGAACCCCTAAAGGGATCTCCCGTTGGGACGTGGCCGAAGAGCTGTTGTGTGTATCATCAGAATCACTGGTGGACGTGTGTCCACGTCTGCCACCGCCCCTGTGTCTGCACACACGGTGAGGGCCAGTCCCTGTGTTAAAGTGCGATGTGCTACCAAGCCAGGTGTATACCCTATGATGTGCATAGTCCAACTGAACTTTATTCAATTTCTCCTTTTTAAACTTTAATAAATTGGATTTGTACTGTACCACCTGTTCTTGTAGTTTAGCAATCCACCCTTTGGACTGTTCAGCCGCAAGCAAATCGGCGTGCTCTGTTTCAAATTTAGTAATGAGGTCCTTGGTAATACCATGCTCTTTAGTGGATTCCTCAATTTACGAGCAGAATTAAGTCCATAGAGCACTTATTTAGCACAGAGACCCATTTTTTACAGAACTCCATGTTATACCGTCCTATGGTGGGTATATTGTGCACCCTGAAGCCTCGGGGCAACTGCTTTGCCATGTAATAGTCCGACAATGTACGACTGGTATAAATAGTCGAGCTCACGTTTCTTTAGACGTAGCAAATCCCTGTACGCCTCCTCATTAGTAGTAATGGTTACCTCTGAAAACACGGGTTCTTTGTGCAATATATGCTCAGCCTCAATATCAGAAAAACTGAGGGTATCATAAGTGTCACAGTGCAGCAAGAAAGAAGTAAAATCCACTTGATCAGAAGCTGCCGCAGCCATATTATGCACTCACAAAGTGCTGGTGCTTGAATGGTGCAAAATAGCAAATAGACTTGTGCTAATACAATAGAAAACCACGTGCATATATGCAAACAACAACAAAAGTGCTCTAGTGCCGTGAAAAATCCTGAAGGGTGGAAAGTCAATAATGTTAACAGTTCCAGGTGCCTTGAGTAAAAATCCCGTGTGCCTGCACGGCACGCCCGGGTCCAATACAACAACTGCTTAACTCCGGCACTCCAGAAGTCCCACAGGACCAGCTTGCTCAGGTGCCTTCCCCCGGGGGGTCACCCCAGTACACGAACAGGAACAAACGAGGCGGCACTCAAAGACTTGAAAAATGCATCAAACGTGTATTAGTGCTATCAACGTTTCGGGGACCACCTCCCCTTCGTCAGGATAACTGCACAAGTGAACAAACCAAACTTATATAGCAATAAACTTACCCCCCTTGCAAGATTCCCCACGCTTGTTCTCCTCTGGCCACGCCACTCGGGCATCCCGTCCGGTGTCACCGCTCGCACCAGCGGAACCGGAAGTGACGTCGCGGCTCCCTCCTGTTTGGCCATGGAGACGCTACAACAAAACAAACATGACATGTAAAAACAACCGTGTCTAAATACAAGACTGTAGCATAAAATGCATTGCAGAAGTAAAATGCACACTGCCATAATAATATAAGCTTACAATCATAGTGAACAGATGTAAAAGTGCATAGTGCTAATCGCAATTGTGTAAGTACTTTGAAAGTGTAACATACAAATTCCTGTTAAACAATCATATAATGTGCAAACTAGGTTAAAACACAATAAACATTAAAAGGAGAGGACCACGGCACGCCACGATCAGTATATGTATATTAACTATATTAAATGTCGACACATATGTAATCGATTAAAAACTTGAACTGTCACCATTAATATCCCCCTACTTGAACTATCACGGGGGTACACAGGCGACCCGTATATATCTCAAAGGACGCTCCGTTTTTACAAAAAATTAATAAGACCTAAACTATCATTAAGCCCGCAGAGACTGTTGTTGGTAGACCAAGTGCCAGATGATGTCACATTGGCCACTATAGATGTCATGAGCATGTACACGTGCATACCGCACGAACAGGGTTTACAAGCAGTGAGACAATTGATTATGGGCAACAGTGCATATACAGGTCCTGACATAGATTTCTTCATCTCATTATTGCGGTTCACTTTGTCACACAATTTTTTCATTTTTGATGGTGTCTTTTACAGACTGTGAACAGGGTGTGCCATGGGGTCGGCAGTGGCACCCTCATTCGCTAATGCCTACATGTGGGAGGTGGAGCGGGCGCTATTCTTTACCAATCCTCTAATAGCCCAAAGATTATTTATTTATTACAGATATATAGACGATCTGCTATTATTTTGGAGAGGCGATGTGCAGGATCTATCGGATCTTGTGACAGCGCACAATTTAACGGATAGCCCAGTGAAACTGACCATGAGTCACAGTAGAGCCGAGATCTGTTTTTTTGGACATCCAACTGAATCTTGGAGATGGGAAAGTGGAGACGAGCCTTTACAAAAAACCATCAGATCGGAACACGATCTTAAGGTTTGATAGTTTTCACCCCAAATCCACATTACAGGGCTTGCCATTCTCCCAATTCCTCAGGGTCTGTAGGGTTAATAACAACAGCACAGTGAGAGATGTACAATTGGAAGAAATGGAGCAGAGGTTTGTCAAAAACTGCGTCAATTGTGGCCGATGGTGTCCACAGACCCGGATTTAAAAGTTTTCCGGGATAAGAGGGTCATGCCCAGTTACACTAGAGGCCGAAATATCAGAGACATGTTAGTTAAAACTGATATGGCTAGGTTCAAGACACCTTCTCCCAGACATTTTTTGTCCCGTAGAAACGGTTGTTTCAAGTGTACGGGATGCACCACGTGCACCCATATGTCTCCTGGTGATAGCATTTCCCACCCCTTTTCCGGGAAAAAATTTAACATCAGATGGCCCCTCACTTGCACGTCTAAGTATGTGGTGAATGCTATCATTTGTCCATGTGGGCGTTACTATATCAGTAAAACCGAATGTCAATTCAAGGTGAGGATGGCCCAACATAGATTGGCCATAAGGAGTGCGTTGGCATCTGGTAATGGGGAACAGCCAGTAGCCAAACATTTCGTGGAACATAGACATAGCATGGCCACGTTTAAACATCGTATCATAGACCATGTCCCTGAGTCTCCCCGTGGGGGCAACAGGGGCAAAAAATTGCTTCAACTTGAGTCCATGTGGATACATAGACTCAACACACTCAAACCGGGCGGGCTTAATGATAGTTTAGGTCTTATTAATTTTTTGTAAAAACGGAGCGTCCTTTGAGATATATACGGGTTGCCTGTGTACCCCCGGGATAGTTCAAGTAGGGGGATATTAATGGTGACAGTTCAGGTTTTTAATCGATTACATATGTGTCGACATTTAATATAGTTAATATACATATACTCATCGTGGCGTGCCGTGGTCCTCTCCTTTTAATGTTTATTGTGATTTAACCTAGTTTGCACATTATATGATTGTTTAACAGGAATTTGTATGTTACACTTTCAAAGTACTTACACAATTGCGATTAGCACTATGCACTTTTACATCTGTTCACTATGATTGTAAGCTTATATTATTATGGCAGTGTGCATTTTACTTCTGCAATGCATTTTATGCTACAGTCTTGTATTTAGACACGGTTGTTTTTACATGTCATGTTTGTTTTGTTATAGCGTCTCCATGGCCACACAGGAGGGAGCTGCGACGTCACTTCCGGTTCCGCTGGTGCGAGCGGTGACGCCGGACGGGATGCCCGAGTGGCGTGGCCAGAGGAGAACGAGCGTGGGGAATCTTGCAAGGGGGCAAGTTTATTGCTATATAAGTTTGGTTTGTTCACTTGTGCAGTTATCCTGACGAAGGGGAGGTGGTCCCCGAAACGTTGATAGCACTAATACACGTTTGATGCATTTTTCAAGTCTTTGAGTGCCGCCTCGTTTGTTCCTGTTTATATATATATATATATATATATATATTTAATTTCAGTGCAGTTTTATTGTATTATAATTATTATATGCATTGCTAATTTGACAGTGTGTGCCTGTATCTGCTGTGAGGTTTCACTTTCAGTGTTTCCCAGAGATCTATCACTATATTCTGTACCCCGAGGGACTAGGTGCATCAGGGTTGTTTATATAGTGTGTTACAGTATTTACAAATTACGTGTATTCTACTGTGTACTCAGTGACATAATACTGGATTTATTTGCAGGTGTTGTGTACTGGGGACTCAGTCACATACTATCAGATTTATTCACAGGTATTATACTCTGTCTGGCTTCATTGTACTAAACCGCTCTGTGTTGCATTTGTGTACAATGTCTAACAGAAAGGGCAGTAAGTCTATGGACAGTCCTGCATCATGCAGAGCATGTGCCAAGGATTTATCCAGATGGGGAAGCTGTGCATGATGGTCTGTGTACTATGTGCCATACGTCTCCTAGTCAGTTCGCTGCTCCTGTAACCAATCAAGTGCTACCCTGAACCGCATTATCAAACCTACTGGGTACTCTAGTGGAACACTTAACGCCCCCTATGGGACCCCCTGTACCATTACAGCCTCAAATAGTCCCTATGGCCAATCTGCCTTGGGCGGACAACCTGTCTAACCAGTTGCAGCAGTTGACTCATTCCTTAGTCAGACAAAAATCTACCCCAGGTCAATCCCGTGTCCCTGGGTCATATAAGTGGCCTGCTTCCTCCTCACAATTCACAAATCTCTCAGATGTTCCATCTGAAGAGGTGGGGGAACATACTGTCCTGTCAGACAATGAATCCGGCTTTTCTGACGAGGATTCTACATTGCAAGTTGATGTCCCTGCTCTAGTGGTTGCTATTAAGCAAATCCCTACAAATCACTGATGATGAGGATTCCACTACTGTCATCAAGAAAACTGATATGTTTAAACATCAGAAGGTGGCTAAAAATCTATTACCCCATTCTGACCATTTGGTAGACATCAGGCAGGAACCCTGGTCTAGTCCAGGGAAGAACTTCCCTCTCTCCAAATGGGCCTTAGCTCGCTATCCTCTCCCGGCAGAGTTATGTAACAAGTGGTATAATTCACCACCGGTGAATTCTCATGTCACCCGTCTAGTGGTGTCATACACTCTGCCTGTCACCACTGTAACTTCACTGAAAGAACTGACAGATAAGCATGTTGAGAGATGCCTGAAATCTATTTACTCCCTGATAGGTGCTATACATAGACCAACTATTACTGCCTCCTGGGCTGCTAAAGGTATTGAAGCATGTGTCATGCATTAGAGGGACAGCTGCCTGAGGATATATCAGACAATGCCAGACAATACCTGTCTCACATCACCACCGCCTCTTATTGTATTCAAGAGGCGCCCTCTGAGGCGGGTGTGTTGGTTGCCAAGGCGTCGACAATGTCTGTCCTGGCCCGCCGCATTCTGTGGTTGAGGTCATGGAAAGTGGACCTGGTCTCCAAAAAGACCTCGGAGGTACTCCCTTTTAAGGGAGATATCTTGTTTGGGAAAGACCTAAATAAAATTGTGTCTTAACTGGCAGCTGCTAAGACTGTCTTTCTCCTAAATACTAATCCTTCTGCACAGAAGGCAAAAGGTACCACTTTCCATTCCTTTTCGATCTACAGGGAAAGCAAAAGGTCAGGCACACCTGAGACAATCTCATGCTTTCAAAACCACTAAGCCCAAGGCAAAAAAGTCCTGGGTGGCCTGTCAGCCTGCTTCTAAACAAGAGAAGCCTGCCATACGATGGGGAGGGCCTCCCCATGCGGGACCCCAGGGTGGGAGGCCGACTTCTGCAGTTTACCCAGTTCTGGTTAAACACCACTTCAGATGCATGGGTGCGAGAAGTTGTCTCTCACGGGTACACAGTCTGTTTCAAGAGACGTCCCCCTCACCAGTTTTGCACCATGGTCATCCCTTTGGATCCACTAAAGGCGCAAGCTCTGCAGCAGGTTGTGAGTTCCCACCTGGATGCAGGAATGGTAGTGCCGGTACCTCTGTCCCAAAGGGGCAGTGGTTACTGCTCAACCCTGTTTCTAGTCCCGAAACCCAATGGGTCATTCCGGCCTATACTCAAACTCGAATCACTAAACAAGTTTTTGAGAGTGTCCAAGTTCCGTATGGAGACACTGCGCTCAATTGTTCTGGCGATAGAACACGGAGACTATATGGTATCCCTGGATATTCAGGATGTGTACATGTATATACCTATTGAAAAGTCGCATCAGCAGTATCTGCGGTTTGTTATTGGCAACATACACTATCAGTTCCAGGCTCTGCCATTTGGACTGGCTACGGCTCCTCGGATCTTCACCAAGGTCATGGCCATAATGACGGCACATCTCTATCGCCAGGGAGTCAGGATCCTGCCGTATCAGGATTACTTGCTGATCCTGGCAAACTCCCACGATGTCCTCTTCAGTCATCTACAATTGACGGTAAGCTTGCTACAAGCCCATGGGTGGCTCATTAATTGGAAGAAATCATCGCTGGTCCTAGCTCAGAGCATGTTGCACCTCGGGGCACTCCTGGACACACACAGTCAATGTCTGTTCCTGTCTCTGGAGAAAGTCCTGAAGCTTCAGGACAGGATAAGATGCTTCCTCTGTCACCCCAGGGTGTTGATACACTCAGCGATGCAAGTACTTGGCCTGATGGTGTCGGCATTCAACATGGTAGAGTACGCTCAATTTTATTCCCGCCCTCTGCAGAGGTTAATCCTTTCCAAGTGGGAAGGCCTACCTCATTGAATTAGATCTCACATGATTACCTTGACTCAGGAGGTTCATCATTCGCTGACCTGGTGGTTCCACGTCCAGCAACTGCGCAGGGGCCATCCCTTCTGGATCTCTTACTGGGATAGGGTGTGGTGTTGGAGCAACACTCTTTCCAGGGTCGTTGGACCAAAGAGGAGTCCCTCCTCCCGATAAATATTCTGGAACTGCGGGCGGTGTTCAATGCGTTAACCCTCGTCCTGGCTCTGGTACAGAACAGGCCTGTTCAAATACGGTGAGACAATGCCACCACAGTGGTATACATCAACCATCAAGGTGGCACTCGAAGCCACATGGCAATGTTGGAAGTGTCAAAAATCCTTCAATGGGCAAAACACCATCTGCCAGCAATATCGGCAGTGTTCATTCCGGTGGTACTAAACTGGGAAGCGGACTTCCTCAGTCGCCAAGACGTACACTCTGGAGAGTGGAGTCTTCGTCCGGAAGTCTTTCAACTCTTAGTGAACATGTGGGGCCTACCAGATGTAGACCTCATGGCATCTCGACACAATCACAAAGTTGCGACCTACAGATCAAGGACCTGGTATCCTCAAGCAGCATTCGTGGATGCACTAGCCATTCCATGGAACTTTTGGCTGCCTTACGTGTTCCCTCCAGTATCACTCCTGCCCAGGGTTCTGCGGAAGTTAAAGCAAGAAGTAGGAAAATTACTTCTAGTCGATCCGGCATGGCCCAGACGGCATTGGTTCTCAGACCTGCAGGGTCTATTGAAAGAGCGTCCTCTTCTACTTCCTCAATGACCATACCTCTTCGTACAGGGCCCTTGTCTCCATCCAGACTTGGCTAGATTGGCTTTGACGGCGTGGCTCTTGAAGCATCACTCCTGACAGCCAAAGGATTCTCATTAAAACTATGTTGAAAGCCTGTAAGCCGACGTCTGCTCGGATCTATTATAGGATCTGGAATTCTTACTTCACCTGGTGTGCTGATAAGAACTTTGATGCATACAGAAACAAAACATCCAGAATCCTGGCTTTCCTGCAACAAGGCCTGAAGTTAGGCCTTCATCTGGCCTCCCTCAAGGCTCACATAGCTGCCTTGTAGGTGTGGATTCAGAGAAAAATTGCATCTATGCCTGACGTTCATACATTCACTCATGGTGCCTCCTTATGTCCCTCCTGTGGCTCCATGGGATCTGTCTGTTGTCCTGAATGCCATGAAAGAGTCTCCATTTGAACCTCTTTAGTCAGTGGACCTTAATTGTCTCACAGCAAAGGTCCTGTTTCTGCTTGTTATTGCCTCTGCTAGAAGGGTGTCGGACTTAGACGCTTTGTCGTCCACCCTTTATAATATTCCATTGTGACCGGTCAGTTCTGTGAACTCTCCCAGGTTACTTACCTAAAGTGGTATCATCTTTTCACTTTAACCAAGAGATTGTGGTTCCGGCCTTAATCTCTTCTAACTTGTCCCCTAAAGAGTGGTCTCTGGATGTGGTAAGGGCTCTCTTTACAGTATATATGTGGAGAGGACTGCCTCTATCAGGTGGCCAGATACCCTTTTTGTACTGTTTGGTTTCCAAAAACATGGCTGGACTGTGAATAAGCAAGCCTTGACCAGATGGATTAGATGGTTGATTGTACAAGCTTATGTGCAGGCTGGACTCCCAGCTCCTGCTTCCATTAAGGCCCATTCTACTCGGTCTGTTCGACCTTCTTGGGTGGCCCACCGTGGCACGTCCCCAGAACAATTGTGCAAGGCAGCTACGTGGTCCTCAGTGAACACGTTCATTAGGTTCTATGCCTTTGATACTTCTGCCTCCCAGGATGCTTCCTTTGGATGCCGGGTTCTCATACCCGCTAAGGCACGTCCCCTCCCTTTAGGAACTGCTTTAGGACATCACCTGATGTTTTCCCTGTGGAACACAATGTACCCTGCTGCAGAAAAGAAGAGTTATGATAGACTTATCATTGTTAACTCTCTTTCTGCGAGGTACACTGGGTTCCACAGGGCGCCCACCCTGAGGCACCTAGCTTATATTGGTTTGTATGGCATTAGCCGCTGGTCCCTTCTCCTGTCATGAGAATGTTGTTCTATGTGACTAACATCTGCCTTCTCTCTTACCTGCTTCTACATTGGACTGGTTAACAAAACTGAGCTCACAGTGTCTGGAGGCAGGGTTAAAGAGGAGGTCCCACAATGCATCCTGGGACAGCCTAAAGCTTTAGCCTGTTGGTGACTCTCTGGATCAAGATCCACTCTACACCTGATGTTTTCCCTGTGGAACCCAGTGTACCTCACAGAAAGACAGTTAACCATGGAAAGTCTACCATAACTCTCCTTATACATCTTTATTGCTTTGTCCGCTTCTTATCATACTTCTGGTATTCTCATCTCTCATAACTACAGTTTCTGCATCTCTCACATGTACTTACTTGGAACTGCTATCTGATCTCCATGCTGGTAGGTCATCTCTGACAGTGCCTGTGATGCTATTTATATAACCCCTCCCATGCACCTGTAGCAACTGAATTCATGACTGTATAGGTCTAGGAGGAGATCATTTCCTAACAGCCTGCAAAGACTTGCCTGCATGTTTTGTTTTGTTATGTACTGTATATAATGTATGCTGTCAAGTTTCCTCTGGAGATTATATTATATTTCTGTGTTCTACTAATGATTATATAACAGTATCATTACATACAATAAGCTATTTTAATGTTGTCTGGTGCTTTAAAATTTGCATCTGTAGATTGATTTGGGCTTTTCAGTACCAACAGCAGCCACAGAGTACAATACAGA
Organism: Pseudophryne corroboree; assembly: GCF_028390025.1. NCBI lineage: Eukaryota > Metazoa > Chordata > Amphibia > Anura > Myobatrachidae > Pseudophryne > Pseudophryne corroboree. The sequence goes on from NC_086451.1 coordinate 320,929,962, forward strand.
TCTCTGACTGCATTATAACAACTTGCTATAGGTGAGATTGCAAACTCTGTGTTGTGTCTTTGCAAGACTTATTTCTTGCAAAGCAAATCAAACAATTCAATTGCTTGACAGAACCAAAATGTTAAACTGAAAATTTTGTGTGATGTCTGCGGAGCATTAATGCAATGACCCCTATGAATATTTATCAGGAGCATCGGTTGACATTTCAAATTCACTTGTATTAAATTACACATGGTTTCCAGGGATGCTCAGCTGCTGCCAAATCACATACATAAAGGCTTGAGAATCTTGATTTTGTTACACTGAAATTATTATACAGTATATTCAGAAAGAAAATCTCTAAAATGGAAAATATACCAAAACGCAGTTTTCATAGCATGTTGTGTAATTACCCACTATATCACTGCTGCCTGTCTTCCTATATTGTCATCCTACATATATATCTTTGGCATGAGTGTGGAAATGCAACTGAGTCTTGAACAAGCTGTCATTAATGGACCCATGCTGTCAGTGACAGTGCCATGTCAAGATAGTAGACAGGAAGCAATTGAACACAGCGCCCAATGTAAATGCTATTTTCAAAATGTGTCAGCCACCTAGCATTACTGCATTCAATACTGGGCGGTAAGTAGAAAACACGACGATATCAGTGAGATTTTATCTGATTAAACACTATTAATTCCAGCAAATTCTGTATCTAAGATACTATTACAGGTGGAAAACCTTACTACTAACAATGGTAGTGTACAGCTTACATCAGTGACGTGCAGTGAGGTCAGCGGCTGGTGAGGCACTGCAGCCATAATGTCCGCCGAGTTCCGTTGATGACCCCTACTGCCACTGAGCCAATGTTCGCTACCGTCCTGAGCCAATGCCCACTACCACCACTGTCCTTGCGTGCGTCAAAGGCGCATCTGCTGCTGGAAACGTGCCGTATCTTGCAATGAGGGTGTGGCCTCACAACAAGAGGCATGGCCTCAATGGGAATGCTGTATCCGTATGACCAGAAGAGGGTGATGCCTTGGAAAGGCAGAGGGTGACAGGAGAGCAATGGTGATGGAGAGACAGTGATGCAGGGGAAATGCGGTGGGTGACAGGGAGAGGATGATGGAGAGAGGGTGACAGGTAAAGGGTGACAGAGAGAGGCAGTGGGTGACAGGGAGAGGGTGACACCAGGGAGAGTTTGACAGCAGTGGGTGACAGGGTGATACCAGGGAGCTGGTGACCAGAAGAGGGTGACGCCAGGGGCAGGTAATAGAAAGAGCGTGGTGACAGGAAGAGGGTGATTCCAGGGAGAGGGTGACAGCAGTGGGTGACAGTAGAGGTGACAGGGAGAGGGTGTTACTTAGGAGAGCACATTACTGTCCCACTCTGTTGGCTGTATAGCATAGAACATAACGGTACAGCCTTGTCCCCGGTGAGCTTAACCCATATCAAAGTAAAGCACCCACCACTCTCCCCGTGCAAATCCCAGCCAGCTCCCACCGCAATCGGTAACAGAGAGAGGAAACAACAAACCTGATCCCTGTGGCAGGGCTGCTCATCCTCCAGCACTTTCTAGCTCCACCTGTACAGGGCTGCAGGCTGCTGGGGTTACTACCCTGTTATCAGGGCTCCAGGTGTGGATGGGAGCAGGGCCAGTGAATGGTGGCACTGCGCCCTAGGCTATATTTTAGCCTACAACCCATCCTCCTTCAAAAACCCACACAAGTGACTTTTTGGAAAAGCTGGTATGTAGACTCTAGGGCACCACCAGAGTCTACTCACTTGCACCGCCGGCTAGAGAGAATGGGGCCTGGATGGAGATGGCACACGGACCTCCTCCTTGCTGAATACACCTTTGTGTGGGATCGGTATGGGATTCTGTGGCACAGGATTCCGAATGTCAGTATACCGACATTGGCATCCTGTGTTCCAGAATGTTGGCATGGTGTTAGGCGCCGTGGTCCACTTGTCTGCGCGGCCCGGCGCCTAGCAACTAGGGACGCCGTGCGCGTACAGCCGCCGGCTCCCTAGCAACGCTAGACGCTGGGCGCGCTGAGCCGCACGGACCCTAGCAACGGGGACGCCACTGGCGGACCGCGTTCCCCGTTGCCGGGTCCTTTGAATTAATAAGTGCACCTGTTCCCTGGCCGTGCAGCAAGGCAGCTGCACGGCATTTATTCTAATCAGCTCTGTCAGCAGCTGATTGGAGGACTCCTGATTAAATACACTCTCAGGGCTTCTCACAGACGCCGGTAATAGCTTCCTGCATGCTGCCTTTGTTTGCTGAGAGTCTGTTTCCAGTCCTGCTGTATCCGGTCTGAAGTCCTGTACTCGGGAGTTATCATCTCGTCCTTGGAGTCCTGACTGATCACCGTTTAACATCCAGTGGTGTTCGTGAGTCGCGGCTCTGCCGTGTGTAGCGGCTCGGCCGCTTTACCCTTTATGTTTTGTGTTTTGGAGCATTTGCGGAGGGTTCCGCTTCCACAGGTCCACTCTGGTATTCGGCGGTGCCGGGTAGGAGTATTGGACAAGTGGATTTTGGTTGTCCTTTTCCCTGGCGGTTTCTCCGCACATACTTTTGGTTTTGTAGTTAGCTCATAGCCCCTGGCCTGTTTGTTTAGTTAGAGGGCCTCTTGTCATCATCCTGTCTCGGATTTCCCTTTGTCTCTCACTAAGACCGGGGGGCATCGGAGTTGGGCAGACATAATCCGCCCTTCAAACGCGGCTGCCAAGGGCTCAAGAAACCATAGTCTCGCAAGGGATTTCTGACAGCACGGGTGAGACAACAGAGTTAGGGCGCCAGGGGCTATTGTTCTTTCCTGCTCCCTTCCCCAGCATTCCGTTCCAGCGCTCCGGTCCTTGCCATAAGATCTCCTCTGACCTGGAGTGCTGAAATCATAACATTATTGCCGGCCATACCAAAACTTAAAATTAAACGGGGTTTAATTTTTTCTCATTCAGTTTTGTGAGAGTTTATCGGCCTCATGAATCCGACAGGTTTAGGGCCAAATCCCGGTCAGTTCTTAGTCAGCCATATGCAAGAACTTACTCAGATGTTTCAGGATCTTTCTCTTCGGGTGAGATCGCAGGAAGATCTTTTGCGAGCCTCCCCGAAGGTAGTCACTGAACCAAAGACGCATTTGCCAGACCGTTTTTCTGGCGACAGAAAATAATTTTTTAATTTCAAGGAATCCTGTAAACTATATTTCCGTTTAAGACCTACTTCCTCTGGTACTGAATCTCAGCGGGTTGGGATAATTATTTCTTTACTCCAGGGGGATCCTCAGACCTGGGCATTCGGTTTAAGGGCAGATGATCTTGCGTTGTTGTCAGTAGATGCTTTTTTTTGAGTCTTTAGGGCTTTTGTATGATGACCCTGATAGAGAGGAGTCCGCTGAAAGTCAGCTGCGCGCTCTCAAACAAGGTAGAAATCCTGCGGAGGTTTATTGTACAGAGTTTCGCCGCTGGTCGAACGACTGTGGCTGGAATGACCCAGCCCTGCGCAGCCAGTTTCGCCTCGGCTTATCAGAGTCTATAAAAGACAGTCTCCTCCAGTACCCCGCTCCTGAGACTCTCGATAGACTCATGGAGCTTTCTATTAAGATTGATCGTCGTCTCAGAGAGCGGAGGACTGAAAGAGGAGCACCTATAAGTTCAAATTCCATTCCTGAAGACATAGAGGAGCCCATGCAGATGGGTCTCTCCCGGCTGTCCCCTGAGGAAAGAGCCAGAAGGCAAAAATCCGGTCTTTGTCTGTACTGTGGGGGTAAGGGACATTTTGCTCGAAACTGTCCGAACAAGTCGAGAAACGCTTTTGACCAGGTGAATTGTGAGGGGGTTCACCTAGGTCTGCAGCTTATCTCCTCGAATAACTCCCTTTTAGTCCCAGTTAAGGTTTCCTTTGGCAGTCTCAGTTCTTTGGTGTCGGCTTTTGTCGACAGTGGAGCTGCAGGAAACTTTATGGATTTAACTTGGGCTAAGGCCTTAGGCATTCCTCAGTTACCTTTGGGTAGGTGTGTCACCATGCATGGCTTAGATGGGAGTCCGCTGTCCAATGGGGTTATTTCTCTCCGTAAACCCCTGTACTACTTACAGTAGGAGCTCTACATTCCGAAAAAATCGAGTTCTATCTTACACATTGCCCAGCAGTTCCAGTTGTTCTGGGTCACCCTTGGCTGGCCTTTCATAATCCCACCATTGATTGGCGGTCAGGGGAGATTTCACAATGGGGTACTTTTTGTGCTAAGGAATGTATTACGTTTCCCGTCAGAGTAGCAGCTATCATTCCAGAACTCATCCCTGTGGAATACCGGGAGCAGGGCCGTAACTAAGGGGGGGCTAGGGGGTCACGCGCCCCGGGCGCTGGAATGTGGGGGCGCTAGGGAGGCTGTTTCTGCAGCCAAAATCTCTGGTTGCCGCGGAGGTGAGGGAGAGAGGACGGAGACAGTAGTCTGGCCGGCACGGTTGAGCAGAGCCGAGCCTGGGACTGATGAGAGCACACTGGCTGGCGGCTGCAGTCAGTCAGTGACAGTGAATGAGTCACTGTCACTGACGCTGCAGCATTCCGCACTGGACTCTGCAGGCTCCTCTGACAGGGGAGCTTTCACGGAGACAGCATGTCTCCAGCAGCCCTGAGCCCACAGCCCTCCCCCATGCCTGGGAACAGGGGGAGGCACACAACGCAGCAGCGTGGACTGTGAACGAGGGGCAGCTGTGACAGAGAGAGATATATTATGAGGTATGTTTCTCTACCTGGCAGACAGCTCCCCCTCTACAATGTGTGTGTGTCATTGTTCCTCTGGTCCCTATACAGTGTGTGTGTGTGTGTGTGTGTGTGTGTGTGTGTGTGTGTCAGTGTTACTGTGGTCCCTATACAGTGTGTGTGTTAGTGTGCGTCTGATCCGATTCCCTATACAGTGTGTGCGTGTGTGTGTGTCAGTGTTCCTGTGGTCCCTATACAGTGTGTGTGTGTGTGTGTGTGTGTGTTGTGTCAGTGTGTATCTGGTCCCTACACATTTTGTGTGTGTCAGTGTACATCTTGTCCCTATACAGTGTGTGTCAGTGTGCGTCTGGTCCCTATACAGTGTGTGTGTGTGTGTGTGTGTGTGTGTGTGTGTGTGTGTCAGTGTGCATCTTGTCCCTATACAGTGTGTCAGTGTGCATCTGGTCCCTATACAGTGTGTGTGTGTGTGTGTGTGTGTGTGTGTGTGTGTGTGTGTGTGTGTGTGTACATCTGGTCCCTATATATTCTGTGTGTGTGTCAGTGTACATCTGGTCCCTATACCGTGTGTGTGTCAATGTGGTCATATACAATCTGTTTTTGTGTCAGGGTGCCCCTGGTCTGTGTGTGGGTGTCAGAGTTCCCCTGGGACCTGCACCATATGTGTGATAGTGTGCCCCCTATATAATCTATCTAATGTGTATACGCAGCTCCTCTGTGGTGTAACGTGCATAAGCGGCTGTAGTGTGGCAGAGGCTCCTCTGTGGTGTAACGTGTGGGATTTTATATATATATATATATATATATATATATAAAATTGTATTTTAATTATACTTTTTTTTTTACTTTGCGGGGGGGCGCAAATTTACTATCTTGCCCCGGGTGAGAGCAACCCTAGTTTCGGCCCTGCCGGGAGTTTGCTGATGTTTTCTCCAAAGGCAATGCGGACATTCTACCTCCCCATCGGCCTTATGATTGTGCTATTGAGCTAATTCCTGGTGCCGCTTTGCCAAAGGGAAGATTATATGCATTATCCGGGCCAGAAACTGCGGCTATGAATGATTATGTTAAGGAGAGCCTAGAGAAAGGATTTATTAGACCATCAAATACTCCTTTAAGTGCAGGCTTCTTCTTTGTGGAGAAAAAGGATGGCTCGCTTAGACCTTGCATTGACTTTAGAGCCCTGAATAAGATCTCAGTTAAAAACACTTATCCTTTGCCGCTGATTTCTGTACTCTTTGACCAGTTACGTTCGGCTGTGATTTTTTCTAAAATTGACCTTAGAGGAGCGTACAACCTCATCCGAATTAAATCTGGAGATGAGTGGAAGACGGCCTTCAGTACTCAGTCGGGTCACTACGAGTACCTGGTGATGCCGTTCGGCTTGTCTAATGCTCCAGCAGTTTTTCAAGACCTCATTAACGATGTGCTCCGTGACTTCCTAGGGAAATTCGTGGTCGTTTACTTAGACGACATCCTGATTTATTCTGAATCAATGGAACAACATGTTACCCAGGTGCGTTTGGTTCTTCAAAAGTTACGTGAAAATCATCTATATGCCAAGCTGGAGAAGTGTGAGTTCCATGTCACGGAAGTATCTTTTTTAGGGTACATTATTTCCCCTCGGGGATTTTCCATGGAACCAAAGAAGCTCCAGGCCATCCTTAGTTGGGCGCAACCCACCAATTTAAAAGCAATTCAGCGCTTTTTAGGGTTTGCGAATTATTATAGGAGGTTCATTCATTCTTTTTCTGACCTGGTTGCTCCCATTGTAGCTCTGACAAAGAAAGGAGCGTATCCTACCAACGGGTCGCGTGAAGCTGAGTTGTCCTTCCGGGCCTTGAAACAAGCCTTTGTCTCGGCTCCAGTCTTCAAACATCCCAATCCGGAATTGCCCTTTGTTGTGGAGGTTGATGCCTCGGAGGTTGGAGTGGGGGCTTTCCTTTCTCAAAAGGATCCGGAGTCTCTGGAGCAAACACCCTTGTGCCTTTATGTCCAGGAAATTCTCCTCCGCTGAATCCAACTATGACGTTGGTAATCGGGAGTTACTGGCGGTAAAGTGGGCTTTCGAGGAGTGGATGCATTGGTTGGAGGGAGCTAAACATACTATTTCAGTGTTGACTGACCATAAAAACCTGCAATACATCGAATCGGCTAAGCGGCTTAATGCCCGGCAGGCACGTTGGGCTTTATTTTTTACTCGTTTCAAATTTATAATCACTTTCAGGCCTGGTTCCAAGAATACCAAGGCTGATGCCCTGTCACGCAGCTTTCTTCCGGTTCACAATAACAGTCCTGTTACTCCCATACTTCCATCTTCGGTCATCTGGGCAGGCCTCACACAAGATTTATTTACCCAGTTAAAACAGCTTCAACACCAAGCTCCTGGAAATACTCCTGCTGGTCGTCTTTACGTCCCTGAGTTTTTGAGAGCTACTGTTTTAACTGAATTCCATGATAACAAAGTTTCCGGGCATCCGGGAATCTTTAAGACTTTGGAGTTAGTCTCCCGCTCAGTATGGTGGCCTGGTCTTTCTAAAGACGTTAAGGAGTTTGTTTTTTCATGTCAGGTTTGTGCACAGCATAAGGTTCCCCGTTCCTTGCCTATCGGGCAACTTATGCCCTTAAATGTCCCTCTCAGGCCATGGTCTCATATTTCCATGGATTTTGTGGTTGACCTTCCCCTTTCAGCCGGATTCCGAGTCATATGGGTGGTAGTGGACCGTTTTAGCAAGATGGCTCATTTCATTGCTCTTCCTCGACTGCCATCTGCCCAAGGGTTGGCAGTTTTGTTTCTCCGCCATGTTTTCAGACTTCATGGGTTGCCTACTGATATTGTTTCTGATCGGTGTCCACAATTCATCGCACAATTCTGGAAATGTTTTTGTGCTTCATTAAAGGTGAAATTGTCGTTAACATCCGGTTACCACCCACAATCCAACCGGCAAACCGAGCGAGTTAACCAATCATTGAAACAGTATTTGCGTTTGTATTCAGCCAAACTCCAGAATGATTGGTCCGAGTTTCTTCCGTTGGCGGAGTTTGCTTACAATAATTCTTGTAATTCCTCCACTAAAGTGTCTCCATTCTTTTCAGTTTTTGGTTTTCACCCCAGAGCCAATTCTTTTTTTCATCATTCCTCAGTCTCCTCGCTAACCTTAACCTCCCATCTCAGAGCCATTTGGAAAAAAGTGCACCTTGCTCTCAGAAAAGCGGCCTTTCGAGAGAAAAAAATTTCTGACAGGCTCCGACGTCCTTGCACTTTTAAGGTGGGAGATAGGGTATGGTTGTCGACTCGTAACATCAGGCTTCGACAATCCTCGGCTAGATTGGGACCCAAATTTATTGGGCCATTTCTTATTATTAAAACAGTCAACCCAGTTGCCTTCCGGTTACGTTTACCAAGATCTCTCAGGATTGGAAATACATTTCATTGCTCCCTGTTGAAACAATACGTTTCTTCCAGTAGATTTCCTCAGAGGATCTCTCAGGGTAGATCTCCGGTGGATGTACAGGGACAACAGGAGTTCTTGGTGGAGAAGGTTCTTGATTCCAAATTGTCCCGGGGCCGGCTTTATTTTCTGGTTCACTGGAGGGGCTATGGTCCGGAGGAAAGGTCTTGGGTCCTGGATAAGGATCTTCATGCCCCGAGGCTCAAGAGGGCATTTTTTCGGGAATTTCCTCGGAAACCTGGCTTTAGGGGTTCCTTGACCCCTCCTCAAGGGGGGGGTACTGTTAGGCGCCGGGGTCCGCTTGTCTGCGCGGCCCGGCGCCTAGCAACTAGGGACGCCGTGCGCGTACAGCCGCCGGCTCCCTAGCAACGCTAGACGCCGGGCGCGCTGAGCCGCACGGACCCTAGCAACGGGGACGCCACTGGCGGACCGCGTTCCCCGTTGCCGGGTACTTTGAATTAATAAGTGCACCTGTTCCCTGGCCGTGCAGCAAGGCAGCTGCACGGCATTTATTCTAATCAGCTCTGTCAGCAGCTGTTTGAAGGACTCCTGATTAAATACACTCTCAGGGCTTCTCACAGACGCCGGTAATAGCTTCCTGCATGCTGCCTTTGTTTGCTGAGAGTCTGTTTCCAGTCCTGCTGTATCCGGTCATTCCAGTCCTCTGAAGTCCTGTACTCGGGAGTTATCATCTCGTCCTTGGAGTCCTGACTGATCACCGTTTAACATCCAGTGGTGTTCGTGAGTCGCGGCTCTGCCGTGTGTAGCGGCTCGACCGCTTTACCCTTTATGTTTTGTGTTTTGGAGCATTTGCGGAGGGTTCCGCTTCCACAGGTCCACTCTGGTATTCGGCGGTGCCGGGTAGGAGTATTGGACAAGTGGATTTTGGTTGTCCTTTTCCCTGGCGGTTTCTCCGCACATACTTTTGGTTTTGTAGTTAGCTCATAGCCCCTGGCCTGTTTGTTTAGTTAGAGGGCCTCTTGTCATCATCCTGTCTCGGATTTCTCTTTGTCTCTCACTAAGACCGGGGGGCATCGGAGTTGGGCAGACATAATCCGCCCTTCAAACGCGGCTGCCAAGGGCTCAAGAAACCATAGTCTCGCAAGGGATTTCTGACATCACGGGTGAGACAACAGAGTTAGGGTGCCAGGGGCTATTGTTCTTTCCTGCTCCCTTCCCCAGCATTCCGTTCCAGCGCTCTGGTCCTTGCCATAAGATCTCCTCTGACCTGGAGTGCTGGAATCATAACACATGGGGTGCAAGCGCAATGAAGCCTCTTGCGGGCTTGCTGCGCTTGCCACGCTGTGGGCTCAGTGGCAAGCTTTGTTGCCACAGGTCCTATTCTCCCTCTATGAGTGTCGTGTACACCCACAGAGGGGAAATCACTTACTTCGCCGGTAGTCCAGCAGCGGTATAGTACCCCTGTTGGGATCCCGGTGTCGGTTTTGAGACACCCGGGATCCCGATTGGTGTTTTTTTAACCGCATACCCTGTGTGTGTGTGTGTGTGTGTGTGTGTGTGTGTGTGTGTAAAAAAAATAAAAATAAAAAATCCCATGTGCTGTGTATGTACATGGAAATGGAAAACAGTAATACATACTCTTCCTCAACTTCCACAAAACATCATAACCTTCCCCTCCATACACACATTACATTACACCATCCCCAAATAACTTCAATATACTATAAAACAAGATAGTACAGTACACAACCCCATGATAGTGATACCACCCCCTCCCCACACAATATTATTTACCAACCCACTCCCCTAGAGATAATACTAATACAAAAATCCCTAGATAATATTAATATATACCCCAACTCCCAGATATAAAAAAAAAAAAAAAAAATACTCTCCCACAGATACTTACCTCTGATTGTTGGAGGTTGCAGTCTATATATTTCCTGGTTCACCCCATAGAGCTGGCTCAGGAGAAATCAGAGCTTTCCAACTCGAGCAGGAAAGGTGCGAGCCCTCCAGCATGAGGGAGCGGAGCCTCAGGAGGGGAGGAAGCAGGGATGTATTGCAGCAGTAGATTGGCGGCTGGTGCGGGGGAGGGAGCAGCCACCTGGTGATAGGGAAGGGGCGGGCATTGGGCACTGCTGCTTCTGCTGGCTGTGCTGCAGCAGACGTGTCAGACTGTGGCATGTCTGCATTCTCGGCCAGACAGCAGCTGAAAGGGGTGGGGGCAGCGGCTGCGCTTAAAGCACAGATGAAATAGGTTCATGGTGGGCGGGGGCACACAAATGTAAATAGGCGATGCAGGGCCTTTGCTCCCTCAGTATTCACCACTGCTACTGCCCAATCGCATCTGTATGTGAGGGGCGTACTTTCATATGAGCTGAAAGCACACCCCTTCCAAAGCAGCACTTCTGTTTGGTGCCGCTTCAGCTGCTTTTTTTTAATGGGCTTTCACTACCTAATGTTTACCCCCCCCCCCCCCTGCCCCCCCCGCTGCCAGCCCTTTAAACTGACAGCTGAGGCAAGAGTGGTGCCTCCATAACACATTTAAAACAGTTTTAAAACTGGAAAAAATTATTAAAATAATATCAAGGCTAAAATAGATACTTAAGACACAGAATATGTGTGATAAGTATCTTCTTTGTATTATTTTAATTATTAATGACAGGGGAGGCACTGCCTCCCCTGACTGCACGTCCCTGACTTACATCCATCCAGACCTTCCCTTCACATATTAAGTATAAAAAGTAGAAGGTCTATTTTATCCTCTATATGGCTATCTCCCACTGCTTTCACCCTCTGCCTGGCATCGCCCTCTCCCTGTCATTTACTGCTGTCCCCCCCACCAGTGCCAGATTAAGCTCTACAGTATATGGGCCTGGAGCTGAAATTTATGAAGGGCCTATTGTGTGCCGCTAAAAGGGATGTGACCAGCAACACGGGTGTGTAATTAATGATGTGGAGGGCATAACCAGTGCTTTGGAGAATTGTCTGTACAGGAGGTATGGGTAGCTTCCGCCTATCCTCAGCCACCCCAATGTCCATCCCTTCTTTGTGTGTATGTGTGTATATATATATATATATATATATACACATATATATATATATATATATATATATATACATACATATACACCTGTAATTCCTTTCATCACCACTTCCTGATCTTGTAACTGACACACTGAACTACCCCTCGCCCTGAACTCACAACAGACAGACACACATATACTCCATACTCACTATCATGCCCTGACCACACGACACACAATTACCCCTCACTCACCATCATGCCTTTACCACACTACAGACACACAATTACCCTTCACTCACCATCATTACCTATATCATTCACCCTGTATGAACAAGCTAATTTAGCTAGAAAGGGCTTTGATATTTGTGTTTTTATACATGTCTATATGACTTTTGTGTAGGTTTTATATGTGTTCATTATAATAAATATTGTTTTATTTGTATAAAGAGAAGCCTATCAGTTTTATCAATAGGCAGATATATACCAATATTTTGCAGTTTTTTTCCCTTTTTTATTGAGTTTTGTGTAGACTCAGTCAGGCAACAGACCAACTGCCTAGCTGCAGTCTAATTGTCACTACTATTTATAGCAATTTTATATTTTAAGATAAGTATATTCCATAGCACCAGGAATAGATGCTATTAGTGAACAATAACTGTTTGCTCTTGATTTTTGCATTGTACACCCTCCTATGTGCCCATTACTATGTCGTCCCCCCTCTGTGTCATCGCCCTCAGTGTCCATTACTATGTCATCCCCCTCTATGTCCATTACTATGTCGTCCCCCTCTGTGTCCATTACTATGTCATTCCCCCTCTGTTTCATTGCCCTCAGTGTCCATTACTATGTCGTCCCCCTCTGTGTCCATTAATATGTCATCCACCCTCTGTGTCCATTACTATGTCGTTCTCCCTCTGTGTCATCGCCCTCTGTGTCCATTACTATGTCATCCCCCCTGTGTGTCTATTACTATGTTGTCCCCCATCTGTGTCTATTACTATGTCTTTCCCCCTCTGTGTCATCGCCCACTATGTCGTCCCCCCTCTGTGTCCATTACTATGTCGTTCCCCCTCTGTGTCCATTACTATGTCTTTTCCCCTCTGTGTCATCTCCCTCTGTGTCCATTACTATGTCGTCCCCCCTCTGTGTCCATTACTATGTCGTTCCCCCTCTGTGTCCATCAATGTCTTCACCCTCTGTGTCTATTACTATGTCGTCGTCCCCCGTTTCCATCACTATGTCGCCCCCCCTTCTGTGTACATTATTATTCCTGTCCATTATTATGCCCCCCCCCCCACACCCACCCCGTGATCCATTATTAAATCTCCTCTCTCTGTGTCCATTATTATGTTTTTTTTCTACCCCAATGTGTCCATTATGATGTTCCGTTCCTCCCCCTTTTTAGATTTAGTGTGTTGGTATCTCCACTCTTAAAATTACTTACCTTCTTCTCTGTTCCTCTGACTCGGCTCCTCCTCCCAGCTCACATCGTCCACGTGACTTCTCTCCACTGAAAAATGATGACAGAAAGGTCTGGAGTTGCCAGCAGTTACGAAAATCCACTGGCGCCTTCTGTCCTCCGAGTCAGTCCACCCATGGTCATAAGTAGATGGCAGCAACCACGAAGAGCCCTGTGCGGTGGTGCCTATGTGACGTCATCTGACACGACATCACAGGTCACATAGCGCAGAGAAGGGGGAGGCGCACTATGCGGCACAGGGATGGCTTAGGATGGAAGCCTTCCACTGCGTCACCCATTGAATGTATGTCTGGTCACCGGGAATCTGAGGACTGAGGAGAACGAAGTTCTCCGGGTGAGGAGTGGAGGTGGGGTTTTAATGGGCAGATCGAAGACGCAGACGGCCTCTGGTGGTGACAGGAAAATATTTAGAAAAGGTTCAGAGGCGGGCTACCAAACTAATTAAGGGCATGGAGACGCTGGAATACGAGGAAAGGCTTGAAAACTAGGCATGTTTTCATTGGAAAAGAGGAGACTAAGCTTTTTCACGGTAAGGACAGTACGTGTATGGAAATCCCTGCCTGAGGGAGTTGTAATGTTGGACTCTGTCAACACCTTTAAGAATGGGTTAGATAGTGAATAGTCACGCACAATAGTTTTTTTTTTTTATATATAAAATAATCCTGCATAGGAGACCACAAATAGGTTGAACTCGATGGACAATTGTCTTGTCTCTTACGTCCTAGAGGATGCTGGGGTCCATTGTAGTACCATGGGGTATAGACGGTTCCGCAGGAGCCTTCGGCACTTTAAGACTTTTTAACTAGTGTGAAATGGCTCCTCCCTCTATGCCCCTCCTCCAGACCTCAGTTTAGAAAATGTGCCCAGGAGACTTGACGCACTCTAGTGGGGCTCTACAGAGCTTTGCTAGTAAAGACTTTGTTAGGTTTTTTGTTTTACAGAGAAGCTGCTGGCAACAGCTTCTCTGCTTCGTGGGACTTAGGGGGGGAAGATAGAACCAAATTCTCAATTAGTTTAATGTTTCTACTTCCGCTGACAGGACACCATTAGCTCCTGGGGGTACTAAACACAGCTCAAACATGGATCGCATTCACTCCCGCAGCACTGCCGCCACCCCCTAACAGAGCCAGAAGAAATAAGAGGGGTGAGTATTTTACCGAAGTCCGGCAGAGAAGGTCCTCCGGTCATCGTGGCGGCTTGTAAGGTAACAGCGCAGCGGGTACGCTGAGCGCTATGTCTCTCAGTTGGTGCAGAACACGCGGGGGAGGGGGGGTGCGCTCTGAGCGGCATGAATCCTTTTCTCTCCCTGGCTAAATAAGTGTATTCCCCACCTGTGGGGACCCCCAGGGGCCAGTATAAAGATTCCCCTGTTCTGAGGGAAACGGGCCATTGCTAGGGGGAGGAGCTTCTCCTCAGGCATCCAGTTCACTCACCAGTGCGCCATTTTCTCCTGCAGACGCTGCTGTGAGAATCAACACTGCTCTTCTCTGTCACAGCTACTATAAGTACCAGCCGTTATACAAGGGAAGGAGCATTTAAATATATTATATATATATACATATATATATATATATATATAGTACTCCAAAAAGAAAACGGCACTGGACGCAATGAATGCAGGAATGAAGTGTATTGTAAAAACGACAGCTGTTTCAGGGCAGCAGCCCTTTCCTCAAGCAGACAACAACACCACCGAATATTGGACAAGACACACATACAACACTTACCCCACCTAAATACCCGTTGAAGTGCTCCCCGCCGCCGTCTCTCCACGCGTCCCGGCTTCCGGAAGTGAAGCCGCCGGGTCACTTCCGGTCAGCGCGTCACTGGTTGCTATGGCGAGCTGATGTTTGCGGCTCACCTCGTCACCGCTGCGCTTCACAGGATGCCGGCTCAGCTTCCTCCATAGCCAGGGGACTTGCGATCGGAGGGGGAGGGCGGTGATCTGATGCACATTCAGTCTGAAAGACTAACAACAAATAACAAATATTGTACATAGAAATGACAGAGCGGATAGCAAATAACATTTAGTACAACCCTTATACACATAAGGTCACAAGGAAAAAACCATTATAGTCCCTGCTCTGAAACCCAGAGGGATACCCAAATGGGGAAACCGGACTCCTGATAGCTGGAAACGAATGACCCAATAGTAATAAACTGTTACGCACACCAGTGCTAACAGGAGTATACCGGTGTATGAACAGAGAGGGAAGCGAAGCAAACGAACTCACAGACAGTATAACATAACATACACTGGAGGTGATGGAATAACTAATAAACACAAAGTGAACGGAGAAGCCCAAAGGCTCAGGAATTGGGTGTCTCCCTAGTGTCAGGAATGCTCAGATGGAATAGAGCGGACAATGAAGCGATGTGTAGTGATTTCACATGTGGAGCACCTGAAATGATGTTGCTAAGAGCAACAGAAAAAATCCCAAAGGGTTACCAACGGGTGTGGGAATAAACTCCTTGGTCAGAGATAGAAATATAGACACAAGGAGAGTATCCACAATCCTAACCCCCACTTGCAGGGCACAGGTTCAGCTTACTGCCACTAAACTGACACCTGGACGCCCTGCACAGTGAGGGAGGAAGCAAGCAGGTCTGAGAGTACAGCCGCAAACCTGCTGGGTTCACAGAATAGCAAAAGAACCCCAGCAGGTCAAACAACTGACTCCAGTCTTACTGCTAGGTCCGGATTGGCAGAATGAAGTACCGAATCCCAAGGCCTATTCGCAGTAAGCAACAAGTAAATACAAAGTCACACAGTACTAGCTAACTCTCTGGAACTGACTAACAAACAAAGATTCAGCAGCATTTGCCTAGCCTGAGAGGATGGTTTATATAGCAGGTGCTGTCCACGCCCCACTCAGACCTCACAGACTGTGAGCCCAAAACCAGCGCCGGATTCCCTGCCGTGAACAGAGTCTGTAACCACTACACAGTAAAAACCCAGAACGGAGTATCAGCTGCGCTCAGGTTACTTCGCTAACACTTGCCTCCCGGTTGCCATGGCGACGTGGCAGCACAGAGCAGGAGATCCTAACAGTACCCCCCCCTCTGACGAGGGGTCAAAGAACCCCTACCACCGGGTTTATCGGGGAACTGCGAGAAGAAAGAGCGTATCAGTCTGGGGGCATGAAGATCACAACTGCGCACCCACGACCGCTCCTCCAGGCCATACCCCTTCCAGTGCACCAAAAATGACAGCCGACCCCGAACCATCTTGGAGTCAAGAACCCTTTCAACCACAAACTCCCTCTGTCCCCGTATCAGAAGAGGAGAAGGTCTTCCACTGGAAGAAGGATTACTAACCGCCAGTTTTAAAAGGGAACAATGAAATGTTTTATTGATACCCAATGAACGGGGCAGATCTAACTGAAATGCCACCGGATTGATAACCATGGTGATCTTACAAGGGCCGATGAACCGGGGGCCTAACTTATGAGATGGCTGTCTCAACTTCAAATTCTTGGTGGACAACCAGACGAAGTCTCCTAATTTGAAGCTGCAGGGTCTTCTCCGCTTATCAAAAACCCTTTTGGTCACTAATGACACAGACACAAGGGCTTTCTTCACTTTCCTCCAAATACCCCATAGGACCGAAACAACAGAGGAACCACCAGGCGTGGAATCCAGGGGGTCAAAAGAATTGGCCTTAGGATGATGCCCATACACACAAAGGAAGGGAGAGATCCCTGTAGCAGAGTGAGCCGCGTTGTTATAGGCAAACTCCGCCATGGACAGATGAGCAACCCAGTCAGTATGATACTTGGAGACATAACACCTGAGGAACTGCTCCAAGGACTGGTTCACCCTCTCAGTCTGCCCATTAGACTGTGGATGGTAGCCTGACGACAAGCTCACAGAAATCTGGAGATCAGAACAAAATGCCCTCCAGAATTTGGCCACAAACTGGGATCCACGGTCAGAGACCACATCAAGTGGCAACCCGTGGAGGCGCACAACATGCTGCATAAATAACTCAGACAGGCGTCTGGCCGATGGCAACCCAACCAGTGGAACAAAATGCGCCATCTTCAAAAACCTGTCAACGACAACCCAAATGGCAGTCATCCCCGAGGATTTGGGCAAGTCCACCACAAAATCCATGGAAATGTGGGTCCATGACTTAGACCGAATAGAGAGTGGATGTATTGGGCCGACAGGAACCCCTCTAGGAGTTTTATTTCGGGCACAAACGTCACATGCCCGAACCCACTGATCCACATCCCTAGCCACCGAGGGCCACCACACCGCCCTAGACAGCAACTCCCGAGTTCTGGCAATTCCCGGATGCCCTGCCGACCTCTTGGCATGGAATTCCAGGAACACTCGCTGTCTTAACCTAGGAGGCACAAACAAGAGACCTACCGGAAGGTCTGGAGGAGCCTGCTCCTGTGCTCTAAGGACTAATGACAAGAGGTCCTGGGTAATGCCCACTTTAATACATGATGGGGACACAATGGGCAATGGCTCCTCGGTGGTCTCTTGAACTGGAGCAAAACTCAGCGAGAGCGCATCAGCCTTGATGATTTTTGACCCAGGGCGATATGTTATCAAAAAATTAAAGTGAGCAAAAAACAAAGCCCATCGTGCCTGCCTGGCATTGAGCCGCTTCGCTGACTCTAAATATGCCAGATTCTTATGGTCGGTGAGAATTGAGACCACAAACTTAGCCCCCTCAAGCCAGTGTCTCCACTCCCCGAGTGCATCCTTTATAGCCAACAATTCCCGGTTACCCACATCATAATTCATCTCGGCAGACGAAAATTTACGGGAAAAGTAAGCACAGGGATGAAGGCGATTATCAGACACCCCCATCTGAGAGAGCACTGCCCCAATACCTATCTCAGAGGCATCCACTTCTACCACAAAAGGATGCTCTGGATCTGGGTGTCGCAGCACCTTGGCCGAGACAAATGCCCTTTTGAGACGGGTAAAGGCCGCTTTGGCCTCACAAGACCAGTGAGCAACATCCGCCCCTTTCTTAGTGAGTGCCACCAAGGGGGCCACTATAGACGAAAATCCAGCGATAAACCGTCTATAAAAATTCGCAAAGCCCAGAATTCGCTGAAGCGCCTTCAAACTAGTGGGCTGCACCCAATCCAGGACTGCCTGTACCTTAGAACCCTCCATTTGGAAACCTTCTGAGGAGATAATATACCCTAGAAATGCGATTTGCTGGACTTCAAACTCGCACTTCTCCAGCTTCGCCCCAAGCTGGTGGTCTCTGAGTTTCTGGAGGACTAAGCGTACGTGCTTCCGATGTTCCTCCAGGGAATGAGAGAAGATTAGGATGTCATCTAGATAAACAACTAAGAATCTATCCAAATATTCCCTGAGCACATTGTTCATGAATTCCTGGAAGACTGCCGGGGCATTAGAGAGCCCAAAAGGCATCACCAAATATTCATAATGCCCTGAGTGGGTATTAAAGGCAGTCTTCCATTCATCCCCCTCTCTTATTCGGATTAGATTGTAAGCACCGCGTAGGTCAATCTTAGAAAAAATGGTGGCAGTACGAAGCTGGTCAAACAAAGCCGAAATGAGAGGCAGTGGGTTCGAGTTTTTAATCGTGATACGGTTCAATTTCCTGAAGTCGATGCAGGGTCGCAACGAACCGTCCTTTTTACCCACGAAAAAGAACCCCGACCCAACTGGGGACTGTGAGGGTCTGATAAATCCCTTAGCCAAGATCTCCTGAATGTACTCTGCCATAGCCTGAGTCTCAGGACGTGACAGGGAGTACAACCTGCTCTTGGGAAGCTTAGCATCCGGCAACAAATCAATGGCACAGTCATAGGGGCGATGGGGAGGTAGTACCTCCGCAACTTTTTTGGAGAACACATCCGCAAAATCTGCATAACATCCTGGCAATCCTGGCAAACTTAGCTGCGAGAGCCTGACTGGAAGGCTCAAGCAACTCCTGAAACAATCACTACCCCAACTAAGAATCTCCCCAGTCAAATTGAGGGTTATGGGCCCTTAACCAGGGTAACCCCAAAACCAATGGGGCACAAGAACAGACAGTCACATAAAAAGACAATTTCTCAGAGTGTGTGGCTCCAATAAACAAAGGAATTTGGCTGGTGCAGGAGGTAATTTTACCCTGGGACAATGGTTCCCCGTTTAACCCACAGATCTCAATCTCTGATGCCAAAGGTACTGAGGGAACAGAGTGTTCCAGGGCGAATTGACGGTCCATGAAAACCCCATCGGCCCCACTGTCAACAAAGGCCTCAGTCTTGACAGTTTGACCGAGGATCTCCAAAGTCACCGGAATGAGAAAAGTCTTTTTGGGAAATTCTGACTTCTGGCCTGACAGGATATTTCCCATCACCCTCAGGCCCTGAAGTTTTCCGGTTTTTCTGGGCATGATACTACAACATGACCTTTATTCCCACAGTACAAACACAAACCCTGCTGTCTCCTCCGCGTCTTCTCACGCGAGGAGAGGCGGGTAGCCCCAATCTGCATAGGCTCCTCGGAATATTCCTCAGAGTCTGAGGTTCCCTTGGGAAAAACGGAAACTGCGGTCTCCCTTTCAAGCCTACGCTCTCTCAGCCGTCTATCCACCCGGATGGATAACTGCATGAGCTGATCTAAGCTATCAGGCGAGGGATATTGTACCAGTTGGTCCTTTATCTGGTCAGAAAGGCCCCTTCGGTACTGGTTTCTCAGGGCTGGGTCATTCCACTGGGTATCATGAGCCAACCTCCGAAACTCCGTACTATAAACCTCAGCTGGCCGTCGCCCTTGCTTAAGAACCGTAATCTGAGCCTCGGCTGAAGCCATCTTGTCAGGGTCATCATACAAAATGCCCAGTGCCGTAAAAAAAGCATCAACACTTTAAAGCGACGGACAGTCAGGCTGTAACCCATATGCCCATACCTGTGGGTCTCCTTGTAGCAAGGAAATCACCATGCCAACCCGCTGAATCTCCGACCCAGAAGACTGGGGCCTAAGCCTGAAATATAGCTTACAGCTCTCCTTGAAACAAAAGAACTGCGAGCGATCTCCAGAAAAACGATCCGGGAGATTTACTTTCGGCTCCTTAACCCCTGAACTTGCCGCTGCTGCTGCGGGAGCTCCGCTAGCGGCCTGCGGGGTGTTCATTTTAATGGACATCTCATTAAATTGTCGAGTCAGGACCTGCACCTGATCGACCACCTGTTGCAAAGTATTTTGAGGGGTATGCTCCATATTCCCACAAAATTTCAACAGGAGTAGGGCTGCTAAATATGTTACGCACACCAGTGCTAACAGGAGTATACCGGTGTATGAACAGAGAGGGAAGCGAAGCAAACGAACTCACAGACAGTATAACATAACATACACAGGAGGTGATGGAATAACTAATAAACACAAAGTGAACGGAGAAGCCCAAAGGCTCAGGAATTGGGTGTCTCCCTAGTGTCAGGAATGCTCAGATGGAATAGAGTGGACAATGAAGCGATGTGTAGTGATTTCACATGTGGAGCACCTGAAATGATGTTGCTAAGAGCAACAGAAAAAACCCCAAAGGGTAACCAACGGGTGTGGGAATAAACTCCTTGGTCAGAGATAGAAATATAGACACAAGGAGAGTATCCACAATCCTAACCCCCACTTGCAGGGCACAGGTTCAGCTTACTGCCACTAAACTGACACCTGGACACCCTGCACAGTGAGGGAGGATTAAGCAAGCAGGTCTGAGAGTACAGCCGCAAACCTGCTGGGTTCACAGAATAGCAAATGAACCCCAGCAGGTCAAACAACTGACTCCAGTCTTACTGCTAGGTCCGGATTGGCAGAATGAAGTACCGAATCCCAAGGCCTATTCGCAGTAAGCAACAAGTAAATACAAAGTCACACAGTACTAGCTAACTCTCTGGAACTGACTAACAAACAAAGATTCAGCAGCATTTGCCTAGCCTGAGAGGATGGTTTATATAGCAGGTGCTGTCCACGCCCCACTCAGACCTCACAGACTGTGAGCCCAAAACCAGCGCCGGATTCCCTGCCGTGCACAGAGCCTGTAACCACTACACAGTAAAAACCCGGACCGGAGTATCAGCTGCGCTCAGGTTACTTCGCTAACACTTGCCTCCCGGTTGCCATGGCGACGTGGCAGCACAGAGTAGGAGATCCTAACATAAACTTTATGCTATTAGGACTAAACTGTATGAGTATAGAAGCTACATGGGTTCAACCTCACCAATACTTTTATGGAAATGCATAGATATTTAATGATAGGCACATAGTGCCTAACCAAGTGTATTCCAATTAATCTTATCGTTCAGGCCGCGAGGCCAAAACGTATCTAATTTTAAAATCCAACGAGTCTCCTTCTCTAGTAGGATCCTAGCTCTATCCCCTCCCCTCATAGATAATTGAACGTGTTCGATACCGAAATATTTTAGGGAACTAAGAGGATGGCCTGCATTTTTAAAGTGCCGGGCCACCGGCTAGTCAACAGGTTTACCCTCCAGGATCAGTTTGATGGCAGAACGGTGTGCTGCCATGCGTTCGCTAAATTTGCGTGTGGTTTGCCCTATGTAGAATAGACCACATGGGCAAACAATGGCATACACCACAAATGAGGTGCTGCAGGTAATTACCTGTCTGATAGAGAATTTAAAGTTCCTGTGTGGATGTTGAAATTCTTTACAGGGCACCATGTTTTTTTTCCAACCCAGCTGTGGCTGAGAATATTATTCTTTATACCAGGTATATTGATGATGTTTTCCTGTTATGGGGGTGGGGGGTGGGAAAGAGGCCTTCCAGGCATTAATGTCAGAAATGAATGCCCTTCCATCCCCTATTAAATTCACGTACACCTGTGAAGAGAGGGAAGCTAATTTTCTAGACGTGAAAATCGTACTTATGGAGGGTAGTATTTCTACTGAAATCTTCTCCAAACCCACCGACAGGAACACATTATTGATGGCCTCCAGCCATCATCCCAAGCCGTTGAAAAAGGGAGTGTCCCTGTCCTAGATGATGCGGGTAGCTCGCATCACAAGTGACAGTGAAAAGATCCCTGCCCTTCTAGATAACATGATTCTTAAATTTTTACAGAGGGGTTATGATAATTCAGTGTTGCAGTCTCAAAAACAACAGATGCTACAGATGTCTAGGGAGCAGTTGTTACATCCAATAAAAAAAGATTCTAGTAATATTCTTCCCTGGGCCACTGACTTTTCAACTGCCAGTCCGATCATCCGCAGGGCTTCAAAGGCCTTGTGGCCTATAGTGGCATCGGACCCAGAATTGCCATCATTCAAAAACACCAAACCCATTGCTGCATTCAGGCGTGGAGCTAATTTGCGTGATAAAATTGTTAAAACCGACATCACTGGGATGGGCAGTTTACCTGCTGCTAATATTCAAAAAAAAGCCCCGGGGTGCTACCGTTGCCCTAAGTGCACAACGTGTAGTTACATGGTGCCCTGTAAAGAATTTCAACATCCACACAGGAACTTTAAATTCTCTATCAGACAGGTAATTACCTGCAGCACCTCATTTGTGGTGTATGCCATTGTTTGCCCATGTGGTCTATTCTACATAGGGCAAACCACACGCAAATTTAGCGAACGCATGGCAGCACACCGTTCTGCCATCAAACTGATCCTGGAGGGTAAACCTGTTGACCAGCCGGTTGCCCGGCACTTTAAAAATGCAGGCCATCCTCTTAGTTCCCTAAAATATTTCGGTATCGAAGACGTTCCATTATCTAGGAGGGGAGGGGATAGAGCTAGGATCCTACTAGAGAAGGAGACTCGTTGGATTTTAAAATTAGATACGTTTTGGCCGCGCGGCCTGAATGATAAGATTAATTGGAATGCACTTGGTTAGGCACTATGTGCCTATCATTAAATATCTATGCATTTCCATAAAAGTATTGGTGAGGTTGAACCCATGTAACTTCTATACTCATACAGTTTAGTCCTAATAGCATAAAGTTTATTACTATTGGGTCATTCGTTTCCAGCTATCAGGAGTCCGGTTTCCCCATTTGGGTATCCCTCTGGGTTTCAGAGCAGGGACTATAATGGTTTTTTCCTTGTGACCTTATGTGTATAAGGGTTGTACTAAATGTTATTTGCTATCCGCTCTGTCATTTCTATGTACAATATTTGTTATTTGTTGTTAGTCTTTCAGACTGAATGTGCATCAGATCACCGCCCTCTACCTCCGATCGCAAGTCCCCTGGCTATGGAGGAAGCTGAGCCGGCATCCTGTGAAGCGCAGCGGTGACGAGGTGAGCCGCAAACATCAGCTCGCCATAGCAACCAGTGACGCGCTGACCGGAAGTGACCCGGCGGCTTCACTTCCGGAAGCCGGGACGCGTGGAGAGACGGCGGCGGGGAGCACTTCAACGGGTATTTAGGTGGGGTAAGTGTTGTATGTGTGTCTTGTCCAATATTCGGTGGTGTTGTTGTCTGCTTGAGGAAAGGGCTGCTGCCCTGAAACAGCTGTCGTTTTTACAATACCCTTCATTCCTGCATTCATTGCGTCCAGTGCCGTTTTCTTTTTGGAGTACTGTATCTGACATCTCTAACGCTGCACGGAGGCTAGTTGTGATTGTTTAACCCGTTGAGTGCCGACAGAATTGCAAGTATATATATATATATATATATATATACTATAGTTATATAAATTGGTGATAAGCCTTTATAGTGTGTGCTGCACATTATATAAGGGCGCTGGGTGCGGACTGGCAAATCCCTTGTGTTTCTCTAACAGACTTCTCTGTGGGTCTGTCCCCGATAACTCCTGTGTGAAAGGGGTCTGTGTGTGGGTGTGTACAGGGCCGAAACTAGGATTTTCGTCACCCGGGGCAAGGCAGTAATTTTGCGCGATCCCAGGTAATGGAGCTCACTCGCACAGCATCGGAGCCAGCTGCGAGCAGACAGGTGGGTCAGATACATTGCCCTGGGAGCTGTCTGCTGTCTCACTGGAGCAGCAAAGCACTGCCGGTAAAAAAAAAACCTGCTCCCCTGTAACTCCTTGGCGCCCCCTCAAATCCTGCACCCGGGGCGCATGCCCCATTAGCCCCCCCCACTTACGGCCCTGGTGTGTGTGTACACGTGTTTAACATGTCAGAAGTCGGGGTGGACTCTTCACCTGAGGAGCCCATTTTAGATGCACAAGAAGGTAATGTGATGGCTCTTCCTTCCCAAAGAGAGCCGGAGTGGGTGAAAAAGTTGCAAAGTAATATTTCTATGTTAGCACAAAAATTCTCAGACTCTGAGAAACAGACAGTTTATAGGAGGCAGTCTGTGGAGGATGCCGTGTTTGCTGATGCATCCAGTTCATCTACTCGCATCCCCTCCAGTTCCCACAAGAGGTCCCTTGCCCAAATAATGAAGGGGGACACTGACACGGACTCCGACACGGATGCCGACACTGGGGACTTGAGAGGGGTAGACCCCAAATTGGCCAAGATCATACAGTGTATGATTGTTGCTATCAAAGAGGTGTTAGAGTTTACTGATACGCCCCCTACACCTGTAGAAAAAGATTATTTTAGATTAAATAAAAAACGGGAGATAACTTTCCCTCCGTCAAAAGAGCTGAATAATTTCTTAGAATAATCATGGTCTAACCCTGAAATGAAATTCACTATTCCCAGAAGGATACGGGTTGCGTACCCATTCCCTGAGGAGGACAGGCACAAGTGGGAGACGCCCGCAGTGGTAGACACCTCAGTTTCTAGGCTGTCTAAGAAAATAATTTTGCCTGCCCCTGGGACCGCTTCTTTAAAAGATCCTGCTGACCGTAAGTTAGAGACAACTTTAAAATCCATGTATACCGCTAACGGTATGCTTCTCAGGCCCGCCATTGCTGGTGCGTGGGTGGGTAACGCGGTAGAAAAATGGTCAGACAATTTAATGGTTAATATTGACACTGTGGATAGGGATGAAGTGCTCCTAATCCTCAGCCACATCAAAGATGCGGCAGGGTATTTTGTTGAAGCTATGAAGGATGTTGGTTTGCTGAGTTCCAGAGCCACGGCTATGGCGATTTCAGGTCGCAGGGCTTTATGGATTCGCCACTGGAATGCGGATGCGGAATCAAAGAGAAACATTGAGGCACTCCCTTATAACAGGGAGGCCCTTTTTGGTGACAAGCTGGATGCCATGATTTCCACGACTACATCGGGCAAGTCTGCATTTTTGCCTCCCGCAACTGCTCCCCCTAAGAAGGGGTATCATTCTCATACCATGCAGTCCTTTCGGCCCAACAAGTACAAAAAGGCAAAAGGCAGCCCCTTCTTTGCAGGAAGAGGTTGAGATAGAGGCTACAACGACGGCTAGTTCGCAAGAACAGAAGCCAGCAACTGCTGCTGCAAAAACCTCAGCATGACGCTGGGGCTCCCATGCAGGAGTCCGACCGGGTGGGGGCACGCATACTGTTCTTCAGCCAAATTTGGATTCGTTCGGGTCTAGATCCTTGGGTGTTACAAATAGTATCCCAGGGTTACAGGTTGGAATTTCAGGATCTTCCCCCATGTCGTTTTTTCAAATCAGCCTTACCAGTTTCTGTCCAAGACAGGTCAAACGTGTTAAGTGCAATACACAAATTGTGTCAAGACAAGGTAATTTCATTGGTTCCCGACTTCCAACAGGGAAAAGGTTTTTATTCAAGACTATTTGTGGTACCGAAGCCGGATGGCTCGGTCAGACCGATTCTGAACCTCAAGTCTCTAAATCTGTTTTTTAAAACGGTTCAAGTTCAAGATGGAGTCCCTCAGAGCAGTGATCTCCAGCTTGTAAGAAAATAATTTTTGATGTCGGTAGCCATCAAGGATGCTTATCTACATGTTCCCATCTACCCTCCATATCAGGCATACCTGAGGTTTGCGGTGCAGGACTGCCACTACCAGTTCCAAACAATAACTTTTGGACTCTCTACGGCTCCGAGGGTGTTCACCAAGGTAATGGCGGAGATGATGGTACTCCTTCGAAAGAAAGGAGTCAACATTATTCCGTACCTGGACGATCTCCTCATAAAGGCGAGGTCAAAAGAGAAGTCAGTGCAGGACATTGCTCTGTCCCTGTCGGTGCTTCAACAGCATGGGTGGATCTTAAACTTTCCAAAATCACAGTTGGAACCAATGAAGGGATTATCATTTCTGGGAATGATAGTAGACACCGAGGTGCAGAGAGTTTTCCTTCCTTTGGAGAAGGCTCTGGAGATCCAGGCGATGGTCAAACAAGTTCTGAAGCCAGCACGCGTGTCAGTTCATCAATGCATCCGCCTGCTTGGAAAGATGGTAGCGGCCTACGAGGCTCTACAATTTGGCCGATTCCATTCCAGGGTGTTCCAGTAGGACCTACTGGACAAGTGGTCCGGATCGCATCTACACATGCATCAGAAGATTATACTGTTGACGAAGGCCAGGATTTCACTCCTGTGGTGGCTGCAAACATCTCACCTATTGGAAGGATGCAGGTTCGGGATTCAAAACTGGGCCCTGGTGACCACAGATGCAAGTCTCCGAGGTTGGGGAGCAGTCACACAAGGGTAAAGCTTCCAAGGAAGATAGTCAAGTCAAGAAACGCTTCTTCACATAAACATTCTAGAGTTGAGAGCTGTTTACACCTGCCTTCAGCAAGCAATGCATCTTCTTCAGGCTCTACCAATACAGATCCAGTCGGACAATGTGACAGCAGTAGCTCACATAAACCGTCAGGGAGGAACAAAAAGCAGAGCGGCAATGGCAGAGGTGACAAAAATACTCCTCTTGGCAGAAAGACATGCAAGAACTCTATCAGCAATCTTCATTCCAGGAGTGGACAACTGGGAAGCAGACTTCCTCAACAGACATGACCTCCATCCAGGGGAATGGGGCCTCCACCAAGAAGTCTTTGCGGAGGTAACAAGTCATTGGGGTGTTCCTCAAGTAGACATGATGGCATCTTGTCTCAACAAGAAGCTTCCGACATACTGTTCCAGGTCGAGAGAACCACAGGCAATAGCAGTGGATGCCTTGGTGACCCAGTGGGTATTCCAGTCAGTATATCTGTTCCCTCCACTTCCTCTAAAGATCGTCAGAAGAACGAGGGTTCGGACAATTCTCATTGTTCCAGACTGGCCAAGGAGGGCTTGGTATCCGGATCTTCAGGAGTTACTCCTGGAAGACCCTTGGCCTCTTCCTCTTCGTGAGGACCTGCTTTTGCAGGGGCCATTAGTTTATCAAGACTTACCGTGGCTACATTTGACGGCATGGCTGTTGAACGCCAGATCCTAGCCCGTAAGGGTATTCCCAATGCAGTCATTCCTACACTTATCATGGCCAGGAAAAAGGTAACGTCCAAGCATTACCATCATATTTGGAGAAAATATGTCTCTTGGTGTGAATCCAGGAAGTCTCCTGTGGTTGAGTTTAAATTAGGATGGCTTCTCCTATTTCTACAGGCAGGTGTGGATGCTAGCTTGAGATTAGGGTCTATCAAGGTCCAAATTTCTGCTTTGTCCATTTTCTTCCAGAAACGTTTGGCTTCCCTTCCTGAGGTTCAGACGTTCGTAAAGGGTGTTCTGCGCATCCAACCTCCTTTTGTTCCTCCTGCGGCGCCATGGGATCTTAATGTGGTGTTGCAGTTCCTTAAATCGGACTGGTTGGAACCTCTGCAAGAGGTGGAGTTGAAGTTTCTCACTTGGAAAGTGGTCATGCTGTTGGCCTTGGCATCAGGTAGACGTGTGTCTCAATTAGGGGCTCTGTCTCACAAGAGTCCTTATTTGATTTTTCACGAAGATAGAGCTGAACTGCGGATGCGTCAGCATTTTCTTCCAAAGTTTCTGTCTTCTTTCCATATCAACCAACCTGTGGTGGTGCCAGTGGCTTCTGACACCTCAGTCATTTCAAAGTCCTTGGATGTCGTCAGGGCCCTGAGGACTTATGTGACAAGAATGGCTCGGTTAAGGAAAACAGAGGCCTTGTTTGTCCTTTATGACCCCAACAAGATTGGGTGCCCTGGATCAGAGGTATGATTCAGCATGCTCATTCCAAGGCAGGATTACCAATACCGACTTCGATAAAGGCCCACTCTATGAGGAAAGTGGGTCGTCCTGGGCAGCTACCCGGGGTGTTTCGGCATTGCAGATTTGCCGAGCAGCTACTTGGTTAGGTGCAAACACGTTTGCTAAGTTTTACAAGTTTGACACCTTGGCGGCTGATGACCTTCAATTTGGTAAGTCAGTGTTGCAGGAACATTAGCACTGTCCCGCCCATACTGGGAGCTTTGGTACATTCCCATGGTACTAAAATGGACCCCAGCATCCTCTAGGACGTAAGAGAAAATAGGATTTTGATAACCACCTGGTAAATCCTTTTCTCGTAGTCCATAGAGGATGCTGGGCGCCCATCCAGTGCTCATTTTTTCCTGCGAAACTTACATTTATATTGTTTTACACAGTTTTCATGTGTTATGTTTTCTTACAGCTGTTGGCTGTTATGTTGTGCATGCTCGTTAGCATGGGTTATGTTATGGCCATGTTAGGCGGCATGTCTGTAGAGTGTGGGCTGGTGTAAATCTCGCCCTAGTTAATGTAAATTCTTCTTTCGAAGTTGTCCGTCTCCTCGGGCACAGTTCCTATACTGAGGTCTGGAGGAGGAGCACAGAGGGAGGAGCCAGTTCACACTAGTTAAAAGTCTTAAAGTGCCGAAGGCTCCTGCAGAACCATCTATACCCCATGGTACTAAAATGGACCCCAGCATCCTCTACAGACTACGAGAAAATGATTTACCAGTAGGTTATCAAAATCCTATTTTTTCAACCTGTAACTACAGTATGTAACTATGTAACACAAGGACACATGCTGAAACCGGTAGAAGGTAGCTTCAATGTAAACCTGAGGGAAAATAAATGTACAGAAAGGGTAGTGAATAGGTGGAATAACCTACCATCAGAGGTGGTAAGACAGTAGAACAATTTAAACTTGCTTGGTATAGACATAAGAATATGTTTACAAATAACTAAGGATCAAATAGGACTGAGGTTACCAAAAGGTAAAAAGGGGCAGACTATCTGTCATCAACTCCTAAGTTTCTATGTTTAAGAATACATACCAGCCGCTCGCTCTGATCTCCGATCCCGCTGCCAAGGTGAGGGAGATCTGCGCAGCATCAGTGTGTCTCCTTACGTGATCAGGACCCACTAAGCTGGGAGAACAAGGAGACCAGAAGAGGACAGACGGAGAGTTCAGACAGCCGGATACCATTAGCCGGGCTAACCTCATCAGTGACAGCTCACTGGGAGTGAACAGCGCTGGAGCCTAACCATCAGTTTCAGTTAGCGCTGCTTGCAAAACAACTATCTGTATCTTGATCAAAGAGGGGCTGTAACCCCTGCAAAAGGCAGCTGTAATTGTAAGTTAGAGGCAAAAAAAATTGCAGCCAAATCCGTACCTAACCAGAACACATGTAACAAATGGTCAGGAGATTCTGGAGCAGGTACCAAACATTAAGGGCTTAACTGTAAAGCATATGGTTAATACCGGTGTGGTATGGTAGGTAGATTAAACTTGGTCGACAGTGTCTAGGTCAACCACTATTGGTCGAAGTAGGTTGACATGGTTTCTAGGTTGACAGGGACTCTAGGTCGACATGTACTAGGTCGACATGAGAAAATGTCGACATGAGGGTTTTTTGTATTTTTTTGGTGTTGTTTTCTCCGTACAGTGACCAGGAACCCCAATTAGTGCACCATGTCCCCTCGCATGGCTCGCTTTGCTCGCCATGCTTTGGGCATAGATACTGTTCCCAATTGTAGTCCACGTGGATCGTAAATTATGAAACAGTTCAAAAAATGGAAAAAAAAGAAGTGAAAAACTTACGTCGACCTTTTGCCATGTCGACCTTTTGCCATGTCGACCTAGAACATGTTGACCTAGAGTCCTTGTCGACCTATAAACCGTGTTGACCTACTTACTGTCGACCACTAGTGGTCGACCTAGACAGTGTCGACCTACTTACGGTCGACCTAAAGACCGGATCCCAGTTAATACTTGTATGTGAACATTTAGAGCACTGTTTACATGACGTAAATAATAGTAGTGTAGAACTGACAAGGCACTCTTTCATCATTTTAACAATTTTACATGTTATTTATCTGTATGACTAGGTGTATATACAGTATGTACTTTGTGTATAAAATGAGATATTGTGCATGATTTTGTAAATAAATACATGTATTGTTTTTAGCTACAATCCAAGTCCTCACATATCTACAGTACATAAGCGCCAGAGTAAAATAATATTTTTATTTTAAGATTGACACAACAGGAGGCATGTTGTTTTTTATTACTCTCAGCAGCTCACACAATTTGACACTGTTTAAACCTAGGGGATAGCACAAATTACCAATACATATTTACAAGTGGAAGTTGCATAGGTGCGATAATATGGTGAACTTCATTTTTTGCCCCCTACCAAAACAAACTGTAAGTATGCAAACACCGTATGACTGACACATACAGTAGACAGTTTGATATATATATGCATATATATATATATATATATATATATATACTGTATATTGCTGTATTCTTCTTCTATATATATATATATATATATATATATATGGAACCAAAGGTGCGGCACTCAGGTAACCATAAAGAATTAATATACCAACTTTGTTTAACAATGTTTCAATTTATCAACTGTCGTCAGGTAACCTGACGATAGTTGATAAACTGAGATGTTGTTAAGCAGAGTTGGTCTAGTAATTCTTTATGGTTACTTACCTGACTGACACACCTTTGCTCTCAAATATGCATATTTGTGAAGGTACCAGGTCAAGCTGCTAATGGGAAGCTGAGAGTGCCAGTCCCCAGCTACAATATATCTATGTATATACTGTATAGGAATGTTGCTTCCACCTTGCTGTTACTGAATAAACAAGGCTATAGTAAACACGTACGTGGGATCAAAACTGTTTTCCACATTACTGTGTCTTGTGAACAGTTGCAAAATCTTAAACAGTGGTTAAGTACAAAGGTTTAGTTTTAGAATCTTCCGTATTCATTGATTGTATAAAAATCTATGTAAAACTGAAGCTGTAGTGTTCATGTTCTAAATTAACTAACTACTGTACATTTAAAACATGCAAATTAAAAGAGACACTTGCCCTGATATTATTTCTAATCGTTGACCTTAATAGTTATAATCACAGCTGTATATTATATTAGTCAATGGTGCATAAGTACTGTAGCTTTAACCCTGAGGCTTAAGAGATGTTCCTCATTTCATGGAAACACTTTGAATATCAAGATTGCTTTGATTTTTCTTCAGTATATTAATTGTAGATGTAAGCTACTACATACCGTATGTGGGCATACAGATCATTTTTCAACTGTAGTTTTTAAAAATGACAAATATTAAAAGCCTTATTTTAATGTTAATATTGTAAAGCTATATATTATACATGGATATGCTAATACTTTCCATTGTTTTTAAATGCAGCATAGGAGTGTTTAAAATGTGCCATTAAGTTATTCAACAGACTGAATAAAAGTAACAAAAGTGTCACAACTAACACCTTAATTATGCTAAAAGAAAACTTTGATATTTGACATTAACTTATCTCTGTGTGATAGAAGTTGCTTTGTGTTTCCAAAATGCGTGCTCTTAAACCTTCCTGCTTCTCTGCCACCCTTAAAACAGTCCTCTCTTTCCTCACTGTTCTGCTCTAAAGCAGCAGTCTTCTTTTTCAAATCCACCATCTCTGCAGTCATTCCAAACCCCAACCATGGCACTCCAACTTCACTCTATTCACAGTACAAAGATGCTTATGTCCAGCTGAGCAACTCTGGAGAAGGTCCCATTCCTGAGATGATTACACTAATTTCTCTTGTGAAGCAGTTCTACTTCAAAACCATATATCCTCCTAGTCTAACAACCCTCACTGCCTCTTTTGCCACAACCACCTCCTTCATCTGATGCCAGTCTCCATCCCACTGCTTCTAATTCTCTCTCTCTCTCTCTCTCTCTCTCTCTCTCTCTCTCTCTCTCTAATTCCCTCTCTCTTTCTGTCTTTGAACTCTTACAATGAGCTTTTGCCATCTCCACTCCTTGAGCCAGCCCTCAGTAAGGTGACTAAAGGCCTTTTAGGATAATGTGAATGGGCACTTCTCCCTGACCCTGCTCCTTGACCTCTTTGCCTCTTTTGAGAAGTTGATCACCCACTCCTCTTTGACACCTTCCACTTGCCTGACCATTGTGACTTTGGGGGTCATTCAGACCAGCTCATTTCTGTGCGCTTTCGCTCAGCAGCGATCGGGTATGAACTGTGCATGCGTATGCACTGCAATGCGCAGTTGCAAGGTCCCCCCAGTGACAGGTAGTCCAGGACAGCGATGGGATGGTCGAAGAAAGTGATCGCACCGGCGATCGTAAGAAGATTGACAGGAAGAGGCCGTTTGTGAGTGTCAATTGACCATTTCCTAGGAGTGTCCGGAGAAACGCAGGCGTGTCCAGCCGTTTGAAGAGAGGGTTCCTGACGTCAGCTCCAGGCTGGATCATCGCACTGGAAGAGTAAGTCCTTTGCTGTGCAGAGACTGCACAAACTTTTGTTTGTGCAGCTCTCTGCACATGCATTCACACCCCTGCACAGCCATTACCCCATCCCCCTGTAGGAGGTGAGGGTAAAGGGGAGGCTGAGGGTGACAGGGAGAGGCAGTGGTTGATGGTAAAGCAGAGAGTGACAGGGAGAGGCTGACAAGAAGATAGTGGGTGATGGGTAGAGGCAATGTATGACAGGGGAAGGCAGATAATGACATGGATAGAGTAACCAGGAGAGGCATTGGATGACATCTGTGAGGTGGCTGCAGGCAAACTCACTGAAATATTGTGTATGTATGGTACAATTGTGAAATAGGACCTCTGTAACATCCATTCTGTGCAGCCAGAGCCAATTGTGTACACAAATAGTTGCTGGTAGAGTTTTCTCAGGGCCTACGCGAAGCAGAAGTCCAGTATTGCTTTTATGCCCCAGTTTTTGTACCTCATGAAGAGCTGTCCTGGCTCAGTCTGTGAGATGGGCACAGGCAGGGTCAGCACTACAGAAGCAGGCAAAGAGGAGATCACATAAGGCAGCGACTTCTCATATCTGTTCAGTTGAGATTAACACTTCATCCTGGTGGCACCAGGGCAGAAAAAGGCTGTTTATGTCTCTGCTGTTTTAGAACTACAAGTCTCACACTAGCACAGGTCTTTAGGATGATCACAGAGAGGACATAACAGCTCCTACACCTTCCTGAACCCATCAATTCTCCTGACAAATCTCCCACCGAACACACACACACACTTCTGAAGCTGGGTATACACTACACAATGGGCCTAATTCAGACCTGATAGTAAATTTAGCACATCTACAATCAGCTTCCCTGATACGCACGGCGGCGATGTTTTGTACTTGAAGAGTAGCTCCCTGCCAGCACAGCTCCTGCGCACTGGCAGGGAGCTACTCATCGCTGTCCGGGTCGCAGTGGCTGCGTGTGACGCCCATTGGCCCTGTATGCAGGACCTATGGAGGATGTCACTGACGATGAGTAGGAATGCGCATCATCAGAGGCATAGCAGGTACACACTAGTTGATGTGCCAGATACGTTGGTCTGATCTGCTGGATCGGACATATCATCTATTTTGTACCCAGCATGACATGGCAGGCTCGGAGGGGGGGCAAAATTGTCAAGTGCATACACACTTGCAATGCTGGCAGCGATGTAGCAACTGTGGCGGCTAGCATTGATTCGGCAGCATGGCCCTCACTAGTGATATTGCAAATCAGTCCTGCATGTAAGGGCAACAGAAGATGTTGCTGATGACACACAGGAGCATGCATCATCAGTGACATAGCAGGTACACATTAGATGATGTGCCTGATATGACGGTCCGATCCGCTGGATCAGATGACATATCATCTAGTGTGTGCCCACCTTTTGAGCCTCGATGAAAAAAACACCTAGGTGCTACTGATAAACTGAAAAGGATAGTGTACCATATGTCTGTATTTACCATAAATCAATTGTGATCCCTAATTGCTGTTAGACTAAACCTCTGTATAGGTTTATAGTAAATATGAGAAAATAGTGAGGGGCTCCGGTACAATGCACCGATTGCACCACCGCTAGTTCTGCCACTGCCTCTTCTAGTCATGTTGATTATACTGTATCTTCTCTCAAGATAACTGTCCGAGCCCTTGTCATCGCCTGCACTTATTATAGTACTATATTGTCTCTGTGTGATACCCCACAGGTATCTGGTATGCAAGATCTGCTTTCACTGTGTATAGTACATCACACTTACTTTACCCCGGCTTGTCATGTGTTCAGGCACAGTTACCAGAGGGTCCCCTGAAGAATCAGGTCTTTAACTACAAGTACATTGTGGGTGTGGACTACAGGTGTCGGTGCAGCGCATAAAGAATTGGGCGCCAGGCCATCTCAGAAAAACAGCATAAAGTTTATTTCAACATCAAACGGATATTTCAGGGATAACTTGTGGACACTCCTCCAGCACAAAGCATAAGTTACAGTGGATCCCATATCAGGGCACCTCCTCCAGCGCATCGCTTAGTCGCAGCTGCATATATATAGCGAACATCAGTACATACCAGTGCATTCTGTGACCAGTAGTGCTACACATCAGGTTACCGTCTCTCTCTCTCTTACTGAGCGAGGATTCTTTTCCTTGGGGGGCTTCTAATCACGCCACGTGGCTTTCCGACCACTTCACCCAGATACCTCTCGAGATACTTTTCCATGGGGGGCGCTTACTCACGCCACGTGGCTTCCGACCACTTCACCCAGATACCTCTTGAGACTCACACCTTGAGTACACTTTTCTCCTGGCATCACCCTTTCACTGGATTCTGCATACTGCTGCTCTCTCACTGCAATGTCTCCCTCTGTCAAATGATTTGCTGTGGCTGGCATCACTCCCCACCTAAACATGTGGGGAGCCCTCACTGGGGCTACATCTTTCTGGTTAATCCACCACACTTCAGCTAGCTAAAACATGTGCTTCTCCTCACTGTCTGTCTGCTCTCTGCTCTGCTGCTGCTGCTCTCATTCTGTTGTAGCTGAGTTGTGTCTCACTGCAGGACAACCTTTTTATAACCCTGCATTCCCAGGGTCACATTCTAAATCTGGGATTTCCCGCTCTGTCTTTCCCGCTATCAGTTTCCCGCTCTGTGTCTGCAAATGAGTGAGTCATGCCCTTTGCATTTTGCAGACTGATCTGTATTGCTATGAGCTGTGCTGTTAACTCCTTCTGTGCTGCAAGCTGTAGGCTGCTGGCACAGTGCTTATGCAACTCCAGCAAACATTTTACTTTTATTAAAGTCATGCTGGCACCTGTAGTGCCACAGTTGATTTGGGCTGCAGTTTCAGGGTATCACATGCACCCCAGCTAAAATCTTGCGTGTCCTCACGCAACAGCAGTTTTCAACATAACATATAATGACAGTACATGTGACAAAAAAAACAACAATCACATATGCAGGAAAACATGGCATGTCAAACATCACATTACATACAAATCACATATTCTGTTGCGGTTTTCAAACGAGTTACAGTCCAGAGTCACATGTGATAGTAAAATGTTCTAGACATCTTGTGGCAATTGCGTCAAACACAGAGAACCTGCCCTCGCCTGCCCTTGTCTCCCCCCACGTCTGGGTCAAAAGAGACAGGTGGCTCTCGTGGGCCCCTCCCAATAAACAAGTTTCTCCAACTTTTGGAGAATATATATAGGGGACTCCATTCCCCTTGCGATCCTTGGCTCTTTTGGACACTCAGAAATGGCCAACCACAGTGCCCCCAAGGGTGTTGCTCCGACCGGGTGCACTGCATAGTCCCGATGTCCTGTGACATGAGTTCCACATCCACAAATATTACCCTTAGAGCCCCACGTTGGTAACCATGGTTGCTCGTATCCTGTTCGTGACGCCAAATGTGATACCCCACAGATATCTGGTATGCAAGATCTGCTTTCACTGTGTATAGTACATCACACTTACTTTACCCCGGCTTGTCATGTGTTCAGGCACAGTTACCAGAGGGTCCCCTGAAGAATCAGGTCTTTAACTACAAGTACATTGTGGGTGTGGACTACAGGTGTCGGTGCAGCGCATAAAGAATTGGGCGCCAGGCCATCTCAGAAAAACAGCATAAAGTTTATTTCAACATCAAACGGATATTTCAGGGATAACTTGTGGACACTCCTCCAGCACAAAGCATAAGTTACGGGTGGATCCCATATCAGGGCACCT
Source organism: Pseudophryne corroboree (assembly GCF_028390025.1). NCBI lineage: Eukaryota > Metazoa > Chordata > Amphibia > Anura > Myobatrachidae > Pseudophryne > Pseudophryne corroboree. The sequence goes on from NC_086451.1 coordinate 320,965,859, forward strand.
CCTCCAGCGCATCGCTTAGTCGCAGCTGCATATATATAGCGAACATCAGTACATACCAGTGCATTCTGTGACCAGTAGTGCTACACATCAGGTCACCGTCTCTCTCTCTCTTACTGAGCGAGGATTCTTTTCCTTGGGGGGCTTCTAATCACGCCACGTGGCTTTCCGACCACTTCACCCAGATACCTCTCGAGACACTTTTCCATGGGTGGCGCTTACTCACGCCACGTGGCTTCCGACCACTTCACCCAGATACCTCTTGAGACTCACACCTTGAGTACACTTTTCTCCTGGCATCACCCTTTCACTGGATTCTGCATACTGCTGCTCTCACACTGCGATGTCTCCCTCTGTCAAATGCTTTGCTGTGGCTGGCATCACTCCCCACCTAAACATGTGGGGAGCCCTCACTGGGGCTACATCTTTCTGGTTAATCCACCACACTTCAGCTAGCTAAAACATGTGCTTCTCCTCACTGTCTGTCTGCTCTCTGCTCTGCTGCTGCTGCTCTCATTCTGTTGTAGCTGAGTTGTGTCTCACTGCAGGACAACCTTTTTATAACCCTGCATTCCCAGGGTCACATTCTAAATCTGGGATTTCCCGCTCTGTCTTTACCACTCTCAGTTTCCCGCTCTGAGTCTGCAAATGAGTGAGTCATGCCCTTTGCATTTTGCAGACTGATCTGTATTGCTATGAGCTGTGCTGTTAACTCCTTCTGTGCTGCAAGCTGTAGGCTGCTGGCACAGTGCTTATGCAACTCCAGCAAACATTTTACTTTTATTAAAGTCATGCTGGCACCTGTAGTGCCACAGTTGATTTGGGCTGCAGTTTCAGGGTATCACATCTGCCCTGACTGTCACACTTCAATCCCATCTTCAATCTGTTTTGTATGTAATAGCACTGTTAATTTTTTTCCCCACCTTATATCTTCCACTATGCCTGTCTATAAATATCTCTATTCATTTTCAAAATTATTTAACAAAACAAATTAAGATGCTACAAAGTCATGTTTAATGCCCCTACCCACCCATTTCTCCTTGACCTTGTCAGGAAATATTTCCCTACTCTTGTACTCAATTCACCTATATTGCTCCCAACCTGCCCTACTCACCCCCATCCTGTAATTCTTCAAGTGCTTCTTCAAAACTGCGGGAGAGGGTGTGTCGGCAGCATTGTGGCAGCATTGGGGGGCAGACCATTTGTGGGGCGGGCCGTGGTGTCTGTGTGACATTACACTCAGCTGCTGTGAACCTAAACATGGCAGGTAGCCATCTGCCTTCACAGCTAGGCTGCATAGGCAGAGGGCTACTCGACAGATGTGAAAGCATTGCCGCCGTGTGATGCTTTTGCATGTCTGTGGTTGGAGGACTGGATCCGGCATGCGGGGCAGACTTGCCCTCTGCTTGGCGTCTCCCGCATGTCAGGCTTATTGATTGTAGCTGTGTGTTTTTTCTAGAGATGAGCGGGTTCGGTTCCCTGAGAACCGAACCCCCCCCCCCCGAACTTCACTACCCGAGCCCGGATCCGAGTCAGGCTCGGGTTTTCACGCCTGACTCAGAAACCAGAACAAGGCAAAACGTCATCATCCCGCAGTCAGATTCTCACAGGGTTTGGATTCCATATAAGGAGCAGCGCGTCGCCGCCATTTTCACTCCAGCATTAGAGAGTGCAGAGAGAGGACGTGTCTCCGTCCTCGGTGTCCTGCATCAGTTCAGTGGTAGTGTCTTGTGCTGCATCAGTCCAGTCACAGTGGTGGTGTCCTCTGCTGCCAAAAGTCCTGTGTAGCTGTATAAGTCCAGTGCAGTGGTGCTGTGTTGTCCTGCATCAGTACAGTTGTAGTGTCTTGTGCTGCATCAGTCCAGTCACAGTAGTGGTGTCCTCTGCTGCCATATGTCCAGTGCTGCTGTATAAGTCCAGTCCAGTGGTGCTGTGATGTGCTGCATCAGTCCACTGGTGGTGTCTTGTGCTGCATCATTCCAGTCACAGTGGTGGTGTCCTCTGCTGCCATATGTCCAGTGCTGCTGTATAAGTCCAGTGCAGTGGTGCTGTGTTGTCCTGCATCAGTACAGTTGTAGTGTCTTGTGCTGCATCAGTCCAGTCACAGTAGTGGTGTCCTCTGCTGCCATATGTCCAGTGCTGCTGTATAAGTCCAGTCCAGTGGTGCTGTGATGTGCTGCATCAGTCCACTGGTGGTGTCTTGTGCTGCATCATTCCAGTCACAGTGGTGGTGTCCTCTGCTGCCATATGTCCTGTGTAGCTGTATAAGTCCAGTGCAGTGGTGCTGTGTTGTCCTGCATCAGTACAGTTGTAGTGTCTTGTGCTGCATCAGTCCAGTCACAGTAGTGGTGTCCTCTGCTGCCATATGTCCAGTGCTGCTGTATAAGTCCAGTCCAGTGGTGCTGTGATGTGCTGCATCAGTCCACTGGTGGTGTCTTGTGCTGCATCATTCCAGTCACAGTGGTGGTGTCCTCTGCTGCCATATGTCCAGTGCTGCTGTATAAGTACAGTCCAGTGGTGCTGTGTTGTGCTGCATCAGTCCAGTGGTGGTGTCTTGTGCTGCATCAGTCCAGTCACAGTGGTGATGTCCTCTGCTGCCATATGTCCAGTGCTGCTGTATAAGTACAGTCCAGTGGTGCTGTGTTGTGCTGCATCAGTCCAGTGGTGGTGTCTTCTGCTGCATCAGTCCAGTCACAGTGGTGATGTCCTCTGCTGCCATATGTCCAGTGCTGCTGTATAAGTCCAGTCCAATGGTGCTGTGTTGTGCTGCATCAGTTCAGTGGTGGTGTATTCTGCAGGGACGTGCGGTGAGCTAAATGGCTCAGGGGGCACTGAATAACCCCAGAGCCAGATTTACATGAAATATATGAGCCAAAGGGTAAATCTGGGCATTATACACAGGTGTGGCATTATAAACTCCTGAAAATCTGGTGAGTTTTGATTAGAGATGTGTGGAAAGGAAACACATAGACTTTTTACTCCAGAGTTTTGGCTATAAAATTATTAGAACAATGCAAAGAAGATATTTCAAACAAATTATCAGTATTTTTTAGAGATGTGCACCGGAAATTTTTCGGGTTTTGTGTTTTGGTTTTGGATTCGGATCCGCGGCCGTGTTTTGGATTCGGACGCGTTTTGGCAAAACCTCCCTGAAAATTTTTTGTCGGATTTGGGTGTGTTTGGGATTCGGGTGTTTTTTTTCAAAAAACCCTCAAAAACAGCTTAAATCATAGAATTTGGGGGTAATTTTGATCCTATAGTATTATTAACCTCAATAACCACAATTTCCACTCATTTTCAGTCTATTCTGAACACCTCACAATACTATTTTTAGTCCTACAATTTGCACCGAGGTCATTGGATGACTAAGCTAAGCGACCCAAGAGGGTGGCACAAACACCTGGCCCATCTAGGAGTAGCACTGCAGTGTCAGACAGGATAGCACTTAAAAAAATTGGCCCCAAACAGCACATGATGCAAAGAAAAGAGAAAAAGAGGTGCACTGTGGTCGCTGGACGGCTAAGCTAAGCGACACAAACACCTCAATATCACTGGAATTATTCATTCTAATCAATGTTTTTATTGGTCCAAATCACTGGAAGAAAATGACAAAATCACTGGAATTATTTGTTCTAATCAATGGTATTATTGGTCCAAATCACTGGAAGAAAATGACAAAATCACTGGAATTATTCGTAAACATTTGTAGAAAGTTGCAGCTTTCTGATTACAGAAATGCTCAGAAATTAATGCGAATCCACAATCCCTTCCCAGAGGAAAAAGAAATTGAGAAAACGTTGTTTGAGAACGTTTGTTCTCTTTCCCTTACAAAGGAACAAACCACTTTCCAAGAAGACTGACGTTTTGGGGATTATGGAGACATAATGTATTTGAATATAAATCCTAAAGCAGGTGGTGTATTAGAGCAAAAGAGTGCAAGAGACCAGCCATGCAGTTTCTGAAATATTATGACAAAATGTTACTGTATTTCATAAGCACTCATTCCTAACTCTGCTAAGTACTGTTTGGTATACTGTATCTGGCTTCCATGAGGTAGTTGTCCATTATTTCAGCTTTCATTGACCTTTTTGAAAGCGGTAGAAGTTATCGATTCTTTTTTTTTTCTTCCTATTTTTAATTTTCTCCTGCATAGCCCAGTAAAATGTTGCAATGTTAAGTATTGACTTGTGCCTTCTGTGGGTCCACTTCTTCACCAAACCCAGCCAAATCTCATCCTAACTCTCTGTTCCACGTTCTCTATGTACCCCATCTGTGTCACCCATGTCTGTCTACCCCTCCCCTTTAGATTGTAAACTCTCACGAGCAGGGCCCTCTTCCCTCATGTGCTTATCCTTTGTTTTACTTTAATAATCTTCAACTGTATCACATCCAGCAGTCTTCTGCCACCTGATACTTATTCCAGTGTCATCTGCTGATGTAACTATGTTTATTTACCCTGTACTTGTCCTAAACTGTCATCAACTGTAAGTTGCTGTTTTCATGTTTGATTATTTATGTTCTTTGTAATTTGGCGCTGCGGAACCCTTGTGGTGCCATATAAATAAAGGATGATAATAATAATAATAATAATAATAATAATAATAATAATATATGGTGTATAATCACCAGGTGTATCTCACACATCACACAGTACAGTATATAGGGTGTATAATCCCCAGGTGTATCTCACACATCGCTCAGTACAGATTACAGGATGTATAATCACCAGGTGTATAACACACATCGCACAGTACAGTATATAGGGTGTATAATCCCAACGTGTATCTCACACATCGCTCAGTACAGTATACAGGGTGTATAATCACCAGGTGTATCACAAACGTTGCACAGTACAGTATACAGGGTGTATAATCCCCAGTTGTATCTCACACATCACACAGTACAGTATATAGGGTGTATAATCCCCTGGTGTATCTCACACATTGCTCAGTACAGATTACAGGATGTATAATCACCAGGTGTATAACACACATCGCACAGTACAGTATATAGGGTGTATAATCCCCAGGTGTATCTCACACATCGCTCAGTACAGATTACAGGATGTATAATCACCAGGTGTATAACACACATCGCACAGTACAGTATATAGGGTGTATAATCCCAAGGTGTATCTCACACATTGCTCAGTACAGATTACAGGATGTATAAAATCACCAGGTGTATAAAACACGTCGCACAGTACAGTATACATACTGGTCACAACAATGCAGCAGATATTGAGCACTGATCAGGATACTAGAAGTGACACAGAGCTGCAAGATACAGCAATGGCCTACTGTACTGTACTATATGTATACTGCTGGTCACCAAAATGCTGCACTGTCCTACTATATACTGCTCACAATAATGCAGCACAGAGATAGTATACTTGACACAGAGCTGCAAGATACAGCAATGACCTACTGTACTGTACTATATATGTGTACTGCTGGTCACCAAAATGCTGCACTGTCCTACTATATACTGCTCACAATAATGCAGCACAGAGATAGTGTACTTGACACAGAGCTGCAAGATACAGCAATGGCCTACTGTACTGTACTATATATGTGTACTGCTGGTCACCAAAATGCTGCACTGTCCTACTATATACTGCTCACAATAATGCAGCACAGAGATAGTGTACTTGACACAGAGCTGCAAGATACAGCAATGGCCTACTGTACTGTACTGTACTATATATGTATACTGCTGGTCACCAAAATGCTTCACTGTCCTACTATATACTGCTCACAATAATGCAGCACAGAGATAGTATACTTGACACAGAGCTGCAAGATACAGCAATGGCCTACTGTACTGTACTATATATGTATACTGCTGGTCTCCAAAATGCTGCACTGTTCTACTATATACTGCTCACAATAATGCAGCATAGAGATAGTATACTTGACACAGAGCACAATGCAGCACACTGAGCACAGATATTTGCAGGACACTGAGCACAGATATGGAGCGTTTTCATGCAGAGAACGTAGATATTTTCAGCACACTGAGCACAGATATTTGCAGCACACTGAGCACAGATTACGGAGCTTTTCAGGAAGAGAACGCAGCCACGTCCTCTCCGTTCAATCTCCAATGCATGAGTGAAAATGGCGGCGACGCGCGGCTCTTTATATAGAATATGAATCTCGTGAGAATCTGACAGCGGGATGATGACGTTCGGGTGCGTTCGGGTTAACCGAGCAAAGCGGGAAGATCTGAGGCTGCCTCGGAACCGTGTAAAATAGGTGAAGTTCGGGGGGGTTCGGATCTCGGAGAACCGAACCCGCTCATCTCTAGTATTTTTCATATATTTTATTCTGTCAAAACTCTGGTTTAAATGTAAGTATGACAGGAAAGGCTCTGCCTCACCTGCCTCACCCCACCGCACGTCACCGGTATTGTGCTGCATCAATCCAGTCACAGTGGTGGTGTCCTCTGCTGCCATATGTCCAGTGCTGCTGTATTAGTCCAGTCCATTGCAGTGGTGCTGTGTTATCCTGCATCAGTCCAGTGGTGGTGTCCCTGTGCTGCTGTATATGTCCAGCAGTACTGCCGTATAAGTCCAGTGGTACTGCCAAATAATTCCAGTGATCCTGCCGTATAATTCCAGTGGTACTGGCGTATAAGTTCAGTGATCCTGCCATATAATTCCAGTGGTACTGGTGTAAAAGTCCAGTCCAGTGATACTGCAATATATGTCCAGTGGTACTGCCGTATAAGTCCAGTGGTACTGGCATATAAGTCAAGTGATCCTGCTGTATAATTCCAGTGGTGCTGGCGTATAAGTCCAGTGATCCTTCCGTATAATTCCAGTGGTACTGACGTATAAGTCCAGTCCAGTGATACTGCCGTATATGTCCAGTGGTACTGCCGTATAAGTCCAGTCCAGTGGTGCTGTCTTGTGCTGCATCAGTCCAGTGGTGGTGTCCTGTGCTGTATATTATTTACTCCAAATAAAAGGCTTATATACATTACTTATATTATTATCCAAATAATTTTTACAGGGTTTGCCATGTGTGGTGTAGGGGTACGCTCACCTGTGCTGCATATTAGTATAATAGCTCCAAATAAAAAGGTTATTATTATCCAAATTAATTTTAAAGGCTTTGCCGTGTGTCTCTGTAGTTTAGGGGTACGCTCTCCTGTGCCACCAATATTGTGCGTGTATTACATCTGGGCAAATTCCAGCACGTCCCATGTTGTTTGTGCCGCACACTTGTGTCGCTTAGCTTAGTCATGCAGATTCCTCATTGCACCTCTTTTACTTCTTTGCATGATGTGCTGTTTGGGGACTAGTTTTTTAAGTGCCATCCTGTCTGCAACTGCAGTGCCACTACTAGATGGGCCAGGTGTTTGTGAGGTGTGAGGTGTTCAGAATAGACTGGAAATTAGTAGAAATGAATGCTATTGAGGTTAATAATACCGTAGGATCAAAATGACGCCCAAATTCTGTGATTTTAGCTGTTTTTATGTTTTTTTCAAAAATCATCCAGATCTAAAATCAAAACACGAAAGGGTAGTTTTGGCAAAACCAATCCAGATCCAAAACACGGGGATGGAACCAGAACCAAAACCAAAACACAAAACACGAAAAGTGTCCGACGCACATCTCTATTTTTTTCACACATCTATGTTCAAGTCTGAATTAGGCCCTATGTATGGATTATTGTCTAAAGAAAACATTTGTGAATATTCCTTCAATAACTACTGTATCATACATTAATACAATTTTTTTTTACCTTACTATACAGTGCCAAACATATGGATTTCCTTGAGATTGTAGTAGCAATTAAAATGCCTTATACAATTAAGCAAAGCCACGGTAAGTTGTGGGCCCCTGTCTAGGGCTGAATCGCTCATACTTCATTTTATTTCATCAGTCTGATGGAAAAATCTACTGGTGTGAGTATATCTGATGGGAGGACATTAGTGAAGGCAAATGATTGTGGAAAAGTACAGTATGTTCTGTATAAACAAGTGTAGCTACTGTACTAGATGGAGCCGGGTGAGGAATCTACGGTAGTATGACTACAAATGATATGTATCATCATGAATCATGAATAACCTGCATTTGACCATTTTCAAAATTATATACTGTGAGAATAAATAGATTTGAGCCTAGGTATTCAGTAAAACTTCCATGTAGAAAAAGGAATTTGATATTAAGTACTATACATACAATAATATGTTATAGAAATTTTAGATGAAAGGCATTACTATTCCTAAGATGTAAGTGCTGTATGTATTGCAGAAGCCAAAAATGGAAAACCTTTAAAAATTGTTGGTAGTGAAGTAATAAGCCTAGCCTCAGAAAGTGTGCAATGACCTACACCTAAAGCATCATTTGTTTCTAATCATGTCCAACTTCTATAACTAGGAATTTATTTGTATTTATTATGTTTAAGGATTACTTATATAGTGCAAACATATTCCTTAGCGCTTACCAGAGAATATTTGGCCATTAACATCAGTCACTGCCACAATGGAGCTTACAATCTACAGTGTGTTCCTTACCGCATACATACACAGACACATGCACACTAGTATATTTGTGGGTTGTGGGCGCAAACCAGAGTACTCGGAGAAAACCCATGCAAGCACAGGGAGAATATACAAACTCCACACAGTTATGTTTGTAAGATTCTAACCTAAGGCCTCAGTGATACTCAGTGGCACAAAGAGGGGGGAAAGTGCAGTGGCGTCAGGAGGGATTGCGGGAGGTGCGGCCTGCACTGGAGTGCCACCGTCAGATAGGGTGACACCAAAATTCTGGCTCCATTGTAGTGACAGGAGCGGGTACTGCAGTGTGACGTTCTCCTGCAACACCTGCTCCTGTCATTGAAGAGGAGCTTTCAACCGTAGCTGCGCCACGGGCTAAAGAGTGCACACCTGGTGACGCCTCTGGGGGTGTGGGTACTCTAGGCCTGGGCCTGTTGGAGGGGCCTGGCGGGGAGCCAGGGCCTGCTTCCCCCCCTCCCCCTTCCCCATTGCAGAGATTCACACTTCAGCAGTGTGCTGAGCAGAGTTAGTAGGCAGCTGCAGCAACAGTCAGTCCTCCCTCTTCCTGCAGAAAAGAGTGAACACACCCATCCCGCTCCATCTGCTGCCCACCGGATTGGACACCAGTGTCCCCCCGAGCAGCGTAAGCTGACTTTGTGAACGATAGGCAAGGGTGAGTGGGTGTGGGGGATCCGGTAGTCTTGAAACCCCCCTCCTCTTGGACAGCGACTCAGATTATGACAACAATAACAATAGAATATAATATGATTCCGAGAGCTGTAGCCACATCCTGCAGTTTAAGGGACAGAGCTGCTGCACATGCCCAGTGGTAAAAGATTCTTCTACCAAGTTTGCTACCAACCCTCAGTCACTTCCTGGGCCAGAGAGTAGCTGCCAGGAAGAGACAGGCACCTTACCATGAGGTGGAAGAATGTGTGCTTAGAAAGTACAGTTCTGTCTCCTACTGGTTCTCGAATGTTTGTGTATTTATTCATTATGGGTAGTGATGAGCGGGTTCGGATCCTCGGGATCCGAACCCCCCCCCCCCCCCCCCTGAACTTCACCCATTTTACACGGGTCCGAGGCAGACTCGAATCCTCCCACCTTGCTCGGTTAACCCGAGCGCGCCCGAACGTCATCATCCCGCGGTCGGATTCTCGAGAAATTCGTATTCTATATAAGGAGCCGCGCGTCGCCACCATTTTTAACTCGTGCATTGGAGATGATCGTGAGAGGACGTGGCTGGCGTCCTCTCAGTTTCTATGTTCAGTGGGCTGCAAATTGTGCTGCAAATATCTGTGCTCAGTGTGCTGCAAATATCTGTGCTCAGTGTGCTGCAAGTGCAAATATCTACGTTCTCTGCCTGAAAAATGCTCCATATCTGACTGTGCTCAGTGTGCTGCAAATATCTGTGCTCAGTGTGCTAATTGCTTTATTGTGGGGACTGGGGACCAGCAGTATTATATAGTAGGAGGACAGTGCAGAGTTTTGCTGACCAGTGACCAGTGACCACCAGTATTATACGTTCTCTGCCTGAAAAACGCTCCATATCTGTGCTGCATTGTAGTATATAATAGGAGGACAGTGCAGAATTTTGCTGACCACCAGTATAACTATATATATAGCAGTACGGTACAGAAGGCCACTGCTCTACCTACCTCTGTGTCGTCATGTATACTATCCATCCATACCTGTGGTGCATTTCAGTTTTGCACAGTTTGCTGACCACCAGTATAACTATATATATAGCAGTACGGTACAGTAGTCCACTGCTCTACCTACCTCTGTGTCGTCAAGTATATGATAATGTCGATTTTATCTTTAAACATAAAGCTATACCTTTAAACACACTTTTACCATGGAGCCGCTGCGGCCGCTAGACTTAATATGCACTCTACGTACCTTTTACGCTATTTGCGTAAATGAGTCCCGTACCATGTATGGACTTAGCGTACAAATGTCGCGATTATGGTACAAAGCACTCGCAGCGCGTACACACCCAATTAATACGCTTTTAAACCTTATACAGTTAGGCTATGCAATACACTTTAAACCTTAGCAGAGAAAAGAGGACACAACACAGATTTGTAGTTAATCACTGGTTTCCGACACCACAGAGTTTTATTTCTGAAAGGGGGTTAACAATACAAATTATGCACTACAATACAACAGAGTAAATGGCTACAGTCAATGTACATACGTGAGAATATTTGCGTGCGCTTCCCGGTCCGGTCCTCCGCTATCAGGTTGATAGCGTTGAGAGTCTTGTGCCCGGCCAGGCTGCAACAGGCTTTTTATACAATACTTCCAAAAGCAATACAATGGATACTGTAATCCCTTTGTCCATTGGACACAGGAATGCAATTGTACAGTACAGGAGAGGTTATAGGTCGATTTGAAAAGGTAGGCGATGTCTTTCCCAACTGCTCTTGTGGGTGGTCTCCTCTGGATTCCCGCCGCATATATAATATACAGTGAATACAGTTTATATCTATATTCTGCTTCTGTACCTAACTATCCACAGGAACATGCGATCTTCCGCAAACCAACACCGGAATGTTACCCTTATTATACCCTACAGCTGGATACCAAACACCACCTTATAACCTTAGTCTGTCCCCTCTTATCCTGTAAAGGTGAATCCCCTTGTTCTGGAATCATTTAAACTGTTGATACTTTCTGATGTGGTGCAGGGGGACTATGTGTACAATGTGCAGTATTTGGATTAAAAATGTAATGTTTTGATAGCTCTCCATGCGTTCACAAACTCTGCCGTAAATACCCATACCACGCGCAGGACCGCGGGAGCGACCATACGCAAATTGCGGATGTGTGCACCCACGGCGGAACAAGTGCACGCGCAGTGGTCATGTGTGTGCAGTTTATACGTGCTGTGTGTTCTTCAATATTTTTCAACTTTGACATATACTATCCATCCATACCTGTGGTGCATTTCAGTTTTGCACAGTTTGCTGACCACCAGTATATACTATATAGCAGTACGGTACAGAAGGCCACTGCTCTACCTACCTCTGTGTCGTCAAGTATACTATCCATCCATACCTGTTGTGCATTTAAGTTTTGCACAGTTTGCTGACCACCAGTATATACTATATAGCAGTACGGTACAGAAGGCCACTGCTCTACCTACCTCTGTGTCGTCAAGTATACTATCCATCCATACCTGTGGTGCATTTCAGTTTTGCACAGTTTGCTGACCACCAGTATAACTATATATATATAGCAGTACGGTACAGTAGTCCACTGCTCTACCTACCTCTGTGTTGTCAAGTATACTATCCATCCATACCTGTGGTGCATTTCAGTTTTGCACAGTTTGCTGACCACCAGTATAACTATATATATAGCAGTACGGTACAGAAGGCCACTGCTCTACCTACCTCTGTGTCGTCAAGTATACTATCCATCCATACCTGTGGTACATTTCAGTTTTGCTCAGTTTGCTGACCACCAGTATAACTATATTTATAGCAGTATGGTACAGTAGTCCACTGCTCTACCTACCTCTGTGTCGTCAAGTATACTATGCATCCATACCTGTGGTGCATTTCAGTATTGCACAGTTTGCTGACCACCAGTATATACTATATAGCAGTACGGTACAGAAGGCCACTGCTCTACCTACCTCTGTGTCGTCAAGTATACTATCCATCCATACCTGTGGTGCATTTCAGTTTTGCACAGTTTGCTGACCACCAGTATATACTATATAGCAGTACGGTACAGAAGGCCACTGCTCTACCTACCTCTGTGTCGTCTAGTATACTATCCATCCATACCTGTGGTACATTTCAGTTTTGCTCAGTTTGCTGACCACCAGTATAACTATATTTATAGCAGTATGGTACAGTAGTCCACTGCTCTACCTACCTCTGTGTCGTCAAGTATACTATCCATCCATACCTGTGGTGCATTTCAGTTTTGCACAGTTTGCTGACCACCAGTATATAATATATAGCAGTATGGTACAGAAGGCCACTGCTCTACCTACCTCTGTGTCGTCAAGTATACTATCCATCCATACCTGTGGTACATTTCAGTTTTGCACAGTTTGCTGACCACCAGTATATACTATATAGCAGTACGGTACAGAAGGCCACTGCTCTACCTACCTCTGTGTCGTCAAGTATACTATCCATCCATACCTGTGGTACATTTCAGTTTTGCTCAGTTTGCTGACCACCAGTATAACTATATTTATAGCAGTATGGTACAGTAGTCCACTGCTCTACCTACCTCTGTGTCGTCAAGTATACTATCCATCCATACCTGTAGTGCATTTCAGTTTTGCACAGTTTGCTGACCACCAGTATATACATTATAGCAGTACGGTACAGTAGGCCACTGCTCTACCTACCTCTGTGTCGTCAAGTATACTATCCATCCATACCTGTGGTGCATTTCAGTTGTGCACAGTATATATAGTAGTAGGCCATTGCTATTGATATATTACTGGCATATAATTCCACACATTAAAAAATGGAGACCAAAAATGTGGAGGGTAAAATAGGGAAAGATCAAGATCCACTTCCACCTCGAGCTGAAGCTGCTGCCACTAGTCATGGCCGAGACGATGAAATGCCATCAACGTCGTCTGCCAAGGCCGATGCCCAATGTCATAGTAGAGAGCATGTAAAATCCAAAAAAATAAAGCTCAGTAAAATGAAATCAAAATCGTCTGAGGAGAAGCGTAAACTTGCCAATGTGCCATTTACGACACGGAGTGGCAAGGAACGGCTGAGGCCCTGGCCTATGTTCAAGGCTAGTGGTTCAGCTTCACCTGAGGATGGAAGCACTCATCCTCCTGCTAGAAAACTTAAAAGAGTTAAGATGGCAAAAGCACAGCAAAGAACTGTGCGTTCTTCTAAATCACAAATCCCCAAGGAGAGTCCAATTGTGTCGGTTGCGATGCCTGACCTTCCCAACACTGGACGGGAAGAGGTTGCACCTTCCACCATTTGCACGCCCCCTGCAAGTGCTGGAAGGAGCACCCGCAGTCCAGTTCCTGATAGTCAAATTGAAGATGTCACTGTTGAAGTACACCAGGATGAGGATATGGGTGTTGCTGGCGCTGGGGAGTAAATTGACAAGGAGGATTCTGATGGTGAGGTGGTTTGTTTAAGTCAGGCACCCGGGGAGACACCTGTTGTCCATGGGACGAATATGGCCATTGACATGCCTGGTCAAAATACAAAAAAAATCATCTCTTCGGTGTGGAATTATTTCAACAGAAATGCGGACAACTGGTGTCAAGCCGTGTGTTGCCTTTGTCAAGCTGTAATAAGTAGGGGTAAGGACGTTAACCACCTAGGAAAATCCTCCCTTATACGTCACCTGGACCGCATTCATCAGAAGTAAGTGACAAGTTCAAAAACTGTGGATGACAGCGGAAGCAGTCAACTGACCACTAAATCCCTTCCCCTTGTAACCAAGCTCCTGCAAACCACACCACAAGTGTCAATTTCCTCCTTAGACAGGAAAGCCAATAGCCCTGCAGGTCATATCACTGTCAAGTCTGATGAGTCCTCTCCTGCCTGGGATTCCTCCGATGCATCCTTGAGTGTAACGCCTACTGCTGCTGGCGCTGCTGCTGTTGTTGCTGCTGGGAGTCGATCGTCATCCCAGAGGGGAAGTTGGAAGACCACTTGTACTACTTCCAGTAGGCAATTGACTATCCAACAGTCCTTTGCGAGGAAGATGAAATATCACAGCAGTCATCCTGCTGCAAAGCGGATAACTCAGGCCTTGGCAGTCTTGGTGGTGAGAAATGTGTTTCCGGTATCCACCGTTAATTCACAGGGAATTAGAGACTTGATTGAGGTACTGTGTCCCCGGTACCAAATACCATCTAGGTTCCATTTCTCTAGGCAGGCGATACTGAAAATGTACACAGACGTCAGAAAAAGAGTCACCAGTATCCTAAAAAATGTAGTTGTACCCAATGTCCACTTAACCACGGACATGTGGTCAAGTGGAGCAGGGCAGACTCAGGACTGTGAAAGCCCACTGGGAAGATGTATTGCATCCCGCAGCAAGAACAGTAGCGGCGGCACCAGTAGCAGCATCTCGCAAACGCCAACTCGTTCCTAGGCAGGCTACGCTTTGTATCACCGCTTTCCATAAGAGGCACACAGCTGACAACCTCTTAGGGAAACTGAGGAACATCATCACAGAATGGCTTACCCCAATTGGACTCTCCAGGGGATTTGTGACATCGGACAACGCCACCAATATTGTGCTTGCATTACATCTGGGCAAATTCCAGCACGTCCCATGTTTTGCACATACATTGAATTTGGTGGTGCAGAATTATTTAAAAAACGACAGGGGCATGTAAGAGATGCTGTCGGTGGCCCGAAGAATTACGGGCCACTTTCGGCATTCAGCCACCGCGTGCCAAAGACTGGAGCATCAGCAAACAGTCCTGAACCTGCCCTGCCATCATCTGAAGCAAGAGGTGGTAACGAGGTGGAATTCAACCCTCTATATGCTTCAGAGGATGGAGGAGCAGCAAAAGGCCATTCAAGCCTATACATCTGCCTACGATATAGGCAAAGGAGGGGGAATGCACCTGACTCAAGCGCAGTGGAGAATGATTTCAACGTTGTGCAAGGTTCTGCAACCCTTTGAACTTGCCACACGTGAAGTCAGTTCAGACACTGCCAGCCTGAGTCAGGTCATTCCCCTCATCGGGCTTTTGCAGAAGAAGCTGGAGACATTGAAGGAGGAGCTAAAACAGAGCGATTCCGTTAGGCATGTGGGACTTGTGGATGGAGCCCTTAATTCACTTAAGCAGGATTCATGGGTGCTCAATCTGTTGAAATCAGAGCACTACATTTTGGCCACCGTGCTAGATCCTAGATTTAAAACCTACGTTGTATCTCTTTTTCTGGCAGACACAAGTCTGCAGAGGTTCAAAGACCTGCTGGTGAGAAAATTGTCAAGTCAAGAGGAACGTGACCCGTCAACAGCTCCTCCTTCACATTCTCCCGCAACTGGGGGTGCGAGGAAAAGGCTAAAAATTCCGAGCCCATCCGCTGGCGGTGATGCAGGGCAGTCTGGAGCGAGTGCTGACATCTGGTCCGGACTGAAGAACCTGCCAACGATTACTGACATGTCGTCTACTGTCACTGCATATGATTCTGTCACCATTGAAAGAATGGTGGAGGATTATATGAGTGACCACATCCAAGTAGGCACGTCAGACAGTCCGTACGTATACTGGCAGGAAAAAGAGGCAATTTGGAGGCCCTTGCACAAACTGGCTTTATTTTACCTAAGTTGCCCCCCCTCCAGTGTGTACTCCAAAAGAGTGTTTAGTGCAACCGCTCACCTTGTCAGCAATCAGCGTACTAGGTTACTTCCAGAAAATGTGGAGAAGATGATGTTCATCAAAATGAATCATAATCAATTCCTCCGTGGAGACATTCACAAGCAATTGCCTCCAGAAAGTACACAGGGACCTGAGATGGTGGATTCCAGTGGGGACGAATTAATAATCTGTGAGAAGGGGGATGTACACAGTGAAAGGGGTGAGGAATCAGACAATGAGGAGGAGGTGGACATCTTGCCTCTGTAGAGAAAGTTTGTGCAAGATGAGATTGATTGCTTCTTTTTTGGTGGGTGCCCAAACCAACCAGTCATTTCAGTCACAGTTGTGTGGCAGACCCTGTCGCTGAAATGATGGGTTTGTTAAAGTGTGCATGTCCTGTTTATACATCATAAGGGTGGGTGGGAGGGCCCAAGGACAATTCCATCTTGCACCTCTTTTTTCTTTCATTTTTCTTTGCATCATGTGCTGTTTGGGGACTATTTTTTTGAAGTGCCATCCTGCCTGACACTGCAGTGCCACTCCTAGATGGGCCAGGTGTTTGTGTCGGCCACTTGGGTCGCTTAGCTTAGTCACACAGCTACCTCATTGCGCCTCTTTTTTTCTTTGCATCATGTGCTGTTTGGGGACTATTTTTTTGGAAGTGCCATCCTTTCTGACACTGCAGTGCCACTCCTAGATGGGCCAGGTGTTTGTGTCGGCCACTTGGGTCACTTAGCTTAGTCATCCAGCGACCTCGGTGCAAATTTTAGGACTAAAAATAATATTGTGAGGTGTGAGGTGTTCAGAATAGACTGAAAATGAGTGGAAATTATGGTTATTAAGGTTAATAATACTATGGGATCAAAATGACCCCCAAATTCTATGATTTAAGCTCTTTTTGAGGGTTTTTTGTAAAAAAAACACCCGAATCCAAAACACACCCGAATCGGACAAAAAATTTTCAGGGAGGTTTTGCCAAAACGCGTCCGAATCAAAAACACGGCCGCGGAACCGAATCCAAATCCAAAACACAAAACCCGAAAAATTTCCGGTGCACATCACTAATTATGGGATGTTTAACCTTTACCTGACCACTTATTTTATTTATATTAGTTAAATTTGTTTGAGAAAGCCTATAATATAGACCATCTATAGTGTTAAATATTAATACTGTATTCAACACCGTATCTAGTGTATTAAAAGACCAACGTGTACATTAATGTCCAGGGTTGGTACTAGGTCCTTCTACCGCTTGGCCAAACTCCCGCACTTGCTCCAATATTCCGCAAAGCGAGAGATTGTGGATTGCATTTGGAAACCCACCTCTAGAAATCCTGTGTTTGCCACTGTGAACGCACTTAAGTTATAGTTTTAAATATTCTCTAAGGAGGGGATCTGGCTCCACCTCCCACACATTGGCCATGTTCCCTCCCTGTACTGGGTCCTGGCAAAGCTCTTGACCCTCCTGGTGATGCTACTCGTTAGGTCATTCAAATTATTTTGGATATTATAAATATTACTCCATCTGAACATTGTAAGCCCTCTAGATAGGTTGACCTGCTTGCTAGCTTTCAATGCAGTCAATTTAAACAGTAATGTATGTCACACACTGCTGATAGTGATTAATATCATTATTGAAGGACCAAGTATTTGGTCATGGCAGTATAGTTTATCTGACACTGACAGAAGGGACAGTTGTCTAATGGGTTGTAAAAGCCTGCATGAGTATCTCTGCCTCGTGGTGTTTTGCTTGCTGGCATGCAGAGAGGTGGGGTGTACTGCAAGTCCACGCCCTTGTGTCTCATGATATGCCCCTTGTGGCATGGCCACATCTCTTTTTCACAACAATGAGTATAGTAAAGGATGCTGGGGCCAAATTACAGCCCCAGTCTGAGGCTGTATTTGATACATTTGATTGCACACAGGAATGTACAAATAGAACATCAGGCCTAAAACATTACAAGTGGCCTCATTCCCTCTGGTCTTCCAATGACTTCATAAATATGATGATTTTATTTCTGGTCAACAGTGTCGGACTAGTGCATGAAGTGCCCACCGGGGGAATGCTGTTGTAGGGGCCCATGCTTATGCGTGTGGCCAGGCTACAGTTGGGGCAGTTGAGTACATGTTCTGTGACTCTTGGTAAATATATAATAAACCATATTCTTGTGAAGGATAATGTAACATATGTATAATGCATAACTCAAGTGCACCTGGATAGAGTCTGGAACCTGATCCCTAGAGGATGAGGACAGTACGATGCTGCTGGTCAACCAGGTTTGTGAACCTCTCTGATGATTAATGCTCTGTGTGCTGTTCTGTGTTCTGCTCTGTGCTGCTCTGGTCACAAAAATAACACTTCTGAAGTCTTTGACATAGTGTTAATTGTGATTAAAGTTTTTTTTTTTTTTTTTAAATATATGTCAACCTCCAGCAAGGTCTATTTTACACAGAATGTGCCCTGAGCAGAGGTCATGGAGGAACCCTCCTGGTAAACTGATTGCTGAACCGGTGCATTTAAATTTGGACAAAGTATTTCCACATATGAGGTTCCAAAGTAAACTGAACAATTAACACACTACTGTAAGTGTGTTATTTGTAATATAGGCCAATATATTGACTATTTAAGGGGTGACTTTTTTCAGCCACCTAACAAAGATCTTTTGGACCTAACACGGTGTGTGGTGCTATGGTGTCCTTGGCTCCAGCTGGATTCACCAGTTGAGAAGTGGGACTGTTTGTGACAGCCGGCTCCTAATTACTCACCGTGGCTGTGCATTTTCCTGCCGCTTAAGCTTCTTGTCTCCATTTGAGTCTATTTCCAAAGTAACTCTTTAGAAAAACCGAATTTCACAACGGTGGACCACCTGGTTTTACTTGTTGGCTGAGATTTGGATATCGGAATGGATATATGTACACAATGCTGCTGACAGATTCTATCATCTAACTATTTGATAAGTACTTAATGCTGCTAATATATTCTATTAGCCTTTAACATACTTGATTGCCTGGAGCCTTCTAATAGCAGTTAAAGCAGCACTCTTTGAAGGATTCTCATATTCTTCGTATCACCTGCTGTTTAATGAGACTCCAATATTAATACATTTTTTTATAAATTTTTTATATATTTTTACTCATTCCTGCACATGGATTCTTATCGCTGCTAGATTTTGTCTATATCATTCTAAGTCTATTATGTGCTTAGATCTTTTCTATTGATTCTTTTTTGACTGCTCGTGAGTGCTGGAATAGTTTGTTTCTTTTTGTAATTTTTGGCATGCATATTTTTCTGTTACAATGCACTTTTAGACAAAGTCGAGCCACTTGCTTGTGTCTTCACCCAAAGGCTGAAAGTTGCCAGACAGCCCCTGTTCATTAGTACACAACTTAAAAGAGTTATAGAAACCTCAAGTAAGAGCCTTCAAGATGGTTATGTTTGCGGCTTTTTGCTGGCTATTTTACTCACAATATGACATTACACGGTAACACCATACTCATTCCCCCTAGTCATACACAGTCCCACATCTGGTGTACGCATCTGATTCTACAATGAATGTAATATTTTGCAGACTGTGGTCTGTATGGGGGAGCAGGTAGCAGTATGGAACCACTATGCATGCAGGCTCCATTGAAGCTGCTGTGCACAATTTTAAGACACTACAAATAATAATATACATTTGTGGATGACACAATTAAAATAACTAAAAAGCAGCAATAGGACAAATGTAAATAGAGATAAGATTATGCTGCATTATTGTCATATGCATCCCTCAATAGATTGCCTATCATAATATGTACTAGTTTCCTGGTTTTGTGTCTGTGTGGGAACATAAACATTTAGGGAAACATTCCTAAAGGGAATTAGTTTATAGTCTAATCAGGGTGGTTCCCAAAATTGGTCCTCATGGACCCCCAACAGTTCCCATTTTCCAGGTCTCCTCACAGAATCACAAGTGAAATAATTAGCTCCACCTGTGAATCTTTTACAATGTGGCAGTGAGTACTGAATACACCTGTGCATCTGGTAGGTGACCTGGAAAACATGAACTGAGGGTGGTCCTTGAGGAACAAGTTTGGGAATCACTGGTCTAACGGTCTGGGCTTATGTAGGGGTTCTGGAAAGATGTAACCATGCCCTCTGAGGCATGCAGAATAAGAATTTACTTCACTACATGGTGGAGATGACCCCCTCTGCAGGCTACACTCCCACAATACCTGGATCTAATAATAAGAGGATTTATTCAGATTGGATTGCAAAATTTGTGAATCGCAATCCGGACGATAATCGAATGACTGCATTGTGCATTACGCAAGGAGAAGTAGTGACAGAAAATGCATACAGATCGTAATTACAATGCACCCACTGTTTGACTGACAGGAAGTTGGCATTTATGGGCAGAAACCTGCCGTTTCCTGGGTGTGTCTGAAAAAATGCAGGCGTGCCCAGGCATTTTAAGGAGGACCTCTGACGTCAACAATGACCACATAAAGCCTCTTGTGTCTGCAAAATTGTGGACGACCTTACCTGGTGCAGATGGAAAAAATATTTGATGTTTCGGTAATTGCGTATGGTTTTGCGATCAGAACACACATTACGATGCATTCGCAATTTCTGCAATGGGTGTTTTGCTCTATTTCTGGGCGTCAACTATTTGATTGCAGTAACTGCTTAGCAGAAACTGCAATCCTTACTGAATGAGGTCCAATATCTCCACAGCCCTGGTGTATGATAGTAGATGTGAATACACACTTCATTGATCAGGGATATAGTAATAAGATTTTGTGAGCATTTATTTTTAATCAATTTTTGTTTTCTTCTTTTGCATTTGTACAAGAGAAAAGCTTTAAATGCTGGATTCAATAGTATTTATTTATTTTTAAGAAAGATTATTCGTTACAAAAAAAAATACAGTAGTTTTAAGTGTATCTGATGTATTTCTTATGTAAATCTGGCATACAGATGTGTCCACATAACCTATCCCAAAATTGCGCCAAGCATTCCCATTTGGATACCACAGATAATGTGACTAAGCCACACTATTCATCCCACAACAAGGTTTTGTTCCAAATTTGCACTTAGGGGGTAATTCAGAGTTGACCGCATCAGCAAATTTGTTAGCAGTTGGGCAAAACCATGTGTACTGCAGGGGGGCAGATATAACATGTGCAGAGAGAGTTAGATTTGGATGGGTTATATTGTTTCTGTGCAGGGTAAATACTGGCTGCTTTATTTTTGCACTGCAATTTAGATTTCTGATTGAACACACCCCACCCAAATGTAACTCTCTCTGTACATGTTATATCTGCCCCCCCCCTGCGGTGCACATGGGTTTTGCCCAACTGCTAACAAATGTGCTGCTGCGATCAACTCTGAATTAGGCCCCTTAGTCACATCTCTAATGCACAAGCATTCTAGACACTGCCACTGGTATTACATGAAGCAGCAGTGTGAAATCCAGCTGCTAATCTATGGAAAAAAGCGAATACCAATACGGATGAGCTGTGCCATTCATCCTGCCACGTAATGCTATACTAAATCTGTGATTAAATTCCAACTCTGCTGTGAAAAAATTACTAAATGCCCAGTACACTATAAATGACTTTGGATGCAGCTATGATGCAACACAGATGCTAAATTAAGAAATTGGTACAAAAGTCCAAGAATCACTACCCATGGTGGAGCATCTATTTCACTTCACATGGAGGAAAAAGGATAGGACACATCTGTTTACTGTATTTTACTGATGCAGATTAAAATCCAATTAACTATTGTTATATTTGCTAAATGTTAGATCATCACTTAATTACTAAATTAAACACAGCTTGCAGTGTCTAAGTTTCTGTGCTATACCATAGCAATAAATGCATGCAATGCCATAAATCCTTATACCGGATTCTCAAATATTCCTGTTGAGCAAAAGCATCTCCAAAAACTATATCTGTATACAACTACTGAACACCAATATGTTGTCTTATTTATGTTTTAAGTGTTTCTCAATTTTCTAAATCTTTTGAATTTTAGTAAAGATGGTTTGGATTTGGCATATTTTACATATTCAAACTACATTAAATCTGTCTATGCATTTTGTATTCGTTCACTATGTTGACAGTAAGCCTTCTGGATGTACAACACACATCCTTTCAATTTATTACTTTCCATTTTATTATCATGTACTGTTAAAATTCCATTCCTTGGGGTAGAAATACTCTGAATTACTGACACCGTCTGGTACTTTCTTTGAGTCTAGTTCATTAAAACTACTTCTGCAAGCATTTTATAATCGTGTCACAGATTTAGCTTACAAAAGTTGAGATACAAAAATAAAAAATGTCAGATTTACATACTAATATAAATGAAATAGCAATGATTTAAGCATTTTAAATAGCATGATTTAACTGTCACAATAATTCAAAGCATAACCTGTTTTTTTGTTTTACATCATGGCTGTAGCGACTGACCAACTAGGTAATATATTTTTTATACTAGTGATGTGCACCGGAAATTTTTCGGGTTTTGTGTTTTGGTTTTGGGTTCGGTTCCGCGGCCGTGTTTTGGGTTCGAACGCGTTTTGGCAAAACCTCACCGAAATTTTTTTGTCGGATTCGGGTGTGTTTTGGATTCGGGTGTTTTTTTAAAAAACCCCTAAAAAACAGCTTAAATCATAGAATTTGGAGGTCATTTTGAGCTCATAGTGTTATTAACCTCAATAACCATAATTTCCACTCATTTTCAGTCTATTCTGAACACCTCACACCTCACAATATTATTTTTAGTCCTAAAATTTGCACCGAGGTAGCTGTGTGACTAAGCTAAGCGATCCAAGTGGCCAACACAAACACCTGGCCCATCTAAGAGTGGCACTGCAGTGTCACGCAGGATGGCTCTTCAAAAAAATACTCCCCAAACAGCACATGACGCAAAGAAAAAAAGAGGCGCAATGAGGTAGCTGTGTGACTAAGATAAGCGACCCAAGTGGCCGACACAAACACCTGGCCCATCTAGGAGTGGCACTGCAGTGTCACGCAGGATGGCCCTTCATAAAAATACTCCCCAAACAGCACATGACGCAAAGAAAAAAAGAGGCGCAATGAGGTAGCTGTGTGACTAAGATAAGCGACCCAAGTGGCCGACACAAACACCTGGCCCATCTAGGAGTGGCACTGCAGTGTCAGACAGGATGGCACTTGAAAAAAATACTCCCCAAACAGCACATGACGCAAAGAAAAAAAGAGGCGCAATGAGGTAGCTGAGTGACTAAGATAAGCGACCCAAGTGGCCGACACAAACACCTGGCCCATCTAGGAGTGGCACTGCAGTGTCAGACAGGATGGCACTTGAAAAAAATACTCACCAAACAGCACATGACGCAAAGAAAAAAAGAGGCGCAATGAGGTAGCTGTGTGACTAAGCTAAGCGACCCAAGTGGCCGACACAAACACCTGGCCCATCTAGGAGTGGCACTGCAGTGTCACGCAGGATGGCCCTTCAAAAAAATACTCCCCAAACAGCACATGACGCAAAGAAAAATGAAAGAAAAAAGAGGTGCAAGATGGAATTGTCCTTGGGCCCTCTCACCCACCCTTATGTTGTATAAACAGGATATGCACACTTTAACGAACCCATCATTTCAGCGACAGGGTCTGCCACACGACTGTGACTGACATGACTGGTTGGTTTGGGCCCCCACCAAAAAAGAAGCAATCAATCTCTCCTTGCACAAACTGGCTCTACAGAGGCAAGATGTCCACCTCATCATCATCGTCCGATTCATCACCGCTTTCACTGTGTACATCCCCCTCCTCACAGATTATTAATTCGTCCCCACTGGAATCCACCATCTCAGGTCCCCGTGTACTTTCTGGAGGCAATTGCTGCTGGTGAATGTCTCCACGGAGGAATTGATTATAATTCATTTTAATGAACATCATCTTCTCCACATTTTCTGGAAGTAACCTCGTACGCCGATTGCTGACAAGGTGAGCGGCGGCACTAAACACTCTTTTGGAGTACACACTGGAGGGAGGGCAACTTAGGTAGAATAAAGCCAGTTTGTACAAGGGCCTCCAAATTGCCTCTTTTTCCTGACAGTATACGTACGGACTGTCTGACGTGCCTACTTGGATGCGGTCACTCATATAATCCTCCACCATTCTTTCAATGGTGAGAAAATCATATGCAGTGACAGTAGACGACATGTCAGTAATCGTTGGCAGGTCCTTCAGTCCGGACCAGATGTCAGCACTCTCTCCAGACTGCCCTGCATCACCGCCAGCGGGTGGGCTCGGAATTCGTAGCCTTTTCCTCGCACCCCCAGTTGCAGGAGAATGTGAAGGAGGAGATGTTGACGGGTCACGTTCCGCTTGACTTGACAATTTTCTCACCAGCAGGTCTTTGAACCTCTGCAGACTTGTGTCTGCCGTAAAGAGAGATATAACGTAGGTTTTAAATCTAGGATCGAGCACGGTGGCCAAAATGTAGTGCTCTGATTTCAACAGATTGACCACCCGTGAATCCTGGTTAAGCGAATGAAGGGCTCCATCCACAAGTCCCACATGCCTAGCGGAATCGCTCTGTTTTAGCTCCTCCTTCAATGTCTCCAGCTTCTTCTGCAAAAGCCTGATGAGGGGAATGACCTGACTCAGGCTGGCAGTGTCTGAACTGACTTCACGTGTGGCAAGTTCAAAGGGTTGCAGAACCTTGCACAACGTTGAAATCATTCTCCACTGCGCTTGAGTCAGGTGCATTCCACCTCCTTTGCCTATATCGTGGCCAGATGTATAGGCTTGAATGGCCTTTTGCTGCTCCTCCATCCTATGAAGCATATAGAGGGTTGAATTCCACCTCGTTACCACCTCTTGCTTCAGATAATGGCAGGGCAGGATTAGGTGTTTTTGGTGGTGCTCCAGTCTTCTGTACACGGTGCCTGTATGCCGAAAGTGGCCCGCAATTCTTCTGGCCACCGACAGCATCTCTTGCACTCCCCTGTCGTTTTTTAAATAATTCTTCACCACCAAATTCAAGGTATGTGCAAAACATGGGACGTGCTGGAATTTGCCCAGATGTAATGCACGCACAATATTGCTGGCGTTGTCCGATGCCACAAATCCCCAGGAGAGTCCAATTGGGGTAAGCCATTCTGCGATGATCTTCCTCAGTTGCCGTAAGAGGTTTTCAGCTGCGTGCGTATTCTGGAAAGCGGTGATACAAAGCGTAGCCTGCCTAGGAACGAGTTGGCGTTTGCGAGATGCTGCTACTGGTGCCGCCGCTGCTGTTCTTGCAGCGGGAGGCAATACATCTACCCAGTGGGCTGTCACAGTCATGTAGTCCTGAGTCTGCCCTGCTCCACTTGTCCACATGTCCGTGGTTAAGTGGACATTGGGTACAACTGCATTTTTTAGGACACTGGTGACTCTTTTTCTGAGGTCTGTGTACATTTTCGGTATCGCCTGCCTAGAGAAATGGAACCTAGATGGTATGTGGTACCGGGGACACAGTACCTCAATCAAGTCTCTAGTTGGCTCTGAATTAACGATGGATACCGGAACCACGTTTCTCACCGCCCAGGCTGCCAAGGCCTCAGTTATCCGCTTTGCAGCAGGATGACTGCTGTGATATTTCATCTTCCTCGCAAAGGACTGTTGGACAGTCAATTGCTTACTGGAAGTAGTACAAGTGGTCTTCCGACTTCCCCTCTGGGATGACGATCGACTCCAAGCAGCAACAACAGCAGCGCCAGCAGCAGTAGGCGTTACACTCAAGGATGCATCGGAGGAATCCCAGGCAGGAGAGGACTCGTCAGACTTGCCAGTGACATGGCCTGCAGGACTATTGGCTTTCCTGGGTAAGGAGGAAATTGACACTGAGGGAGTTGGTGGTGTGGTTTGCAGGAGCTTGGTTACAAGAGGAAGGGATTTAGTGGTCAGTGGACTGCTTCCGCTGTCACCCAAAGTTTTTGAACTTTTCACTGACTTATGATGAATGTGCTGCAGGTGACGTATAAGGGAGGATGTTCCGAGGTGGTTAACATCCTTACCCCTACTTATTACAGCTTGACAAAGGCAACACACGGCTTGACACCTGTTGTCCGCATTTCTGTTGAAATAATTCCACACCGAAGAGGTGATTTTTTTTGTATTTTGAATAGGCATGTCAATGGCCATATTCGTCCCACGGACAACAGGTGTATCCCCGGGTGCCTGACTTAAACAAACCACCTCACCATCAGAATCCTCCTTGTCAATTTCCTCCCCAGCGCCAGCAACACCCATATCCTCATCCTGGTGTACTTCAACAGTGACATCTTCAATTTGACTATCAGGAACTGGACTGCGGGTGCTCCTTCCAGCACTTACAGGGGGCGTGCAAATTGTGGAAGGTGCAAGCTCTTCCCGTCCAGTGTTGGGAAGGTCAGGCATCGCAACCGACACAATTGGACTCTCCTTG
Source organism: Pseudophryne corroboree (assembly GCF_028390025.1). NCBI lineage: Eukaryota > Metazoa > Chordata > Amphibia > Anura > Myobatrachidae > Pseudophryne > Pseudophryne corroboree. The sequence continues at coordinate 320,992,144 of NC_086451.1, forward strand.
GGGATTTGTGATTTCGAAGAACGCACAGTTATTTGCTGTGCTTTTGCCAGCTTAAGTCTTTTCTTTTTTCTAGCAGGAGGATGAGTGCTTCCATCCTCATGTGAAGCTGAACCACTAGCCATGAACATAGGCCAGGGCCTCAGCCGTTCCTTACCACTCCGTGTCGTAAATGGCATATTGGCAAGTTTACGCTTCTCCTCAGACGCTTTTAATTTTGATTTTTGGGTCATTTTTTTACTGATCTTTTGTGTTTTGGATTTTACATGCTCTGTACTATGACATTGGGCATCGGCCTTGGCAGACGACGTTGATGGCATTTCATCGTCTCGGCCATGACTAGTGGCAGCAGCTTCAGCACGAGGTGGAAGTGGATCTTGATCTTTCCCTATTTTTTTAACCTCCACATTTTTGTTCTCCATATTTTAATGCGCACAACTAAAAGGCACCACAGGTATACAATGTAGATGGATGGATAGTATACTTTATGTATGACGACGAGTGACTGAAGACACAGAGGTAGGTACAGCAGTGGCCTACCGTACTGCTATATACAGTATAATGGACCTGGTGGACACTGTCAGCAGACTGCGTTTATAGTATAAAGAAAAAAAGACACCACAGGTATACAATGTAGATGGATGGATAGTATACTTTATGTATGACAACGAGTGACTGAAGACACAGAGGTAGGTACAGCAGTGGCCTACCGTACTGCTATATACAGTATAATGGACCTGGTGGACACTGTCAGCAGACTGCATTTATAGTATAAAGAAAAAAAGACACCACAGGTATACAATGTAGATGGATGGATAGTATACTTTATGTATGATGACGAGTGACTGAAGACACAGAGGTAGGTACAGCAGTGGCCTACCGTACTGCTATATACAGTATAATGGTCCTGGTGGACACTGTCAGCAGACTGCGTTTATAGTATAAAGAAAAAAAGACACCACAGGTATACAATGTAGATGGATGGATAGTATACTTTATGTATGACGACGAGTGACTGAAGACACAGAGGTAGGTACAGCAGTGGCCTACCGTACTGCTATATACAGTATAATGGACCTGGTGGACACTGTCAGCAGACTGTGTTTATAGTATAAAGAAAAAAAGACACCACAGGTATACAATGTAGATGGATGGATAGTATACTTTATGTATGACGACGAGTGACTGAAGACACAGAGGTAGGTACAGCAGTGGCCTACCGTACTGCTATATACAGTATAATGGACCTGGTGGATACTGTCAGCAGACTGTGTTTATAGTATAAAGAAAAAAAGACACCACAGGTATACAATGTAGATGGATGGATAGTATACTTTATGTATGACGATGAGTGACTGAAGACACAGAGGTAGGTACAGCAGTGGCCTACCGTACTGCTATATACAGTATAATGGACCTGGTGGACACTGTCAGCAGACTGCGTTTATAGTATAAAGAAAAAAAGACACCACAGGTATACAATGTAGATGGATGGATAGTATACTTTATGTATGACGACGAGTGACTGAAGACACAGAGGTAGGTACAGCAGTGGCCTACCGTACTTCTATATACAGTATAATGGACCTGGTGGACACTGTCAGCAGACTGCGTTTATAGTATAAAGAAAAAAAGACACCACAGGTATACAATGTAGATGGATGGATAGTATACTTTATTTATGACGACGAGTGACTGAAGACACAGAGGTAGGTACAGCAGTGGCCTACCGTACTGCTATGTACAGTATAATGGACCTGGTGGACACTGTCAGCAGACTGCGTTTATAGTATAAAGAAATAAAAGACACCACAGGTATACAATGTAGATGGATGGATAGTATACTTTATGTATGACGACGAGTGACTGAAGACACAGAGGTAGGTACAGCAGTGGCCTACCGTACTGCTATATACAGTATAATGGACCTGGTGGACACTGTCAGCAGACTGCGTTTATACTTATAATATAAAGAAAAAAAGACACCACAGGAGTGTTTTTCAGGCTGACAAACGTATACTGGTGGTCACTGTCAGCAAAACTGTGCACTGTACTCCTGCTATAGCTGCTCCCCAGTCTCCCCCACAATTAAGCAGTGTGAGCACTCAGCACAGTCAGATATATCATGCAGCACACTGAGGCTGAGCACAGATATGGTATGGAGCGTTTTTTTCAGGCAGAGAACGGATAAAAAAAACTAGCAAAACTCTGCACTGTACTCCTCCTAACAGCTGCTCCCCAATCCTCCCCACAATAAGCTAAGCAGTAGCAATCAGATCAACTAACTATAACTATATAAACGGAGAGGACGCCTGCCACGTCCTCTCCCTATCAATCTCAATGCACGTGTGAAAATGGCGGCGACGCGCGGCTGCTTATATAGAATCCGAATCTCGCGAGAATCCGACAGCGGGATGATGACGTTCGGGCGCGCTCGGGTTAGCCGAGCCATACGGGAGAATCCGAGTATGGCTCTGACCCGTGTAAAAAGGGTGAAGTTCGGGGGGGTTCGGTTTCTCGGAAACCGAACCCGCTCATCACTATTTTATACACACAAATGTTCCAGAAAACAGTGGATAATAAGGAAAGTGCTCGTGCGCAATATAGCAGCTGGAAGAAATGCACTTTCCTGAAGGATCCCTCACCCTTCATCATAGGTGCAGCAATACAAAAAATAATGGAAAGCATAACTTATCCTGCGCTCGTCTTTGTTTCAGAATGGCAACAATCAAACTCCTATATACTCAGTGTATATTTTTTTGAGCATGTAAAGAAACTAAGGGAGATAAATATAGTGAAGCACAATTTAATACATAAAAATTCATAGACAATACATAAAATTCATAGGTTGGTAAATAAATTATAGCAGCATAGTATATTGCACAGTCTCCAATGGGATAACAGATGGCTAATTACCAAATTGTTCAGAACTGTAAAAAACAGTTCTTATCCAGCTTGCGGGTTTTTGTTAAAGGGGATCCCGGTAATCCTCTATCTCCACGCTTAACTGGAACAGGATGGCAAAAACCTCCAATGCAGTGTCCCGTGGTGCTGTGTGTACGGGACACTGCATTGGAGGTTTTTGCCATAATTTATTTACCAACCTATGAATTTTATGTATTGTCTATGAATTTTTATGTATTAAATTGTGCTTCACTATATTTATCTCCCTTAATTTCTTTACATGCTCAAAAAAATATACACTGAGTATATGAGAGTTTGATTGTTGCCATTCTGAAACAAAGACGAGCGCAGGATAAGTTATACTTTCCATTATTTTTTGTATTGCTACACAAATATTCCAGTTTGTAGAATTTCCAATTTGTACAGGCCTCATTGTATGGGAATCAGTGCAGGCCAATTAGCAAAAAGAGAGAACATCTGATGAAGTGTCCATAGATTGGATAACCCTAATTCAGCACATTAAATACAGGGACAACTGCTAGGGCAGGTTATGCAATGAAAATTGATAGAAATAAAATGAAATTACAAATAAGAAATGCATTTGTTTACATTAAGAAATTTTATATTTTTGGACCTGCTACTTCACAAACATCTACAGCTTTCACTCTGCTGCCTCAGCATGCTCACTTATTTAGGAATTGTGTGATAAAGTGGGAAGCGATGAACTACTAACCAATCAGCAACTGTAATTTTTAAAACATAGCCTGTAACATGGCAGTTTGGATCTGATTGGCTGGTATTTTATCTCTCCAGACAGGTTACAGGCTGTCAGATAAAATGTCTGTCAATCAGACATTTTATCTGACTGATTAAGCCCAGCATTAGCTCCATCTTCCAATAAGAGTGTATAATCACTGTCTTAGTAAAGAAAGTGGAGGTGAGGATGGTACACAACTTCTTCTACTGTGATGCTCAATATCTAATTCCTACTCTACTGTTATGCTCAATATCTAATTCCTAACTATTGCCATAGTGGGTAGATAAATTTGACTATCTGGCTCTTGTGATCTATTCATGAAGCAGTGAAAAGTGTGGAGAAGTGAGCCAGTGGAGAAGTTGCCCATGGCAACCAATCAGCATTGAAGTAACATTTAAAATTTGCATACTATAAAATTATACAGAGGAGCTGACAGGTTGCCATAGACAACTTCTTTACTGGTTCACTTCTCCGCTCTTTTCATTGCTTTATGAATAGACCCCATATGTTTAATATTGGATGAAAACATATTGGACCTGAATGAGACAAATATCTGGTCGACATCTGAGAAATTGGTCACATGTTTATATAAAGCTACAGTATGAATGGACTATCTGGGTAGCTGTTGTATTGGGATGGTTTTGTTATTTACATAATGCCTAATAGTGAATGTATTTGTCGGAGAAACATATGCCTACAGATGGAGTCTCTGTTATCTTTGTTGGCTGAGGCGTTAGTCGCGATCATGCATACGCAGCGTGCCTGAGTGCAAGGAGGATTGCCTAGTCGTAGGGAGGCGCACAGAGCGTTTATAATTACCTTTAAGTGTAATACCTGCGATCATCCACCAGATGTCATTTTTTTAAATCACCATTGCACATGCGTGTGGTCTCCATTAAAATACAATACCAAACTACAACGTAAGAACTACTTTACTGGGGAGTCGCATTATGCTATAATATGCTACAGTATGTCATACAGGATATTACAGTGTACAGATGCAAATACAGTAGTACAGTATATACAGATGCATATGAACATGATAAACCCACAGTATAGTCCATTGATGTTAGGAATATGTAAGCGTCCAAGTCCTGCAGACAAATCAACAAATTAAAAACAGTAGTTTATACAGAAGCAAACGAACGTGTTACAGGTACACTGTGGTCTATTTATGTTAGGGATATGTTAGCGTCCAAATCCCATAGCCATTACGGCATAATCAAAACCAATGGGCTTATGCATCTGTCATACGGCGACGTGTCCGAGTGGTGAAGTGTACCGCTTCCCATGCTTAGAGTCCCGGGTTTGATTCCTAAAGTGCAAATGCATGTTCATTTTTTCCTGACACTGTATTATTTTTTTTATTTTTGTATCTATTGTACTATACCTTCACATTCAATAGAAGTGTGCACACAAGTTTTACATAAAGCAGGTCAAAGCTGTAGGAGCATATCTACTGTAAAATACAGAGCGCCTACAAGGATAAGGTTCTATGCACCATATGGTACACATACAATTCTGTAGCAGGCCAGACTCAATTGAAATGGCTACCATCCATGACCCCTTGCCTCATGGCAGCCCTCAGCTATGGAGCGAGTTACAGGGCAATGCTGAATGAACGTCACAATACCCTTACTAAAATACACAGTGTTGATAGGGATAAGCGAGCTCTATGCACATTATGATACACTCAACTCGATCGCATAGCAAGTTGACAAAATGGCTGCCGCCCATGACCCGTTGCCCTGTGGAAGCCGTCAGCTATAGAGCGAGTGACAGCAAAGGTTTGGCAGGCTACAGTGCAATGCTGAAGGAGCGTCTGAATCCCCTAGCTAAAATACACAGGGGATATAGAGATGAGTGAGCTCTATGCACATTACGATACACCGGACTCAAACGACCGCAGAGCAAACTGACAAAATGTCTGCCGCCCATGACCCCTCGCCCTGTGGCAGCCCTCAGACATGAAGCGAGCAACGGCATAGGTTTTGCAGGCTACAGAGCAATGCTGAAGGAGCGTCTGAATCCCCTAGCTAAAATACACATGGGCACTAAGGTCCCGTAGAATGATCAATTAATAAATAAAGTGTATACATACAAAAAATAAGGAGTTTAAGCTACAGTACAGTATGGTCCATTGAAGTCAGGGATACAGTACAGTACAGTACATGAGCGGCCAAGTCCTGTAGCCATTAGGGCATAATCTAAAACCAATGGCATGGGATCACTGCTTACTGTACATTTAGACATGAGCTTGTGCATCTGTCATGAGGTGTGTGTATGCCTTTTTTTCCCTGACACTTTCTTTTTTTTTCAATTGTAATATACTGTACTGTAACTTTACATTCAATAGAAATACTGTATGCACACAGGTTTTACATGAATCAGGGCAATGCTGCAGGAGCGTTTCATTATGCTATCTAAAATACACTGCGACTATGGGTGGGGATACAGTGGGTGGGATTCAATTCTTTTTACCCCTTTCCACACCCATTGTGTTTCTGTCCTCGGGAGCATGATATCATTATTTCAGCTTGCTACCCTTGGAGTAGCAAGGCACCTGACCCTTTACACAGCTAATCCTAATTACTTTGGGCGCGATATGCATGATAACGGGGATCATTTTAGACAGGAGATTGGGCGTGATATATCATTTGAATTCCACCCACAGAGTCCTGTCACCATAAGCTTTCTGCTGTACTGTACAGTACAGCAGATTTGCGTCTATAATGCATTTGTGTATTTGTAATAAAAAAAATTATATTGTGTACATTTAGTGTATACAGTATACAGTACCTCTAATACACATTTCCTGTGGAAAAGACTGTACAGTCCTGTACAGTTCTGTACATGGAGCATTTTCTTTACTAATCCATTTATTATTATTTTTTTACTTCACACTGTACACTGAACCTTCGGTCCTCCAGCTGTTGTTGAACAAACTACACATACCAGCATGCCTTGCTAGTTTTGCTGTTTGGCCATGCTAAAACTGTTGCAGGGCATGCTGGGATGTTTTGTTCAACAACAGCTGGAGGACTGAGGGTTTTCCATCCCTCATGTACAGTATTGAACAGTGTTTCTTTGGAAACTGACCTACTGTACAGTATATTTATAGACCAGCCTATTAGTATACACCCAACAATTTTGTTTGCCATAATACAGTAGAATATGTATAAAGTACCATATTAAAGAAGCAACTTAAGAAAAATCACAAAGCATGGCTACTGTACTGTAAATCTTATAGTCTGATATTTCAATCCGTGCCATACTGTACATGGCAGGATAACATAAATACTGTACAGTACTGTATGTACAGTACAGTGTGGACAGATCTCTATTGTACGCATTAAATTCCAAATGCAATTTAGAGAAACCTTGTTCAGTCTTTTGTCTGTTTAACTGAAGACTAGATGACTTCAGAGTATTAGCAGAGGATGTGTTCTCTACCGCGGGGGGGGGGGGGGGGCTAGGTGGGGGTTGCTTAGAGTCAGGACTGCTTTGCACAAATGCTGTACAGTAGCAATCATTCTGTACCTGTATTGACTGGCACATATCACTGTCCTTACAAATTCCTGGTTGTAACCCAGGCTGCTGTTAACATTCTGGGAGATTTGATTTACTGTACTGTTTGATGCATGCGATTAGGAGATAATTGCAATTTGGAGACTCCTGCAATATCCGTGAGGGTAGGCAACTACTGTCCTGTATGAATAAAAAAAATACGTGTGGAGAGGAATTACCCTCCACTGCATAAAGGAGGCACTCAGTACAATTGTGCAAAGTTCTCAAATGCTTTTTTACTGCATAAAATAATTAAAAACAAATACACACATCATTTATAACCATGTAACATACAGTATTATACTGAAAAATCTAAGCAGAATTGTGACTTGAATATTAATACAGTAATGTACAGTACCTACAAAAATACAGTACAGTACAGTATGCAGCTTAGACAAATCCCATTTCTTCATATTGGTGATTATTAGAATTCATGTTACTCTAAAACAGCACAGGTATTGTATACAGTACCATAGCCCCTCTGAGTTTGGAAGCCTGGTACAAGCATACTCCTTTGCGGTGTCGGACTGGGGCATAAAGAGCCCTCCGGGGAAATGCAGTGGCAGGGGTCCATGTTTAGAGGCTTGGCCAACTTATAGTGTATTGTCTGGGCCCCTTGATAAATATATAGAGTAAATACATAGTCCTGTGCAGTATAAGGTAACCTATGTATAATGTATAATTCAAGTGCTGAGTCTGGAACCTGATCCCTAGAGGAGGGTGTGGGCCTCCAGGCAGTGGGGCCTACCAGTGGTTTCCCCTGTACCACTGTGAGCCAGTCCGCCCCTGCTCCTTTGTCCCTGCTGTTGCCAGTCCTGGCTGCTGTGTCCACCAGTGACTGACATCACAATACATGTTCGCCCATTTGTGACATCATGCATGACACATTGTTACAGTCAGGGGGAGATAGGCCATAGGCCTCACCAGAAACAATCCTGGTGTGTCTGTGTGGCCTGTTTTAGGTTTTGAAACAAAGAAAAGGTTATCTCACTGCACTGGTTAAAAGAGACCAAATTATTTGAAGTACAGTCTCTCTATGATAACTAGTGATGTGCATCGGAAATTTTTCGGGTTTTGTGTTTTGATTTTGGATTCGGTTCCGCGGCCGTGTTTTGGATTCAGACGCATTTTGGCAAAACCTCCCTGAAAATTTTTTGTCGGATTCGGGTGTGCTTTGGATTCGGGTGTTTTTTTACAAAAAACCCTCAAAAACAGCTTAAATCATAGAATTTGGGGGTCATTTTGATCCCATAGTATTATTAACCTCAATAACCATAATTTCCACTCATTTTCAGTAGAGATGAGCGGGTTCGGTTTCTCTGAATCCGAACCCGCCAGAACTTCATGTTTTTTTTCACGGGTCCGAGCGACTCGGATCTTCCCGCCTTGCTCGGTTAACCCGAGCGCGCCCGAACGTCATCATGACGCTGTCGGATTCTCGCGAGGCTCGGATTCTATCGCGAGACTCGGATTCTATATAAGGAGCCGCGCGTCGCCGCCATTTTCACACGTGCATTGAGATTGATAGGGAGAGGACGTGGCTGGCGTCCTCTCCATTTAGATTATAAGAGACTGAGAGAGATTTACTGGAGCTGACTAGGAGGAGTACTGTTACTGTAGAAGTGTAGAGACTGAGTGGAGAGAGTTTACTAGTGAGGACAGTGCAGTTTACTTTATTATCCGTTCTCTGCCTGAAAAAAGCGATACACAGCACACAGTGACTCAGTCACATACCATATCTGTGTGCACTGCTCAGGCTCAGGGCAGTGTGCTGCATCATCTATTATCTATATATAATATTATATATATCTGTCTGACTGCTCAGCTCACACAGCTTATAATTGTGGGGGAGACTGGGGAGCACTACTGCAGTGCCAGTTATAGGTTATAGCAGGAGCCAGGAGTACATAATATATTATATAGTGAGTGACCACCAGACACACAGTGCAGTTTATTTAATATATCCGTTCTCTGCCTGAAAAAAGCGATACACACAGTGACTCAGTCAGTCACATACCATATCTGTGTGCACTGCTCAGGCTCAGGCCAGTGTGCTGCATCATCTATATATATTATATATCTGTCTGACTGCTCAGCTCACACAGCTTATAATTGTGGGGGAGACTGGGGAGCACTACTGCAGTGCCAGTTATAGGTTATAGCAGGAGCCAGGAGTACATAATATTATATTAAAATTAAACAGTGCACACTTTTGCTGCAGGAGTGCCACTGCCAGTGTGACTAGTGACCAGTGACCTGACCACCAGTATATATAATATTAGTAGTATACTATCTCTTTATCAACCAGTCTATATTAGCAGCAGACACAGTACAGTGCGGTAGTTCACGGCTGTGGCTACCTCTGTGTCGGCACTCGGCAGCCCGTCCATAATTGTATATACCACCTAACCGTGGTTTTTTTTTCTTTCTTTATACATACATACTAGTTACGAGTATACTATCTCTTTATCAACCAGTCTATATTAGCAGCAGACACAGTACAGTGCGGTAGTTCACGGCTGTGGCTACCTCTGTGTCGGCACTCGGCAGCCCGTCCATAATTGTATATACCACCTAACCGTGGTTTTTTTTTCTTTCTTTATACATACATACTAGTTACGAGTATACTATCTCTTTATCAACCAGTCTATATATTAGCAGCAGACACAGTACAGTGCGGTAGTTCACGGCTGTGGCTACCTCTGTGTCGGCACTCGGCAGCCCGTCCATAATTGTATATACCACCTAACCGTGGTTTTTTTTTCTTTCTTTATACATACATACTAGTTACGAGTATACTATCTCTTTATCAACCAGTCTATATATTAGCAGCAGACAGAGTGTTTAGTGCCGCCGCTCACCTTGTCAGCAATCGGCGTACGAGGTTACATCCAGAAAATGTGGAGAAGATGATGTTCATTAAAATGAATTATAATCAATTCCTCCGCGGAGACATTGACCAGCAGCAATTGCCTCCACAAAGTACACAGGGAGCTGAGATGGTGGATTCCAGTGGGGACGAATTGATAATCTGTGAGGAGGGGGATGTACACGGTGATATATCGGAGGGTGAAGATGAGGTGGACATCTTGCCTCTGTAGAGCCAGTTTGTGCAAGGAGAGATTAATTGCTTCTTTTTTGGGGGGGGTCCAAACCAACCCGTCATATCAGTCACAGTCGTGTGGCAGACCCTGTCACTGAAATGATGGGTTGGTTAAAGTGTGCATGTCCTGTTTTGTTTATACAACATAAGGGTGGGTGGGAGGGCCCAAGGACAATTCCATCTTGCACCTCTTTTTTCTTTTCTTTTTCTTTGCATCATGTGCTGATTGGGGAGGGTTTTTTGGAAGGGACATCCTGCGTGACACTGCAGTGCCACTCCTAGATGGGCCCGGTGTTTGTGTCGGCCACTAGGGTCGCTAATCTTACTCACACAGTCAGCTACCTCATTGCGCCTCTTTTTTTCTTTGCGTCATGTGCTGTTTGGGGAGGGTTTTTTGGAAGGGACATCCTGCGTGACACTGCAGTGCCACTCCTAGATGGGCCCGGTGTTTGTGTCGGCCACTAGGGTCGCTAATCTTACTCACACAGCTACCTCATTGCGCCTCTTTTTTTCTTTGCGTCATGTGCTGTTTGGGGAGGGTTTTTTGGAAGGGACATCCTGCGTGACACTGCAGTGCCACTCCTAGATGGGCCCGGTGTTTGTGTCGGCCACTAGGGTCGCTAATCTTACTCACACAGCTACCTCATTGCGCCTCTTTTTTTCTTTGCGTCATGTGCTGTTTGGGGAGGGTTTTTTGGAAGGGACATCCTGCGTGACACTGCAGTGCCACTCCTAGATGGGCCCGGTGTTTGTGTCGGCCACTAGGGTCGCTAATCTTACTCACACAGCTACCTCTTTGCGCCTCTTTTTTTCTTTGCGTCATGTGCTGTTTGGGGAGGGTTTTTTGGAAGGGCCATCCTGCGTGACACTGCAGTGCCACTCCTAGATGGGCCCGGTGTTTGTGTCGGCCACTAGGGTCGCTAATCTTACTCACACAGCTACCTCATTGCGCCTCTTTTTTTCTTTGCGTCATGTGCTGTTTGGGGAGGGTTTTTTGGAAGGGACATCCTGCGTGACACTGCAGTGCCACTCCTAGATGGGCCCGGTGTTTGTGTCGGCCACTAGGGTCGCTTATCTTACTCACACAGCGACCTCGGTGCAAATTTTAGGACTAAAAATAATATTGTGAGGTGTGAGGTATTCAGAATAGACTGAAAATGAGTGTAAATTATGGTTTTTGAGGTTAATAATACTTTGGGATCAAAATGACCCCCAAATTCTATGATTTAAGCTGTTTTTTAGTGTTTTTTGAAAAAAACACCCGAATCCAAAACACACCCGAATCCGACAAAAAAAATTCGGTGAGGTTTTGCCAAAACGCGTTCGAACCCAAAACACGGCCGCGGAACCGAACACAAAACCAAAACACAAAACCCGAAAAATTTCAGGCCGACACAAACACCTGGCCCATCTAGGAGTGGCACTGCAGTGTCAGACAGGATGGCACTTCCAAAAAATAGTCCCCAAACAGCACATGATGCAAAGAAAAAGAGGCGCAATGAGGTAGCTGTGTGACTAAGCTAAGCGACCCAAGTGGCCGACAAAAACACCTGGCCCATCTAGGAGTGGCACTGCAGTGTCAGACACGATGTCAGATTTAAAAAATAGTCCCCAAACAGCACATGATGCAAAGAAAAAAAGAGGTGCACCAAGGTCGCTGGATGGATAAGCTAAGCGACACAAGTGGCCGACACAAACACCTGGCCCATCTAGGAGTGGCACTGCAGTGTCAGACAGGATGGCACTTCCAAAAATAGTCCCCAAACAGCACATGATGCAAAGAAAAATGAAAGAAAAAAGAGGTGCAATGAGGTAGCTGTGTGACTAAGTTAAGCGACACAAGTGGCCGACACAAACACCTGGCCCATCTAGGAGCGGCACTGCAGTGTCAGACAGGATGGCACTTCAAAAAAATAGTCCACAAACAGAACATGATGCAAAGAAAAAAAGAGGGTCAATGAGGTAGTTGTGTGATTAAGCTAAGCGACCCAAGTGGCCGACACAAACACTGCAGTGTCAGACAGGATGGCACTTCCAAAAATAGTCCCCAAACAGCACATGATGCAAAGAAAAATGAAAGATAGAGGTGCAAGGTGAAATTGTCCTTGGGCCCACCCACTCACCCTTATGTTGTATAAACAGGACATGCACACTTTAACAAACCCATCATTTCAGCGACAGGGTCTGCCACACGACTGTGACTGAAATGACTGGTTGGTTTGGGCCTCCACCAAAAAATGAAGCAATCAATCTCTCCTTCCACAAACTGGCTCTACAGAGGCAAGATGTCCACCTCCTCCTCCTTCCTCCGATTCCTCACCGCTTTCACTGTGTACATCCCCCTCCTCACAGATTATTAATTCGTCCCCACTGGAATCCACCATCTCTGGTCCCTGTGTACTTTCAGGAGGCAATTGCTGGTGAATGTCTCCACGGAGGAATTGATATAATTCGTTTTGATGAACATCATCTTCTCCACATTTTCTGGAAGTAACTTTGTACGCCGATTGCTGACAAGGTGACCGGCTGCACTAAACACTCTTTCGGAGTACAAACTGGAGGGGGGGCAACTTAGGTAAAATAAAGCCAGTTTGTACAAGGGCCTCCAAATTGCCTCTTTTTCCTGCCAGTATACGTACGGACTGTCTGACGTGCCTACTTGGATGCGGTCACTCATATAATCCTCCACCATTCTTTCAATGGTGACAGAATCATATGCAGTGACAGTAGACGACATGTCAGTAATCATTGGCAGGTCCTTAAGTCCAGACCAGATGTCAGCATTCACTCCAGACTGCCCTGCATCACTGCCAGAGGGTGGGCTCGGAATTCTTAGCCTTTTCCTCGCACCCCCAGTTGCGGGAGAATGTGAAGGAGGAGCTGTTGACGGGTCACGTTCCTCTTGACTTGACAATTTTCTCACCAGCAGGTCTTTGAACCTCTGCAGACTTGTGTCTGCCGGAAAGAGAGATACAATGTAGGTTTTAAATCTAGGATCGAGCACGGTGGCCAAAAAGTAGTGCTCTGATTTCAACAGATTGACCACCCGTGAATCCTGGTTAAGCGAATTAAGGGCTCCATCCACAAGTACCACATGCCTAGCGGAATCACTGTTTTAGCTCCTCCTTCAATGTGTCCAGCTTCTTCTGCAAAAGCCTGATGAGGGGAATGACCTGACTCAGGCTGGCAGTGTCTGAACTGACTTCACATGTGGCAAGTTCAAAGGGTTGCAGAACCTTGCACAACGTTGAAATCATTCTCCACTGCGCTTGAGTCAAGTGCATTCCCCCTCCTTTGCCTATATCGTTGGCAGATGTATAGACTTGAATGGCCTTTTGCTGCTCCTCCATCCTCTGAAGCATATAGAGGGTTGAATTCCACCTCGTTACCACCTCTTGCTTCAGATGATGGCAGGGCAGGTTCAGGACTGTTTGCTGGTGCTCCAGTCTTCGGCATGCGGCGGTTGAATGCCGAAAGTGGCCCGCAATTCTTCGGGCCACTGACAGCATCTCTTGCATGCCCCTGTCGTTTTTAAATAATTCTGCACCACCAAATTCAATGTATGTTCAAAACATGGGGTGTGCTGGAATTTGCCCAGATGTAATGCACGCACAATATTGGTGGCGTTGTCCGATGTCACAAATCCCCAGGAGAGTCCAATTGGGGTAAGCCATTCTGCGATGATGTTCCTTAGTTTCCGTAAGAGGTTGTCAGCTGTGTGCCTCTTATGGAAAGCGGTGATACAAAGCGTAACCTGCTTTGGAACGAGTTGGCGTTTGCGAGATGCTGCTACTTGTGCCCCCGCTGCTGTTCTTGCTGCGGGAGGCAATACATCTTCCCAGTGGGCTGTCACAGTCATATAGTCCTGAGTCTGCCCTGCTCCACTTGTCCACATGTCCGTGGTTAAGTGTACATTGGGTACAACTGCATTTTTAGGACACTGGTGACTCTTTTTCTGATGTCTGTGTACATTTTCGGTATTGCCTGCCTAGAGAAATGGAACCTAGATGGTATTTGGTACCGGGGACACAGTACCTCAATCAAGTCTGTAGTTGCCTGTGAATTAACGGTGGATAACGGAAACACGTTTCTCACCGCCCAGGCTGCCAAGGCCTGAGTAATCCGCTTTGCAGCAGGATGACTGCTGTGATATTTCATCTTCCTCGCAAAGGACTGTTGGACAGTCAATTGCTTACTGGAAGTAGTACAAGTGGTCTTCCGACTTCCCCACTGGGATGACGATCGACTCCCAGCAGCAACAACAGCAGCGCCAGCAGCAGTAGGCGTTACACTCAAGGATGCATCGGAGTAATCCCAGGCAGGAGAGGACTCATCAGACTTGACAGTGACATGGCCTGCAGGACTATTGGATTTCCTGTCTAAGGAGGAAAATTGACACTGAGGGAGTTGGTGGTGTGGTTTGCAGGAGCTTGGTTACAAGAGGAAGGGATTTAGTTGTCAGTGGACTGCTTCCACTGTCATCCAAAGTTCTTGAACTTGTCACTGACTTCTGATGAATGCGGTCCAGGTGACGTATAAGGGAGGATGTTCCTAGGTGGTTAACGTCCTTACCCCTACTTATTACAGCTTGACAAAGGCAACACACGGCTTGACACCAGTTGTCCGCATTTCTGTTGAAATAATTCCACACCGAAGAGGTGATTTTTTTGTATTTTGACAAGGCATGTCAATGGCCATATTCGTCCCACGGACAACATGTGTCTCCCCGGGTGCCTGACTAAAACAAACCACCTCACCATCAGAATCCTCCTTGTCAATTTCCTCCCCAGCGCCAGCAACACCCATATCCTCATCCTGGTGTACTTCAACAGTGACCTTCAATTTGACTATCAGGAACTGGACTGCGGGTGCTCTTTACAGCACTTGCAGGGGGCGTGCAAATGATGGAAGGCGCAACCTCTTCCGGTACAGTGTTGGGAAGGTCAGGCATCGCAACCAACACAATTGGACTCTCCTTGGGGATTTGTGATTTAGAAGAACGCTCAGTTCTTTGCTGTGCTTTTGCCATTTTAACTCTTTTAAGTTTTCTAGCAGGAGGATAAGTGCTTCCATCCTCATGTGAAGCTGAACCACTAGCCATGAACATAGGCCAGGCCCTCAGCTGTTCCTTGCCACTACGTGTCGTAAATGGCACATTGGCAGGTTTACGCTTATCCTCAGACGATTTTGATTTAGATTTTTTGGGCATTTCACTGATCTTTATTTTTTTTTATTTACCATGCTCTCTACTATGACATTGGGCATCGGCCTTGGCAGACAACGTTGATGGCATTTCATCGTCTCGGCCATGACTAGTGGCAGCAGCTTCAGCACGAGGTGGAAGTGGATCTTGATCTTTCCCTATTTTATCCTCCACATTTTTGTTCTCCATTTTTTAATGTGTGGAATTATATGCCAGTAATATATCAATAGCAATGGCCCACTACTATATATACTGCGCACAACTGAAATGCACCACAGGTATGGATGGATAGTATACTTGACGACACAGAGGTAGGTAGAGCAGTGACCTACTGTACCGTACTGCTATATATTATATACTGGTGGTCAGCAAACTGTGCAAAACTGAAATGCACCACAGGTATGGATGGATAGTATTCTTGACGACACAGAGGTAGGTAGAGCAGTGGCCTACTGTACCGTACTGCTATATATTATATACTGGTGGTCAGCAAACTGTGCAAAACTGAAATGCACCACAGGTATGGATGGATAGTATACTTGACGACACAGAGGTAGGTAGAGCAGTGGCCTACTGTACCGTACTGCTATATATTATATACTGGTGGTCAGCAAACTGTGCAAAACTGAAATGCACCACAGGTATGGATGGATAGTATACTTGACGACACAGAGGTAGGTAGAGCAGTGGCCTTCTGTACCGTACTGCTATATATTATATACTGGTGGTCAGCAAACTGTGCAAAACTGAAATGCACCACAGGTATGGATGGAAAGTATACTTGACGACACACAGGTAGGTAGAGCAGTGGCCTACTGTACCGTACTGCTATATATTACATACTGGTGGTCAGCAAACTTTGCAAATCTGAAATGCACCACCGGTATAGATGGATAGTATACTTGACGACACAGAGGTAGGTAGAGCAGTGGCCTTCTGTACCGTACAGCTATATATTATATACTGGTGGTCAGCAAACTGTGCAAAACTGAAATGCACCACAGGTATGGATGGATAGTATACTTGACGACACAGAGGTAGGTAGAGCAGTGACCTTCTGTACCGTACTGCTATATATTATATACTGGTGGTCAGCAAACTGTGCAAAACTGAAATGCACCACAGGTATGGATGGATAGTATACTTGATGACACAGAGGTAGGTAGAGCAGTAGCCTACTTTACCGTACTGCTATATATTATATACTGGTGGTCAGCAAACTGTGCAAAACTGAAATGCACCACAGGTATGGATGGATAGTATACTTGACGACGCAGAGGTAGGTAGAGCAGTGGCCTACTGTACCGTACTGCTTTATATTATATACTGGTGGTCAGCAAACTGTGCAAAACTGAAATGCACCACAGGTATGGATGGATAGTATACTTGACGACACAGAGGTAGGTAGAGCAGTGGCCTGCTGTACCGTACTGCTATATATTATATACTGGTGGTCAGCAAACTGTGCAAAACTGAAATGCACCACAGGTATGGATGGATAGTATACTTGATGACACAGAGGTAGGTAGAGCAGTGGCCTTCTGTACCGTACTGCTATATATTATATACTGGTGGTCAGCAAACTGTGCAAAACTATAATGCACCACAGGTATGGATGGATAGTATACTTGACGACACAGAGGTAGGTAGAGCAGTGGCCTACTGTACCGTACTGCTATATATTATATACTGGTGGTCAGCAAACTGTGCAAAACTGAAATGCACCACAGGTATGGATGGATAGTATACTTGATGACACAGAGGTAGGTAGAGCAGTGGCCTTCTGTACCGTACTGCTATATATTATATACTGGTGGTCAGCAAACTGTGCAAAACTGAAATGCACCACAGGTATGGGTGGATAGTATACTTGACGACACAGATGTAGGTAGAACAGTGGCCTTCTGTACCGTATTGCTATATATTATATACTGGTGGTCAGCAAACTGTGCAAAACTGTAATGCACCACAGGTATGGATGGATAGTATACTTGACGCCACAGAGGTAGGTAGAGCAGTGGCCTTCTGTACCGTACTGCTATATATTATATACTGGTGGTCAGCAAACTGTGCAAAACTGAAATGCACCACAGGTATGGATGGATAGTATACTTGACGACACAGAGGTAGGTAGAGCAGTGGCATACTGTACCGTACTGCTATATATTATATACTGGTGGTCAGCAAACTGTGCAAAACTGAAATGCACCACAGGTATGGATGGATAGTATTCTTGACGACACAGAGGTAGGTAGAGCAGTGGCCTACTGTACCGTACTGCTATATATTATATACTGGTGGTCAGCAAACTGTGCAAAACTGAAATGCACCACAGGTATGGATGGATAGTATACTTGACGACACAGAAGTAGGTAGAGCAGTGGCCTACTGTACCGTACTGCTATATATTATATACTGGTGGTCAGCAAACTGTGCAAAACTGAAATGCACCACAGGTATGGATGGATAGTATACTTGACGACACAGAGGTAGGTAGAGCAGTGGCCTTCTGTACCGTACTGCTATGTATTACATACTGGTGGTCAGCAAACTTTGCAAATCTGAAATGCACCACAGGTATGGATGGATAGTATACTTGACGACACAGAGGTAGGTAGAGCAGTTGCCTGCTGTACCGTACTGCTATATATTATATACTGGTGGTCAGCAAACTGTGCAAAACTGAAATGCACCACAGGTATGGATGGATAGTATACTTGACGAAACAGAGGTAGGTAGAGCAGTGGCCTTCTGTACCGTACTGCTATATATTATATACTGGTGGTCAGCAAACTGTGCAAAACTGAAATGCACCACAGGTATGGATGGATAGTATACTTGACGACACAGAGGTAGGTAGAGCAGTGGCCTTCTGTACCGTACTGCTATATATTATATACTGGTGGTCAGCAAAATTCTGCACTGTCCTCCTACTATATACTACAATGCAGCACAGATAAGGAGCGTTTTTCAGGCAGAGAACGTATAATACTGGTGGTCACTGGTCAGCAAAACTTTGCACTGTACTCCTACTATATAATACTGCTGGTCCCCAGTCCCCACAATAAATCAATTAGCACACTGAGCACAGATATTTGCAGCACACTGAGCACAGATATGGAGCGTTTTTCAGGCAGAGAACGTATAATACTGGTGGTCACTGGTCAGCAAAACTTTGCACTGTACTCCTACTATATAATACTGCTGGTCCCCAGTCCCCACAATAAATCAATTAGCACACTGAGCACAGATATTTGCAGCACACTGAGCACAGATATGGAGCGTTTTTCAGGCAGAGAACGTATAATACTGGTGGTCACTGGTCAGCAAAACTCTGCTCTGTACTCCTACTATATTATACCGCTGGTCCCTAGTCCCCACAATAAAGCAATTAGCACACTGAGCACAGATATGGAGCGTTTTTCAGGCAAAGAACGTAGATATTTGCACTTGCAGCACACTGAGCACAGATATTTGCAGCACACTGAGCACAGATATTTGCAGCACACTGTGCACATATATTTGCAGCCCACTGAACATAGAAACTGAGAGGACGCCAGCCACGTCCTCTCATGATCATCTCCAATGCACGAGTGAAAAATGGCGGCGACGCGCGGCTCCTTATATAGAATACGAATCTCGTGAGAATCCGACCGCGGGATGATGACGTTCGGGCGCACTTGGGGTAGCCGAGCAAGGCGGGAGGATCCGAGTTGCTCGGACCCGTGCAAAAAAAGGTGAAGTTCGGGCGGGTTCGGATCCCGAGGATTCCAACCCGCTCATCACTAATGATAACCACTCACCAATTAGTGTACGGAATTTACTATATTGATAAGAGTGGTGGTGCTCCCACAGAGTCAAACTGCTGTATTGTGAATAGAGGGACAGCTTAAGAGAAAGCTAAAAAGGAAACTCTATAGGTGGTTGAGTACTCTTAATAAAGTCAAGGAAGGAAGGGGAAACAAAGGGGCGATAAAATATGCATGAACAATAAAACTTAACTTTTATTCAAAAATTGCAAATGGCCCCCAGGCCTAAATGGCAATAAAAAGACTAACATAGGCGAAATATAAAGACATGGGCCCGCATTCCAAGTTGTTCGCTCGCTAGCTGCTTTTAGCAGCAGTGCAAACGCTAAGCCGCCACCCTCTGGGAGTGTTTCTTAGCTTAGCAGAAGTGCGAACGAAAGGATCACAGTGCTGCTACTAGTAAAAATGTATGCAGTTTCAGAGTAGCTGCAGACCTACTCCTACCTTGCAATGACTTCAGACTATTGAGTTCCTGTTTTGACGTCACAAACACGCCCTGTGTTTTGCCAGCCACGCCTGCATTTTTACCTGGCATGCCTGCGTTTTTACACACACTCACCGAACAAGGTCAGTTACCACCCAGAAATACCCACTTCATGTCAATCACTCTGCGGCCAGCAGTGCGACTGAAAAGCGTCGCTTGACCTTGTGTAAAACTGCATCGCCTTTTGTGAAAGTACGTCACGCGTGCGCACTGCGCATCATACGCATGCACAGAAGTGCCATTTTTTAGCCTGATTGCTGCGCTGCGAGCGAAAGCAGCTAGCGATCAACTCGGAATGACCCCCAATAAACAAACATAGAAGTAAAATACATGTATTTAAAAAGCATCTAGGTAGAGACTATGTAATTGTACAAATAACTAGGTCCCCAAAGTAATTGGCAATAGATAGACAGGACTACCAGGGCACGGTCAGAGTACTACTGTCCCCCATGTGAAATACAGTGAATGGGGAATGAGTGATTCTTACTGGTGTCAATCCTTGGAAAATAAAGATAAGCCAGTCATAAGGGCAGTCTTTCCTTTCTGCTTTTGGCTGATGTGCACTAGACACAGCGCAGCCAATGAGAGAAGTACTGGACTGTCCTCTGTACTGGAGAATGATAGAGTTGAATCAAATATAATCTTACTGTAGTGCTCAGCACAAATGTGTTAATAGATGAGAAGAGAGAACAAAATAAATATCTTGTGATCCTATCATAGGATTAGTAATTGGTGCCCTTGTATAAAGTGTGAATAATAGACAGGGCTTATAATAGAGATGAGCGGGTTCGGTTTCTCTGAATCCGAACCCGCACGAACTTCATGTTTTTTTTCACGGGTCCGAGCGACTCGGATCTTCCCGCCTTGCTCGGTTAACCCGAGCGCGCCCGAACGTCATCATGACGCTGTCGGATTCTCGCGAGACTCGGATTCTATATAAGGAGCCGCGCGTCGCCGCCATTTTCACACGTGCATTGAGATTGATAGGGAGAGGACGTGGCTGGCGTCCTCTCCGTTATAGTAGAAAAGAGTAAAGACTGAGTGACTTAGTTATAATTGTGGGGAGGATTGGGGACGGGGAGCAGCTGTTAGGGAGTACAGTGATTTAGATTAGGAGAGAGAGAGAGAGAGAGATTGACCTGATTTACTGGAGCTTAGGAGTACTGTAGAAGAGAGTGCAGAGTTTACTAGTGACTGACCACAGTGACCACCAGACAGTGCAGTTTTATTTAATATATCCGTTCTCTGCCTGAAAAAAACGATACACACAGTGACTCAGTCACATACCATATCTGTGTGCACTGCTCAGCCCAGTGTGCTGCATCATCTATGTATATATTATATATCTGACTGTGCTCAGCTCACACAGCTTATAATTGTGGGGGAGACTGGGGAGCACTGCAGTGCCAGTTATAGGTTATAGCAGGAGCCAGGAGTACAAGACAGTCACATACCATATCTGTGTGCACTGCTCAGCCCAGTGTGCTGCATCATCTATATATATATTATATATCTGACTGTGCTCAGCTCACACAGCTTATAATTGTGGGGGAGACTGGGGAGCACTGCAGTGCCAGTTATAGGTTATAGCAGGAGCCAGGAGTACATATTATATTAAAATTAAACAGTGCACACTTTTGCTGCAGGAGTGCCACTGCCAGTGTGACTGACCAGTGACCTGACCACACTGACCACCAGTATAGTTAGTAGTATACTATATTGTGATTGCCTGAAAAAGTTAAACACTCGTCGTGTGACTTCACTTGTGTGGTGTTTTTTTTTTTATTCTATAAAAAACTCATTCTGCTGACAGACAGTGTCCAGCAGGTCCGTCATTATATAATATATATACCTGTCCGGCTGCAGTAGTGATATATATATATTTTTTATATCATTATTTATCATCCAGTCGCAGCAGACACAGTACGGTAGTTCACGGCTGTAGCTACCTCTGTGTCGGCACTCGGCAGTCCGTCCATAATTGTATACCACCTAACCGTGGTTTTTTTTTCTTTCTTCTTTATACATACATACTACGACATCTCTTTATCAACCAGTCTATATTAGCAGCAGACACAGTACAGTACGGTAGTTCACGGCTGTGGCTACCTCTGTGTCGGCACTCGGCAGTCCGTCCATAATTGTATACCACCTAACCGTGGTTTTTTTTTCTTTCTTCTTTATACATACATACTACGACATCTCTTTATCAACCAGTCTATATTAGCAGCAGACACAGTACAGTACGGTAGTTCACGGCTGTGGCTACCTCTGTGTCGGCACTCGGCAGTCCGTCCATAATTGTATACCACCTAACCGTGGTTTTTTTTTCTTTCTTCTTTATACGTACATACTACGACATCTCTTTATCAACCAGTCTATATTAGCAGCAGACACAGTACAGTACGGTAGTTCACGGCTGTGGCTACCTCTGTGTCGGCACTCGGCAGTCCGTCCATAATTGTATACCACCTAACCGTGTTTTTTTTTTCTTTCTTCTTTATACGTACATACTACGACATCTCTTTATCAACCAGTCTATATTATACCTCATTGCGCCTCTTTTTTTCTTTGCGTCATGTGCTGTTTGGGGAGGGTTTTTTGGAAGGGACATCCTGCGTGACACTGCAGTGCCACTCCTAAATGGGCCCGGTGTTTGTGTCGGCCACTAGGGTCGCTTATCTTACTCACACAGTCAGCTACCTCATTGCGCCTCTTTTTTTCTTTGCGTCATGTGCTGTTTGGGGAGGGTTTTTTGGAAGGGACATCCTGCGTGACACTGCAGTGCCACTCCTAAATGGGCCCGGTGTTTGTGTCGGCCACTAGGGTCGGTTATCTTACTCACACAGTCAGCTACCTCATTGCGCCTCTTTTTTTCTTTGCGTCATGTGCTGTTTGGGGAGGGTTTTTTGGAAGGGACATCCTGCGTGACACTGCAGTGCCACTCCTAGATGGGCCAGGTGTTTGTGTCGGCCACTAGGGTCGCTTAGCTTAGTCATCCAGCGACCTCGGTGCAAATTTTAGGACTAAAAATAATATTGTGAGGTGTGAGGTATTCAGAATAGACTGAAAATGAGTGGAAATTATGGTTTTTGAGGTTAATAATAATATGGGATCAAAATGACCCCCAAATTCTATGATTTAAGCTGTTTTTTAGGGTTTTTTGAAAAAAACACCCGAATCCAAAACACACCCGAATCCGACAAAAAAAATTCGGTGAGGTTTTGCCAAAACGCGGTCGAACCCAAAACACGGCCGCGGAACCGAACCCAAAACCAAAACACAAAACCCGAAAAATTTCAGGCGCTCATCTCTAGCTTATAAGCAGAAGTTCTAAGTTCTACTCTCCCCCATATGCCATGCAGTGAATGGGGGATGAGAGATTTCTACAGGTGTAAGTCCTTAGAAAATAAGAATATCAGAATAGGGCCGGACATTTCTTCCCTTCTGCTTTTTGCTGATGCATAAAACCACAGCGCAGCCAATAAGAGAGGTATTGGACCATCCCCACATCGATAGAATAAAGACAGAGGTCGGATGTAGAACTTCCTGTCCAATTAGCATTTAATACCCATCTGTATATGGATTAAGCTCTACAAACATAATACCTGCCTATAGGACAGAAACATTTGATGAAAAAATATATATATTATCCCTGAAAAGGAAAAAAATATTATTTTCACCTAAAGGTACTGTATCTATTTTTTGTTTCCAAAGGAAAATAGCAAGGATCTGGTGTATATGCCTAGAGTTCAGAAAAAAACGTACAAACCTTATCAAAACATATAACACTAAAGGTCAAACTATTTAACAGAAAGCAGTCATCATTGATGATGCAGGTATACGTAGTGAAGTACGCTTTTTAATCAAACCCAAAAAACGGGGATCGTAAAAATGGGGAATTTTTTTTCTTACTTGCATCAAGCTACAAAACATATATACGTGGCTCACATGCGGTACCTAGTTATGCATGTTAGTATGACAGGCTGACATGTGAAAAATAGTCATAAAGAAAAGCTGATATGAAATTTCCTACAGGTTGCTTGTAGGTATAACATATTGCATCAGAAAAATATGTGTTGAGCAGAAATCATGAATATATCATGTATGTCTGTGAATATAATAGCAACCTTATATAGCCTATGGCTCAAACAATAATAGTGACCTTAGTGATAATTAAGTTCTTTAATAGGATCCCGTATCAATAGTATACCTCGTTTGTGATGGAAAAATACTAGGGATACACTTTGGTCACGTGGTTATATAATTGTTAGAATACATATAACATCTACATAGTATCTTGAGCTTAACAACAGAATACAGCTCGATATTCACATCTTTTATATATTACGGGTGCAATTTCAAGGAAGAAAAACATTAACATATATCAGTCAGTCAACTGCACTGATCTACCCGATACTCAAATAAGAAGGTAATGTTTCAAAGGATTAACAAATAGATACGGCATCCGTATTCTGTCTCCAATAAAGATATCTAACTACTGTATCAGCTTAAAGTAAAACATGTGCCGTCCCCATAACTCAGGTATCAGTGATAGAAAATTCTGTGACTCATTCATAAAAGAATGAATATAATACCTGGATGCTGGGGGCAGTCCGCTATGCGCAATCAGCGGACTTGCCCAGGGTCCTGACGTACATTTTAACGGTGGCTGGCTTTGTCACAGGAGAAAAGCCCACCTGAAACAAAGAAAAGTTTATCTCACTGCACTGGTTAAAAGAGACCAAATTATTTGAAGTACGTCTCTCTATGATAACCACTCACCAATTAGTGTAAGGAAATTTACTATATTGATTTGAGTAGTGGTGCTCCCACAGAGTCAAACTACTGTATTGTGAATAGAGGGACAGCTTAAGAGAAAGCTAAAAAGGAAACTCTATAGGTGGTTGAGCACTCTTAATAAAGTCAAGGAAGGAAGGGGAAACAAAGGGGCGAGAAAATATGCATGTACAATAAAACTTACTTTTATTCAAAAATTGCAAATGGCCCCCCGGCCTAAATGGCAATAAAAAGACTAACATAGGCGAAATATAAAGACTATGAACAAACATAGAAGTAAAATACATGTATTTAAAAAGCATCCAGGTAGAGACTATGTAATTGTACAAATAACCAGATCCACAAAGTAATTGGCAATAGATAGACAGGACTACCAGGGCACGGTCAGAGTACTACTGTCCCCCATGTGAAATACAGTGAATGGGGGGATGAGTGATTCTTACTGGTGTCAATCCTTGGAAAATAAAGATAAGCCAGTCATAAGGGCAGTCTTTCCTTTCTGCTTTTGGCTGATGTGCACTATACACAGCGCAGCCAATGAGAGAAGTACTGGACTGTCCTCTGTACTGGAGAATGATAGAGTTGAATCAAATATAATATTACTGTAGTGCTCAGCACAAATGTGTTAATAGATGAGAAGAGTGAACAAAATAAATATCTTGCGATCCTATCATAGGATTAGTAATTGATGCCCTTGTATAAAGTGTGAATAATAGACAGGGCTTATAAGCACATGTTCGGAGTTCTACTGTCCCCCATATGCCATGCAGTGAATGGGGGATGAGAGATTTCTACAGGTGTAAGTCCTTAGAAAATAAGAATATCAGAATAGGGCCGGACAGTTCTACCCTTCTGCTTTTGGCTGATGCGTAAGACCACAGCGCAGCCAATGAGAGAGGTATTGGACCGTCCCCCTATCGATAGAATAAAGACAGAGGTCGGATGTAGAACTTCCTGTCCAATTAGCATTTAATACCCATCTGTACATGGATTAAGCTCTACAAACATAATACCTGCCTATAGGACTGAAATATTTGATGAAAAAATATATATATTATCTCTGAAAAGGAAAAAAATATTATTTTCACCTAAAGGTACTGTATCTATTTCTTGTTTCCAAAGGAAAATAGCAAGGATCTGGTGTATATGCCTAGAGTTCAGAAAAAAACGTACAAACCTTATCAAAACATATAACACTAAAGGTCAAATTATTTAACAGAAAGCAGTCATCATTGATGATGCAGGTATACGTAGTGTAGTACGCTTTTTAATCAAACCCCAAAAATGGGGATCGAAAAAATGGGGACATTTTTTTTTTCTTACTTGCATCAAGCTACAAAACATATATACGTGGCTCACATGCGGTACCTAGTTATGCATGTTAGTATGACAGGCTGACATGTGAAAAATAGTCATAAAGAAAAGCTGATATACAATTTCCTACACATTGCTTGTAGGTATAACATATTGCATCAGAAAAATATGTGTTGAGCAGAAATCATGAAGATATCATGTATGTCTGTGAATATAATAGCAACCTTATATAGCCTATGGCTCAAACAATAATAGTGACCTTAGTGATAATTAAGTTCTTTAATAGGATCCCGTATCAATAGTATACCTCGTTTGTGATGGAAAAATACTAGGGATACACTTTGATCACGTGGTTATATAATTGTTAGAATACATATAACATCTACATAGTATCTTGAGCTTAACAACAGAATACAGCTCGATATTCACATCTTTTATATATTACGGGTGCAATTTCAAGGAAGAAAAACATTAACATACAGTATATCAGTCAGTCAAACAGCACTGATCTACCCGATGCTCAAATAAGAAGGTAATGTTTCAAAGGATTAACAAATAGATACGGCATCCGTATTCTGTCTCCAATAAAGATATCTAACTACTGTATCAGCTTAAAGTAAAACATGTGCCGTCCCCATAACTCAGGTATCAGTGATAAAAAAATTCTGTGACCCATTCATAAAAGAATGAATATAATACCTGGATGCTGGGGGCAGTCCACTATACGCAATCAGCGGACATGCCCAGGGTCCTGACGTACATTTCGCCGGTGGCTGGCTTTGTCACAGGACTGGTTAAAAGAGACCAAATTTTTTGAAGTACAGTCTCTCTATGATAACCACTCACCAATTAGTGTAAGGAAATTTACTATATAGATAAGAGTGTTGGTGCTCTCACAAAGTCAAACTATTGTGAATAGAAGGACAGCTTAGGAGAAAGCTAAAAAGGAAACTCTATAGGTGGTTGAGCACTCTTAATAAAGTAAAGGAAGGAAGGGGAAACAAAGGGGCGAGAAAATATGCATGAACAATAAAACTTAACTTTTATTCAAAAATTCCAAATGGCCCCCAGGCCTAAATGGCAATAAAAAGACTAACATGGGCATAATATAAAGACAATGACCAAACATAGAAGTAAAATACATGTATTTAAAAAGCATCCAGGTAGAGACTATGTAATTGTACAAATAAATAGGTCCCCAAAGTAATTGGCAATAGATAGATAGATGGATTAAGCTCTACAAACATAATACCTGCCTATAGGACAGAAACATTTGATAAAAAAATATATATACTATCCCTGAAAAGGAAAAAAATATTATTTTCACCTAAAGGTACTGTATCTTTTTTTTGTTTCCAAAGGAAAATAGCAAGGATCTGGTGTATATGCCTAGAGTTCAGAAAAAAAACGTACAAACCTTATCAAAACATATAACACTAAAGGTCAAATTATTTAACAGAAAGCAGTCATCATCTAGGCATATACACCAGATACTTGCTATTTTCCTTTGGAAACAAAAAATAGAAACCTGTAGGTAAAAACTAATTAATTTCCTTAAATATCCACAGACATACCATGTTTTCCAGATTTCTACATTAGTTTTGTGTTTCATATAACAACATTACCTACATAATGCAAAATAACCTATAATGTTATTACCTGCTGCTTTACCTAATACATTGCTATGGATGAATTAGGTCAGTTGTCAGTTATATTTAAGATGGCATGTTGCCCATAGTAACCGAACAACTTCTTGGGCTTATATTGTGTAAGGAGCAACATACATGTTGTATTTTTAAGAATATTTTTTTATCTAAGCAACATGCCATGATTCATAAAAAAAATAAAATAAAAAGTTTACAATAAAACTCTTCTCTCTTACGTCCGTAAGGGACTCCGTAAGGACCATGGGGTGTAGACGGGCTCCGCAGGAGACATGGGCACTATAAAGAACTTTTAGTATGGGTGTGCACTGGCTCCTCCCTCTATGCCCCTCCTCCAGACCTCAGTTAGATTTTGTGCCCAGAGGAGATAGGGTGCATTACAGGGGAGCTCTCCAGAGTTTCTCTGAAAAATAATTTTGTTAGGTTTTTTATTTTCAGGGAGCACTGCTGGCAACAGGCTCCCTGCATCGTGAGACTGAGGAGAGAGAAGCAGACCTACTTAAATGATAGGCTCTGCTTCTTAGGCTACTGGACACCATTAGCTCCAGAGGGAGTCGGAACGCAGGTCTCACCCCGCCGTTTGTCCCAGAGCCGCGCCGCTGTCCTCCTCGCAGAGCCGGAAGATAGAAGCTGGGTGAGTATAAGAAGAAAAGAAGACTTCAAGGTGGCAGAAGACTTCAGATCTTCACTGAGTTAAGCACGCAGCGGTAACGCTGCGCGCCATTGCTCCCACACACTACACACACGGAACAGGCACAAATGGGTGCAGGGCGTGCAGGGGGGGTGCCCTGGGCAGCAATAAACCTCTGGACTGGCATATAAGGGTACATTAGGCTGCGGAGGCAGTAAATGCAGAGATTCCCCGCCATTTTTTGTATATTGAAGCGGGACCGAAGCCCGCCGCTGAAGGGGGCGGAGCTTGATCCCTCAGCACTAACAGCACCATTTTCTCCACAGAACGCTGCAGATAAGCTGGCTCCCCGGACTTTCCCCTGCTGAACTCGGTGACAGAGGGCTGAAAAGAGGGGGGGGGGGATTTTTAAGGCGCTGTGAGTGTATACACATTGATGATAAATATAAAAAGCGCTATCTGGGTTTAATTCCAGTGTCAGTGGGCGCTGGGTGTGTGCTGGCATACTCTCTCTCTGTCTCTCCAAAGTGCCTTGTTGGGGAATTGTCCCCTTATAGATATATCCCTGTGTGTGTGGGGGTGTCGGTACGTGCGTGTCGGCATGTCTGAAGCGGAAGGCTCATCCAAGGAGGAGGTGGAGCAGATGAGTGGTGTGTCTCTGTCGGCAATGCCGACTCATGATTGGATGGACATGTGGCATATGTTAAATGCAAGTGTGGCCTCATTACATAAGAGACTGGACAAAGCAGTGTCCAGGGAGAAAATCCACAGATTGGACTGGGTCACGGCCCTTCTGGGTCTCAAAAACGTCCCCTATCCCAGATAGTAGACACTGGTACCGACACGGATTCTGACTCCAGTGTCGACTATGATGATGCAAAATTACACCCAAGGGTGGCAAAAAGTATTCAGTGTATGATTATTGCAATAAAAGATGTTTTGCATATCACAGATGACCCCTCTGTCCCTGACATGAGGGTGCTCATGTATAAGGAAAAGAAACCTGTGGTAACTTTTCCCCCATCTCATGAGCTTAACGAGTTATTTGAAAAAGCTTGGGAAACTTCAGATAAAAACTGCAGATTCCCAAAAGGGTTCTTATGGCGTATCCTTTCCCTGCACAGGACAGAGTACGTTGAGAATCCTCTCCCAGGGAGGACAAGGCTTTAACACGCCTGTCCAAGAAGGTGGCGCTACTGTCTCCGGACACGGCAGCCCTCAAGGATCCTGCTGATCGTAGACAGGAGACTACTTTAAAGTCTGTTTATGCGCATACAGGTGCTTTGCTCAGACCGGCAACAGCATCAGCATGGGTATGTAGCGCAGTTGCAGCATGGACAGATACCTTGTCAGCTGACCTTGATACCCTAGATAGGGATACCATTTTATAAACCTTAGCCCACATTAAAGACGCAGTCTTATATATGAGGGACGCTCAAAGAGATGTTGGGCTGCTGGGTTCCAGAGCCAATGCCATGGCTATTTCTACGAGACGAGCTCTATGGACCCGCCAATGGACGGTTGATGCAGACTCAAAGAAGCATATGGAGGTTTTACCTTACAAGGGTGAAGTGTTGTTTGGGGAGGGGCTCGCGGACCTGGTTGCCACAGCTACCGCAGGTAAATCTACCTTTTTACCTTTTGTTCCCCAACAGCAAAAGAAAACTCCACAGTATCAGATGCAGTCCTTTCGGTCGCATAAGTCCAGAAGAGGTCGGGGTGCCTCCTTCCTTGCCAGAGGTAAGGGTAGAGGAAAGAGAACACCTGCTTCGGCTAGTTCCCAGGAGCAGAAGTCCTCCCCGGCTTCTACAAAATCCACCGCATAACGCTGGGGCTCCCCTAAGGGAGTCCGCACCAGTGGGGGCACGCCTTCGACTTTTCAGCCAGATCTGGGTTCTTTCAGACATGGATCCTTGGGCTATGGAAATTGTTTCCCAAGGCTACAAGCTGGAATTCGAAGAGGTGCCCCCTCGCCGATTTTTCAAGTCGGCCTTGCCAGCTTCACCCCCGGAGAGGGAAGTAGTGTTAGCTGCAATTCAAATGCTGTGTCAACAGCAAGTGGTGGTCAAGGTTCCCCTGGTCCAACAGGGAAAAGGGTATTATTAAACCCTGTTTGTGGTCCCGAAGCCGGATGGTTCGATCAGACCCATTTTAAATCTAAAATCCCTAAACCTGTACTTGAAAAAGTTCAAATTCAATATGGAATCGCTCCGAGCTGTAATATCCAGCCTGGAAGGAAGGGAATTTATGGTGTCACTAGACATAAAGGATGCATACCTTCATGTCCCCATATACCCCCTCATCAGGAGTACCTGAGATTCGCTGTACAGGACTGTCATTACCAGTTTCAGACGTTGCCGTTTGAGCTTTCCACGGCCCCGAGGATTTTCACCAAGGTAAT
Source organism: Pseudophryne corroboree (assembly GCF_028390025.1). Lineage (NCBI taxonomy): Eukaryota > Metazoa > Chordata > Amphibia > Anura > Myobatrachidae > Pseudophryne > Pseudophryne corroboree. The sequence goes on from NC_086451.1 coordinate 321,022,778, forward strand.
GGCGGAGATGATGGTGCTCCTGCGCAGGCAGGGAGTCACAATTATCCCATACTTGGGCGATCTCCTGATAAAGGTGAGATCGAGAGATCAATTGCTGAAGAGCGTGTCGCTCTCCCTGAAAGTGCTGCAACAGCACGGTTGGATTCTCAATCTGCCAAAGTCACAATTGGTTCCAACGACTCGGCTATCATTCCTAGGCATGATTCTGGACACGGAACAAAAGAGGGTTTTTCTCCCATTGGAAAATGCCCAGGATCTCCCGAACATGGTCAGAGACCTGCTAAAACCAAAAAGTGAGTCTGTTCATCAATGCACTCGAGTTCTGGGAAAAATGGTGGCAGCCTACGAGGCCATCCCCTTCGGCAGGTTTCATGCGAGGACTTTTCAGTGGGACCTTCTGGACAAGTGGTCCGGGTCCCATCTTCAAATACATCAGAAAATAACCCTGTCCCCCAAGGCCAGGGAGTCTCTCCTGTGGTGGCTGCAGAGTGCTCACCTTCTAGAGGGTCACAGGTTCGGCATTCAAGACTGGGTTCTGGTGACCACGGACGCGAGCCTCCGAGGAAGGGGAGCAGTCACACAAGGAAGAAATTTTCAGGGACTATGGTCAAGCCAGGATGCTTGTCTACACATCAACATACTGGAATTGAGGGCCATATACAACGGACTACGACAAGCGGAGAATCTTCTTCGTGACCTACCGGTTCTGATTCAATCAGACAATGTCACAGCCGTGGCTCATGTAAACTGCCAAGGCGGGACAAGGAGCAAAGTGGCGATGGCGAAAGCCACCAGGATTCATCGCTGGGCGGAAAATCACGTAAGCGCTCTGTCAGCTGTCTTCATTATGGGAGTGGACAACTGGGAAGCAGACTTCCTCAGCAGGCACGATCTCCATCCAGGAGAGTGGGGACTTCATCAAGAAGTTTTTGCAGAGATAACAAATCTTCGGGGAATTCCTCAAATAGACATGATGGCGTCACGCCTCAACAAGAAGCTTCGAAGGTATTGTGCCAGGTCATGGGACCCTCAGGCAGTAGCAGTAGATGCCCTAGTGACACCATGGGTGTTTCAGTCGGTCTATGTATTTCCTCCTCTTCCTCTCATCTCAAAAATATGGAGAATCATAAGACAAAGAAAAGTGAAGACAATACTCATTGTTCCAGATTGGCCTTGAAGGGCCTGGTACTCAGATCTTTAGGAACTGCTCACAGAAGATCTGTGGCCTCTTCCTCTCAAGGAGGACCTGTTACAGCAGGGGCCATGTGTGTTCCAAGACTTACCGCAGTTACGTTTGATGGCATGGCGGTTGAACACCGAATCCTAGCTGGGAAAGATATTCCAGAGGAAGTCATCCCTACTCTGATAAAGGCTAGGAAGGAGGTGACGGCAAAACATTATCACCGTATCTGGAGGAAGTATGTATCTTGGTGTGAAGCCAAGAATGCTCCTACGGAAGATTTCCATCTGGGCCGGTTTCTCCACTGTCTACAGACAGGAGTGGATATGGGCCTGAAGTTAGGCTCCATTAAGGTACAGATTTCGGCCCTATCTATATTCTTTCAGAAGGAATTGGCTTCTCTCCCAGAAGTCCAGACATTTGTGAAGGGAGTGCTGCACATCCATAACCCCTTTGTGCCCCCAGTGGCACCGTGGGACCTTAATGTGGTGTTAAGTTTCCTGAAATCTCACTGGTTTGAGCCTCTTCAAACAGTTGAATTAAAATTTCTCACGTGGAAGGTGGTCATGTTATTGGCCTTGGCATCTGCCAGGCGGGTGTCCGAATTGGCGGCCTTGTACCACAAGAGCCCCTATTTGATTTTCCATGTGGATAGAGCAAAGTTGAGGACTCGTCCTCAATTTTTGCCTAAGGTGGTTTCTTCATTTCATATGAACCAACCTATTGTGGTGCCTATGGCTACGGGGGACTGGGAGGACTCCAAGTCCCTGGATGTAGTCAGGGCCTTAAAGATTTATGTAGCCAGGACGGCTAGGGTTAGGAAAACAGAGGCTCTGTTTGTCCGGAATGCAGCCAAAAAGGTTGGCGCTCCTGCTTTTAAGCAGACTATTGCTCGCTGGATCTGTAACACAATTCAGCATGCTCATTCTATGACTGGATTGCCGTTACCAAATTCAGTAAAGGCCCATTCCACTAGGAAGGTGGGCTCTACTTGGGCGGCTGCCCGAGGCGTCTCGGCATTACAGCTTTGCCGAGCAACTACTTGGTCGGGTTCAAACACTTTTGCAAAATTCTACAAGTTTGATACCCTGTCTGATGAGGACCTTGCGTTTGCTCAGTCGGTGCTGCAGAGTCATCCGCACTCTCCCACCCGGTTGGGAGCTTTGGTATAAATCCCATGGTCCTTACGGAGTCCCCAGCATCCTCTAGGACGTAAGAGAAGATAAGATTTTAAACCTACCGGTAAATCTTTTTCTCCTAGTCCGTAGAGGATGCTGGGCACCCATCCCAGTGCAGACTACATTTGCAAGACTTGTATGTAGTTGTTGCTTTCATAAGGGTTACAGTTAGAATCGGTCTTTGACTGATACTGTTTTTTGTTCATACTGTTAACTGGTTGCGTATATTCCAGGTTATATGATATGATTGGTGTGGGCTGGTATGAATCTTGCCCTTAGATTAACAAAATCCTTTCCTCATAATGTCCATCTCCTCTGGGCACAGTTCTCTAACTGAGGTCTGGAGGAGGGGCATAGAGGGAGGAGCCAGTGCACACCCATACTAAAAGTTCTTTATAGTGCCCATGTCTCCTGCGGAGCCCGTCTATACCCCATGGTCCTTATGGAGTCCCCAGCATCCTTTACGGACTAGGAGAAAAAGATTAACCGGTAGGTTTAAAATCTCATTTTCACACACCCACAATAATAAACACACAATTTCACACCAAAGTATATTGGCTCAAAGTAATTTTACTATGTGTACAAATATGTCAAAGTTTTTACACAAAATAACATTTGTTAACAAAAATAACAGAGCAAGGCCTAGCAACAAACACCTGCCGGTGCACAAAATATGAAGACAGTACCCAGTAGTCAAGGCCCCTCCCATCTACTGGCCATCAATCACAAAAAGAGACTGGTGTCATGACTCTGTCTGAGGAACATGTGGGACAAATTGAGGAATATTCTGGCTACAATACCCAAACCCAACTATCCACACCACAATATGAAGAGGAAGGTAGGACAAGTTCACAGGCTAATGCGTCACAGGCTACTAACAAAAAGAGAAGACAGCAAACCCATTCAGCATGAGGGAGTTTGTCATTCTGGTCCCACAAGCCAGTGATACTCCATTTTAGAACATAAACAACATGGGTGCTGGGAAATGGGACCGCATCTGTCAAGAAATTATTTCTTCTTTTTCCGCCCCACCTGAAGTGGATGTTGGTCACAGGTTGGTCTGCGAACTGACCTTCGAGGGCCCTGCCCAGTGGGATCTTGTTCCTGAGCAGGGGTAGGGTATGGTCCAGGTGTTGGTGCCTCCCTGACACTGTGGGCAAGGAGCCTAGTGATGGTCTGTATTCCTTGTCCAATTGTGCTGTTTAATTGTTGGACCGATGAGTTGAGGTCTCACACCGATGAGTTGAGGTCGCACATGCCTTGGCAAACACAGTGGTCAGGTCAGTGAGCCAAAAGGACATCTCACGTACCTCCCGGATCATCTTGTCATGGAATTCGGTGTTTCTAACGCCATGCCTGGCTATTTCAGCCAGAATCTCCAAGCGAGAGGGTTGGGTGGTGGTGCCAGTGTGGGGCTGGTCTGGTGGTATTTCCTGCCCTACACTGGAGGTGTCATTAGCTCGCCCCTTCTCAGCCTCAGTGAAATGTCCCTCCTGTGACTCACTGCGATGGCCCTCCTGTGCTGTGTTTTGAAAAAACAATAGTTAGTAAATAAATATTAAACCATTATAAAAAAAACCCATACAATTATAGTCCAAAAACTTGACAATATATGTTTAGAAACTTACCTGCCAAGGCATGTGGACCTTCCATGAAGGTGTGTCAGTGTACATTTTGGACACACCTGCCACCTCCTCATAGGACACACAGACCATTGCTAACTCCTCCAGGTCTGTATACTCCACAGTCTCAGGGAGTGGGCCTCCCTCTGTTGCCCTCAAAGCGTTCCAGTTTTCCACCTTTTTCTGCTTCAGGCAGGACTGGAAGTCAGCCCAACTACATATGTTTTGTGGTTTGGGTGGAAGGAAAAGAAAGTAAACGTAAGTAAATGTGATGCATATTTTTTAAACACATGTCATGGTATTGGTTACTATAACCAACCTCACTTGAAAACTGTTGCTTAAATCTTAGTTATTGCATACTATAGTATTTGTCATTGTGTTTCGGTATGTACTTATCGTCTTCTGACTTCCTGTGGTGTACGGACAATTGGGCCAACAGTATTAGCAAACTCTGATTTCTCGCCAGATCCGGTCCTTGGTCCCACCACCCATGTTTTTATCTCCAAAATGGATTTTATCAATGACCTGGGGTACCAAAATCACCAACTCCCTCTTAGTGAATGGGGGTTGTCGTTTTCTCTTTTTGCCTGTTGCATGCGAAGCATCAACCTGAGTAGTATCCCCACCTTCCTCTTCAGTTTGTGGCTGGGTTTGCTGGATTTGGTTATTTTGACCAGATTCTTCCTCAGCCTCTTCGTGTGTTTGTGGGCCAGAAGATTGGGTTTGGCCACTACTGGGTTTTTCTCGTTCCTCCTCTGTACTGGCAGGTGCTTGTTGCTGCCGTGCTTGTTGTGCCATCTGGCTTCTTGCCAAGATGGCACGCATCTGCTGATTGAGCATGTCCATCTCAACAGCCACTGGATCAGTCACTGATCCTGCTCCATGATGCTGATAGCATGTGCGTATGGCAATGTGGTGTGTTTTTATACCTGCGTTTGCATGGTGATGCGGAAATCAGTACAGGTGATGCACACACAATTGTTAAACATGGTTTAATTGCTTACACTACGTAAGTCTGTTCTATGCAGCCTGTGTTTGTGGGTGTATGCAGGAGTTGATGTGCGTTGTGCCAGTTAGAGAGTTCTGCAGTAGTCAAGGTAAGATATGTGTGTGTTTGGATGTTTTAAACCAAGGTCTGCTTCCCAGTTTAGGTCTACGGAGTAATGTATTTGTAATGTTATGCAGACACGTGTAATTCTGTATAATTGTTTTGAGTTGTATGGTGATGTGCATGCTGCACGTACCAACATCTTGTGGCGCCGTTATTTGTTGTTGTGCAAACGCACAGCGTATTTTTTTTCAGCATATTTTTTTGTCTTTTATTTTGTTTGATATGTATTGTCTGAAGTTTGTAGCGGTGATGTCCTTCATTTTGTTTTATTTTTTTCCCTTTATTTAAATTGGCCCAATAGTATATCTATATGCTGGTAAGTATATGCATGTTCCTAGGTGTTTTTTGGGTGTTGGTATCTCTTTGTGTGCTTATTATGCTTTTTGTTGTCATTTCCTTTTCCAGGAAGATTATATTTACTGAAGTTTTTTTGGACGTTGTTCCTATTTTCCTAGTTTCATCAACTTCATCTGCTGGTAAGTATATGCATGTTCCTAGGTGTGTGTGTTTTGTAGGGATGTGGGTGTATATATTAGTGTGCTTATGTTGTTTATTTTTATTTGTTTCCTTCTCAAGAAAGATTCCCTTTGTGGTTTTTGGGGAGGCTCTCCCTTTTTACTTTATCCCCTTGGCCTTTTGCAACTTTTTGAGGCCCTACTTTCATCTGCTGGTAAGTATATGCATGTTCCTAGGTGTGTGTGTTCTGTAGGGATGTGGGTGTATATATTAGTGTGCTTATGTTGTTAATTTTTTATTTGTTTTCTTTTTAAGGAAGAATCTCTTTGTAGTTTTTGGGGAGGTTCCCCCTTTTTTACTCTATTCCCTTGGACTTGTACCACTTTTTGAGGCCCTACTTTCATCTGCTGGTAAGTATATGCATGTTCCTTGGTGTGTGTGTGTGTGTGTGTGTGTGTGTGTGTGTGTGTGTGTGTGTGTGTGTGTGTGTGTGTGTGTGTGGTATGATGTGGTGTTGGTTGTGCTTAATGTTTTATTTAGTAATAATCTCTATGTAAGTATATTTGTTTGTTATTTGTATGTTTAAGGTAATTATATGCATGCTAATTGTGTTGTAGTGGTTTAATTTGTGGTGTAGTATTGGTTGTTGAGAAAGCTGAATTGAGCTTAAGCAGCTAACAGCCATTTTATTCAAGTAGCAGCAATGATGTAGTGATTAAGAAGTATGCTTTGCTATGAGAAATCATAATAATGCTGACATTTCACAGTTAGTACGTTCTGTGAAAAGCAAGGTCGTAGCTATAGTCTTGAAAATATGTTATTAGACAGTCTCTTGCGTTTAGACTTCTTGTGAAGGACACAAAGGAGGGTGTCAGGTAAGGAGGAGTTATGTTCTGGGATCGATGAGTTATCAACACCAGATGATGACTCCACTGCTGGATGTGTGCAACTACTGCATACCCGGGTAAGTAATCTGAAGATTGATTAATTTGTCAACCTGATTACTCTGTCAGTACTTGTATACAGTCCTTTGGTCTGTCCATCTGCGTAGGTAAGCAATACTCGACCATTTGGACCCAATTGTGTGTTTGAAAAGCATTCATTATTTTTCTGTGTGCACTGATAATGTTATAAGTTTTAGTTTCACTTTTGCAAGAGAAAATGTTGCAAGGGAAGAAAAAAATGTGGTTTTATTTTTAAATGACCTGTCAGATTTTATTGTGCTATAATCCTGCTATTGAGTCTAAATATTGTGAAGTCAAAGGTATATTGCAAAACAGTGATTTTAGTTTTTAGGGAACCATAAGACCGGTATTGCAATAGTTGTGGGGTGTTATGTTGATAAAGTGGTGATAGAAAAATGTATTGGAGATAAATTTCCGTATTGTCTTGATAAATTACCTGTTAATTATATAACATTTAACCAGATGGCATGGAATTAGGTTAAGACAATGAACACTCACATACTCAGCCTTTTTAAATCCAGAATCTGCAGCCCAAATTTAACATACAAGGTGTGGTAATAGTGGTATCAGTTTTTTTTCATAGTAAAGCATACTAAGTCTTTTTGTCACTTAAAATGTATTCCTAGCTCATTCAAAGAGATTAACATTGTTAGAAGACATTAAAACCATTATTGACAAAGGTAACTTATTCATATATAAAAAAAAAACTATGACTTAGTGATTTAAGAAGTCTTTGTAAACTAGGTAAAGTCAAGTCAGTAATAACAGAATTTTAGTTTGTTGTGTCAGAGGATTAAGATCCAAGTGCCCACTAGTGTCAAGCAAGCCAGATGATCATTCCTGGGCCTGGTAAGATATTGAAGAAAATGGATACCTCTAGCATCAGTCTACATGCAAGCATTGTATGACAACACTGAAAGGGAGGGACAGTTCCCATCCTACACACAGCAACAGATGAATACAGCAATTGAACAATTGAAAGCAGAAGTTGCCTCATCTCAATCCCTAGAACTACCTGACTATAGATGAAGGAGGCCATACATAGAAGTCCTTACGCATAAATATAGATTAAAGGCGAAGACCAGTGGCCTACCACTCAAGCAAGCTTGACAACATTACTCAAGGAGCACCTACCGGCATCAGAGCAGTGGCAGCAGCAACAGTCCTAGAAGAGGACTAGAGCAAAGACATAGTGCTGGAGCATGAGCTTATCATCCAGGTACCACATGCAGATACAGAGAAGCTTCAACAAGCAAGAACCAAACACCTGTCAGTGGCAAGGCTGACCATGTATGAAGTAGCACTGCTAAGTCCAACAACGTAACCATCAGAAGATGTTCTACCCTCAACCCAGCGACCCTTTTTCCAGCATTAATAAATGAAGGTGTTGAATCTCAAGATTCAAAAGGAGGGAGAAACAGATTATCATCATTATCTACTGATGGATCAGCAAGAAAGAAGGTAATGATTAGGCCCAGGAAGGTGGTACAGAAAAGGAAGGTACATACAGATCATCATGGACGTAGAGGGATGGTACAGAGCAAGATGATAGTTCTACTAAGGGCAAAGTGTTTCTTTTTCCCCTGATTGTGTGGCTTTACTGGAACAAGAACTACCTTATGCTCTGCATGAGCTATATGTGGATGGATCAAGGTACCATGAGGATGGAATTCCATATACAGGATATGTAATAAATACTGCACATGAAGTTATGGTTTCAGGATCCTTACCATCCCAGTACAAGATTGTATGCCAGATATGGAAAGTGAAGGCTTCAAGAAGGCAAGTGGCAAAGACATACAACATGCTTCACTGGTCAGAACTCTGCAAGGGCCACAGAAAAGGTTGCAGGTTTGAAGAACTAGGCACATGCAAGAAATGACACTCCTGAAACAAGAGGCAACAATCTGGAAGATGCTGAAGCCAAGGGGGCAGCAAGTTGCACCCAGCAGGAAAGGCAAGCGTATACAGTAACCATTCCAGTGCCAGCCCAGATGCCTGATTATGCTACACTGATTGAACTTCAGAACCAAGCAGGAGAGAGTGAGAAAGTAGCCTGTGGATAAAGAAAGCAACCAAACAACCAGTAAAGGTAGCCGTCTGCACCACACATACAGAAGTAACAGAAAGAAGCAAAGCCTCAAATGCCTGACCTACAGGATTTGAAGAAATTTCAGGAACAAGGAGGTCCTATAGAAAAAGCAGCATGACAGAGAAGAAGAGAAAGAAGTTATGCTTACCCAGAAGCTTATATCCACTTATGTGTCAAGTCAACCATGGACTCACACACCTGGGAAAGGATCAAATGGGACATTCAGTTAATAAAAGATGGATAGCTCCAGGATTTTATCCGGCTACAACCAAGTTTATACAGGCTTGTTGGATATGTGGAAATGTCCAATCCTGGACAGAAGGTCAAGACAGCAATCCCCCGAAAGCTATTTTCCATTTCAAAGACTGCAAATTGACTATATCTAAACTGCCAAAGATGTATTGGTAGCCATAGACATTTTCAGTTATTGGCCAATGGAAAAAGCCACAGCAAAATCAATAGCTAGAAAATTAGTTTCAGAAGATATTTGCAGATATGGAGTACCAGAGGTTATAGTAGCAGATAGCGGTATTTATTTAATTATAGAAATAATGTAGTACATAAGGTATGATTTGGGAATACAACAGGCATTCCATGTATCCCCCACAGGTTAGTGGGTGTGTCACAGAAACCACAAAGGGATGCTAAAGTGTTTATTTTTAGTACTGGTTAATAGTAGAACCATATTCAGTAAAACCATAGGTTATTCACCTTATGAAATATTGTTTTATAGCATACCTAATATAGGATGTTATTATCCATAAGAGTTACAGCATAAATATGGTAATTTGACTGCATATGTTAAAAAGTCTTCATGCAAGTGTTCATGCAACTACCCTTTTTGCTATATAACGCCCTGCTGATTAAACAAGCTTCAGTCTCATTTTGCCGACATAACCATGTGTGTTGTCTGCTTCCCGGGATTCCCAATCGATTGGTAAACAAAAGGTATCAAACAGACTCTTGAAGGGACTTGATAGAAGGAGGTTTATCTCCAACAGTGGGCTAAATTTACTAAGATTCGTAATTTTCCGTTTGAGGTCAAAGTTCAATCACGAATGACATCGAAAGTGTAAATATGCAACTTTTTGAATTTAGTACGACTAATTTACTAAGCTGTCGTATTCTGCATTTTCGGTGTCGATGTCATTCGTTTTTTTAGGCAGTTTTTACGTGAGTGACTTGTAAAACACTGCCGACTTTAATACAATGAATCTCGGCCAGATCTGAGAGATCCGTGCTGGGCTTCATTGTGCATTTTTTTTTTTTTTTAAATCTATGTTAAATTTTAAAAAAAAATTGCATGGGGTCCCCCCTCCTAAGGAAAACCAGCCTCGGGCTCTTTGAGCCGGTCCTGGTTGCAAAAATATGGGGAAAAAAATTATAGAGGTTCCCCCATATTTCAACAACCAGCACCGGGCTCTGCGCCTGGTCCTGGTTCCAAAAATATGGGGGACAAAAAGCGTAGGGGTCCCCCGTATTTCTGAAACCAGCACCGGGCTCCACTAGCCAGATACATAATGCCACAGCCGGGGGACACTTTTATATAGCTCCCGGCGGCTCTGGCATTACATAACCAACTAGTCACCCCTGGCCGGGGTACCCTGGAGGAGTGGGGACCCCTTCAATCAAGGGGTCCCCCCCCTCCAGCCACCCAAGGACCATCCATGGGCTGCGGATGGGAGGCTGATAGCCATTTGGAAAAAAAATGAATATTGTTTTTAGTAGCAGTACTACAAGTCCCAGGAGCAGAGCCCGGTGCTGGTTGTTGAAATATGGGGGAACCTCTATCATTTTCCCCCCCATATTTTTGCAACCAGGACCGGCTCAAAGAGCCCGATGCTGGTTTTGCTTAGGAGGGGGGACCCTACGCAATTTAAAAAAAAAAAACACTTTCCCATCCCCTTCCCACTGATAAACATGCACGGATCTCATGGATCCGTGCATGCCTATCCAAACACGGGGAAAAAAAGCAGGTCTGGTTTTTTTTAGCACTTTTTCACGAATTGTATTTCAGCACGGCAGTGTTTGGCTATTGTCGGCAGTGTTTGTGATTTGCACTTTTTAGTAAATTCCCGATTTTTACCAAATTGCAGGCGTATTTGACCGATGGTGTATTGATTCGTGATTTTTTCCTAGGACTTCCAAAATATTACGTATGCCCTCATCACTGCCGAGATTTTTGCTTAGTAAATTCCCGACATGACACTTTGAAGAAAAAACGGCATCTCGGTCAAAATCGGGAGCTTAGTAAATATACCCCATTGTCTAAATTGTGTTAAAAATTAACATATTTTTTTCCTTTTTTCTTTCCTCCTGGTGTTCATCATTTAGCTATGGATTATAATACTGAAGTAAGTTTTTAGAATTTATCATTTGTTAGGCAAAACACATTGGATGTAGTTTTAACGTAATTTGTTATTCTTTTTAAGATACTGGTAGCCTCATACCTAGGGTCCGAAGCTGTCCAATCCCATCCTGCCCCTCATCCTCGAAGGCAACGGAGTCGTGCAAGGCCTAGTATTTTCCGTACCCATGTCAGCATTTTTGGTATGCCAGATGATGAGGTCATGCGGTGCTACAAGCTGTCCCCTCATGTCATCCTAGAAACTCTCTCAATAATAGAGAGTGATCTTGATACATCAATTCAGTATCCTACAGCAATACCATCATTGACACAATTCCTTGCTGTGTTACATTTCTTTGCCACAGGTTCCTACCAGCAGTGGTTGGGGTGCTGGTAGGAATATCACAGTCAGTGTTTTCTAAAATCCTGAGGTGCGTAATTGCTGCTTTTTTTCCATAAAATTAGGCAGTTCATATCAATGCCATTGAATGTGGGGGCCCTAGCTGTGTTGAAGCGGCAATTCCAGGAAGGGGGTAGTCGCTTCCCATACATTTTTGGGGTTGTGGATGGGACACATGTCCCACTTGTTGTGCCTAAACATAATGAAAAAATCTATAGGAACCGGAAAATGTTCCACTCTCTTAATGTGATGGTTATTTGTTGGCCATCCCTCTAGATCCTGTTGCTGAACGCCAAGTACCCTGGCAGCGTGCCTGATGCCCACATCATTAGGCAATCAAGGATCTGGCAAAAATGAAGACTGATAGAAGGCCAAGACATGTAGCTATTGGGTAAGTTGTATTGGCATCATTTTTTTTGTTAAAAAAACTAATGTTATGCTGGACATATTTGTTACTTAGGATTGTATTGTGTTTTTACAGGAGAGCGTGGATACCCTTGCACCCCATGACTCATGACTCCTTACAGCACACCCACACCAGGGCCACAAACGGCATTTATTTCTGCGCTTACAGCCATTAGGCAGCTGGAGGAGCACACAATTGGCATCCTGAAAGGACGTTTCCATGTGCTCCACCGCACTGGTGGTGATCTAATGTATTTGCCATAAATGGTAAGTAAAATTGTGGTACTGTTTGCAATCCTGCACAATATTGCTGTAAGGAGGTGTGTGGAGCTACCTGAGAATGAGGTATTGTCCAGAGAGGATGAGGAGCCATGGGTTGGGCAGACAAGGATCCGGGGCACGGAGGTCCCAGCGGGGACATACCCAAAGGGCAAGAATAGTGAGAGAATATTTCAGGTATGCTTATGTACTGAAAAACGTTATGCAACTGTTTAGGGTAGTATTTAAAGTGAGATTTGTGTAAGGTACAACATATCACGCTCCCAATTTGAGTTTATACATAATGCACCAAAAATGTTTAACATAGCAATTTTATATTTATACAGTATGTGTTTGGAGTAGGTAATTAATTTACTGTGAATTAGATATGTATAAAAATGGCTAACGAAGAAAAGTATTGTTGGGTGGTTAACATGTATATTGTTTATTTTAAAATATTTCTTAGTTTTTTAAATTACTAGTTTTGAATGTTGCTATTTTAAGTGTGCATTTATATTTTGAGACTAAAAATTGGACATGCAATCCTCTTATTTTTTGCCTTTTTGTTTTGGACTACTTCACATGTACACATGGACACACTAACATAAAAATCCTGGATTGTTTAGCTGAATGGTGGTGGCAAAGTAGGTGAGTTATTAGTTTGTAAATATTGTGGTTTTTAGCAATGACATTTGCAAATAATCACATTTGCGTACGCAAAAGGAACACACAACGCATTGTTTATATACAGTAATATTAATAAAGTGTTTTAATGTAAATTACACCATCACAGGTTTTGGCCAATCAACAGTTAGCACACAGTATAAATATTAGCCCATGAGAGCAAAACACCATTGGCACCATGCGACCTGCAGCTTTCTCAATGACGGAGCTGTGGCTCTTAACCGCCATAATGGACCACCGCGTAGACTGTGCAGGGCCCTATATCCCTAATTCAAGGAAGCGTGCAGCCTATGCAGAGGTGCACAGAATACTGCGGGCGAGGGTGTGCACCCAGAGGAGCATAGTCCAACTCGAGCGGTGGTGGTCCGACCTCTGCCGCTGTGAGGCTGACTTTCTGACGCAACTGCGCCGGCAAATCCGCATACGTGAGTAATCCACATTAACACCTGTGTTTGCGTGAGTGTGTATTTTAGCAATTAAATGCAAAACAATATTAGCAAACAACATGACATATAAGACCTGTATTGTATGCATATAGACTGTGTGGGGGTAGGTCTTGCAGGACACAGTGGGGAATGCAGTGGTAGGGACCCATGTGTAGGGGTGTGGCCAGTCTCCAGAGAGGCTGTACACAGACACCACTTGGGTTTGACATACAAGTTTAGAGTGCATGGACTGTGGTCCTTCAGAAATATATAGAGTAAACATTACTAATGCAAGCATAATCACAATGCATGCCATAAAAATGCCCATAGTCCTGCCTAGGCTAAGTTTATATATGTGTTATGTATAATTAAAGTGCATAAGCTGGAGCAGGATCACTCGAGGTGCAGGTGGTCTGGCAAGGCACAGTGATCCACCGGAGAACTCCTGTGGACTTATGTGGACCAGTACATTCCTGTATGTCTGTGGAATTTTTCCAAGCAAATAAATGTAAAAAAAAAACAGTTTTATATTCCAAAATGTAAAAAGGTTACAAATGTATTAAAAAACACAAGATACATTTTTACATACAAATACCACAATGGTAACATATGAGATTAAACACAAACAAAATTTGTATAATCATTTACCAAAATATTTTTTTTTACATAACATAATTACATATTTGTGTGTTTCTATCACTTTAGGCACAGCACAAAGCCACGACTCAGGACAGGGACCTCATCAATCTTCCTCCTCCTCCTCCTCCTCCTCCCCCTCTCAACCACACTCCCCCATCAATCCTCCTCCTCCCCCTCTCAACCACCCTGCCCCCCTTAATCTGACCCCCCCTCTCAATCTTCCTCCACCACTCAACCTGAACCCCCCTCTCAATCTGTCTCCCCCTCTCAACCACCCTCCCCCACTCAATCTGAACCCCTCTCTCAACCACCCTCCCCCTCTCAATCTAACCCCTCCTCTCAACCACCCTCCCCCTATCAATCTGATTCTCCCTCTCAACCACTCTCCCCTCTCAATCTGACCCTTCCTCTCAACAAGCCTTCCCCCTCCAACCTCCCACCCCCTTTTAAGCCCCTTCCCTGTCCAACCTCCCACCCCCTGTCAAGCCCCTTCCCCATCCAATCTCCCACACCCCTTCAAGCCCTTTCCCCCATCCAACCTCCCACCCCCTCTTTGGGCCTTGAAAATGAGGAGGAGGGTGAGTGGGCCACTATGGCCTCCGAAGAAGCTGTGGATGAGCAGCCATATCTGGAGCCTAGTAAGACTAATTTTAGTAAATCATAACCAGTCATTTCAGGTCTATAAATATACAACAACATGTGTCTTCAACCTGTGTCCATGCAGCTGCTATGTGAAACCATATTCAACCATTCCCTGCCACAGTTGGACTATTAAGGCAGGCTGTCACTGTTGCAGGACATGCTGGGATGCGTAGTTCCACAGCAGCTAGAGGCACAAAGGGCCAACAGGTAGTGCTACAGATTTCATTAAAAGTCAAATTAGTTGGCAAAGTTGGTCTGCACAGACATAGAGGTAGGAAGGGCCTGATTATTAATAATAGACTAAAATATATGTGTGTTTTAAAAGCAAAACTATATAAAAATGTAGTCACTATCACAGTAAGCCAATAACATTGCAAAAACATTAATTAAGCTTGTGAAATAACATAAAATGTACAATGAAATAACAAAGGGCTAGGCTAACTAAATTATTGTAGTGTAACATCTTAAGATGTGTATGATCCCATTACATAAGATGGGTAGTGGCCTTCAACACTACATAAATTGAGTTTGTAAAAAAGTAAGACGGAAACATGACAGATGCAGTGTAACTATGTTTTATGTGTTTAGTGTACATAAAGATAGAGATATATATTTTATTGTGGAATACATTATCTCTACTAATAATTGTTTAGAAATATGTGTTCAAGTTTAGAGAACGGAGGACATTTTATATGGCTGTAGTGACATAAAATTCTAAGTAGTAGGCTGCATGAAGCAGCAAGGTCAGATGGATGTGTCCATGGTAACTGCTGGACCTATGCGATGGCTGAGGAATCTGTTGATGGGAGGGGCGTAGCCCTTATGAGGTGAGGACTGATTAGGTTCTCCCTCTTTTCCTCAGGAGAAATTAATGAAAGGGTAATAAGTGAATAATTGGTGGTGCAAGGAGTGGGAGCACCTAATAGAGGAATTAACAGGGGTCTGGCCAGTTCAGGCGGTGCCGGTGAAAGCACGGATGGAGTTGGTCAGCACGCGGGTACCTTGGGCATGAGAAATGCTGAGGAGCAGCAGGGAATGCTCGCCAGCTTGAATTTCAGGGGTAAAAAAGGGGCGCCTGAGGTAACTAATAATAGGTGCACAGTTGCGGGGAGGTCATATGCTGATGCTGTGCATTTTGGGTGTGATGGTGCTGGCTGGAACTCATCTGAGGTAGCGTCTATATGCACTTCAGTGATATCAGCACTGGTAGAAAAAATTACCAAGTTGCGCTAAACAATCAAATAAAAAAGCATTTATTTTAATGCATAAAATGTATTATGAAAACAACAAATCTCCCGGGAGTACAATACACACTTTAACCTTAAAATGACATCTCTATAACTGTATACCTACTGCTATTTTTATGTAACAGAAGTACAGATTAGTACTATTCCAGAGCTTATGACCCCAGAGATATCACTTTAAATAAGATAATAACAACAGCAATGATTAGTAACTGTTAAAAGAAAAAAATTAAATTAAAAAGTCTGTGTTGACATGCATATAACTCACTTGGTCCACATGAATACCGAACAGTCCTGATCATTGATAACTATGAACTTAATCCAATGATCCTGAAGTAGACCGGACCCTTGTAACATTAAATTGACGCTCACGTAGTTGATGCTGTGAGCAAATGCATAATATGGTAAACCACTAGCCGCTGTGACAAGGGGGAGAGCCCGGAGCGATGTTGCTGCGGTCAGCCGCTGGCCCCTGCACGGGGAGTGGAGAGCCGTACCTGAAGTGACTGCCGGACTAGATGAAATGCGACTGTGTATAGCTGACACGCGGCTGCAATATCTGGATGGCTGGCTGTTACCTTGCGTGGCACGATGTATGGGCTCTCAACAGCAGGCGGCTGACCTGTGCTCCCACGGGCAGCTCCGATTGAGCCTCCCTACAATTGCCAGTGTGTATAGAAGGCAGATGGACACTCAGGCGGCAGCTGGTCAGTGATCAGTGGTATACCATGGTAGCAACAATAATGAAAAAAGCTGATCTCCCGCACAAACTCAGGCTGGATGAGGCTCCAAGTGAAGTTAGCAATGATGAACACCTGTATCCTTTTTCTACTTAGGTATGTTTTTGGGGATTGGCATTCCCTTCCCAAGCTGCTGCTGATAATCATCTATACACCACCACTCACTGAGCGCTCAGCTTATTTCCCCCCCTTATATCAGCACTGGTCCCTGTGCTTACTGCAAATCATTCTGAGGGGAGATTTTTGGGAGAGCAGAATTCCTCCAGATTAAATGAGGATAGCGTAAGTGATCCAGCGGCCGTTGGTTCATGTGCCAGGTTGCGCAGAAGAAGAGGGGGTAATGCGAATTTTAATGAGTGTCTGGCGGATGTTTCTCCTTCCATTTCTCCAGCAGAATCCTTGGTTGTCCCCGAATTACAGGAGGATACTGGGGAGTCAGTGGCTGTGGTTGCTCTGGACGAGGGAGGTCATTATGGTGAGTCGGATGTCCACCCTATAGCGCGTCAGGAGGATGCAGTAGCCAGCTCAGGCAATAAGGGTGTAGTTAAAGAAAACTCATGCAAGCAAAAAGCTGTGCAAAAACGTAAGCATAGGCGCAGGAGTTGGAGTGGTTGCAAGAAAAGACACAAAAGAAGGCACAGACACAGCAGTTCTAGTATATTCTCGGAGGAGGATCCTGAGAATTCTTTGCAATGCACTAATACTGCTGTTTTGAGAGGGGTACAGCCCAGAATTAGGTATTGTATTCGTCAGGGCAAATTGGTAAACATGTTTGCGTTAACTAGTAAAGCGAAAAGAGCATTAGCGGCAGCTAGAAAGAAATCGGGTATAGGAGAGGAGGCTTATAAATCTTACTCTAATTGGCAAAAAGGCATGCTTATCTTTGCGGCTTGCTATTTAGCGTCTAGACCTCAAGAGCACATGAATATAATTAAATATATTTATTTGTTACACGAATTGGCGAGATCAGGGCACGGAACAGCCTGGAGGTCTTAAGATGAGGCGTTTCGCAGGAAACAGAATGGCAAAGAAGTAATAGATTTTGGTAAAAAAGATGTGGAGATTTTTGTAGATGTTACACAACCACTGAAGAGTGGTTCAGAGGTTATGGGTGTAAAATGAGGCAGTAACAGTAATAGATGGGTGGCAGGTAAGAATAGACAAGACAGGTGCTGTGCTTTTAATAATAGTCAATGTACCCTAGGGTCCAGGTGTCGTTTTCGGCATGTTTGTATCCGCTGTGGGGGATCACACCCCATTAGGAACTGTCTGCAGACTTCCGGTGGTAGAGGAAGTTTTCACAGGCAGCAGAACCATGCCCCAGCAGCTGTCGATGCTAAGTAGGGCCCCTACTCCTGTGAGATTGGATAAATTATTGCATTGGTTAGATTATTATCCATATAGAGAGGATGCTGACTTGATAAGGTTAGGTTTCTTCAGAGGTTTCCCGTTGCCTATTAAGGGCTTAGTAAATTGTGGTTCTGTTTATAATTTGCGCTCAGCTGAGCAGTTTCCAATAATTTTGAAAGAAAAAGTTGATAAGGAGGTTGCTTTGGGAAGGATGGTAGGGCCTTTCAGTCATTCTCCTGTTTCAAATCTAATTTTGTCTTCAGTGGGTGTTGTTCCAAAAAAGACTCCGGGTAAATTCAGATTAATTCAACATTTATCCTGTCCAAAGGGGACTTCAGTTAATGATGCAATTCCAGAAACTTTGTCCATGGTAATTTATCAATCTTTTGAGGATGCATTGGCTAAAAATAGATCATTTGTTAGAGGAGCGTTGATGAGTAAAATTGATACAGAGTCTTTGTAAGGATCTACATATTTGGGATGAGTTTTTGTCTGATTTTAATGGTGTTCGCATTTGGCAGTCTGTACCCAGATCCAATGTTGAGTTGCGATTATTCACGGATGCTGACGGTTCTATGGGTTTTGGAGCATATCTGGAGGGTAGGTGGTGTGCTTCCCCATGGCCTAAAACATGGTTTGATGAAGGCCTTACTGGGAACATGTTATTATTAGAATTGTTCCCTACCATGGTAGCACTGGAGTTATGGCATGAGGTTTTGGCCAATCTTTCAGTAGTCTTTTGGTGTGATAAATGGGGGTAGTTCATGCGATAAATTGCCAAAAAGCTGCTGGCCTTCCCGTGCTGCGATTGTTGGGTCAGATTGATCTGCGTTGCCTTCAATTGAATATAAATTTTCGTGCTAGGCATGTTCCAGGCATTGAAAATGGCGTGGCATAAGCGCTTTCGCGTTTTGAGTGGCGCAGGTTCAGGGTGCTATGCGAATGTATCTGGTGACCCTTGCCCGTCTTATGCCTGACAGGTGATACGCCCGGATTGGAGGGCTTGGCTCTAAGATTCTTGGCACCTTCTACCCTTTGGGGGTACAGAACCGCTATGAGAGAGTGGGAGATATATGTCCATTTACATCAGGACCAAAGTAAGAATGATTATACCATGTTATTGAACTATGTTTGGGATTGTTTTAGCGCAGGCAGGTCAAGAGGATTTGTAACACGTTTACTGTCTGCTCTATCTTACTTCTTGAGACTAGAAGGCTGACATGATTTTACTAAATCTTTCTTTTTAGCAAGAATACTTAAAGGGTGGGCACGAGTAAAGCCCCCTGTACAGGACGCACAAAGACCAATAACAATTTCAATGTTGCGGCGCATGGCGGTCGTGTGGCATCAGGTTTGTGCATCTGAATATGAAGCACTAGTATTTAAATTTTGTTTCGTGATAGCCTTTTTTGGGGCCTTTAGAGTCAGTGAATTGGTGGCCACTTCAAAAACAGCGATGTCACCTATGCTTCGTGATCATATGTCACTGGAAGATGGAGGCTTATGGTGCAAAATACAATGTTCCAAAACTGACCAATTAAGTAAAGGTTGTTGGGTGGTTCTGAGATGTGTGGACGATAAGGAGATTTGCCCGGTGTCCTTGGCAAAGGTATATTTGAAAGCAAGGGCTGATATTCCAGGTCCATGGTTGCAGCATATGGATGGTATGCCGGTTACTCAATTTCAATTTAGATGGGTGCTGGAACGTTGTATTTGCACAATGGGTTTTCCGGTATCGAGGTATGGTACCCATTCTTTTCGTATAGGTGCAGCGACAACAGCAGCTGCTGAAGGCTGTTCGAGCGGGCAAATTAGAGCTCTTGGGAGGTGGAAGTCTGATGCATTCTGGAAATATATCAGGTTTTGACCTGGTGGATCAAAATCAGACTTGAGGTATCAGCCACTCGCCATTTTTGGGGGTCTTGAGGAATTTTTTATCCTGCCTTAAGCCATGGGGTTCACACCCGCTTGGCAGGTGTGTTTTTTGCCTCTCGTCAAGTCTGATTCTTCATACACTTCCCCCTTCCCACCCCCTGCTTCAAATTTTTTATCTTAAAGGCCAAATTAAAATAGCTTAATGATACTTAAATAAAAAATAAAAAATCCCATGTTAGTAAGGTTATAATGGGAATGTTTTGGGTAATGTTGTATCGAGAATATGGTTGTTGCAGGTTATTGTATTTAAAGGTTCTGTGAATATGGTTTTTGTATTTTCAGATTGGCGTTTGGACAAGTGTCCGATATGGATTGTTGGGCACTCATGTGTATCATGGTGAGAGGTCTGGTGTGGAGTGCCTTCAGTCCCCTGTAGCTAACCTTATTAGATGGATCGGTGTGAGGGACTATGCTGGGAGCAAGTCATGCCCCTATTTTGGCAAGAGATGGAGAGGTCAGGATTCCCCTTGAGGGTGGTGTTCCATGCTGGGGGAAATGACTTGACCAAAAGGACGGGTCTGGACCTTCGTAAAAACCATGGTTAGAGATTTAGTTAGTTTGCAAAATAGGTTATCGTTTCTGAGTGTGGGATGGTCGGACATCATCCCACGGTTGGTCTGGAGAGGTGCGGACAGACCGGCTGCCATAGAGTTGGTCTGGCGCTGGATCAATTCTGTGGTGGGTAGGGCTGTTAGTGAGAATTGGGGGTTTGTGGTCTAGCATCCTTCCATTTTAGTTTCTGCCCCTCATCTTTACATGGCCGATGGTGTTCATCTGAATTTGATGGGTTTGAAAATTTTCTTGGAGGACCTGTTGTCCTCTGTATATAGTCAGGAATTTTATTGAGAAGGTAGAATGAGTTTAGGAGTAGTAAGAGGAGTGTTTTAAAGTTGAAACTGTGGCAGGTTGGGACGGCCTGAAATTGTCGCTGTAGTTGAAAGGGTTTTTATAGGTGCTCAGGAGATGTGAAGGTGGTGGAGTTTGATACATTACGGGGCCGGAGTACCATCGGACCAGGTGGGCTTCGGTCTCCGGTGGAGCTGGTACGTACCTGAGCACCTTTTGGTTTGGAGTTGGGGAATACCTTGGGTGAAGAGTTGGCGACGGTATCCCCGGTAAAGAGCAGTTAACACAAGGGGTGTCAAATGTCCCATTATGGCCCCTTGTGATGTGATGGGGGCTGGGCTGAAATTGGGCCCTTAAAGCCTCTTTGTGATGCGATAGAGGCCGGGCTGAAGTTGGGCCCTTGCCTCCTCTTGTGTTTGGGTCAGCCACAATTAAAAGGTTTAAATATAAAATAAATAGGGACTTTATTTAAATAGGCCGTCCCTCCTTGCCACCATACCATTTGTTTAATAAAAGCTGACATTTTTATTGGCAAACATTATTCTGGTGTCAGTGTCAGTTATTTCTTTAGAGTATGTTTGTGTATGCGTATGAATGAAGAACAGTCTACAATAGACATTTTATTATTACATTAATAAGTAGCATATGTGAAGTCCATAATCATCTTTACAGTGGAATTTCAAATGTACAGTATTTATGTATATTAGCAACATATGGGATTGTATGCTCATTTAATATTTTACACATTCATCTCCACTTATTACAGATCCTGACCTTGGAGATCGAAATCTGGCCATACGGGCTGAATTAGTGGCCATGCAGGCCAACATACAGGCCCTTCTGGCCAATGTAAATAGTTTGCTTTTATTTTTCTAAATTCTTTGTTTTTATTTTTGTGAAATCATTTTAAAAAAACAAAAGGACTTCCGGTTCCGGCTTCATGGAGACCTGAGCTCCGTTATGAGCTCCGTCTCCCGCTCCTCTACAGACACCATTTACTAGGCTTTTAAAGCCTCGATTGACCCCGGGAGCCAGCCCGCAGTGCCACTACTCCTCCCGCCGCTCACAGGACCGCTTTCTAGCGCCGCTGGCACCGCAGCCCCAGCCAGACCAGCAGCAGCAACAGCCGCAGCCTCCACGTCAGGAGAAGCGGTGGGCTGCGGGGACCATGCAGGCAGACTCTGCCGTGGAGAGCGCTCCCCCCCTGCACAAGAAAGCCGCGGCCGAGGGACTCGCATCTGGGGGACACGTGAGTGTGGGCTGCAATGCCCCTGTGACTTATGCTGAGGTGGTGGCGGCCATTACAGCCACTATGACTCCCCTACTATCCAAAGCAGTGGCTGATATCACTAGTCAGCTGCAACATTTGACACACAGGGTTTCTACAGCAGAACAACAGCTCAGTGTAGCCTCCCATGATATAGGAGATATACAGCATACTGTGAAGCGCCTCACTAATGATTCTTATCAGCTGTGGAATAAGATCGACAAAATTGAGAACAGATCGCGTCGAAATAATATTAGGCTGGTCGGCCTCCCTGAGTCTATAAAGGGGCCCGCATAGGCCCATTTTGTCCGCAACACTCTACCCTCGCTCTTAGGCATAGAGGCGGTTTGCCAGGACATGGTTATAGAAAGGGTCCATAGGGTGGGCCCGACACCGACCCCTAACAGGCCGAGACCCTGCGTTACCCTGTTCCGCTGCTTAAATTATCTACACAAGATGGAGATATGGTCGGCCTCTCGTAAAGCTAAATCTTTGTCGTGGGAAGGACATAAGCTCCATATATTTCTAGACTACTCCGCTGAGTTATCACGGGCCAGGAAAATCTTTCCCCCTGTTTGTTCTCGATTAGTCGCTGAAGGGCGCAAATTTGGCCTACTGTACCCAGCCAGGCCTCGCAATTATGATGGGACTTCATTTAAGGACTTCTCCACCCCACCTGACGCTTTGGGGTACCTCCAGGAGCTGTCCCAGGCCAAGGATGCAGACATCTCTGATTCCACAGAATGAGGGACTGTGCTCCATGTTCTAAATTGCCTTATTACGTTATTCCTGCCATGCATGTTTTCCTATTTGCATGTTTTCCTATTTAAATAGTGTTTTCTACATTTATAACACTGCCTTTTTTCCTCTTCCTTTTCATATTTTATGGCTCATTCTCTGTATACTACATGTTATTTTATGGTCCTTTTGCGCAATGCGCTGCAGGGTCCTCCGGGGTCCAGTTATACAGTTATACTTTGCTGCATTTTGAGGATCGGGGACGGATACGCCCCTCCTTGCTGGATGTATATCCTTTTTGTTCAGTTGTTATGTGTACATTTGCTTGGAAGTTTGGCTTCAAATGCTAGTGTTTGTTTGCCTCTTTTCATCTGTGCTCCCTTTTCCCCCTCCCGTATACTCCCTCCCTCCCTTCCTATGTGGTGTCCTCCTCCTACTCCTTTGAGCGCTGTCCTGTACTGTCTAAATGGGTCAGTTTTGCTGATGTCCTTTGACATCCTTGTACTGAAAGTTCCCCTTGTTGTACTTTTATGTTTTAAACCATTGTTTCTTTTTTTCCCTGTTTCCTCGGGGGATGCCTAGTCTACGCTACGCAACCTGGAACGTTGGAGGGATTAACTCTCCGGCGAAACGCAGGAAAATTCTGATTTTCTTACAAAAATCTGGCGTGGATGTGGCATTCCTCCAGGAAATGCATTTGACTCCTTCTGAGTCTACGAAACTGGGAATGATGGGCTGGTCTGTATTGGCATCTTCCTCCTACAGCTCCAAGGCACGTGGAGTAGCTATCCTGGTAAAATGCTCATTGGCCTATGAAATTCACAGCATCACTACTGACGATACGGGTAGATATGTGGTGGTCTCAGTGGATATGCTGGGCAAGAGGCTCACACTGGCTAATATATATATTCCCCCTCCCTATTCTAAGTCATACTTCCAGCGCTTGATTACCCTTCTGACCCCCTTCATGGGAGACAATATGATTATTGGCGGAGATTTTAACCTGATCTCTTCCTCCCTACTTGATAGATCGAATACGCGAGGGACCCCCCCTCCTCTTCCTAAAGTAGGCATCCCCCTCATCACTTCTACTCTACAGGTTACTGACCTGTGGAGAGCCCTGTATCCAACAGAGCGAGAATACACCTGTCTCTCGGCGGCGCACGGCTCTCTCTCCCGCATTGATTATTTCTTCATCTCGCATGCTCTTTTTCCCCAGGTAATGGACTGTTCTATTACCCCCATCTCCCTGTCAGACCATGCTTTGATATCTATGGATATCCATTTTCCTGATGACAGAGACTCGACTAGGTTATGGAAATTCCCCTCCAGGTTTTGTCGCTCTTCTACTTTCAAATCCTTCTTGGAAGCTGCTTGGGATGATTAATGCTCTACCAACTCTGAACATCTCCAGACGGATCCTTTTCTGTTCTGGATGTCTGCAAAAGCCGTTCTCAGAGGAGCGTGTCACGATCTAGGTAATTCCTTATCAGTATTTACCTTCCAAATGCCTCCTGAGACTGTCCCAGTGTTCCAAGCCTGGATTCCATCTGCACTGTCTGTGTGCAGCACGCTGCATCTCATTGTCTCAAATCTCTTTACTGTGATTCAGGCAGCTTCATGGTTAAAGCTCACATTCAAGTTACAAACAATCTTTCCCTCCAAAAGCTACCATGGGCGCAGCCATGTTTTCCTAATCACATGTTACCTTTCAGCCTATCAGCTGCACTCTGCTCTCAGCCTGATTACACAGCAGCTGCACTCTGGTCTCTGGTTAATCAGCCAGCCAATCCCTGCTTCCCAGCAGGTATAAATATCCTGTTCCTGGGGTGGAAAGATGTCAGTGCTTCAATTGTCTTCAGTGATTCCAGTGTGCAGTTCTCCCATGGACTTTCTCTGCAGTACAGCCTGACTCCCTGGTGATTATACTCTGCAGTGTAACCCGACGCTCCAGTGATTAACCCTCTACAGTCTACCCTGATTCACCTGTGTCTGAACACCGGCTTCCCAGCAGCCATTCTCCAGCTTCTTCTCCAGCGATCCCCAGCATCACTTCATGCTTCACCTGTGCTTCTAAGTACAATAGTGCATTTCTATCTGCGAACCCCAGCTTCACTCAAAGCTTACCAACGATCCCAAAGTAACCATCGGTGTTCCATCATCGATTCCAAGTCACCATCAGTATTCCTCTGAACTGTGTTTAATAAAACCTTTGAACTTTCCCTTGATGTCGTGGTCACGCCTTCGGGCATTTGTTCTAAAGGTTCCCTGCATGTCAAAGAACCCTGTACTGCCTCCCAGGTACATATATACCTCAGCCCCTACAACTGAGGCTTCCCCCTGGTCAGCACCAGCCCTCAGTTGTGACAGAGTGATTATGTCTTTCACTGCAGCTTCCAACAAGAAATTCTCCAAGCAGTACCTGGGGCTCCAGGACGCTCTCACTAAGGCCTTCCAGGCGTACAAACAGGCACCTTCACCGGCCACTAAGCAAGCATATCTGCTCACTAAAACCCACTTTGACGAACACATTTCCGAAATCGGGTATAGATACCTTTTTTCTGTCCACTACAAATTTCATAAATTCGGGAACAAGTCTGGCCGGTTACTCTCCAACTTGCTTCGAGGCACATTCTCACCTGCAGTGGTTCACCCCCTTCGCACACAACACGGCACACTGACTTCCACAAACAAGCAGATTGCTCACATCATGCAGTCTTACTTTTCCAATTATACTCATCCACTCTCCCAAGCACCTTGCACCCATCCTCGCCAGCTACGCATTCCCCGACATCTTGCCCTCATCCACCGCAATCTCCCACCACCCCCGCTGACACTTCTTCCACCACTCCTCTCTCCTGGGAAGCTCTGCCTTACCCTGCTCTCTCTGATAATATGGCTTCTCAACTTATATCTCCGATCACTCTCGCTGAAGTCTGCTTAGCGATCAAAAAATTGAAACCCAACAAGGCCCCAGGCCCTGATGGCTATAATGGAGAGTTTTATAGACTCCTCTCTCACAAATTTGACTTCATCCTGGTAGACATTTTCAACTCCTTAATGCTAGCCAAGACCCCCCCGCTCCACTACAACTCGGCACTCCTCAAACTGCTCCCTAAACCAGGCAGAGATTTATCCCTCCCAGGCTCCTACCGACCAATATCTTTGTTAAACTTGGATTATAAGTTGTTCGCCAAGATATTGGCCGATCGGCTGAAACTAATACTTCCACACATCATCCACCCTGACCAGACGGGCTTTATAGCAGGTAGACACTCGGCGGTCAATGTAAGGAAGGTGATAGCGGCTTTACACTCCTGCCATGGTAGCTTGCCCTCTTCGGAATATGCCATCATTTCCTTGGACGCGGAAAAGGCCTTCGACCTAGTCGAATGGCCACACCTATACACAACCTTGAAACGTTTTAACTTTCCTGATGCGTTCATTCAGGCTATCCGCGCACTATATTCGTCCCCGGCCACTCAAATTTCTTGCAATGGTTTTCTTTCCGACCCCTTTTACATAGAAAAGGGCACTAGACAGGGCTGCCCACTCTCCCCCCTCCTTTTTGCCATCGCCCTAGAACCTCTAGCTTTAGCCCTCAGACTTTCCTCTTCCTTCACTGGCATTAATATCGGTAACATTGAGCTTAAAGTCGCCCTATTCGCAGATGACATGCTATTATTTGTCTCGAATCCTCACACGTCAGTCCCAGAAATCCTGCGTTTGATTTCGGACTTTGGTGAGACGGCTGGTTATAAGATCAATGTCACAAAATCAGAACTGCTTCCTATACACATTCCCCCTTCCTCACTGTCCTCACTTACACAGTCATCACCCTTCACGATCACTCAGTCACACTTTAAATACCTAGGGGTAAACATCCCACAAGATATTTCACAAATCTATGAGCTAAATTTCTCCTTGGCCATTAAGGCTGTGCGTTCTAAATTGGATGGTTGGGCTACCCTACCGCTCTCCTTGCTAGGAAGGATTGCAGTTACCAAATCTGTGATTTTCCCCAAAATTTTTTATATCATGCAATCTCTTCCAATCAGCCTCAGAGATGCGGATGGCGTCGCACTACGCAAGGCTATAGCTCGATTTATATGGCATGGGAAAAAACCAAAGGTGGCCTTTGCTAAGCTTGTAATGGACAAGTCAATGGGTGGGTTTGGAGTTCCGGACTTTCTTTCCTATTCCCTCACAATCTTTCTCCGATATGCTGCTGACTGGCTCTTAGGTGAAAGCACCTATACTGATTTAGCTCTCGACACTGACGCTTTTCGACCCTACTCCCCTTGTGCCCTTCTCCACGCCAAAAAAGCTGATATACCCTCTTCAATCCTGGAACACCCCTTATTTCGGGATACTTACTTTAGCTGGGTGAAACTACACAAAAAGCTTAAATCTGACCATACTGCTTCCTCTTATGTATCTCTTTGGGGTAACCCATCTTTTTCTCCTTCCCTTCACAATGCTCTCTTTGCTCGATGGCGGGAGAGGGGGCTGTGCGCTGCTTCCCAAGTATTTGACCCAGGCGGCCATATTGCTCAATTTGCAACACTAAGAGACAGGTACTCCATTCCGTCCTCCCACTTCTTTATGTATCTCCAAGTGAGACATTATCTACTATCATTGCGCCTTGACTCTTTTCTCCCGACCCCCTCCTCCCCACTAGCCAAAGTTCTAAAGCGCTGGGAATCCCATCCCTACAAATTAAAACAAATTTACTCCCTCATCGTGAATATCCCCTCCAAACCATTCATCCCCAGACTGGTTGCCTCCTGGCAAGCAGACATTCCGAGTGTGACCTCTCATGACCTTCTCTTAGACCATCACCATCGCACCATGTCAATCCTAAGCTCTGCATATCTACAGGAGGTACACATTAAATCCATCCACAGAGCATACTTGCCCCCCTATGAACAGATTTCCACAGATCCTGGGATCCCTAATAAGTGCCCTAAATGTAAAGGGGCTAGAGCCTCTTTCTACCACTGCTTCTGGAGTTGTACCAGGATTCAACGCTGCTGGAAAAAATTGTTTGTGTTCATAAATACCCATTTTCATACGTCGCTAAGACCTGACCCGCTGGCCTGTCTTTACATTCATTTTTCCGTTTGGAGCTCAATGAGAGGGATTAACCTACTGTTCCCCATGCTGACCATGCTGTTTACCATCTCCAAAAAAGCAATTCTGAAACATTGGGTCGTCAGATCGACCCCCTCCTTAGCTGAAGTTCTAAAAACAATGTTACAATACTTGTATTTTGATCTGAGGTCCACTCTCCTTACGGGAGCCTCTGGCCTTGCGGGGTTTTAAAAAAAATGGGGTCCCTATATGGCTACCCTAGACCAGGCCACTCAATCCATGATAACTGAAGCCTTTGAAAATCCTCAATGGAAATTGTCCAAATAACGTGGTTTCCTGTTTTTTTTTTCCCTCTCCCTTTTTCTCCTTATCTCCCTCCTGGATACCATCTTCTTTATTCTCTATACATATTTTCCCCATGCCTAGCCTGTCTCTCCATTATAAAAATGCTATTATTTTACCTCAACTGCAGTACTTTGCTCAATGACTATGTATAATGATATATGGTTTTATGTTCATGACCCCACATTTATATTTATGTGATGATTCATCCTTTATTGGGTTGACAGCGCTCTAACCAAACTCTTCTCACCCCCCTCCCCTCCTTTTCTCCATCCTATCCTCCCCCCCCCCGCGCGTTTGACTGTATTTTTCTCGTTGTACATTGTTATTTGACTTATGTATACCAACTCTAATTCATCTTACGGTGCGTTCCCTATGTTCTGAGGGTCACAATGTCTCAATACTGGTGTCATGTTGTCAAACGTATATTTATTCTGTTATGAAAAACCTCAATAAAAATCAGTTCTTTAAAAAAATTTTTTTGTTTGTTGGCAAAAAATTAAAAAAAACATTAATAACTAAGCTATTGTGTTGTGTCTTTATTCTAAAGATTAATAAACATTTAAAAATTACTTTTGACAATTTCATCTAGCCTCAGATTCTTCTATATGTGTTGATGTTGATTTCTCCAAATTGTCTTTTTTTTTTTTTTGGTGGATCACTTTTTAAATAAATAATAAATAACAATGTAGCTTCGAAAAATAGTATTAAGTGTATGATGCAACTAGGCCATCAAGCATATTTTGTGCTTTCAGTATGTTTGTTGGCTTAATTGCTGAATGTTATTGACCAATTATGTTGTCAAACACTTCCTTTTGCAGTGTCTGATGACTTAATTGACCAATCACATTACAAATTCTTATTGTATTTGCTGATACATGTGATTGGTTGAAGGAAAAAAAAAGAAAAAAAAATCATTGTGCAATTATTTGCAAGATAGCGAAAGCAATGCAAAAGTACAATTTGATTAGCTATGTAGCGAATGCAACGCACACTTGCAAAGCAGTACGTACTGGTAGCGTTGCAATTTGTAACCTTGCATACACATCACTACCATGCGATGCAGAATAGTATACACCTCTTTTTGCAATGCTGCACATTCGTTTGCAAACGTGCATGGTGGGCGTGATTTTGCAGTCTTGTGTCGCGATCGCTCACTTGCAAACGCTGGTAGCGTGCGTTCCGAATAGCGATCAAGTCGGAATAACCCCAATAGAAACATAGAATTTGACGGCAGATAAGAACCGCTTGGCCCAACTAGTCTGCCCGTTTTTTTACCATATTTGATCTCAAACCTTATTTTATCCTTATTTTTTTGTTAGCATATCCTTATGTCTATCCCATGCATGTTTAAATTGCTATACTGTCTTAGGGGGTCATTCTGACCTGATTGCACGCTGTTGTTTTTTGCAGTGCAGCGATCAGCTCACTATTGTGCATGCACCGCAATGCGCAGGCGCGTCGTACGGGTACAAAACGAATCGTTGCTGGGCAATGGATTTAACGAAGAATCCATTTGCACAGCCGAATGCAAGAAGATTGACAGGAAGAAGGCGTTTATGGGTGTCAACTGACCGTTTTCAGGGAGTGGTTGGAAAAATGCAGGCGTGTCTAAGCATTTGCAGGGCGGGTGTCTGACGTCAATTCCGGTACCGGACAGGCTGAAGTGATCACAGACCTACTCAGAAACTGCACAAACTGTTTTTGTACTGATCGGCTGCACAGGCGTACGCACACTTGCAAAGCTAAAATACACTCCCCTGTGGGCAGCGACTATGCATTCGCACGGCTGCTAAAAAAAGCTAGTGAGCGATCAACTCGGAATGACCGCCTTAGTCTCTATCACCTCTGATGGGAGGCTATTCCACTTGTCTACTACCCTTTCTGTGAAGTAATTTTCCTCAAATTTCCCCTGAACCTCCCTCCTCCAGTCACAGGCCATGTCCTCATATCCTATTGCTTCTCTTCATTTGGAGAATGTTTCCCTCCTAAACTTTGTTAAAATCCTTGATATATTTACAAGTTTCTATCATGTCCCCCCAGTGGCGTTACAAGGCGGGTGCGGGGGGTGCGGCCCGCACCCGGGTGTGACACCTGGAGGGGGTGACACCAAATGTCAGCTCCTCCGCAGTGACAGGAGCCAGGTGCTGCAGTGTGAAATTCCGCTACAGCACCCGGCTCCTGTCATAGCAGAGGAGCCGACCGCACACTGAGACCGTCTCTGGGGGAAGCCCAGCATCTCCGGAGATGCTGGGCACGCCCCCAGAGTGACGATCCCGGTATCCCCGCGAAGCCACGCCCCCTAGCTGTAAGGCCACGCCCCCTTTTTCCCGCGATCGCGGCAGTACATCAGGGGTGCGCACCGGGTGTCACCACACCTGGTGACGCCTCTGTGTCCCCCCTTTCCCTTCTCTGCTCCAAACTATACATATTAAGATTTTTTGTCTTTCTGGGTATGTTTTGTGATGTAGGCAATTACAATACAGTATAGTACATGAAACTTTCAATTACATCCCCACACATGCTGAACAGTATCCTCACCTCTTCAGTACAGTATCAATGGCTGTTCTCCTATAGACTGTAAGCTTGCGAGCAGGGCCTCCCCACCTCCATGACTGTCTGTTATTACCCACTACTGTACATACAGTTCTGTTACTACCGTAAGTAAAACACAACAAAGTAAATATTAACCCCACACACACTCACACACCAACTACTGTAGCCCCCCAAAAGCTAAAATATACATTCAGTAGAGTGCATTGTTTACACTGTCTACAGTACTGTATTTTTACTTCCAAATTGTACTGGACTAAATGTACTTTCTGGGTGCGTTGTGGTAGGGAACGGAGGCTACTGCTCCTCCTCCTCAGATGCCTGTGCCAGTGTAGGGCCTGTGAAGACAAATATTCCATGAAATACTCTTTTCGACACAATTTCTGTGCTGAATATAAAAAAAAAATTGAGTCAGGTTGGAGAAGGGGAGATTTCACACACAGAGGCGAAAAAGGTTCTTCACAGTAAGGACAATACATGTTTTGAATTCCCTGCCTGAGAGAGTAGTAAAGGTGGACTCGGTAAATACTTTTAAGAATGGGCTAGATAAATTCCTAATGGATAAATATATACAGGATTATGGTGGATGGATTGCGCACTATAGTCAAAAAAAGAGAAATAAAAACACCAGCCGACATTCACAACAGATACAATTAGTACTAAAGATAATACAGCGTAGGAGACCACAGCTTGAACTCAATGGGCAAATTATCTTCTTTCAGCCTCAGAAACTATGTTACTACAGTATGTTACAGTACAGAACAGTACTGTAGATTACTGTACTTACTGCACTGGGGGTCCTCCTCCACCTCCTCCTCTACCGCCATGTCAACAATTTCTGTGTTGAATATAAAAAAATATTATAACCCAAAAACTAAAAAGTTAAATTTTACGTATTGTACAGTACTTTACAGTAGTACAGTGCTACAAGAAGTAGAGTAGAAGAGGCAGAGAGACATTCATAACAGGAGCAGAATGACTGTCCATTGGTAGGGGACGTACAGTACTGTATCTGTATTTCAAATACCGGCTGTCGGTATCCAGGCATTCAGAATGCCAAGGCTGGAATCAGGGGGTAGTGGAGGAGGGTTAGGATACCATATCTCGCCCTGTTGGAATTGCTCTAATCAGAATGTCGCTGTCAGTCACCTGAATGTCGCTGTCAGTCACCGCTGGAATCCTGACTGCTGGTCACGCGAACCAAACCCATTGGTATAACACAATGTACAGTACAGTACAGTACTGTAGATTACTTACCAAGTTAAGGAGAATGCTTCTTCTCCTCCTGTTCTTCCTACTCCTCCTCCTCCCTCCTCCTCCTCCTCCTCCTCCTCCTCCTCCTCCTCATCGTTGTCAATGATAATGACTGAGTGGATGATAAAAAAAGATTATAAACAAAATAGAGTACAGTTACTACAAAATTGCAAGTAGTTTACAGTAGTACAGTGCTACAGGAGACAGAGAGACATTCATAATTGGAGCAGAATGACTGTCCATTGGTAGTGGATGTACAGTACTATACTATACCTGTATTTAAAATACCGGCTGTTGTGATCCCGGCATTCAGAATGATGAGGCCGGAATCAGAGTATGATTGGAGGGTTAGGGTAGTGGAGGGGGGTTAGGATGCAGAATTTTGGGCACCATATTACAAAAAGGATATTGTGGAACTAGAAAAGGTTCAGAGGCGGGCGACCAAACTGATCAAGGGGATAGAGACGCTGGAATATGAGGAAAGGCTTGCTAGGCTAGGCATGTTTACATTGGAAAAGAGGAGAGTAAAAGGGGACATGATTAACATTTACAAATATATACAGTAAGGGGACAATACATAGAGCTTGCGGGGGGATCTGTTTTTGATAAGACTGACACAGAGGAAATGTGGACATCCGCTCAGATTGGAGGAGAGGAGATTTCGCACACAGGCAAAAAGGGTTCTTCACAGTAAGGACAATACATGTTTGGAATTCCCCGCCTGAGAGAGTAGTAAAGGCGGACTCATCAATACTTTTAAGAGTGGCCTAGATAAATTCCTACTGTACTTACTACACTGGGGCTCCTCCTCCTCCTCTGGAATGATATTTGTGTTGAATATAAAAAAAATATTCTAAACAAAAAGTCAAATTTTACATTGTTATTTACATTACTATTGTACTACAGTATTGTGCAGTACTTTACAGTAGTACAGTGCTACAGGAAGAAGAGTACAGGAGACAGAGAGTCATTCATAGTAGGAACTTTAAAATGGGATACAACTGGCAAGGGTTAGCGTTAGTACATTTATCAACTATACTCTTTTTTTTTTTTTTAAAGAACTGATTTTTATTGAGGTTTTCCAAATACATGAAATATGCGTTTGACAATAAAACATCAACATCTTAATCATAATGTGACGATCTTTAGGAGAAAAGGATCGCTTGAAGAATGGAACATTACAAGAATATCAAGTCAAACGACAATATGCAGTAGGATAATATGAAGATATAGTTAGGGGGGAGGGGGGGGGAAAGGTCAGGGTAGGGGGGGGGGGCTGTCCGCCCATCCAAGCCAGAAATACCATGTTAGGGTAGAATCATGCATAAATAACCATACATCATTATACCTAGATTTTAATCAAGTTATTGTAACTAAACTGGTATAATATTACATTATTAAATAAGGTGGCAGGTTAGGTATGTATATTATACAGAAAGACAAGAGAGAAGCAGAAATCTGTAAGATTGACGAGAAGATAAAGAGAGGGATAGGAAAAGGAGAAGAAGGAAGCCAGGTTATCTGGACAGTGTCCACTGATAGTTTTCAAAAGCTGCATTTATTGTGGATTGAGTGGTCTAGTCTAAAGTAGTCATATAAGGGCCCCATTTTTTGTTGAACCCGGCAAGGCCAGAGGGACCCATAAGGAGAGTGGACCTTCGGTCAAAATACAAATATTGTAACATAGTTTTCAGAACTTCGGCTAAGGAGGGGGTCGATCTGACAACCCAGTGTTTCAGAATTGCTTTTTTGGCTATGTAAATAGCATGGTCAGCATAGGGAAAAGTAGGCAAATTTCTTTCCTCGATCTCCATATAGAAAAATTTATGCAGAGACATGCCAACGGATCGGGTCTTAATGTCGTGTGGAAATGGGTGTTTATAAACACAAATAGTTTATTCCAAAAGCGTTGGATCCTTGTACAGCTCTATAGGCAATGGTAGAAAGAGGCTCTAGCTCCTTTGCATTTAGGGCATCTGTTGGGGATTGCAGGATCACTGGGTATCTGTTCATAAGGAGGCAAGTATGCTCTGTGGATGGATTTTATATGTACCTCTTGAAGGTACGCAGAACTAAGAATTGACATGGTCCGGTGATGGTGGTCTATGAGGAGATCATAGGAGGTCATACTAGGAATGTCTGTTTGCCAGGAGGCAACCATTCTGGGAATGTATGGCATGGATGGGATATTAACAATGAGTGAGTAGATTTATTTTAGTTTATAGGGATGTGACTCCCAGTGCTTTAGAATCTTTGCTAGTGGGGAGGAGGGAGGCGAGAGGATAGAGTCGAGGCGTAATGAATGGAGGTAATGTCTCACTTGTAGATACATATAGAAATGGGAGGACGGAATAGAGTACCTGTCTCTTAGTGTTGTAAATTGAGCAATATGGCCACCCGGGTCGAAGACCTGTGAAGCGGAGCACAGCCCCCTCTCCCGCCATCGGATAAAGAGAGCATTGTTAAGGGAAGGAGGAAAAGAAGGGTTTCCCCAGCTTAAGTACGTGTCTCGAAATAGAGGGTGATGTAGGATTGGTGGAGGTATGTCAGCTTTTTTGGTGTGTAGGAGAGCGCATGGCGAGTAAGGTCGAAAAGCATCAGTATCTAGAGCCAAGTCAGTATACATGCTTTTTCCCAAAAGCCAGTCTGCTGCATATCTGAGAAAAATTGTAAGAGAGTAGGAAAGAAAGTCTGGGACACCCAGTCCACCCATTGACTTGTCCATTACTAGTTTTGCAAAGGCCACTTTTGGTTTCTTCCCATGCCATATGAATCGGGTCATAGCTTTGCGCAATACAGCGCCATCCGCTTCTCTGAGGCTAAATGGGAGAGATTGCATAATATAGAAAATTTTGGGAAATATTATAGATTTAAGGACTGCAATCCTCCCTAGCAATGAGAGCGGTAGGGTAGCCCAACCTTCTAGTTTAGAAAGCACGGCTTTAATGGCCGGTGTGAAATTTGTTTCATAGGTCCGTGAAATATCTCGTGTGATATTTACCCCTAGGTATTTAAAATGAGACTGAGTGATCGTAAAGGGTGATGCTTGAGTGAGAGAGGATAGTGTGGCGGGGGGAACGTGTATAGGAAGTAATTCTGATTTTGTGACATTGATCTTATAGCCAGCCGTTTCACCAAAGTCTGAAATCAAACGTAGGATTTCCGGGACTGACGTGAGAGGGTTCAAGACGAATAATAACATGTCGTCGGCAAACAGGGCGACTTTAAGCTCAGTGTTGCCGACAGATATGCCAGTAAAGGAAGGGGAGAGCCTAAGAGCTAATGCTAGAGGTTCTAGAGCGATGGCAAAGAGGAGTGGGGAGAGAGGGCATCCCTGTCTAGTGCCTTTTTCTATATAGAAGGGGTTGGAAAGGAAACCGTTGCAGGAAATTTGAGTGGCCGGGGACGTATACAGTGCGCGGATAGCTTTAATAAACGCATCGGGGAATTTAAATCATGACAAGGTTGCGTAGAGGTGTGGCCATTCGACGAGGTCGAAGGCCTTTTCCGCGTCTAAGGATATGATGGCATATCCTGAAGTGGACATGTCCCCATGACAGGAATGTAGGGCCGCTATTACTCTTCTCACATTGACCACCGAGTGTCTGCCTGCGATAAAGCCTGTCTGATCGGGGTGAACAATGTGGGGGAGTATGAGTTTCAGACGGTCGGCCAATATCTTGGCGAACAGTTTGTAATCTAGGTTTAGCAAAGATATTGGTCGATAGGAGCCTGGGTGGGATAGATCTCTGCCTGGTTTAGGGAGCAATTTGAGGAGTGCCGAATTAAAGTGTGGTGGGGGAGTCTTAGCTAGTAATAAGGAGTTGAAAATGTCTACCAGGATGGAGTCAAATTTGTGGGAGAGCAGTTTATAAAACTCTCCACTATAGCCGTCAGGACCTGGGGCCTTATTAGGTTTTAATTGTTTGATCGCTGATCGGACTTCAGTGATGGTGATCGGGGATAGAAGTTGAGATGTCATATCATCTGTAAGAGTAGGGTAAGGAAGTGCTTCCCAAAAGAATGGGGGGTTGAGAGAGTTAGCTATGGGAGTGGGGTGAGGGTGTGGTGGTTGAGAGCATGATGTCAGGGGATGTGAAGCAGGCGAAGGTGGTTGCGGGGTGTTTGGGAGGGAGGATGAGTATAGTTGGGAAAAGTAAGACTGCATAATGTGTGCAATCTGCTTGTTTGAGGAAGTTAGTGTGCCTTGCTGTGTGCGGAGAGGGTGAACCACTGCAGGTGAGAATGAGACACGAAGTAAGTTAGAGAGTAAGCGGCCAGACTTGTTCCCGAATTTGTGGAACTTGTAGTGGACAGAAAAAAGGTATTTATTTCCCATTTCGGAAATGTGTTCGTCAAAGTGGGTTTTAGTAAGTAAATATGCTTGCTTAGTAGCTGGTGAAGGTGCTTGTTTGTATGTCTGAAAGGCTGAAGTGAGAGCGTTCTGGAGTGTCAGATATTGCTTTGAGAAATTCTTGTTGGA
The DNA here is from genome assembly GCF_028390025.1 of Pseudophryne corroboree. Lineage (NCBI taxonomy): Eukaryota > Metazoa > Chordata > Amphibia > Anura > Myobatrachidae > Pseudophryne > Pseudophryne corroboree. The sequence goes on from NC_086451.1 coordinate 321,059,028, forward strand.
GGCTGCGGTAAAGGACATAGTCGCCCCTCTGAGTACTGCTTTCGCTGCCATCCAGAACAGAAAGGGATTCGTCTGGAGGTGTTCAGAATTGGTAGTGTAGTAATCGTCCCAAGCAGCCTCCAAGAAGGACTTGAATGTATCAGAATGGCAGAGTCTAGTTGGGAATTTCCATAGCCTAGTCGTGTCTCTGTCATCTGGGAAATGGATAGTCATTGAAATCATAGCATGGTCTGACAAAGAGATGGGGGCAATAGAGCAGTCTGTGACCTGAGGGAAAAGAGCATGAGAGATGAAGAAATAGTCGATGCGAGAGAGAGAGCCATGCGCCGCTGAGAGACAGGTGTATTCTCGTTCTGTTGGGTACAGGGCTCTCCATAGGTCAATAACCTGTAGGGTGGAGGTAAGAAGGGGGATGCCAACCTTAGGGAGGGGAGGGGGGGTCCCGCGGGTGTTTGATCTGTCTAATAGGGAGGAAGAGATCAGATTGAAATCCCCACCAATAATCAAATTGTCCCCCATGAAGGGGGTCAGGAGGGTAATCAAGCTCTGAAAGTATGACTTAGAATAGGGAGGGGGAATATATACATTAGCCAGCGTGAGCCTCTTGCCCAGTATATCCACCGAGACCACCACATATCTACCTGTATCGTCCGTAACGATGCGGTATACCTCATGAGTCAGATTGCGTTTTACCAGGATAACCACTCCTCTTGCCTTGGAGCTGTAGGAAGAAGATGCCAATACAGACCAACCCAGCATTCCTAGTTTAGCAGATTCAGAGGGAGTCAGGTGAGTTTCCTGGAGGAATGCCACGTCCACGTCAGATTTTTGTAAGAAAATCAAGATTTTCCTGCGTTTCGCTGGAGAGTTAATTCCTCCAACGTTCCAGGTTGCATAGCGTAGACTAGGCATCCCTGCAGGAAACAGGGAGAAAAAGAAACATCATCTTAAACCATAAAGAGACAAAAGGGGGAACTTTTAGTATAACAATGTCAAAGGGTATTATACATTCTGACCAGATTGTATATGGTAGGACAGCGCTCTCATGGAATGGAGTGAGGTACCAGGCAGTGAGGGAGGGGAGGGGTGTACGGGAGGGGAGATAGGGAGCATACATGAAAAAAGGCATACAAACGCTAGCATTTGATGCCAGACTTCCAAGCAATAGCACATAGAGTAACATGTCAAAAAGGACACACATCCAGCACGGAAGGGCGTGTCCGCCCCCGATCCTCAAAGTGCTTCAAGATACTAACGTGAAATTTTTTAACTGGGGCCCGTAGGTCCCGACAATGCGTTACACCTAAGAACATTGAGATAACATGTAATATAGAGAATATGAGAATATGAGCCACTAAGTATGAAGAAAAAAGAAATAGCGATATAAATTCTGAGAACAGTAAACAGACATGAAATCATGCAAAACTGTGAGAACTTAATGAGGTAATTTTAGAACATGGAGCACAGTTCTTCATTTAGCTGAGTCAGAGATGTCTGCATCCTTGGCCTGGGACAGCTCCTGGAGGTAAGCCAAAGCATCAGGCGGGGTGGAGAAGTCCTTAAATGAAGACCCGTCTTAAATGCGAAGCCTGGCAGGATATAACAGGCCAAATTTGCGCCCTTCAGTGACTAATTGAGAGCAAACAGGGGAAAAGGATTTCCTGGCCCGTGATAGTTCGGCGGAGTAATCTTGAAAGATATAAAGCTTATGACCTTCCCACGATAGGGATTTAGCTTTGCGAGAGGCTGACCATATCTCCATTTTGTGTAGGTAATTTAAGCAGCGAAACAGGGTAACACGGGGTCTCGGCCTGTTGGGGGTCGGAGTCGGGCCCACCCTATGGACCCTCTCTATTACCATGTCTTGGCAAACCGCCTCTATGCCTAAAAGCGAGGGTAGAGTGTTGCGGACAAAATGGGCCAAAGCGGGCCCCTTGATAGATTCTGGGAGGCCGACCAGCCTAATATTATTCCGACGCGATCTGTTTTCAATATCGTCTATCTTGTTCCACAGCTGGTAAGAGTCATTAGTGAGACGTTTCACGGTGTGTTGCAGGTCTCCTATATCGTGGGAGGCCACGCTGATCTGTTGTTCTGCGCTGGAAACCCTGTGGGTTAAGTGTTGTAGCTGGCTAGTAATATCAGCCACTGCTTTGGATAGGAGTGGGGTCATAGTAGCTGTAATGGCTGCCACCACCTCTGAGTAAGTTACAGGGGCATCGCAGCCCGCACTCACGTGTCCCCCAGGTCCTTCGGCCGCGGTTTTCTTGTGTAGGGGAGGTGCACTCTCTGCTGCAGAGTCTGCCTGTAAAGTCCCTGCGGCCCGCCGCTTCTCCTGGCGTGGAGGCTGCGGCTGCTGCTGCTGCTGGTCCATCTGGGGTTGCGGCGTCGGCGGGGTTAAAAAGCGGTCCATATCGGCTGTAGGGGTGCAAGGTCACTGCGGGAGGACTCCGGGCGCCAAACGAGGCTTTAAAAGCCTAGTAAAAGGTGTTTGTTGAGGAGCGGGGGACGGAGCTCAAAACGGAGCTCAGGTCTCCATGAAGCCGGAACCGGAAGTCCATCAACTATACTCTTATCGGATACCAATATGCCATTGTCTGTAGCCACTTTCTCCTCCACAATATACAGTGGTGGTGGTGCGGTTGCCATCATTTTCCTGCTAGGTTTGAAACCTGCTGCGTGAGCTAATTCTCTTTTCATATCACCCTCTTGTTGCCATAAGTTTAAACAATCTGTGTGTCTGACCCTTTGTTTTCGGGATTTTATCAGACATATCCTAATCCTTAATTTCTGCAATACCTCTGGTTCAAAACTGCCTACCTTAGGGAATGGTTCCCTATTTTCCGCAGTCATACGTTCCCATTCATTGCATAAAACTTCTGTGTGTGGTCCATGCTTCTCACACATTATGAACCTCGCTGACCCCCTGGGCCGCGGTATGTCAACCTGAACCCTGGTTGAACGTCCCTTACTTGAGCAACTGGCCCCCATAATTTGTGGGTATTGCCCTTTCGGCTAATCCTACAAAAAAACAAAATACTCAATATAAGGCAACGGTGAAAGTTCTCCGAGCGCTCTTCACCCGCTCACCGCCCAGGTTGGCCAGTACTACCATACACTGTCAATAGCGAAGGCAATGTACCCAACTTAGGGCCCCTATGTAACCTCTATTTACTGAAAGTTTTTAGGAATAACTTACCCTTTCCAGTAAATATAGGCCATTGGAGATTTCCTGAGAGAGGCCAGCGAAAACGCCCTAAACCTTTATTATACACAAATCACACTTGCGTATGCTATATACAGCGCTAATGATACCGCGATTTTACGCAAAGCTCGTAAAAAGGGTATCACGTTGCGCTAAATATTGCACCCACGAACGCTCGGTCCAATCGCACAGCGTATAGGTACTTGTTACTTATCCGCCGTATGACCACTGGAATCGAATCACAAGCTGCGAAAACTCAGCCGGAGCGTATAAAAAAAACTAAATGGGTAAACCTTGCTAACCCCCTGGGCCGCGGTACTGTAACACAATTGCCTACCTTGCTCCTTTGTACTTAAATCTATATTAACATGAGTCAGCTGCCTCACGCCACCAAGTCTCCATTCACTTGATGTACCACTCGACGGGATCCCGAATTCCTGGGGTCCACTACGTTCTTTGTTACGTTCGCTCACTCACGTTCGGTCACTCAAATACACTTTGGTTTTTCTGTACAGAATATTATCTTTCATTCAGATAAACAGCTTTACTCCCAGAGGCAATACAGTAAAAAAGGTTTTATAAAAAAATAAATCTTGGAAACCGAGCAGTTTGTGCTGATGTAGCGTGACTACTGTACTGCCCCTAAACTAAAAGATACTATTGTGTAATTTGTACTTAGCGGTCATACCCTTACGCACGTTGCGTAAACACGCGACCGTGCGTATGTCTTTACGTTGCGTACGCAGTCCCGTACTTTGTCTGAGACACGTGTACAAAAACCGTACGACCGCAATAGTACAAATCCCACACTTCTATAAATGTAAGCGATATTACCTATAATCGCTCACTTAACACAACACAGTTTCTTTCTGTATAAACATTTTTAACTAGGCCAGACTGTGTTTGTGTTTTACGTTTACTTCCTTAATATTTATTCTATATTTTTAACTAAATAGCAACAAATTTCTCTGTTTTTTTTTTACACAGGTCTAAATGAATCTAATAATCAGTACTTATGGCAACAATGTGAGCAGGTATACAGAGTACAGGTGTACGCTTGTGTTGTGTGCGCATTTGGCGCCAAACAGAAATTCACAGACTTTTTAAATAGCTTTGCGTATTTATTTTACGGTTCCCACCAGCATACCTACAAACCATGCAGAGCAGACGCCATCTAATCAGCAATAAAATAGGGTTTCCAGTGAATCCACCGGACAGAAAAAGGTTTACGTAGGATACCTGTCCGCCCTTTGCTGATAGATAAAGTCTGCTTTAACCTGCTAGGCTGCGGATATGTGGAAAAACCAGACGATGCCCCCAATTGATAATGTCGATTTTATCTTAAAACATAAAGCTATACCTTTAAACACTCTTTTACCATGGAGCCGCTGCGGCCGCTAAACTTAGTACACACGCTACGTACTTTATACACTGTATCACTGTACGGACTTTGCGTACAAACGCTGCGCTGGGGTACAAAGTACACACAGCGCGTACACACCCAATTAATACACTTTTAAACCTTATACAGTTAGGCAATGTAATACACTTTAAACCTTAGCAGGGAAAAGAGGACACAACACCGATTTGTAGTTAATCACTGCGTTCCGACACCACAGAGTAATATTTCTGAAAAGGGGGTTAACAATACAAATTATGCACTACAATACAACAGAGTAAATGGCTACAGTCAATGTACATACGTGAGAATATTCGCGTGCGCTTCCCGGTCTGGTCCTCCGCTATCAGGTTGATAGCGTTGAGAGTCTTGTGCCCGGCCAGGCTGCAACAGGCTTTTTATACAATACTTCCAAAAGCAATACAATGGATACTGTAATCCCTTTGTCCATTGGACACAGGGATGCACCTTTACAGTACAGGAGAGGTCATAGTTTGATTTGAAACGGTGGGCGATGTCTTTCTCAACTGCTCTTGTGGGTGGTTTCCTCTGGATTCCCGCCGCATACATAATATACAGTAAATACAGTTTATATCTATATTCTGCTTCAGCATCTAACTATCCGCAGGAACATGCGATCTTCCGCAAACCAACACCGGAATGTTTCCCTTAAAATACCCTACAGCTGGATACCAAATACCACCTTATAACCAAAGTCTGTCCCCTCCTATCCTGTAAAGGTGAATCCCCTTGTTCTGGAATCATTTAAATTGTTGATACTTTCTGATGTGGTGCAGGGGGACTACGTGTACAATGTGCACTATTTGGATTAAATATGAAATGTTTTGATAGCTCTCCATGCGTTCACAAACTACACCGTAAATACCCATACCACGCGCAGGACAACGGGAGCGACCATATACGCAAATTGCGAATATGTGCACGCACGGCGGAACAAGTGCACGCGCAGTGGGCATGTGTGTGTATTTTGTGCGTGATGTGTGCTTTGCAATATTTTTCGACTTTGACACATTAAATAAATCCCTAGTGAGGCCACATCTTGAATACTGTGCACAATTTTGGGCACCATACTACAAAATGGATATCCTGGAACTAAAAAGGTTCAGAGGTGGGTGACCAAAGTTATCAAGGGGATAGAGATGCTGGAATACAAATGAACGGCTTGCTAGGCTAGACATGTTTACAATGAAAAAGAGGAGATTAAGAGGGGACATGATTAACATTAACAAATATATAAGGGGACAATACACAGAGCTTGAGGAGGATCTGTTTTTGATAAGATCGACACAGAGGAAATGTGGACATCCGCTCAGGTTGGAGGAGAGGAGATTTCGAACACAGAGCCGAAAAGGGTTCTTCACAGTAAGGACAATACGAGTTTGGAATTTCCTGCCTGAGGCGGACTCAGTCAATACTTTTAAGATTGGGCTAGATAGATTCTTACTGTACTTACTACACTGGGGCTCCTCCTCCGCCTCTGTATTGATAACTAGGTGGTCTGTGTGAAAAAGAGAACAAGTATTGTAGTGATGTGCACCGGACATTTTTCGGGTTTTGTGTTTTGGTTTTGGATTTGGTTCCGCGTCCGTGTTTTGGATTCGGACGCGTTTTGGCAAAACCTCCCTGAAATTTTTTTGTCGGATTCGGGTGTGTTTTGGATTCTGGTGTTTTTTCAGAAAAACCCGTCAAAAACAGCTGAAATCATAGAATTTGGGGGTCATTTTGATCCCATAGTATTATTAACCTCAATAACCATAATTTCCACTCATTTCCAGTCTATTCTGAACACCTCACACCTCACAATATTATTTTTAGTCCTAAAATTTGCACCGAGGTCGTTGGATGACTAAGCTAAGCGACCCAAGTGGCCGACACAAACACCTGGCCCATCTAGGAGTGGCACTGCAGTGTCAGACAGGATGGCACTTCAAAAAATAGTCCCCAAACAGCACATGGTGCAAAGAAAAAAAGAGGTGCACCAAGGTCGCTGTGTGACTAAGCTAAGCGACCCAAGTGGCCTACACAAACACCTGGCCCATCTAGGAGTGGCACTGCAGTGTCAGACAGGATGGCACTTCAAATAATAATAGTCCCAAAACAGCACATGATGCAAAGAAAAAAAGAGGTGCAATGAGGTAGCTGTGTGACTAAGCTAAGCGACTCAAGTGGCCGACACAAACACCTGGCCCATCTAGGAGTGGCACTGCAGTTTTCTAGCGAGAGGATGAGTACTTCCATCCTCATGTGAATCTGAACCACTAGCCATGAACATAGGCCAGGGCCTCTGCCGTTCCTTGCCACTCCGTGTCGTAAATGGCATATTGGCAAGTTTACGCTTCTCATCAGACGCTTTTAATTTAGATTTTTGGGTCATTTTACTGAACTTTTTATTTTTTTTATTTTACATGCTCTCTGCTATGACATTGGGCATCGGCCTTGGCAGACGACGTTGATGGCATTTCATCGTCTCGGCCATGACTAGTGGCAGCAGCTTCAGCACGAGGTGGAAGTGGATCTTGATCTTTCCCTATTTTACCCTCCACATTTTTGTTCTCCATTTTTTAATGTGTGGAATTATATGCAAGTAATATATCAATAGCAATGGCCTACTGTACCGTACTGCTATATATTATATACTGGTGGTCAGCAAAATTCTGCACTGTCCTCCTACTATATATACTGTGCACAACTAATATGCACCATAGGTATGGATGTATAGTATACTTGACAACACAGAAGTAGGTAGAGCAGTGGACTACTGTACCATACTGCTACATATTATATACTGGTGGTCAGCAAAATTATGCACTGTCCTCCTACTATATATACTGCGCACAACAACTAAAATGCACCACAGGCATGGATGTATAGTATACTTGGCGACACAGAGGTAGGTAGAGCAGTGGCCTACTGTACCATACTACTGTATAATATATACTGGTGGTCAGCAAAATTATGCACTGTCCTCCTACTATATATACTGCGCACAACAACTAAAATGCACCACAGGTATGGATGGATAGTATAATTGACGACACAGAGGTAGGTAGAGCAGTGGCCTACTGTACCGTACTGCTATATATTATATACTGGTGGTCAGCAAAATTATGCACTGTCCTCCTACTATATATACTGCGCACAACAACTAAAATGCACCACAGGTATGGATGGATAGTATACTTGATGACACAGAGGTAGGTAGAGCAGTGGACTACTGTACCGTACTGCTATATATTATATACTGGTGGTCAGCAAAATTATGTACTGTCCTCCTTCTATATATACTGCGCACAACAACTAAAATGCACCACAGGTATGGATGGATAGTATACTTGACGACACAGAGGTAGGTAGAGCAGTGGCCTACTTTACCGTACTGATATAATACTGGTGGTCACTGGTCAGCAAAATTCTGCACTGTCCTCCTACTATATACTACAATGCAGCACAGATATGGAGCGTTTTTCAGGCAGAGAACGTATAATACTGGTGGTCACTGGTCAGCAAAACTCTGCACTGTCCTCCTACTATATAATACTGGTGGTCCCCAGTCCCCACAATAAAGCACACTGAGCACAGATATTTGCAGCACACTGAGCACAGATATGGAGCGTTTTTCTGGCAGAGAATGTAGATATTTTCAGCACACTGAGCACAGATATTTGCAAGCACACTGAGCGCAGATATTTGCAGCACACTGAGCACAGATATTTGCAGCACACTGAACACAACTGAGAGAACGCTGCACACGTCCTCTCCCTATCATCTCCAATGCACGGGTGAAAATGGCGGCGATGCACGGCTCCTTATATAGAATACGAATCTCGCGAGAATATGACAGCGGGATGATGACATTCGGCGCGCTCGGGTTAACCGAGCAAGGCGGGAGGATCAGAGTCTGCCTCGGAACCGTGTAAAATGGGTGAAGTTCGGGGGGGAAGGGGGGTTCAGATCCTGAGGAACCGAACCCGCTCATCTCTAAAGTATTGGAAAATAAAAAAAATTCCAGTAATACTGTAGGAAAATAGTGTGTTTCTAACAATAATAATGATTACCACTGATGGAGCTCCCTTCATCCTATGCTCCTGGAAGGGTGGGGCATGAGGTGCTGTGGAAAAATAACACTGTAATCTAAGCTACAGTACAATGAAATACAGTACTGTAAATAATGAAAACAAAAAGAAAAGCATAAAATATCATATGATATCGCTGGCATTCAGGATGCCGACGCTCAGTTCCCCCGACGGCGGCATCCTGATTGCAAAAATACCGAATATGAAAATCCCGACAGGTTCGTTAAATACTGTATAGTGTACTGCTCTAACACAAAATCTCCCCTCCTGCAGCCTAAACCTCCTCCTTGGTGCTTAACCCTAAGTGCCCCCTGTTGATGCCTAAACCTAACGCTCCCTTCCCTGGCTGTACAGTGTATACAGTACTCACTTCATCTGGCATCCTTAGGATCAGGATCCTGTCTGTTGGGATCCCGACAGGGGTTCGTTAAGTACCGTATAGACCCCAGTGTTGAAAGTAGGGTGGTTCGGAGTGGTATGGAGGAGGACCATTAAGAAATTTGGTGGTGGTACACAGTACCATCAGCTTTCCACTGGGGCATAATTTATAAGGGGCATTTTTGTCTGTGGGACATAAAATTGTGTCAGTGGCGTAACTGTGCTTGGCATAATACAGTATGTATTAGGCATTACGGTGTGTGGTATAATTCGTAAGGCATTACATTGTGTGGCATAATGGTCATTACGGTGTGTGGCATAATGCATAAAGGGCATTACTGTGTGTGGCATAATGTGGCCCTGCCCCTATTGTCAAGTAGCAACTTCCCTAGTTTTGTGTGACCACGCCTCCTCATGACACATGACCACACCCATTTTAACTATCAGTACCACTAAGAAAAAAATTATATTTGCACCACTGATAGTAACCCCCTCCCTTCTAACCCAAAAGCCCCCCTCCTGCAGCCTAAACCTAGCCCTCCATCTTTGTGCTTAACCCTAAGTGCCCCCTGGTGGTGCCTAAACCTACTGTATCTCTCCCTTCCCTGGTTGCAGTGCATACTCACTTCAACCGGCATCCTAATGATCAGTATCCTGTCTGTCGGGATCACAGTGCCAGTCTCCCACCCAATTCGAGCCATCATCGCCGCCATTTTCAGTAGTGTGTGGATTCTGGCACCAGGATCTCAACCTCTGGGATCCCAAGTCATGAAAGTTGCACTAGAATTCTCGTTAAACAATACAACAAGGAAGTGATGCAGAAATCAGAGATTAGTGTGCTTACCTGCTGAGCTGGGGCCTGGCACCTCCTCATCTTCCTCCTCCTGAGCCTGTGATGGCTGCAGATGGGCTGGTGGCAGTGATACTGTGAAAAAAAATAACAGTACCATAGGTGAAGCTGTCAATTTGTAACATGTACTGTACAGTATCCAGGACACATGTACAGTAGTGTAACAATGACAGTCGCACCAGAATTCTCGTTACACAATACCCCTGGGAAGCAAGGCAAAAATCAGAGAGTTGGGGCCTGGCAGTGCCTCCTCCTCTTCCTGGGCCTGTGGTGGGTGTGGGCGGGCAGGTGGCGGTGGTACTGTGGAAAAAAAAATAACAGTTCCGTAAGTGATGCTGCAGTGTATAAATTATACAGTATAAAATATACAGTACAGTATGTACAGTATAGTACAGTATATACAATATTTGTACAAGGCAATTTGTTGTGCTACAGTACTGTATATACAGTAAGAAACGGTTAATAAATATATAGAATATACAGTGCAGTATATACAGTAAGGTATACAGTATATATATTTTCTTCTACAGTGTACTGTACATACAGTGCAATATACAGTAAATATAGTACAGTATCTCTTTTATATGCCGGCCAGCATTGAGAATCCTTAGGAGGCTGAGATGCTGCCCGGCTCCCCCTGCTCACCTCCCCCTGGCTCCGGCTGGGCGCACTGCACAGCGTGACATGAAGTCATGGCTGATGCTGCTCAGCCAGCCACCTGCCCAGCTGCTGGACCTCACTACCGCCCTTCACCTCCCGGCACCTCCCGACAGCTGGATCTCACAGGAAGTGTCCCACCCTCCCTCCCGTCAAAGATTGTGGTGAGTTATCTGGGCTGGTCAGGGCAGAAGGGGAGGGACACATTGAAAATACTGTATAAATAACAATTGTACAGTACTGTACTATACTTCACAATACTTACAAGCTTGGCGGCGGCACCTTTCCCGCATTTTTCGGCTATGTTCCGCCACTCCTGTACAAAAATATATACAGTATACAGTAATGGCATCCTACTGTACAGCACATTGACAGCATCTTTATGGCATCACAATCAATGGAATATTTACATTTTTAAATGTGACATTACACTATACAGTACAGTACACTTACAATATCTCTACAGAACAGTAATACACTGATTATATTAGTTGCAGGGTATTAGACAGAACACTACTGTACCTTTCTAGACATTGTGGCACACATTAGCATTGCCCTTATAAACATTATGACACACATCAACATGTGCCCTCATGCGGCCCTCCCACCCTTAACCATCTCAATACTGTACATTATAGTATACAGTAAATTGATTTCATGACAGATGATGCAGCACTCACCTGAATACATCTTACAGTATTCATGTCACGTCACAGTAGTGCAGTTTATTCATGTCACATCACAGTACTGCCCTTGACTCACGTTGTGTCACACAGTAAAGCACCTTATTCATGTTATTGTATGTCACAGTAGTAGTGCAGTATATTCACATTATGTCACAAAGTAGAGATCTGCCATAGTCATGGACCTTATAACACATTGTAATGCAAGAGTAATGCACCTTATAACACATCAGGCCACAATAATGTCCCTTAAGGTGGGTACACACTATTAGATATATCTGCAGATCAATTGATCTGCAGATATATCTATGGACGGATCGGGCAGTGTGCTGTGCATACACACAGCCCGATCCGTCAGGGGACTGACGTCATGAACTGGGCGGGCGGGCGCTCGCGCCCGCCCAGTTCACCTGTCAATCACCGCCGGCCGCCGCAGCATGTGTACGGGCGGTCGGACGACCGCCCCGTACACACACAGCGACGGGCCAATATATCGTTAGATATATTGGCTGTCGGCTGTGCTGCGCGGCCGACGCGATACGTCTGTGAACGACGGAGTTCACAGACGTATCGCCCGTACACACTGGCCGACGGTCCCGCGATGTATCGGCCGTTCAAGAGAACGGCCGATACATCGACCAGTGTGTACGGGCCCTTAGAATAAATTCTGCCACAGTAACATCCCTTACAAAACAATCTGACGAGGGGCGTTTCTACAGATGAGGGGGCCTGTGTACACCTCCGGGTGGTCCCCCTTCTCTGAACGGCGCTGTAGACTCTGGAAATGTGCCGGAGTCTACTGCACATGCGCAGGTCTCCGGAAACATGGCATCCGCCATGATCTGAAGACCAATTTGGCTACTGCGCTTGCGCGGCGATTTCTGCCACGGATGCTGCGCCCGCCACTGGACTCTGGTTAGGTAAGTATTTAAATGGGTGCAATGTGTGCGGTGTGGGCCCCCAGGACCCAGGGGCCCATGTGCACCACACACATTGCACCCATTATAGAAATGATTAATGAATCTGACACAGTAATGCCCTTAGAATACAATCTGCCACAGTAATGCATTACTGTACAATACAGTGTACTATTTGAAACACAAATCTCCCTTAGAATACAATCTGCCACAGTAATGTCCTTAGAATACTATCTGAAAAACAAATGTCCATTAGAACACAATCTGCACCATGAATGCCCTTAGAACACAGTAACCTCACCATAGAGCACCTGACTGTCATTTATAGTACATTAAGGCAAACAGTAATGCTGCTACAGTTGTAATACAGAAGATAGACATTAAAAAGATAGACAGTAATTTTATTTACAGTAAAAGGTAGAGATGAGCGGGTTCGGTTTCTCTGAATCCGAACCCGCCCGAACTTCATGGTTTTTTTCACGGGTCCGAGCAGACTCGGATCCTCCCGCCTTGCTCGGTTAACCCGAGCGCGCCCGAACGTCATCATGACGCTGTCGGATTCTCGCGAGACTCGGATTCTATATAAGGAGCCGCGCGTCGCCGCCATTTTCACACGTGCATTGAGATTGATAGGGAGAGGACGTGGCTGGCGTCCTCTCCATTTAGATTAGAAGAGAGAGAGAGAGAGAGAGATTGACCTGATTTACTGGAGCTTAGGAGTACTGTAGAAGTGTAGAGAGTGCAGAGTTTACTAGTGACTGACCACAGTGACCACCAGACAGTGCAGTTTTGTTTTATTTAATATATCCGTTCTCTGCCTGAAAAAAACGATACACACAGTGACTCAGTCACATACCATATCTGTGTGCACTGCTCAGCCCAGTGTGCTGCATCATCTATGTATATATATCTGACTGTGCTCAGCTCACACAGCTTATAATTGTGGGGGAGACTGGGGAGCACTGCAGTGCCAGTTATAGGTTATAGCAGGAGCCAGGAGTACATATTATATTAAAATTAAACAGTGCACACTTTTGCTGCAGGAGTGCCACTGCCAGTGTGACTGACCAGTGACCTGACCACACTGACCACCAGTATAGTTAGTAGTATACTATATTGTGATTGCCTGAAAAAGTTAAACACTCGTCGTGTGACTTCACTTGTGTGGTGTTTTTTTTTTTTATTCTATAAAAAACTCATTCTGCTGACAGACAGTGTCCAGCAGGTCCGTCATTATATAATATATACCTGTCCGGCTGCAGTAGTGATATATATATATTTTTTATATCATTATTTATCATCCAGTCGCAGCAGACACAGTACGGTAGTTCACGGCTGTAGCTACCTCTGTGTCGGCACTCGGCAGTCCATCCATAATTGTATACCACCTACCCGTGTTTTTTTTTTCTTTCTTCTTTATACATACATACTACTACATCTCTTTATCAACCAGTCTATATTAGCAGCAGACACAGTACAGTACGGTAGTCCACGGCTGTAGCTACCTCTGTGTCGGCACTCGGCAGTCCGTCCATAATTGTATACCACCTACCCGTGGTTTTTTTTCTTTCTTCTTTATACATACAAACTACTACATCTCTTTATCAACCAGTCTATATTAGCAGCAGACACAGTACAGTACGGTAGTCCACGGCTGTAGCTACCTCTGTGTCGGCACTCGGCAGTCCGTCCATAATTGTATACCACCTACCCGAGGTTTTTTTTTCTTTCTTCTTTATACATACATACTACTACATCTCTTTATCAACCAGTCTATATTAGCAGCAGACACAGTACAGTACGGTAGTCCACGGCTGTAGCTACCTCTGTGTCGGCACTCGGCAGTCCGTCCATAATTGTATACCACCTACCCGAGGTTTTTTTTTCTTTCTTCTTTATACATACATACTACTACATCTCTTTATCAACCAGTCTATATTAGCAGCAGACACAGTACAGTACGGTAGTCCACGGCTGTAGCTACCTCTGTGTCGGCACTCGGCAGTCCGTCCATAATTGTATACCACCTACCCGTGGTTTTTTTTTCTTTCTTCTTTATACATACATACTACTACATCTCTTTATCAACCAGTCTATATTAGCAGCAGACACAGTACAGTACGGTAGTCCACGGCTGTAGCTACCTCTGTGTCGGCACTCGGCAGTCCGTCCATAATTGTATACTAGTATCCATCCATCTCCATTGTTTACCTGAGGTGCCTTTTAGTTGTGCCTATTAAAATATGGAGAACAAAAATGTTGAGGTTCCAAAATTAGGGAAAGATCAAGATCCACTTCCACCTCGTGCTGAAGCTGCTGCCACTAGTCATGGCCGAGACGATGAAATGCCAGCAACGTCGTCTGCCAAGGCCGATGCCCAATGTCATAGTACAGAGCATGTCAAATCCAAAACACCAAATATCAGTAAAAAAAGGACTCCAAAACCTAAAATAAAATTGTCGGAGGAGAAGCGTAAACTTGCCAATATGCCATTTACCACACGGAGTGGCAAGGAACGGCTGAGGCCCTGGCCTATGTTCATGGCTAGTGGTTCAGCTTCACATGAGGATGGAGGCACTCAGCCTCTCGCTAGAAAAATGAAAAGACTCAAGCTGGCAAAAGCAGTAGCACCGCAAAGAACTGTGCGTTCTTCGAAATCCCAAATCCACAAGGAGAGTCCAATTGTGTCGGTTGCGATGCCTGACCTTCCCAACACTGGACGTGAAGAGCATGCGCCTTCCACCATTTGCACGCCCCCTGCAAGTGCTGGAAGGAGCACCCGCAGTCCAGTTCCTGATATTCAGATTGAAGATGTCAGTGTTGAAGTACACCAGGATGAGGAGGATATGGGTGTTGCTGGCGCTGGGGAGGAAATTGACCAGGAGGATTCTGATGGTGAGGTGGTTTGTTTAAGTCAGGCACCCGGGGAGACACCTGTTGTCCGTGGGAGGAATATGGCCGTTGACATGCCTGGTGAAAATACCAAAAAAATCAGCTCTTCGGTGTGGAACTATTTCAACAGAAATGCGGACAACAGGTGTCAAGCCGTGTGTTCCCTTTGTCAAGCTGTAATAAGTAGGGGTAAGGACGTTAACCACCTCGGAACATCCTCCCTTATACGTCACCTGCAGCGCATTCATAATAAGTCAGTGACAAGTTCAAAAACTTTGGGTGACAGCGGAAGCAGTCCACTGACCAGTAAATCCCTTCCTCTTGTAACCAAGCTCACGCAAACCACCCCACCAACTCCCTCAGTGTCAATTTCCTCCTTCCCCAGGAATGCCAATAGTCCTGCAGGCCATGTCACTGGCAATTCTGATGATTCCTCTCCTGCCTGGGATTCCTCCGATGCATCCTTGCGTGTAACGCCTACTGCTGCTGGCGCTGCTGTTGTTGCTGCTGGGAGTCGATGGTCATCCCAGAGGGGAAGTCGTAAGACCACTTTTACTACTTCCACCAAGCAATTGACTGTCCAACAGTCCTTTGCGAGGAAGATGAAATATCACAGCAGTCATCCTACTGCAAAGCGGATAACTGAGGCCTTGGCATCCTGGGTGGTGAGAAACGTGGTTCCGGTATCCATCATTACTGCAGAGCCAACTAGAGACTTGTTGGAGGTACTGTGTCCCCGGTACCAAATACCATCTAGGTTCCATTTCTCTAGGCAGGCGATACCGAAAATGTACACAGACCTCAGAAAAAGAGTCACCAGTGTCCTAAAAAATGCAGCTGTACCCAATGTCCACTTAACCACGGACATGTGGACAAGTGGAGCAGGGCAGGGTCAGGACTATATGACTGTGACAGCCCACTGGGTAGATGTATGGACTCCAGCCGCAAGAACAGCAGCGGCGGCACCAGTAGCAGCATCTCGCAAACGCCAACTCTTTCCTAGGCAGGCTACGCTTTGTATCACCGGTTTCCAGAATACGCACACAGCTGAAAACCTCTTACGGCAACTGAGGAAGATCATCGCGGAATAGCTTACCCCAATTGGACTCTCCTGTGGATTTGTGGCATCGGACAACGCCAGCAATATTGTGTGTGCATTAAATATGGGCAAATTCCAGCACGTCCCATGTTTTGCACATACCTTGAATTTGGTGGTGCAGAATTATTTAAAAAACGACAGGGGCGTGCAAGAGATGCTGTCGGTGGCCAGAAGAATTGCGGGACACTTTCGGCGTACAGGCACCACGTACAGAAGACTGGAGCACCGCCAAAAACTACTGAACCTGCCCTGCCATCATCTGAAGCAAGAAGTGGTAACGAGGTGGAATTCAACCCTCTACTGTATATGCTTCAGAGGTTGGAGGAGCAGCAAAAGGCCATTCAAGCCTATACAATTGAGCACGATATAGGAGGTGGAATGCACCTGTCTCAAGCGCAGTGGAGAATGATTTCAACGTTGTGCAAGGTTCTGCTGCCCTTTGAACTTGCCACACGTGAAGTCAGTTCAGACACTGCCAGCCTGAGTCAGGTCATTCCCCTCATCAGGCTTTTGCAGAAGAAGCTGGAGACATTGAAGGAGGAGCTAACACGGAGCGATTCCGCTAGGCATGTGGGACTTGTGGATGGAGCCCTTAATTCGCTTAACAAGGATTCACGGGTGGTCAATCTGTTGAAATCAGAGCACTACATTTTGGCCACCATGCTCGATCCTAGATTTAAAGCCTACCTTGGATCTCTCTTTCCGGCAGACACAAGTCTGCTGGGGTTGAAAGACCTGCTGGTGAGAAAATTGTCAAGTCAAGCGGAACGCGACCTGTCAACATCTCCTCCTTCACATTCTCCCGCAACTGGGGGTGCGAGGAAAAGGCTCAGAATTCCGAGCCCACCCGCTGGCGGTGATGCAGGGCAGTCTGGAGCGACTGCTGATGCTGACATCTGGTCCGGACTGAAGGACCTGACAACGATTACGGACATGTCGTCTACTGTCACTGCATATGATTCTCTCCCCATTGAAAGAATGGTGGAGGATTATATGAGTGACCGCATCCAAGTAGGCACGTCACACAGTCCATACTTATACTGGCAGGAAAAAGAGGCAATTTGGAGGCCCTTGCACAAACTGGCTTTATTCTACCTAAGTTGCCCTCCCACAAGTGTGTACTCCGAAAAAGTGTTTAGTGCCGCCGCTCACCTTGTCAGCAATCGGCGTACGAGGTTACATCCAGAAAATGTGGAGAAGATGATGTTCATTAAAATGAATTATAATCAATTCCTCCGCGGAGACATTGACCAGCAGCAATTGCCTCCACAAAGTACACAGGGAGCTGAGATGGTGGATTCCAGTGGGGACGAATTGATAATCTGTGAGGAGGGGGATGTACACGGTGATATATCGGAGGATGATGATGAGGTGGACATCTTGCCTCTGTAGAGCCAGTTTGTGCAAGGAGAGATTAATTGCTTCTTTTTTTGGGGGGGTCCAAACCAACCCGTCATATCAGTCACAGTCGTGTGGCAGACCCTGTCACTGAAATGATGGGTTGGTTAAAGTGTGCATGTCCTGTTTTGTTTATACAACATAAGGGTGGGTGGGAGGGCCCAAGGACAATTCCATCTTGCACCTCTTTTTTCTTTTATTTTTCTTTGCGTCATGTGCTGTTTGGGGAGGGTTTTTTGGAAGGGACATCCTGCGTGACACTGCAGTGCCACTCCTAAATGGGCCCGGTGTTTGTGTCGGCCACTAGGGTCGCTTATCTTACTCACACAGTCAGCTACCTCATTGCGCCTCTTTTTTTCTTTGCGTCATGTGCTGTTTGGGGAGGGTTTTTTGGAAGGGCCATCCTGCGTGACACTGCAGTGCCACTCCTAGATGGGCCCGGTGTTTGTGTCGGCCACTAGGGTCGCTAATCTTACTCACACAGCTACCTCATTGCGCCTCTTTTTTTCTTTGCGTCATGTGCTGTTTGGGGAGGGATTTTTGGAAGGGACATCCTGCGTGACACTGCAGTGCCACTCCTAAATGGGCCCGGTGTTTGTGTCGGCCACTACGGTCGCTAATCTTACTCACACAGCTACCTCATTGCGCCTCTTTTTTTCTTTGCGTCATGTGCTGTTTGGGGAGGGTTTTTTGGAAGGGCCATCCTGCGTGACACTGCAGTGCCACTCCTAGATGGGCCCGGTGTTTGTGTCGGCCACTAGGGTCGCTAATCTTACTCACACAGCTACCTCATTGCGCCTCTTTTTTTCTTTGCGTCATGTGCTGTTTGGGGAGGGTTTTTTGGAAGGGACATCCTGCGTGACACTGCAGTGCCACTCCTAAATGGGCCCGGTGTTTGTGTCGGCCACTACGGTCGCTAATCTTACTCACACAGCTACCTCATTGCGCCTCTTTTTTTCTTTGCGTCATGTGCTGTTTGGGGAGGGTTTTTTGGAAGGGACATCCTACGTGACACTGCAGTGCCACTCCTAGATGGGCCCGGTGTTTGTGTCGGCCACTAGGGTCGCTAATCTTACTCACACAGCTACCTCATTGCGCCTCTTTTTTTCTTTGCGTCATGTGCTGTTTGGGGAGGGTTTTTTGGAAGGGACATCCTGCGTGACACTGCAGTGCCACTCCTAAATGGGCCCGGTGTTTGTGTCGGCCACTACGGTCGCTAATCTTACTCACACAGCTACCTCATTGCGCCTCTTTTTTTCTTTGCGTCATGTGCTGTTTGGGGAGGGTTTTTTGGAAGGGACATCCTACGTGACACTGCAGTGCCACTCCTAGATGGGCCCGGTGTTTGTGTCGGCCACTAGGGTCGCTAATCTTACTCACACAGCTACCTCATTGCGCCTCTTTTTTTCTTTGCGTCATGTGCTGTTTGGGGAGGGTTTTTTGGAAGGGACATCCTGCGTGACACTGCAGTGCCACTCCTAAATGGGCCCGGTGTTTGTGTCGGCCACTAGGGTCGCTAATCTTACTCACACAGCTACCTCATTGCGCCTCTTTTTTTCTTTGCGTCATGTGCTGTTTGGGGAGGGTTTTTTGGAAGGGACATCCTGCGTGACACTGCAGTGCCACTCCTAGATGGGCCAGGTGTTTGTGTCGGCCACTAGGGTCGCTTAGCTTAGTCATCCAGCGACCTCGGTGCAAATTTTAGGACTAAAAATAATATTGTGAGGTGTGAGGTATTCAGAATAGACTGAAAATGAGTGGAAATTATGGTTTTTGAGGTTAATAATAATAGGGGATCAAAATGACCCACAAATTCTATGATTTAAGCTGTTTTTTAGGGTTTTTTGAAAAAAAACACCCGAATCCAAAACACACCCGAATCCGACAAAAAAAATTCGGTGAGGTTTTGCCAAAACGCGGTCGAACCCAAAACATGGCCGCGGAACCGAACCCAAAACCAAAACACAAAACCCGAAAAATTTCAGGCGCTCATCACTAGTAAAAGGTCGACAGTCAAAAGGGTCAACAGGGTCAAAAGGTCGACACTCAATGTTCGAAAACATTTCTTAAGCCCAATTTGTTGAAAAGCCTCCCCTCGCGGGCTTGCTTCGCTCGCTATACTTCAGGTGTGGTGGGTCGCTTCGCACGTCAAAACTTTACTAATGGTGATACAGTACTCTACAGTAGTTTGGGACATGGATAGTCAATTTGATTAAATGTGTTTGCTCACCATGCTTTGGCCTTGGTTACTAATGCTAATATTAACAAGGTTACTAATGGTAATAGTCTTTGACATGGATAGTAAATGCAGCAAAAGTTGGGAAAATGTAAAAATAAAAAACATTGTTGACCTTTTGACCCTCATGACATTTTGACCCTGTCAGCATTTGCACACTGTTTACCATTTGACTGGAAACCTACTGTAATGAATCTCAACCATTAGTGGACGACCTATTCACTGTAGACATTGTTTACTGTAGATCTACAGGTACAGTACATACTGTATAGACCGGAAGGCAGCTGGTCTCTAGGTCAACCACACTTACTTTAGGTCGACAATGTCTTGGTTGAACACTATTGGTCGATAGTAACTAGGTCGACAGGGTAAAAAGGTCGAGAGGGTCTCTAGGGCTACATGATCTAGGTCGACTGCCAAAAGTTCGACATTAGTTTTTCACTTTTTTTTTCTTTTTTTGAACTTTTTCATACTGTACAATCCACGTGGACTATGACTGATAATAGTAACCGAAGCATGGCGAGCAAAGTGAGCCATGTGAGGGGACATGGACACGGTGAGGGGACACGGTGCACTAATTGGGGTACCCGGTCACTGTATGTAGAATACGAAACCAAAAAATAAATAAAAAACTCATGTCAACCTTTTGACCTGTTGACCAAGAACATGTCAACCTAGAAACCATGTCGACCGAGAATCCCTGTCGACCTAGTAACTGTTCACCTATAGTGGTTGACCTAGACACTGTCAACCTAGCTGTGGTCGACCCTTCATACTGTACCTGCTGCAACAGCAGACCCTGTTTTATACAGCATCTGTAATTACAGTAACTTAAAGTACAATCATCTACTACTACTGTACTCACAGTTCCTGAGTCTCTGAAGGCGTCTAGGGGTCCTCCTCACGAGGTCACTACACCTCATCGACTTGTGCCGGTTGAAGGCCTCCCGTATAGTCCTCCTTGCCTGCCGGTAGGCTCTAAGCTTCTCCTCACTGCTGGCGAGCTCGGTCCCGCCAGCAAAGGAGGAGTCACAACTCTCCGGTGATGAAGGGCCTGTCACGGCGTGCTGCCATTGTCCCCTCAGCACTAGGAGTCAGAGATGTGCATCAGAGACGACGTGCATCAGAAGCAACGTGCATACCACGTTGTTTATCTAGCGGCCGTGATGCAGGATGTCAGTACAAATGAACTGGTTTATACTGTACGGTATTGTGTAAAACGGCAGACAGTTACAGTAGTTATGGAAACTGTTTTCCTGTGCGCATAATCATATTCAAACTTCCTGTTAGTTTTGATTATGCTGTAACATACGTAATGTACGGGATTTGGATGCTCATACAGTACAGTGTATCCCTAACGTCAGTGGACCATACAGTACAGTAGTTTGTAACACGTTCTATACTGTAGCTCTGGCTCTAACATGATTTGAATAATACAGCACTGACTTCCCCCTTCCCCTGGGAGCCTGCTAATTTCACAGACAGGGAGGGTGCTCTTGTGAAAATGGTACTGTAGCAGTGATTTCTTCTCATACAGTACAACACAGATTCTGTAATGCCAATGAACTACTGTACTATGTTGCTTGAACAGTTAGTTGTGTCTGTATACCCTAATTTATATTTATTGATATGTCTATGGTACCTCATGGCTGCTGTGTATTTTAAATAGCAGAATGTGATGCTCCTGTAGCTTTGTCTTGATTTATGTAAAATCTGTGTACACACTTCTATTGGATGTGCAGGTATATTACTATATATTATATTACTAGATTTTGTGTAGGGGACTTGGACGCTCATATTGGATGTTTCAGCAGATGAGAGAATTAATACTTTCGGCATAATATGGTATTTAGCCAACACCTCCCCCCACCCCCACCCCACTTCCCCCTCCCCCCTGTTCATTTCACAAACAGGGAGGGAGGTCAGTTTACAATAAATTTACAACACAGTACTAATGTATACAGTATGTAAATGAAGAGCTGATCAGAAGTGCAAATACAAGCTCTTGTGTCCCTTCTCATACAGTACAGCACAGATTCTCTAACGTCAATGAATTACAGTACAGTATTGCTCGAACACTTACTGTAGTTGCGTCTGCATACACTACTGTAATTTTATATTTATTGATATGTCTATGGGTGTATTTTAGATAGTGGAATTAAACGCTCATGAACCTTTGCCCTAATTTATGTAAATTATGTGTGCATGTTTCTATTGAATGTGAAGGTACTATTACAGTAGATGACACAAAAAAAAATAATAAAGTGTCAGAAAAAATATTATTTTTATTAATTGCTCATTCTACGGGACCTCATTGCCACTGTGTATACAGTATATTTTAACTAGTGTTAAAACTAGTGTTAAACTAGTGTTAACTAGTGTTAAAACGCTCCTTCAGCATTGCCCTGATTCATGCAATATCGATACCGTCACTCGCTCCATACAGTTGCTGTGGGCTTCTGTGAGGTGCTGGGTCACAAGCGGCATCCATTTCGTGAACCCACTCTGTGATTGAGTCTGGCCTGCTACTGTACTGTATGTGTACCGTACGGTGCATGGAACTCGCTTATCCACATAGCTGCTGTGTAAATAGCGGAATGTGACGATCCTGCAGCTTTGTCTTGAGTTATGTAAAATCTGTGTGCACACTTCTATTGAATGTGAAGGTATATTACTATAGATTACAAAAAATAACAATAAAGTGACTTAAAAAATAAACATGTATTCGCACTTTGGGAATCGAACCCGGGACTCTTAGCATGGGAAGCGGCACACCTCACCCCTCAGATACGACAGCTCATGATAGATGCACAAGCTCATGTGTAAATGTACTGTAAGCAGTGATCCCTTTGCATTGGTTTTTGTGTAGGGGTCTTGGACGCTCATATTGGACGCTTCAGCATACTGTATCCCTATTGTTAATGGACCATGGTTTGTAACATGTTCTACAGTATATCATGATTTGCGTCTGTATAAAGTACAGTATTGCTTTATTAACACATTTGCTGTGTCTGAGTCTGTATACACTTACACGCAAAGGACAAGTTTTTTAACACATTTTGTTAGCATCTCTATAAACCTTTTTTTCTTTACTCTCTCCGTCTGACCATTGGTCTATGTGTACAGTATGCAGTACGTTCATTCGTGACTGACCATTTGCCAGAGATTGTAGATCAATCTGCCACTATTCATTCTAAAGTACTGGATTAGTAGAGCATTAGCCACCCAGTGGTGGAGATGTGTATTGCATGCTGAGTATGTAGTTGTGACTCAACGCGCCTGTCCGTGCATAAACTCAGCAACCTAAGCTATCGCTTAGGTGTGACTAAACCTCCGTTTAGGTGGAGAAACAGCCAAGATAACGGAGGCTCTATCTGTATGTGCTACCAAATCTGCCTCAGCCCTTTCTTGTGCCTGTTGGTTGGAGTACCCCCACAAATAGAAATGTATTATTTGCTGGAGAGGGCCAGATTTGCCTAGATGGCTTTCATTACCCCTGCAAATCTGTTCTGTGGCTACCTATTCCCTTTAGAGTTCTTAAAACTACTCACCTAAAGTTCCCTCATCAGGATTTCACCTTCATACTGTACATCGTGATGCAGCTAACATTTTTGATTGGCAAGTGGAAGGATATGTTCCATAGTTTTACCTTATACACTGCATTATTAAAAGAAACTATGTTGGTGTGAATGATCTGCATGAATATGCAGACAAGATATTAGTGATCCTGAGGCAACCTGATCACAAATCATAGGCCTGATTCTGAGAGAGCCAGACATTTTAAATGTGCGTCCTCAAACCCGCTGAAATATTAACACACTTAATCTTCAAGAACTTTCCACTTCACTCCAACAACTGCTTTCACCTATTTCTGCATTCACCTCCCCTGAGATGGCTGTATCACACCTTAATGAGACTCTAGAACTAGCCCTTGATGAAGTGGCTCCAGCTACCCATCACACTCCACATAGGCCTAGATGTCAACCATGGCTCTCCAAATTAACAAGGCAACTACAAAAACTCACACGAAAACTTGAACGTCAGTGGCGTAAATCTCGTATTTCAAGTGACTTCCTCACATGTAAAGACTGTCTACCATTCTTATAAAAATGCCCTGGACACTGCCAAACAAACATATTTCCAAACTCTTATCTCTACTCAAGCCTCTAACCCCAAACGACTCTTTAATACATTTAAATCACTTCTGAATCCTCCCACACCTACCCCACCAGCCACTATCAAGGAACAGGATCTTGCTTCCTACTTCAAGGAGAAGATTGATAAGATCCGAGATGAAATGGTGTGCTCTTCGGCAGCCAGTGACCTGCTCCGTTCTTTACCTGAACCCTCTGGCACTCTTTCTTCATTTGATACCACAAATGAAGATGAAGTATCATCACTCTTCTCATCCTGCTTCTCTACTACCTCTCCTCTTGATCCTTTACCCTCACAAATAAGTAAAGCTCTGTCTCTGGTGCTCATCCCCACCTTAACTAACATCTGAAATCTCTCTCTCTCCACTGGTATTTTTCCTTCACTCTTCAAGCATGCAGTGATTACTCCCATTTAAAAAAAACAAAATTCTGACCCTAATGCTCTCTCAAACTACCGTCCTATCTCTCAGCTCCCTTGTCTCTCTAAGCTACTTGAGAGACTTGCCTACACTCGACTCACACACTTTCTTAACTCATACACTTTGTTGGACCCACTTCAGTCAGGCTTCCGTTCCCAACATTCCACAGAGACAGCACTGACTAAAGTGGTTAATGATTTGGTCACTACTAAGTCTAAAGGCCACTACTCACTACTTATTCTTCTAGATCTATCTGCTGCCTTTGACACTGTAGACCACTCTCTTCTCATACAGACACTACAATCCCTAGGTCTTAAAGACACAGCCCTTTCTTGGTTCCTATCCTACCTATCTAATCGCTCCTTCAGTGTTCGCTTCTCTGAATCTACCTCCTCTTCGCTACCTCTTTCAGTTGGAGTACCGCAAGGCTCAGTCTTGGGTCCTCTGCTTTTCCCTATCTATACCTCATCTCTTGGTAAACTAATCAGCTCTTTTGGTTTTCAGTATCATCTGTACGCAGATGATACTCAAATCTACCTATCCTCCCCTGACTTGTCCCTATCTGTACTGGACCGTGTCACTGAATGCCTTTCTGCCATTTCATCCTGGATGACATCTCGCCACCTCAAACTGAATATTTCAAAGACAGAGTTAATTATATTTCCACCGGCCAGTAGTAGGTACCAACCTGATAACTCTATCATTGTTGAAATCTTGACTATCTACCCTACCCCACAAGCTCGCTGCCTAGGTGTCATCCTTGACTTGATCTGTCCTTTGTTCCCCACATTCAATCTGTCTCAAGATCATGTTACATGCATCTAAAAAACATATCCAAAATACGACCATACCTTACACAAGACACTGCTAAAACTCTAATCCACGCTCTCATTATCTCCCGCATTGATTATTGCAATAGTCTCCTAACTGGTCTTCCCAAAATGAGACTCTCACCACTACAATCCATTCTGAATGCAGCGACGAGGCTTATCTTCCTCGCTAGACGTTCATCGTCTACAGATCCACTCTGTCAGTCCCTCCATTGGTTACATGTACTCTACCGCATTCAATATAAAATACTTTTACTCACACACAAGGCCATTAACCAAACTACACCAACGTACATCACTTCGCTTATCTCAAAATATCTCCCAACCCGACCTCTTCGCTCTTCACAAGACCTGCGTCTCTCATCCACACTCATTACTTGCTCCCACTCACGATTGCAGGACTTTCATCGGGCTGCACCCACTCTGTGGAATGCCCTACCACACACAATAAGACTCTCCTCTAGTCTCCAAACCTTCAAGCGTTCCCTGAAAACTCACCTCTTTAGGCAAGCATATCAAATTCCAGAACTGCCCACATAACTTTCATAAACCTTCCTATCAAATTGCATCCACTCTGTACAGTCCACACATATCCTCACATGTCTTCTCATTCTATGCAATAGATAGCACCTTTCCTTGTGTACACATGCCTATTTCCCTAGAGATTGTAAGCTTGCGAGCAGGGCCTTCCTACCTCTATGACTGTTTATCACCCAGTTTGTTATTGTTATTTCAAATTGTAAAATGCAACGGAATTTGCTGAGCTATATAAGAAACTGTTAATAAATAAATAAATAAATAAATAAATAATGTATTGCATGTGTGAAATGAAATACATATATTTGTCAAATGCAAATGGTTCACTTGGTTATGCCCTTGTCAGCATAATCAGTGTCTTCTTGCAAGTACCCTATACTATATATAAAAGATATACCAGGAAATGGGCATATTTTTGCATATGTACACCTCTTCATATCCAACATTCTTACTAAGCTATACCTACTATGTGAAAGCACATCACTAACAGCTAGATATTCCTCCCTGGTCATACATTTTCATGGAAAATACTCTAATATGGCAATTCGAATGCCGATCGAGCCGCATTTACACACAAAATATAGGCACGCCGCATATAATTTTAAGAAGAGGAAATTACACTAGGCGCAAATGATCACTAATTAAATATTTTAACAAGTTCAGATGAATTAGCTTGTGTTTTTGCTGAACCTTAATATGCAAAACTGTCTTTGCAAATACCAAATAACACAACAAAAGTTCCAATAGATTCATTATTAGCAGGAGTGCCAGAATGTTTTCAGGTTGGCACCGAAAAACATACATATTGACGCTCCCCCCAATCCCCACCCCCAGTGTGGGGGAGCGCTTAATTCAAATACCTGCGGTGACCTGTTTTTAAAAAAAAGTCTGCTGCCGCACAGCCGAGGCAAGCTATGCTGTTTGCTGTCCAAGCCAGCTCTTCACTGATGCATTTCTGGGAGAAGGCGTGGCCATGATGAGCCTGCTGGAACATCCCCCCCTCCTCCCAATAATGCATCAGTGAAGAGCCGGCTTGGACAGCGCATAGCATAGCACGCTGCGGCTGTGCAGCAGCAGACTTTAAAAAAAAAACAGGTCACCACAGGTATCAGAGGTAAGCGCTCCTCCTCACCAGCGCCTGTGCCTGTCATATTTTTGGGGGGAATGATGCCCCCTTGCCCCTACCCCCATTCCGACACCACTGATTATTAGTAAGGTGCGCAAGAATACAAATGGTTTCATATCCAAATAAAATGTATTATCACAATTACGACCACAGATAAAAAATATTTAGGCAACAACAAAAGATCTGTAACAGATCAATATATTATCAGAAAAACGTTAAAGGTGTGTACACACAGTGAGATTCGGGCTAAGCCCGATTCTCACTATGAAACAGGGGCTAGGTTGGCATCGCAAGCACATGAGTGTGCTTGCAATACTGACTATGTGCGATTTTAGCTAAGTGTCAATTTTGACTATCTTTTATTAGTGATGAGCGGGTTCGGTTCCTCGGAAACCGAACCCCCCCCGAACTTCACCCATTTTACACGGGTCCGAGGCATACTCGGATTCTCCCGTATGGCTCGGTTAACCCGAGCGCGCCCGAACGTCATCATCCCGCTGTCGGATTCTCGCGAGATTCGTATTCTATATAAGCAGCCGCGTGTCGCCGCCATTTTCACTCGTGCATTGGAAATGTTAGGGAGAGGACGCAGCTGGCGTCCTCTCCGTTTATTGTTGTACTTGATTGATTGTGCTTTATTGCTTAATTGTGGGGAGGACTGGGGAGCAGCTGTATAATATAGGAGGAGTACAGTGCAGAGTTTTGCTGATCAGTGACCACCAGTTTTATCCGTTCTCTGCCTGAAAAAAACGCTCCTTATCTGTGCTCAGTGTGCTGCATATATTGCTCACACTGCTTAATTGTGGGGACTGGGGAGCAGCTGTATATATAGCAGGAGTACAGTGCAGAGTTTTGCTGACAGTGACCACCAGTATACGTTGTCTGCCTGAAAAACAATCCATATCTGTGCTCAGTGTGCTGCTTTATTGTGGGGACTGAGGACCACCGGTATAATATTACATAGGAGGAGTAGCACAGTGCAGAGTTTTGCTGACCAGTGACCACCAGTATACGTTGTCTGCCTGAAAAACACTCCATATCTGTGCTGCATTGTAGACAGTATATAGTAGGAGTACAGTGCATAATTTTGCTGACCACCAGTATATAATATTTTGGAGTACGGTACAGAAGGCCACTGCTGTACCTACCTCTGTGTCGTCAAGTATACTATCCATCCATACCTGTGGTGCATTTCAGTTTTGCACAGTTTGCTGACCACCAGTATATAATATATAGCATTACGGTACAGTAGGCCACTGCTGTACCTACCTCTGTATCGTCAAGTATACTATCCATCCATACCTGTGGTGCATTTCAGTTTTGCCCAGTTTGCTGACCACCAGTATATAATATATAGCATTACGGTACAGTAGGCCACTGCTGTACCTACCTCTGTGTCATCAAGTATACTATCCATCCAAACCTGTGGTGCATTTCATTTTTGCACAGTTTGCTGACCACCAGTATATAATATATAGCAGTACGGTACAGTAGGCCACTGCTGTACCTACCTCTGTGTCGTCAAGTATACTATCCATCCATACCTGTGGTGCATTTCAGTTTTGCACAGTTTGCTGACCACCAGTATATAATATATAGCAGTACGGTACAGAAGGCCACTGCTGTGCCTACCTCTGTGTCGTCAAGTATACTATCCATCCATACCTGTGCTGCATTTCATTTTTGCACAGTTTGCTGACCACCAGTATATAATATATAGCAGTACGGTACAGTAGGCCACTGCTGTACCTACCTCTGTGTCGTCAAGTATACTATCCATCCATACCTGTGGTGCATTTCAGTTTTGCACAGTTTGCTGACCACCAGTATATAATATATAGCAGTACGGTACAGTAGGCCACTGCTGTACCTACCTCTGTGTCGTCAAGTATACTATCCATCCATACCTGTGGTGCATTTCAGTTGTGCGCAGTATATATAGTAGTAGGCCACTGCTATTGATACTGGCATATAATTCCACACATTAAAAAATGGAGAACAAAAATGTGGAGGTTAAAATAGGGAAAGATCAAGATCCACTTCCACCTCATGCTGAAGCTGCTGCCACTAGTCATGGCCGAGACGATGAAATGCCATCAACGTCGTCTGCCAAGGCCGATGCCCAATGTCATAGTAGAGAGCATGTAAAATCCAAAAAACAAAAGTTCAGTAAAATTACCAAAAATCAAAATTGAAAGCGTCTGATGAGAAGCGTAAACTTGCCAATATGCCATTTACGACACGGAGTGGCAAGGAACGGCTGAGGCCCTGGCCTATGTTCATGGCTAGTGGTTCAGATTCACATGAGGATGGAAGCACTCATCCTCTCGCTAGAAAAATGAAAAGACTTAAGCTGGCAAAAGCACAGCAAAGAACTGTGCGTTCTTCTAAATCACAAATCCCCAAGGAGAGTCCAATTGTGTCGGTTGCGATGCCTGACCTTCCCAACACTGGACGGGAAGAGCTTGCGCCTTCCACCATTTGCACGCCCCCTGCAAGTGCTGGAAGGAGCACCCGCAGTCCAGTTCCTGATAGTCAAATTGAAGATGTCACTGTTGAAGTACACCAGGATGAGGATATGGGTGTTGCTGGCGCTGGGGAGGAAATTGACAAGGAGAATTCTGATGGTGAGGTGGTTTGTTTAAGTCAGGCACCCGGGGAGACACCTGTTGTCCGTGGAACGAATATGGCCATTGACATGCCTGGTCAAAATACAAAAAAAATCACCTCTTCGGTGTGGAATTATTTCAACACAAATGCAGACAACAAGTGTCAAGCCGTGTGTTGCCTTTGTCAAGCTGTAATAAGTAGGGGTAAGGACGTTAACCACCTAGGAACATCCTCCCTTATACGTCACCTGGACTGCATTCATCAGAAGTCAGTGACAAGTTCAAAAACTTTGGGTGACAGCGGAAGGAGTCCACTGACAACTAAATCCCTTCCTCTTGTAACCAAGCTCCTGCAAACCACACCACCAACTCCCTCAGTGTCAATTTCCTCCTTACCCAGGAAAGCCAATAGTCCTGCAGGCCATGTCACTGTCAAGTCTGACGAGTCCTCTCCTGCCTTGGATTCCTCCGATGCATCCTTGAGTGTAACGCCTACTGCTGCTGGCGCTGCTGTTGTTGCTGCTGGGAGTCGATCATCATCCCAGAGTGGACCACTTGTACTACTTCCAGTAAGCAATTGACTGTCCAACAGTCCTTTGCGAGGAAGATGAAATATCACAGCAGTCATCCTGCTGCAAAGCAGATAACTCAGGCCTTGGCAGCCTGGGCAGTGAGAAACATGGTTCCGGTATCCACCGTTAATTCAGAGGCAACTAGAGACTTGATTGAGGTACTGTGTCCCCGATACCAAATACCATCTAGGTTCCATTTCTCTAGGCAGGCGATACCGAAAATGTACACAGACCTCAGAAAAAGAGTCACCAGTGTCCTGAAAAATGCAGTTGTACCTAATGTCCACTTAACCATGGACATGTGGACAAGTGGAGCAGGGCAGACTCAGGACTATATGACTGTGACAGCCCACTGGGTAGATGTATTGCCTCCCGCAGCAAGAACAGCAGCGGCGGCACCAGTAGCAGCATCTCGCAAACGCCAACTCGTTCCTAGGCAGGCTATGCTTTGTATCACCGCTTTCCAGAAGAGGCACACAGCTGACAACCTCTTACGGAAACTGAGGAAGAGCATCGCAGAATGGCTTACCCCAATTGGACGCTCCTGGGGATTTGTGACATCGGACAACGCCAGCAATATTGTGCGTGCATTACATCTGGGCAAATTCCAGCACATCCCATGTTTTGCACATACATTGAATTTGGTGGTGCAGAATTATTTAAAAAACGACAGGGGAGTGCAAGAGATGCTGTCAGTGGCCCGAAGAATTGCGGGCCACTTTCGGCATTCTGCCACCGCGTGCCGAAGACTGGAGCACCACCAAACATTCCTGAACCTGCCCTGCCATCATCTGAAGCAAGAGGTGGTAACGAGGTGGAATTCAACCCTCTATATGCTTCAGAGGATGGAGGAGCAGCAAAAGGCCATTCAAGCCTATACATCTGCCCACGATATAGGCAAAGGAGTGGGAATGCACCTGACTCAAGCGCAGTGGAGAATGATTTCAACGTTGTGCAAGGTTCTGCAACCCTTTGAACTTGCCACACGTGAAGTCAGTTCAGACACTGCCAGCCTGAGTCAGGTCATTCCCCTCATCAGGCTTTTGCAGAAGAAGCAGGAGACATTGAAGGAGGAGCTAAAACAGAGCGATTCCGCTAGGCATGTGGGACTTGTGGATGGAGCCCTTAATTCGCTTACCCAGGATTCACGGGTGGTCAATCTGTTGAAATCAGAGCACTACATTTTGGCCACCGTGCTCGATCCTAGATTTAAAACCTACGTTGTATCTCTCTTTCCGGCAGACACAAGTCTGCAGAGGTTCAAAGACCTGCTGGTGAGAAAATTGTCAAGTCAAGTGGAACGTAACCCGTCAACATCTCCTCCTTCACATTCTCCCGCAACTGGGGGTGCGAGGAAAAGGCTAAGAATTCCGAGCCCACCCGCTGGCGGTGATGCAGGGCAGTCTGGAGCGAGTGCTGACATCTGGTCCGGACTGAAGGACCTGGCAACGATTACTGACATGTCGTCTACTGTCACTGCATATGATTCTGTCACCATTGAAAGAATGGTGGAGGATTATATGAGTGACCGCATCCAAGTAGGCACGTCAGACAGTCCGTACGTATACTGGCAGGAAAAAGAGGCAATTTGGAGGCCCTTGCACAAACTGGCTTTATTCTACCTAAGTTGCCCTCCCTCCAGTGTGTACTCTGATAGAGTGTTTAGTGCAGCCGCTCACCTTGTCAGCGATCGGCGTAGGAGGTTACTTCCACTAAATGTGGAGAAGATGATGTTCATCAAAATGAATTATAATCAATTCCTCTGTGGAGACATTCACCAGCAATTGCCTCCAGAAAGTACACAGGGACCTGAGATGGTGGATTCCAGTGGGGACGAATTAATAATCTGTGAGGAGGATGATGTACACAGTGAAAGGGGTGAGGAATCGGAGGATGATGATGAGGTGGACATCTTGCCTCTGTAGAGCCAGTTTGTGCAAGGAGAGATTGCTTATTTTTTTGGTGGGGGCCCAAACCAACCAGTCATTTCAGTCACAGTCGTGTGGCAGACCCTGTCACTGAAATGATGGGTTCGTTAAAGTGTGCATGTCCTGTTTATACTACATAAGGGTGGGTGGGAGGGTACAAGGACAATTCCATCTTGCACCTCTTTTTTCTTTCATTTTTCTTTGCATCATGTGCTGTTTGGGGACAATTTTTTTGAAGTGCCATCCTGCCAGACACTGCAGTGCCACTCCTAGATGGGCCAGGTGTTTGTGTCGGCCACTTGTGTCGCTTAGCTTAGTCACACAGCGACCTTGGTGCGCCTCTTTTTTTCTTTGCATCATGTGCTGTTTGGGGACAATTTTTTTGAAGTGCCATCCTGCCTGACACTGCAGTGCCACTCCTAGATGGGCCAGGTGTTTGTGTCGGCCACTTGGGTCGCTTAGCTTAGCCATCCAGCGACCTTGGTGCGCCTCTTTTTTTCTTTGCATCATGTGCTGTTTGGGGACAATTTTTTTGAAGTGCCATCCTGCCTGACACTGCAGTGCCACTCCTAGATGGGCCAGGTGTTTGTGTCGGCCACTTGGGTCGCTTAGCTTAGCCATCCAGCGACCTCGGTGCAAATTTTAGGACTAAAAATAATATTGTGAGGTGTGAGGTGTTCAGAATAGACTGAAAATGAGTGGAAATTATGGTTATTGAGGTTAATAATACTATGGGATCAAAATGACCCCCAAATTCTATGATTTAAGCTGTTTTTGAGAGTTTTTTGTAAAAAAAAACGAATCCAAAACACACCCGAATCCGACAAAAAATTTTCAGGGAGATTTTGCCAAAACGCGTCCGAATCCAAAACACGGCCGCGGAACCGAATCGAAAACCAAAACACAAAACCCGAAAAATGTACGGTGCACATCAGTATCTTTTATACTAGATAGTCAAAATTGACTTGCCTGCACAGTCTATCTAGGCTTATGATGCCGACCGAGGGGGACCTCGCATCGGCATCGAATCGGGATCGCAAGGTGACTTTAACCTTGCGATCTGCACTAACTTTTCTTATGATTTTGACTATATAGTCAAAATCATAAGAAAATATATCACCGTATGTACACACCATTAGCTCCAGTTTGGAAAAAAAAAAGGTTTTGATCACAGCCCTTATCAGGAATAATATTTATCCTTTGATGTAACTATTGTAACTAGCGTTCAACACACATGGAACTTTTATGCACACAGCCAGAAAAGGGAGGCAGATTTTGCAGATCTTACGTTCTTAGCGGCTAGTTAACCATCACCATACAATTGTATGGCGATGGAAAGTCATTTAGATGTGTTAAAAAACGATAAGCTCACATATTCTGCTTATCGGATTTTTTCACATATCCGCCAGTATTACCTGCCAGTGTGTCATATTACCTGTGGCGACTGCTGGGTCCAGGCTATCTCACGATCTCACGATGTTCGCAGATCTCACGATGGTTGTGAAATTTCATGAATGTCCAGCATAGCCAGCTGGGAGATAAGACACAGTGCATCAGCACTAGGCTGATGCGATATAGCTATAGGAAGGGTTGAGATTTGCTCCCTCACCCACATCCCATCAGTTTTGCTTCCTGCTTTGCGTCAATAAAGAGCCAAAGCATGAATAGATATAGTGGCATGGTCAGTGCTGCTATAATACATCTATTCCTTGGTTCCACGGCATGCGCACTGTGCAAAAACAACCAGGATGCACTCCTCCAACAGATGTACATTCAGTTCAGCACCAGACTCTACAGCATATCTTTACCTATATTATTTGTTAGTTGTTTAGTAAATCATCAAAAGGCATCTGTAACCGTGATGACCTACACTATATTATTCAGGATATTTCCATTCCTTAATGTCACTTCATCTCCCCCAATCATCACCTCTTGTATTATGTTATTAAAATTACCATTTCCCAGTATTCTTATTGGTAAAATTAAAGCAGCTCTAAGATATCATGGTTCATTTTTACTCAGTATTTGTTCAAAATCTATAATTGTCCAAATCAGTCACTCATGCATTGAGGCAATGCTGAATAATCACCACCTGTCATTCATGTTTCTTTCTCAGCAATACACAAAAGTGTGCTATTGGTGTTATATTGTCACATAAATAATGTATAATTTATTGCTTCCTACTACAGTACAATATTATCGTATGATGTATCTCCTTTGTCTTTGTCTTTTACCCAACTCATTGATAAATAAAATATAAATAGCTGTGATATGAATAATGCATGTTTTCTTTATGCAAATAAAATTCACAGCACAAAATCTACCATCAATAATGTGTGGTGTATTGCGTTCCCCTGTAATCTATTTTTCTATTAAAAAAAATTGTATTTCTTTTAAATTGAGTTTGTATAGATTTGACGTTTCTTTCTTCAAATTTTAATCAAAACTCAGCTGAAATATTGAGCAGTTGAATTTTGTCAATATTGCAATGTTTAAACATTGCTTTATTTTCAATTTCACAAAGTAAAGTTGTCATTTGTACAAGGTAAAACATAGTTAATGTTTCATATACTACATGCATTAGATATTATACATGCAGAAAGAATGTGAAATGCTAAACATGAACAAAGAGATTAAAGTGCACCTAGAGAATAACGATAACAATGTGATTTTGTTCAATGTTATTTAACCAAACAATTGCACATAGGAGCTGTCATTAATCTCAATTTAATGGTAGTTAATTTCAATCATTTAAGAGAAGGGTTCAGCACTCAGGTAAATGTTTTGGTTTCCATTTTTTTATGAAACCCTTTGTATGGCTAATGCATAACAATATACCTGTTGCTGTATTTTATATGAAAGATATATGTTGTTAATAAGTATGATTGCCATTCCATTAACTGACCTTTTCCCAAAGGTCAGGATCACAGTGTAATTTGGCCTTAAATATGTACATTCAGCCGCTAATAGTAATTGTAGTAGCAACAATAGTTGCAAACTATTATCTTTTACATTCCCAAATTACCATTTAATAACCTCTGGTACTGGATGTAAATGTTAGTTAGACAATACTGGGCCTGATTTATTAAGGATCACTAATGTGATCCTCAGTGCAGTTTCCCGATGTTCGGGGATTGCACACATGCAGGACCCATTCTGCGCATTTGCAGAACGGGTCCCGTGATCACTTCAGTAAAATGCCAATGCCTCTGCTTGAGTGACAGGCAGACGCGTTTGCAGGGTTGGCCGGGTGCGGGGGCGGCCGGCGTTTGGGAAAACAGGGGCGTGTTGCCCCCATTTTCTGGGAGTGACAAGGCCTAGGATTGAATTGTGGAATGCAGTTTCCTTGACACCAAAAGCTGCACTGCAATGGCAAGGCTGAGTAAACTGAAGCTTACTCAGTCTGCAGTCGCTGATGAACATTGGTCTTCCAATGATATACAGTAATGGGGCTGCCTTTTGTGTTTTAAAGTTTTTATTTCAAATAGAAAAGGCAAAGTCTGCCCCCGTGGGTTGGTTGCGATAGACTAATCAGCCTGATTATTGCCCCCTCTGTATTTCGCTATCTCCTTATGCATGTGTGCCTCTTTTGTCTCTGTCTGCTGCATACACAGAATTGGTAGCACTTAACCTCATGATTTAAATTACTATCTATACATACATTGTAAGCTTTGAATCAGGGCCCTCATTCCTCTCTGCCTGTCTGTTAATATCAAGGCTTATTTTATAAATGTAAGGTCCATGTTTTATAGATATAAAGTTCAAAGGAATGTGCTAGCACTACAAATATATTTATAGAATGGCATGGAATAATGACAGAACACTCTCTAACATGATTGGACATTTAGATCAAATGACGGTGCATTATTTCCCAATGACAAATACCTCCCCCCAAAAAATCACACACCTGAACTACTTCCAACTGTCACCAAAACCTCATCACAAAGCCACGGCATCTTTCACAGACACACTACTCACAGAAAAGCAGCACATCACTCCCTCACTGACTGCAGCACATCACTCCCTCATTGACAGCTGCACATAAGTGCTTCACTGACAGCAGCACATTACTCCCTCACTGACAGCAGTGCATCAGACACAGCAGCGATTCACTGCCTTACTGACAGCAGCACATCACTGCTTCACTGACAGCAGCACATCACTGACTCACTGACAGCAGCACATCCCTGTCTCTGTTTGCTCATAAGAATGCAAGTGGCATCTACAGTTGAATTTTGATGAGAATCACTGATACAGTGTCTCACATTAGAAAGTGCCTGGGGGCACCCTGGACCCTAAATTCGCATGTCTGTGCTTTATAGCAAGGTAGCTTATCATGGAGTAGTAAATAAGAATAGTCTAAACAGTTCCAAGTACCGCTACACATAGAGTCCAATAGAGGCAGCAGCATAAGGGTCAGACTCAAAGTGTATTAAAGGACACAAGCAGGCAATTCAATCACAATATGGTCAGGCAGAAGTATCCGTAGCAGAGGTCTGGTACATTGTGTACGATAGTATTAAGTGTCAGGCAGGAGCATAAGTTACAAATCTCTAGTTCACAAAGCAGGAATTGAGTATAAGGTTCATCCAAAGAGAGCAAGGGACAAATCAGCACACCGAATCACTCTCAGAGGAGGAAGGCTTAGCAGCTAGTCACAGGCATACTGTCACGATCCGGGTATCTGGACGCCATTTCTTACCCATCAGATGCCTCCTAAGGCTGGCTCAGCGCTCCAGGACCGGATCCCATCTGTTATCCTGATGTGTACATTCCTGTATCCTCTCCTGTCACTCTGGGACGCTGTCACAGTAAACGCCATATTACACCTGGCATGGCATCTCCCGCGGCCTCTGCCGCCGTCCCTGAACTTCTGCATGCAGAGTGTCTGAGTGGCGATTACGTCAGCCGCGGCCTCCGCTGTGTCCGCGTGGTTGGATGTGCTTCTGTCAGCCTGGCGCCTCCTGTCTCCGGTGGCCGGCGCCGCCATTACTGTTTTCATTACCACATGGATTACAAACCAAACTTCCCTCCAAGTGTCTGCATGGGCGCAGCCATCTTGGATTCTGTCAGCTGATCATTTCCACCAATCTGTTCTCAGTATTGATAATCTGCATAATTGCCTAGCCAATCCCTTCCTTGCTGCAGGTATAAATACACTGTGCCTGAGCAAGGAAGGCGTCAGTGCTTTGGTTGTCAAACCTAGTTCCTGTTTGTCTCTCTCCTGTGATTGTCTTCCAGGTTCCAGCTCCTGTCTCAAGACTTCCACCATAGAGACCCGCACCAGCATTCCACCTGCAGTGTAGCCTGACTCTCCAATCCATTGTGGATTCATCTGTTTCCAGCTACAACATTACCTGCTTCCAGCTCAGCTTCCAGCAGAGTACAGCTTCCCTTAAAGGGCCGGTGTCCTTTCTACACTTTACCACTCTCCACCGGTATTATTATTTCTCCGCTCTCAAGTTCTACATTTCAGTTCATATTTCATCGCTCCCAAGTTCATTTATTATTTAACTGGTTCCAGCCAGTATCCACTCCGTGCTAACAACAGTCTGGTTCCAGCCAGTAACCACAGCAGCTGTTTTACCTTCAGCAACCCAGCTTTTCCTGGAACACCAGCTGGCACAATCCTGGGTTATCTCCATTGCTACCGTCGGGCCTGGTAAGGACTTTCCATCTAGAAGATCATAAGAACTATCTCACACTACCAGTGCCCTGTGGCTCCTGCCATCCTGTAGTACCCAGGAACTGTATTTATTATTTGCTGACTTTTACGTTTTCTTTTACTGCTGCTGTGTTGCGGAGTTGTCATAATAAACATCATTGACTTTTATCTAAGTTGTCGTGGTCACGCCTTCGGGCAGTTATTATTCATGTTACTTACATGTCCAGGGGTCTGATACAACCTCCCAGGTTCCGGTACATCTCAGCCCCTACAACTGAGGCTGCCTCCCGTCAGCTCAGGCCCTCAGTTGTGACAGTAAGCACTGACCTAATGAATCCAGCCGGAGACCAGGATCAAGCGGCCAGGCCGATGCAAGAACTGGCAGCCCGACTAGAACATCAGGAGGCTGCACAGGGCCACATCATCCGCTGTCTCCAGGATCTCTCTACTCGGCTGGATGGGATTCAGACAACTCTCCGTGGATCAGGCGCATCTGGTGCGTCAACCACAGTGACTCCAGCTATAACCCCACCCACCTTACCCATTTCTGCTCCACGTCTTCATCTTCCAACGCCAGCAAAATTTGACGGATCTCCAAGATTCTGCAGGGGATTTCTCAACCAGTGTGAGATTCAGTTTGAGCTACAACCTGGCAATTTTCCCAGTGACCGTACAAAAATTGCCTACATCATCTCTCTTCTCAGTGGCTCCGCCCTTGACTGGGCATCACCGTTATGGGAGAGGTCCGACACCCTGCTATCTTCTTACACTGCATTCGTGTCAACATTCAGGCGCATCTTCGACGAGCCAGGCCGGGTAACCTCAGCTTCATCCGAGATTCTCCGTTTACGCCAGGGGCCACGTACTGTAGGACAATATCTGATACAGTTCCAGATCCTGGCATCCGAACTGGCATGGAACGACGAGGCCCTGTATGCTGCATTCTGGCATGGCTTATCTGAGCTTATTAAAGATGAGTTAGCTACCAGAGACTTACCTTCTAAGTTAGATGAGCTAATCTCACTCTGCACGAAAGTTGATTTACGTTTCAGAGAGAGAGCAACTGAGCGTGGAAGATCATCTGCTCCAAAATTTTCTGCTCCTCCTCCTCGTCAACTGTCACCATCTAAAGATGAGCCCATGCAAATTGGCCGTTCCCGTTTAACTCCTGCTGAGCGCCGAAGACGTCTCTCTGAGTCTCTTTGTCTTTACTGTGCAGCTCCGTCTCACACCATCAATGCCTGTCCCGAACGTCCGGGAAAACTCCAAACCCTAGCTCGCCCAGGAGAGGGCCGGCTAGGAGTAATGATCTCCTCTCCATCTCCTCATGATTGTAATCTCCCAGTCTCGCTTCAAGTTGCTCAACGTTATCGGAACGTCATTGCTCTCCTTGATTCCGGAGCAGCTGGGAACTTTATTACTGAAGCCTATGTTAAACGGTGGTCCCTACCCACCGAGAGACTTCCTTCCTCCTTTTCCTTAACTGCCGTGGATGGCAGTAAAATTTTTGATACTGTTATTGCTCTAAGGACTCTACCAGTTCGTCTGAGAGTGGGAGTTCTTCATTCCGAACTTATTTCACTTTTAGTGATTCCAAGAGCCACACATCCTGTGGTCCTGGGCCTTCCATGGCTCCGTCTTCACAATCCTACAATTGATTGGACGACTACGCAAATCCTGGCATGGGGTTCCTCCTGTGCAGAGACATGTTTGTTTAAAGTATTGCCTGTCTGTTCTTCCTCCCCCAGGTCGTCTGATGTTCCACCTCCTCCATATCAAGATTTCACGGATGTGTTCAGTAAAGCTTCTGCTGATATCCTTCCTCCTCATAGAGAATGGGACTGCCCGATTGATCTCGTTCCAGGGAAGGTTCCACCTCGAGGCCGAACTTATCCGTTGTCTCTGCCTGAGACGCATTCTATGGAGGAATACATTAAAGAGAACCTAGCAAAGGGGTTCATTCGACCTTCTTCTTCCCAGCCGGCGCAGGCTTCTTTTTTGTAAAAAAGAAAGATGGTGGTCTGCGGCCGTGCATCGACTACAGAGGTTTGAACGACATTACCATCAAGAACCGTTATCCTTTACCCCTGATTACTGAGCTCTTTGACAGAGTTAGCGGAGCTACCATCTTTACAAAGCTGGACTTGCGAGGTGCATACAATCTCATCCGAATCCGTGAGGGTGACGAGTGGAAGACCGCCTTTAACACCCGTGACGGACATTATGAGTACCTCGTCATGCCCTTCGGATTGAGCAATGCTCCATCTGTCTTCCAGCATTTTGTCAATGAGATTTTCAGAGACATTCTATACCGCCATGTCGTGGTCTATCTAGACGATATCCTCATTTTTGCCAACGATTTAGAGGAACATCGTTTTTGGGTTAAAGAGGTTCTGTCCCGTCTCCGTGTCAATCATCTCTATTGCAAATTAGAAAAATGCGTCTTTGAAGTCAAGTCCATTCCGTTTCTAGGGTACATTGTGTCCGGTTCCGGACTAGAGATGGATCCTGAGAAACTACAAGCAATTCAGAATTGGCCGGTACCCTTAACCCTCAAAGGGGTCCAGAGGTTCTTAGGGTTCGCCAATTATTACCGAAAGTTTATACGAGACTTTTCCACCATTGTGGCACCTATTACTGCTTTCACCAAGAAGGGTGCTAACCCGTCCAAGTGGTCTGAAGAAGCCATGCAAGCTTTTCATCTTTTAAAACAGAGGTTCATCTCTGCGCCTGTCCTGAAACAGCCTGACATCGACTCTCCTTTCATCCTAGAGGTGGATGCCTCCTCCGTTGGAGTAGGAGCGGTGTTATCTCAGAGGGCTAAAGATGGCCATTTACATCCTTGCAGTTTCTTCTCCCGGAAGTTCTCCCCAGCTGAGCGCAACTATGCCATTGGCGACCAGGAGTTGCTAGCCATCAAGCTCGCTCTAGAAGAGTGGAGGTATCTGTTGGAGGGAGCTTCTCATTTAATCACCATACTTACAGACCACAAGAACCTTTTATACCTGTACTGCGCACAATGTCTCAACCCTCGTCAGGCCAGATGGGCACTTTTCTTTTCCAGGTTCGACTTTAAACTCCAGTTCTGTCCGGGCTCTCAGAATCGCAAGGCCGATGCCCTTTCCCGCTCATGGGAGCAAGAAAATGAGTCAGAGTCTTCAGACAAGCATCCTATTATAAATCCGTTGGCATTCTCCACGGTAGGGATGGACTCTACGCCCCCATCAGGGAAAAGTTTTGTGAAGCCGATGCTAAGGAAGAAGCTCATGCATTGGGCCCATGCTTCCCGTTTTGCCGGACATACAGGTATCCAAAAAACCCTGGAGTTTATCTCTAGGTCCTATTGGTGGCCAACTCTGAAAAAGGACGTCTTGGAGTTTATTGCATCTTGCCCAAAGTGTGCCCAACATAAAGTATCCCGCCAGTCGCCTGCGGGGCAACTGGTTCCACTATCCGTTCCCCGTCGACCATGGACCCACTTGTCGATGGATTTCATTACAGACTTACCCATGTGCAACAAATTCAATACCATCTGGGTGGTAGTTGACCGGTTCACCAAGATGGCACACTTCATTCCTCTCACCGGTCTTCCGTCAGCTTCCAAGTTGGCTCAAGTATTCATACAAGAGATCTTCCGACTCCACGGTCTTCCTGAAGAAATTATCTCAGATCGAGGAGTTCAATTCACAGCCAAATTCTGGCGAAGTTTATGTCAAGTCCTCCAAGTCAAGCTAAAGTTTTCCACGGCTTACCATCCTCAGACCAATGGTCAAACCGAGAGGGTGAATCAGGACTTGGAGGCCTTCCTCCGCATCTATGTGTCCTCCTCTCAAGATGACTGGGTTCAATTACTTCCCTGGGCCGAGTTCTGTCATAACAACCAGTATCATTCTTCATCTGCTTCAACACCATTCTTCACTAACTTTGGATTCCACCCTAAAGTTCCTGAGTTCCAACCGCTTCCAGCAACTTCTGTTCCCGCAGTGGATATCACCTTGCATCAGTTTGCCAATATCTGGAAGAGCGTACGATCAGCTCTGCTCAAGGCATCGTTCAGGTACAAGAAGTTTGCGGATAAGAAGCGTCGAGCAGTTCCTGCTCTCAAGGTGGGTGATCGGGTATGGTTATCCACGAAGAATTTGAGGTTAAGAGTTCCCAGTATGAAGTTTGCACCTCGCTATATCGGTCCTTTCAAGATTGAACAAGTCATCAATCCTGTTGCTTACAGACTCCAGTTGCCTCCCTTCTTAAAAATACCCAGGACATTCCATGTTTCCCTGTTGAAACCGCTGATCTTGAATCGGTTTCATTCCTCACTTCCTCCAACTCCGAAAGTCCAAACTCAACGAGGCGTTGAGTATGAAGTGGCCAAGATCCTGGACTCACGTCACCGTTACGGTCAACTACAATATCTTATTGACTGGAAGGGTTATGGTCCTGAGGAACGTTCATGGACCAATGCTTCTGATGTCCATGCTCCTGCCTTGGTCCGGAGATTCCATTCCAGGTTTCCTCAAAAGCCAAAGAAGTGTCCTGGGGCCACTCCTAAAGGGGGGGGGTGCTGTCACGATCCGGGTATCTGGACGCCATTTCTTACCCATCAGATGCCTCCTAAGGCTGGCTCAGCGCTCCAGGACCAGATCCCATCTGTTATCCTGATGTGTACATTCGTGTATCCTCTCCTGTCACTCTGGGACGCTGTCACAGTAAACGCCATATTACACCTGGCATGGCATCTCCCGCGGCCTCTGCCGCCGTCCCTGAACTTCTGCATGCAGAGTGTCTGAGTGGCGATTACGTCAGCCGCGGCCTCCGCTGTGTCCGCGTGGTTGGATGTGCTTCTGTCAGCCTGGCGCCTCCTGTCTCCGGTGGCCGGCGCCGCCATTACTGTTTTCATTACCACATGGATTACAAACCAAACTTCCCTCCAAGTGTCTGCATGGGCGCAGCCATCTTGGATTCTGTCAGCTGATCATTTCCACCAATCTGTTCTCAGTATTGATAATCTGCATAATTGCCTAGCCAATCCCTTCCTTGCTGCAGGTATAAATACACTGTGCCTGAGCAAGGAAGGCGTCAGTGCTTTGGTTGTCAAACCTAGTTCCTGTTTGTCTCTCTCCTGTGATTGTCTTCCAGGTTCCAGCTCCTGTCTCAAGACTTCCACCATAGAGACCCGCACCAGCATTCCACCTGCGGTGTAGCCTGACTCTCCAATCCATTGTGGATTCATCTGTTTCCAGCTACAACATTACCTGCTTCCAGCTCAGCTTCCAGCAGAGTACAGCTTCCCTTAAAGGGCCGGTGTCCTTTCTACACTTTACCACTCTCCACCGGTATTATTATTTCTCCGCTCTCAAGTTCTACATTTCAGTTCATATTTCATCGCTCCCAAGTTCATTTATTATTTAACTGGTTCCAGCCAGTATCCACTCCGTGCTAACAACAGTCTGGTTCCAGCCAGTAACCACAGCAGCTGTTTTACCTTCAGCAACCCAGCTTTTCCTGGAACACCAGCTGGCACAATCCTGGGTTATCTCCATTGCTACAGTCGGGCCTGGTAAGGACTTTCCATCTAGAAGATCATAAGAACTATCTCACACTACCAGTGCCCTGTGGCTCCTGCCATCCTGTAGTACCCAGGAACTGTATTTATTATTTGCTGACTTTTACGTTTTCTTTTACTGCTGCTGTGTTGCGGAGTTGTCATAATAAACATCATTGACTTTTATCTAAGTTGTCGTGGTCACGCCTTCGGGCAGTTATTATTCATGTTACTTACATGTCCAGGGGTCTGATACAACCTCCCAGGTTCCGGTACATCTCAGCCCCTACAACTGAGGCTGCCTCCCGTCAGCTCAGGCCCTCAGTTGTGACACATACTACACAATTGCCTAGCCAGGTTTGCTAGGTCTACATTCCCATAATAGTTCAGGGTCAGGTCAAGTGTTAGAACACGCTGCCAGATCTGCCACACATGCATAGTTCAGACCATGTGGAGATGCAACCATGATAAGAATGTCCTGCAAGAGTGACAGCTACTGTCTCTACCCATGACCTCAAATAACATCCCACCTACCACACTTTGGTGTTGTGGGGTATTACGCTAATTAAATGATGGGTTGAGGGTTACCAACAGCCTAGATAAAGGTTGTAGGTATATATAGATATTTTAATAAAGTAGGTGGGATTAGAGCATGAGGAGAATAGAAAGAT
The DNA here is from genome assembly GCF_028390025.1 of Pseudophryne corroboree. Taxonomy (NCBI): domain Eukaryota; kingdom Metazoa; phylum Chordata; class Amphibia; order Anura; family Myobatrachidae; genus Pseudophryne; species Pseudophryne corroboree. The sequence continues at coordinate 321,102,889 of NC_086451.1, forward strand.
TTTTTGAGTAGAAAATGGTATATGAGCAGACAGTGAGGTTTGAATGGGACCCAGGGTTGTGTGAGATATTAGAAGAAGCAGGACATGAATGTGTTGAAAGAAGAGCAAACTATTGCGGGGACTCCAGTCTTCTGTTCTCCAGGGAGGCTTTATTCCCTATCCCAAGATGGCCACAAAGGTCTCTACTGAGCATGTGTAGGGGTTACCATTCTTCTTTACTGTAGAGACTGTGTAGAATGTCATGGTGGGAGACATAGGTCTCCTGCTAAGCTCTTATGATAAAACTGATTATTACCTGCTGTACTGTTGTTCCAGCTTCCTGCATCACTACCCCTTTGCAGAATACACTCACTGGCTGGTGAGCTGTATGAGACCCACTTTGTCCAAGCCCACTCCATCATCAGTGTGTATGTAACAGTGAGTATGGCTATACCTGCTATCTATCAATAAACCAACACTACTGGTTAAGTTATTGAGTGATTCATAGTTTTAGTCATCCACTGTTGTTTCCTATATAACAATGAGTCCTTGCTCATCTTGGTAGCAAGCTGATTAATGTGCCCATGGCCATGCAGGTGCCATGCGTACACACCTTCGATCCATCGGATCGCATGGTACACATCCTCCTATGAATAAGTTGCATGTGGATGCGAATAATTGCACTTTTTCGGTGCACACGCATGTGGTGGGCAAGCTCAGGGGAATCATATCTGTAACTCTACAATATCAACACCTGCACACACATCATTTCCACCAGAAAGATGACATAAAGGATGATTTCTAGGTGTGGGTTTTGTTTCTGCTTATGTAGGTCAGCAAGTGTGGGGGATGCAGTAAACAAATAGTTAAGAAAACTAATAATAGAGAAAGGTGAAATTGCATGCTACAGAGACAAGGAGCTTGGAAAGAATTTCAGTGGGTCTAGCAGCCAGAAGAGTAATAGCAATCACAATTGATCTCAATGACCATCTGAACAATTGCGGAAAAAGCAATAACTTTTTAGCTCAGATACGGAGTGACCATCTCAGCAGCCCTTATATGTGGTCTAGCATACTGACAGTTGGGCTATCTGGGTCCAGCAGCTAAACAGAGATGGTAACAGTCATAATAGTTTAGCTCTGTGGGTTCAGCAGCTGACTAGAGATGGCAGTTCAGTAGATCCTGAGACAGGCTTATACTATATTTTGTGTGATTTCAAATGCAACACTACTGTGTCACATATATTCAAAGCTTTATATTTATGAGAAAAAAAGAAAAAATGATTTTTCTTTACACATAAGGTTTGTCACTGTGAACATTTTGAAAAAGATTACAAAAAAAAAAAATAGCCTCTACAGAGAAACAACTATTCTATACCTATAAATTTCATATAATAGAATTTCAAATGTAGTGATGTTTTTATGTTTGAAGAGAAATGGGAAAGAAAAATAAACTTTTTTTATGCTTCATGGATATAATAGTGTACTTGTAAGTTTTAGATGAAATATTCTGTGAAAAAGAAAATCCTAAATTTAAAGTCAGTATTTGTTTTTGAATAGTCTTACAGATGTGTCCTGCTACATCTTTGCCCCATACACCATGTAGCGGCCCTTGCTAGTCATGCCTTGATGTGCCACTGCCTGACGTGATAAGGGGCTAATTCAGACCTTAACGCTAGGGTGCATTTTTTTGCATCCCTGTGATCAGGTAGTCGCCGCCTACAAGGGGAGGGGGAATTTGCTGTGCAGGTGTGCGATCGCATGTGCAGGAGAGCTGCACATACAGAAGATGTATTCCACCCTTTACTGGACCGTCCGTAAACTGTTGTTGTCTGATGTAAAGAATAATTCAGTAAAAAAACACATAGGAAGTTTTTCAGAAAGACATTTCTTATTAGGGTCAATATTCTTAAAATACCAACCTTCACTTTATGTGTTGCTCTGCACTCTCCCCCCTTCCCTGTGTCTATGTATATATATATATATATATATATATATATATAGCTTTTCAATGCAGGCGGCACTCGGATTGACGACAAAGACACAGGTTGATTTCAACGTTTCGAAGTCATTTAATACCTCGTCGTCAGGATACACAAGTGAATACTGCAGTTGTTCAGGTGTGGTAGGGAATGCAATTAAAATGCATCTCCACCTCCTCAGCAGCTGTAGATAACAAATACTAGTATGAGGACCAGATAATCCAGAGAAATACATGTGAATTTAACCATTAATGGTATGATGACAATACACAGACCAATCTGATAATAAAAACACTGTGAAGAAAGGAAAAACAGAAGAAGGAAAAAAAAGGAAAAACGACGAATGCATAATACACTATTGTTCAACTGATATGGCTAATAATTGTATCCTAAAATACATACAATTCATTTTAATAAAACAATATTTATTAGTATGTTGATTTAAACACAGCTGTGAAAAATGCAGTAATAAATACAATAGTACTCACTAAAGAAAAGTACTCACTAAAGAGAACTATACCGAGTAAGACTTGCTTATAACCAATTATTAATTACTGGTGTAGGTCAACCAATAATTATAGAAAGCAATGTAGACCCAGGGATTCATTTAAACCACCCGGGGCCAGGGTACCAAGTTCATGGATCCACTTGCACTCGCGCTTTAAGAGAATCATTGATCTGTTACCCTTTCTCAAGGTAGCTGGTACATGGTCAATTATCATATAACGTAAAGATGCTATACTATGCCGAGCTTGCATAAAGTGCCGTGCCACTGGTTGGTCACTATGGCCAGAGGCAATTGCTGATTTATTAGAGGACTTATGCAAGCTCGGCATAGTATAGCATCTTTACGTTATATGATAATTGACCATGTACCAGCTACCTTGAGAAAGGGTAACAGATCAATGATTCTCTTAAAGCGCGAGTGCAAGTGGATCCATGAACTTGGTACCCTGGCCCCGGGTGGTTTAAATTAATCCCTGGGTCTACATTGCTTTCTATAATTATTGGTTGACCGACACTAGTAATTAATAATTGGTTATAAGCAAGTCTTACTCGGTATAGTTCTCTTTAGTGAGTACTTTTCTTTAGTGAGTACTATTGTATTTATTATTGCATTTTTCACAGCTGTGTTTAAATCAACATACTAATAAATATTGTTTTATTAAAATGAATTGTATGTATTTTTAGGATCAATTATTAGCCATATCAGTTGAACAATAGTGTATTATGCATTCGTCGTTTTTCCTTTTTTTCCTTCTTCTGTTTTTCCTTTCTTCACAGTGTTTTTATTATCACATTGGTCTGTGTATTGTCATCATACCATTAATGGTTAAATTCACATGTATTTCTCTGGATTATCTGGTTCTCATACTAGTATTTGTTATCTACAGCTGCTGAGGAGGTGGAGATGCATTTTAATTGCATTCCCTACCACACCTGAACAACTGCAGTAAATCACGTGGTTTTTTACCCTATTTAAGGGCTGCTTGTATTCACTTGTGTATCCTGACGACAAGGTATTAAATGACTTCGAAACGTTGAAATCAACCTGTGTCATTGTCTTCAATCCGAGTGCCGCCTGCAATGAAAAGCTATCATATGGTTAACCACGCCAGGTTACCCAGGGAGGGCACAGGGACTTTTCAACATTTAATTGGGAGTGCTGCCTGAATACAGTTTTCTCTCTCTCTCTCTCTCTCTCTCTCTCTATATATATATATAAAAGCAATAGTGCAAATAGCGCTGCTATCTTGGTAACAAGACTGATATTTAAAAATTAATAAAATAATTGTATATCAAACTCAAAGTTCAAAAAACACTTCCCCAATTTTGGGGGGCTGCTGGATAAGTTCTCTTGTGTGGACTCTATTTCCAAAATCCAGGTAGATTAAATATGCAAAAATAGTAGAATCCAGCGCCTTCTGTGTTATATGATTTCCAAGTGAAATGTAAGTAATAATATGTGTACCGCATCCCATGTGTATTCAGGCCTGTAGTGTAAACCGTATTTCTCCTGGTCAGGATCTTCTGGCTTTCCCAGTGACTCCGTGGATGGACCGTAAGGAGATTCAAAGAGTAACAATAGTGTAATATTGCAAAACATAGAGAAGGTGTGCTTATAAGGAAAATTTCAGATGTGATTGGTAGTTAAGCAAAGAATAATGCACCCAGTGTCAGTTTTATAGACAAGGTGGTTTGCCCGCAACCTAAGGTAGTTTAAAAATAAGTACCCTCAGGACTTGCAATTCTTGCATGTAATAGGTTTCTTTAGGGTGTTCCTCTACCATAGTTCATAATTGGGGACCCCTAATGTTGAAATAGAATCTCCCGAGTACGGGAAGGAGAGCCCATAGTGTAGTAGTTTTTTTTTTTTATTTAATACAAACATACAAATGATAAATACATATATACACTGCTCAAAAAAATAAAGGGAACACTTAAAAAACACAATGTAACTCCAAGTCAATCACACTTCTGTAAAATCAAACTGTCCACTTAGGAAGCAACACTGATTGACAATCAATTTCACATGCTGTTATGCAAATGGAATAGACAACAGGTGGAAATTATAGGCAATTAGCAAGACACCCCCAATAAAGGAGTTGTTCTGCAGGTGGTGGCCACAGACCACTTCTCAGCTCCTATGCTTTCTGGCTGATGTTTTGGTCACTTTTGAAAGCTGGCTGTGCTTTCACTCTAGTGGTAGCATGAAACGGAGTCTACAACCCACACAAGTGGCTCAGGTAGTGCAGCTCATCCAGGATGGCACATCAATGCGAGCTGTGGCAAGAAGGTTTGCAGTGTCTGTCAGCGTAGTGTCCAAAGCATGGAGGCGCTACCAGGAGACAGGCCTGTACATCAGGAGATGTGGAGGAGGCCATAGGAGGGCAACACCCAGCAGCAGGACCGCTACCTCCGCCTTTGTGCAAGGAGGAAAAGGAGGAGCACTGCCAGAGCCCTGCATAATGACCTCAAGCAAGCCACAAATGTGCATGTGTCTACTCAAACGATCAGAAACAGACTCTATGAGGGTGGTATGAGGGCCTGACATCCACAGGTGGGGGTTGTGCTTACAGCCCAACACCGTACAAGACGTTTGGCATTTGCCAGAGAACACCAAGATTGGCAAATTCGCTACTGGCGCCCTGTGCTCTTCACAGATGAAAGCAGGTTCTCACTGAGCACATGTGACAGACATGACAGAGTCTGGAGACGCCAAGGAGAACGTTCTGCTGTCTGCAACATCCTCAAGCATGTCCGGTTTGGCAGTGGGTCAGTAATGGTGTGGGGTGGCATTTCTTTGAGGGGCCGCACAGCCCTTCATGTGCTCGCCAGAGGTAGCCCGACTGCCATTAGGTACCGAGATGAGATCCTCAGACCCCTTGTGAGACCATATGCTGGTGCGGTTGGCCCTGGGTTCCTCCTAATGCAAGACAATGCTAGACCTCATGTGGCTGGAGTTTGTCAGCATTTCCTGCAAGACGAAGGCATTGATGCTATGGACTGGCCCGCCCGTTCCCCAGACCTGAATCATTGAGCACATCTGGGACATCCTGTGTCACTCCATCCAGCAACGCCACGTTTCACCACAGACTGTCCAGGAGTTGGCGGATGCTTTAGTCCAGGTCTGGGAGGAGATCCCTCAGGAGACCATCTGCCACCTCATCATGAGCATGACCAGGCATTATAGAGAGGTCATACAGGCACGTGGAGGCCACACACACTATTGAGCCTCATTTTGACTTGTTTTAAGGACATTACATCAAAGTTGGATCAGCCTGTAGTGTGTTTTTCCACTTTAATTTTGAGTGTGACTCCAAATCCAGACCTCCATGGGTTAATAAATTTGATTTCCAGTGATAATTTTTGTGTGATTTTGTTGTCAGCACATTCAACTATGTAAAGAACAAAGGGGCAGATGTATTAACCTGGAGAAGGTATAAGGAAGTGATAAACCAGTGATATGTGCAAGGTGATAAAGGCACCAGCCAATCAGATCCTAACTGTTAATTTACATATTGGAGCTGATTGGCTGGTGGCTTTATCACCTTGCACATATCACTGGTTTATCACTTCCTTATGCCTTCTCCAGGTTAACACATCTGCCCCAAAGTATTTAATAAGAATATTTCATTCATTCAGATCTAGGATGTGTTATTTTAGTGTTCCCTTTATTTATTTGAGCAGTGTATACATATATATATATGATGTGATATATGATGATAAATGATAACTACCTAGTCCAACTAATTGAGGAACCAACTAGGTACAATGCAATCTTAGACCTGGTATTAACAAACAATCAGGATTTGGTATCGGGTATTATAGTAGGGGAACCCATAGGAAACAGCGACCATAATATGGTCACATTCAATATCAGTTTCTACAAACAGCCCTATACTGGCTCAACTAGGACTTTAAATTTTAGCAAAGCAAATTTTGAAATGATGAGGGTATTTTTCAGGGATATTGAATGGGAAGGTTTGTTTTTAGGAAAAAATACTACGGAGAAATGGGAGGTACTAAAATTCCTGCTAGCTAAAAATACACTCAAATATATTCCTATGAGTAGCAAAAAAGGGAATAAAAATCATAAACCGATGTGGCTTAACAAAAAGATTAAGGAACTTATGGGCAAGAAAAGGCGAGCATTTAAAAAATACAAATCTGACGGGGAAGCAGAGTCATTTCAGCACTATAAGGAATGTAACAAAAATTGCAAAAAGGAAATAAGAGCGGCTAAAGTAGAAACTGAAAAACTAGTAGCAAAGGAAAGCAAAGCAAATCCCAAAAAATTCTTTAAATACATCAATAGCAAGAGATTAAAAAAGGAGAGTATAGGCCCTTTGAAGGACACGTTGGGAGTCTTAAGCAAAAATGATAATGACATAGCGAACACACTAAATGAGTTTTTTTCAACAGTATTCACTAGAGAGGACCAAATTCAGGGACTGACACACAATCTCAATAAGGACAATATCACACTGATAGGTACTTATTTAAGCGAGGAAGTAGTCTGTCACCGATTAAAACATTTAAAGATTAATAAATCACCAGGGCCCGATGGTATTCATCCAAGGGTTCTAATGGAGCTTCACTCTGAACTGGCAAAACCGCTATCTCTGATCTTTGAGGATTCAGTTATATCAGGTATGGTTCCCAAAGACTGGCGTATAGCGGAAGTAGTGCCTATATTCAAAAAGGGAAGTAAAGCTGAACCAGGTAATTATAGACCAGTTAGTCTTACATCTATAGTGGGGAAAGTATTGGAAGGTATTCTAAGAGATAGTATTCAGAAGTTCCTTGAAACCAATAAGGTCATTAAAAGGAATCAACATGGGTTTATGATGGACAGATCCTGTCAAACCAACTTACTTGGCTTTTATGAAACAGTAAGCGCAAACCTAGATCAGGGTAAAGACGTGGATGTAATCTTTTTAGACTTTGCCAAAGCGTTTGATACTGTACCACACATGAGACTTATATACAAGCTACAAGAATCAGGGCTAGGAAGCACAATATGCACTTGGGTCAAAAACTGGTTAGATAATAGGAAGCAGCGCGTTGTGGTTAATGGATATTTTTCAACTTGGACTGAAGTGCTAAGTGGTGTGCCGCAAGGCTCAGTATTAGGACCGCTATTGTTCAATATTTTCATTAACGACCTAACAGAAGGTCTAGAGAGCATGGTGTCAATTTTTGCAGATGATACCAAATTGTGTAAGGCTATAAATACAGAGGAGGATGCCGAGTCTCTTCAGAACGACTTAGTTAAATTAGAAGCATGGGCAGCCAAATGGAGAATGCTCTTCAACACAGACAAGTGTAAGGTAATGCACTGTGGTAACAAGAACAAAAATTACACCTACCTACTAAATGGGGTAAAACTAGGGGATTCTGTACTGGAAAAGGACTTAGGTGTCCTCATAGATAGCAAGCTAAGCAGTAGTACCCAAAGTAGGACTGCAGCAAAGAAGGCTAATAAGATATTAGCATGCATAAAACGGGGTATTGATGCTAGGGACGAGAGTATTATACTCCCATTATATAAATCACTAGTGAGGCCACACCTTGAATACTGTGTACAGTTCTGGGCACCATACTACAAAAAGGATATCCTGGAGCTTGAAAAGGTACAAAGGAGGGCGACCAAACTAATTAAGGGCATGGAGACGATGGAATACAAGGAAAGGCTTGAAAGACTAGGCATGTTTACATTGGAAAAGCGGAGACTAAGAGGGGATATGATCAACATCTACAAATATATAAGGGGACAATACTCAGAGCTTGCGCGGGACCTGTTTTTGGTTAGATCAACACAGAGGACTCGTGGACACTCGCTCAGGTTAGAGGAGAGGAGATTCCGCACAATACGGCGTAAAGGCTTTTTCACGGTAAGGACAATACGTGTTTGGAATTCCCTGCCCGAGGGAGTTGTAATGGCGGAATCTGTCAACACCTTTAAGAATGGGTTAGATAAATTCCTATTGGATAAGGATATCCAGGGGTATGGTGCATAGTCATGCATTATAGTTACTATTTAGTCAAATCATCATGCAGAGGACACCACAAATAGGTTGAACTCGATGGACAATTGTCTTTTTTCAACCTCAGATACTATGTTACTATGTTATATATATATATATGTATATATGATACTTTTTACACATATAAACAATACAAATGTATCCTTTGTGGGAATCGATCCTTAGCTCATGGGCATGGTAACCATCGGCAATCCCTCTATACCAAGAGAGCTATGGGAAAATATGACTGACACCTGCAGTGACATAGTGATGTTTCTCATTGTATTTTTTTTTATAGTGCTGTGTGTCCCGACTCTATCGCTGATTGTGTCGGAGACGCTGAGCCAATCTTTTCCTGTGTTCACATTTCCAATTAATGATGAGATCATCTAAAAAGGTAGTTCTTAACTGCAAACATTGTTTGACATTACAATAGAGACTTCCCACATGTGCAATGGTTGTTTTCAAAAGTGACACCTGGTGAACACCAGTATTGCACCCAATAGAGACTTAATTCATTACATTGTGACTGAATACACCACGCTGCGACAAGGCACAGGCAAACGTAATGCAGCTAGTTTTTTACACTACATGCAACATGGAGGATAGATGAGCATGTCTACAGCTGTAGGTGTCTTCAGTAAGATTACACTTACCCACCTTTTCCTTCTAATCTTGCCAATTGTGAATAGTCTCTAGCCTCATCCAACCCATGTCTCCCCAATCTCATTTAGACTTCTCTCCGGTCTCATCCCATCTGTGTCTATCTCTAGCCTCATCCCCTCTGGCTTTCTCTAGCACTATCCTCCATGCATCTCTCTAGTGCCACCCCACCTCCCGCATCTCTTCAGCGACAATACCCTATCTCTCCAATACTTTTCTCCCTGCATCTGTCTAGCACCATTCCCCCCCTCTCTTCAGTGTTATGATCCCTGCAGCAACATTTCCCCATCTTTTCTGTGCTATCTTCAGTACTTTTCCCCATCTCTACAGTGCTATGCTCCCTGTATCTCTCCAGCAACATTTCACCATTTCTCCAGTGCTATTCTCCTTGCATCTCTCCAGCAGCATTTCAACATCTCTCTAGCACTTTCCTCTCTGCTTCTCTTCAGTGCCACCCACTGCATCTCTCTAGTGACATTATGCCCTTTTCTCAACACTATCCGCCCTGAATTTCACCAGAGACATTCCCTGTCTCTCCAGCACTATCATACATGCATTTCTCTCCAGCGCCATCTTCCTTGTCTCTACAGCCTTGTCCCACCTGAGTCCCATCAGTAACATCAACTTGTCCTGTGATTGTACCTCCTTTATATCCTGTATATTTTTTATTTTTTTGTCCCAGTCACTACAGTGCTACTCCCAATTAATATATGTTTAATTGCCCCAGTCACTGATCCCTGCTCCAACCACTCCCTCCTACATTCCACAATTATTATATTTATTTTTTTATTAACCTACTTTATGATGAATCTGGCTTCCATTAACTGTCATCAGTCAGTTAAGTGTCTGCTCCTTCAGTGTCACTCAGACAATCAGTGATCCGGTTTCCATGCTGGTCCTCCACTGCTGTTCCACTTCATGCCATATGAATAAGATGTAACCTCGTGTGGTCACTGTTTTTCATTACTACTGGAGTATGGGGAGGTGGGCAAACTTATTGTAGCCACATTGAAGCCGCCTGCAAAATCTATTGAACTGGAAGGCCACGGCATAGTGTGCGGACACTCTATGACTACTTACAGAGGAGGATTCACTTGATTGGTGCTAGTTAGCAGCAACAGTGTGCAGGGACATTGCTGCAGAGGGCCAGTCTGGCCCTCTGTAACCACTGGCAGCAGTTATGAATCAACCCAGCTTAAGTGGGGGGGCAGGCGATTGTGTGGTAAGCCACTTAGGGAAACTCACAGCTGCACAGTGGGAACTTTCTTATTTTCCTGTATGTACGTACGTACGTACGTACGTACGTACGTACGTACGTACGTACGTACGGTGTGTGTATATATATATATATATATATGCATATACACTAAACTTATGATTGAGACACAAACAAAAAACTGAATGTTACCCAAACTATACTTAAAAACATTTTTGATATGTGATTCATGTTACATACTAATGTGACTCACGCTACATTTCTGTCTCCAGTCATGGGGCTCTGATACTAATTATTCAAACCTGTAGAATCCACATGAATGAATCAATGTACAGTAGGCCTGTTAATATTCCTGATTAACTGTGAAGATGTATAAATATTTCATCCAGTGATGATGGCCATATAAAATATGTTTATAAAATACATGAAAATTAGCCATTTTGCATCCACTTCAAATACTTCCAGATATGTTCAATGTCTACACATGCGGGAAATCAATAGACAATAAATACATAGATTTTCAATTATAACACAATATTTTTTAGCAGCATGAATATACTAACATTTTAGCGGTTATGTGAAAATTAATTTTCATGTATTCTGTCCTATATTTCAGGGAATGGCCCTTAGGCTGTTAAACAGTAATACAAGCAGACTGGTAGTACATCAGTATGCCAAATATGCTGGCTTCTGCCTCGGTTAATACCAGGTTAGTTGCCATTTCTACATTTTAATCCATATTGATCCAGAGTCTAAACACGATTACAATACTACATGTGCTGGGGTTGTAAATATTGTATAAGCTGAGCTAAACTGCAAACATATTAGAAAAACAAGGCCTGCAAGGTTTTGAAAGCTTCTGTTTGTACACTGAAAGCCCTGCTTGAAGTGCCTGAGATATTCTCAGGTCTGACCTTGGTTGGCTGAAAGGGTGACCTATACTCTTCCTGGCCTATGACCAAGCCAAGGAACCTTATTTGTCGAGAAGATGTGTCAGATGATAAAGTAGTATAATGACCATGTTCTGAGGAGCACACATTGGGCCTAATTCTGACCTGATTGCTGCTGTGCATTTTCGGACAGCAGCCGATCAGGTCTCAACTGCGCATGCACCAGTGCCGCAGTACACCAGCGCTTGCCAGACAGCCGACGAGCATCTCAGCCCTGCGATCGCCTCTGCCTGATTGACAGGCAGAGGCGGTCACTGGGCAGGAGGGGGCGGGCCGGCTGTGTTTGGCCGCCATTTAAGGGGCATGGTCTAGGCAACGCAGGCGTGCCCGGACCGTGCGGGGGAGGCGGCCTGCGGCGGCTCTGTGACATCACATGCAGCCGCTGTGACCTGGACAGTGATGAGCAGGTCCCTGCCAGCGCGCAGGAGCTGCGCTGGTAGGGAGCTACTCGTCAAGTACAAAAGCATCGCTGCTGTACGATGCTTTGTACTTGTGCGGCAGGGCAGAGCCAGACATGCGGACGGACTAGCCCTGTGCTGGGCGTCCCCCCCGCATGTCTGAGTAACTGATTGTAGCCATGCAAACTTTTGCACGGCTACGATCAAGTCTGAATTAGGCCCTTTGTCTAGTGTGAAATGCAAGACCCAGGATTTTCCAGGTATGAAAGTGTGATGTGAAAAGGTCCAACTTGGGCTTGACTTGTGTATAATTTCCAGTGTCCTGGAGTTTGTGTGAGTCTATTTGTAGAGTTTGGTAGACCTGATTCAAATGCGGTCACAAGGCCACTACTGCGGATGCCTCTGAGCCATATTCCGATTTGCGACAATGATACTAATGCACGCTCAGGTTAGCTTCTGCCCATATTTCTGTATAATCACAATTGCATATGGCAAAAGGCAGCAACAGCAGCAACAAGAACAACCACATCTGAATCAGGCCCAATATTTAGCAGAAACAATTGTTGCTCTGTTCCTTTGCAGAATTTATTTATCTTCTCACAGATCCTCCTATAAATAAGCTTTGTTGTGATAACTCTTGCACAATATAATAACCTTAAGGGGGGTACACACGGAGAGATCCGTTCTTAAAATTGAATCAATCTGACTGGATTGCTTAGATTGTAAGCATGGATCTCTCGTGTGCATGCCCCCCAGCGATGCGCACTCCTGCGCATCGCTATCTCCTGTGCTGGATTGGCCTCTAGTGTGTACTGCCCTCTACATCTCTCTAGTGTGTACTGCCCTTTAGGGTGTAGTCTAATGGTAAGGAATATGAGTGACTGAAATTGGTGGAGTATGTCAGCAATGGGGATATGAAAATGTCAAAAAATATGACAGTGAGCAGGGAAAGAGGCAACAGAGCCATTTAGCTGGTTATAGTCAAGGGTGATCCCAACTATATGAAAGTGGTAAATATAGTGCCTCACAGAGGTCCCGGGGTCATCTGCCAAATTACTGCTTTAGTAAGGGAAGTTTAGTAAAAATTGATTTTTAAATGGAAAACTCCTTAAAATACTATGGATGGATGCCCAATGTATGTCACTACTAATATATATTTAGATAAAGTACAATTAGATCCTGCACCCCTTTTTAATATATGTAAACTTAATTCAAGGCAGAAAATATGTCACTGGGTTTTTTCATGAACAATCTACAGTATTTTAGCAGAAATGCTGTATACGGGATGCGGTCAAGATCCCGCCGGACGGAATCCCAGCGGTCGAAATACCGACACCGGAATCCCGACCGGCACAATCCCGACATATTCTCCCTCTGTGGGTGTCCATGACACCCACAGAGGGAGAATAAAATAGTGTGCCGAGCATAGCGAGGCACCGTGCCCGCAGCGTGGCAAGTACAGCGAGCCTGCAAGGGGCTGCATTGCGCTTGCCCCCCTGTCGGGATTGTGCTGGTCGGAATCGCGGTGTCAGTATTTCGACCGTCGGGATCCCGTCCAGCGGGATTTCGTACTGATCCCCTGTATACAGCCTTGTACATACAATAAAATAAATGCAATACAATATACTACTTACATGGTATCTATAGACAGAATACATTTTAAATATCTAAAGCTGTCATTTTTTTATCTAACAAATAACTTTAAAAAAAAGTATAGCCAGTGTATTGGGACAGCCTGCATATAAATGCAAAACAGAAATAAAACTGATTGAAACGCATGTTTTGTATTTACATGCATAAAAATATATAGTACATTGTATTTTAAATAAACATTCTTCTATTTGCAAGGTTGACACAAAGAAAGAAAGAAAAATAAATAACTATGCAGATCTTATTAAAAAGTTAGACAATATTTCCCCACAAAGTTCCAGGGATTTGGGAGCTTACACAGTGGAGCAGATCAGCGAGTTTCTAATATACAGAGGTGGAAGAGTATACCTCATCTTAGGAACTATTTCTCTACAAAAAATAGGGATCAAGAAAGATTTGGACGCTCTCTAGCCGAATACAATTTCAAGTTTTTGTATTCCAAGAGGGTTATCGCACCTCAGATAGATTGACACGAGAGCTCTTGGAGAAGATAAAGGGATTCTAGGCTAGAGAAAGCAAGAAATGTAACTGTACAATATGGTGAGCTCTGCTTGCTGAATTATTAGCTCATCAAAGAAAGTAGTAAAAGTCCCAGACCAAGAATATATTTTTATATCCCTTAATATTCAAAGCAGACAAACCTAAAAGAATTTTACAAAGAATTTAAGAATGATAGAGTTAAAATTACTTTAATAAATTATGCCACTTTTTCACAAGCAGAAAGCAAAAACTTTGTATGACCTACAGTACATGTATATGTATTATAGGGGGGAATTATAGCAGGGATGTCATCTGTCTACTGGCCTTACCAGTGCTTTTTTTAATTCCCATCATACCTTATTAAAACATCTTTCCAAAATGATGATTAAACATGGTAGGAAAACAAGGTGGTGCACGTGTCTGCCTTGTCAGTTGTGAATTCTTAATTACATAAATGGTTTGTGATGGAATGTAGTTAAATTCCCGACGAACAGAATTCTAACGGTCAGAATGACGACAGCGGCATCCCAACTGTCTGAATCCTGATGGATCCCAATGGTAAGTACTGGGGTTAGAGTTTAGTTTAGGGTTAGGCTGTGGGAGGGGATGGTTAGGTTTAGGCTGTGGGAGGGGCGGGATAAGGATAACCTGTGGAATCAGTGGGTTAAAATACCTTTATATTGCTCTAACATATTACACAGCATTGTACATTGTACATTGAGAGAGTCATAAAACAAACTCATATAAAATGACCTGAAACAGGAGGTAGACTTGTCCAAATGAGCTTACAAACTATAAGGTATGGGGAACAACTGATACATTAGGCAGCAAAACAACAATACTATAATAATAAAAACTGTTAAAAGGATACAGACACAGTGAAACACACATTACAATAAAGACTCCCCAAAACAATCCCTCTTTCTCCACTTTATTTCTCACCTAGATCCAAATGGAGGAGGCTGGTCCTCTTCTTCCTTCCTGGCTTGCAATCCAATTGGTAAAAATAAATAAATAAAATTAATAAATAAAATTAATAAATACAGAAATAGATTCAAAAATAATAATACACTCTGACCCACTATATAAATATTTAGCAGCAGCATAATCCGTGTGGGGATTCAGTTGCAATGAAGTACATTGATACCAAAAACTTCTTAAGAGTGAATTTATGCAAGTTGATTTGGGTAGGAGTTTATGTGGAGAGAGGTACTTAGATAAATGCTAATTTAAGAAAAGAAAAGTTTATTCATACAAGTGTGGCTATTTGTATGCCAAGAAGCACATTTTAAAGCAAACACCTACTCTCAGCTATTTACTGTAAACATGAAATCTAGATTTATTTTGCATTGGGAAAGAAATGATGAAACAAAAACATAATGATTAAAGTAGCAACATAACAAACTCACCTTATAGAGAACATGAACTGTAACTATATATAAAATGAGATATGATACAAAGAATGTGGGATTTAATGGTCTGGATGTATCATCTCAACAGCAGGAGGCCAATGGGCTGTTAGACGAGAGCAACATTCTATCTACTGGTCTCCTGCTGTACAAGACTGACTTAAGATTTAATAGCAAAATCCTAATATTAGTTTCTGTCTCTTTTTATGGTACTCTTTGTAACTAAAATACGAATTTGTCATAAACTAGAACTCTGTAATTTTTTTGTACCTAGTATAGTAAATTAGTATAGTATAGTAAATTAATTTCCAAAAATCCATCATAGGTTGGTATTTCTTTTTATTTTGAGCAATTTATAAAACTTACAATCTCAAACTATCATTCCTACTATTACTTAGATTTTTCGCATTTTAGCAAGCATCAATATTTCATTTACTTAAAAAGTAGAAAATTAAGCCATTTCAATGACAGCTCTCACTATCCAGTGTATCCTTAATGCATTAGGGCTCATTCTCCGTTGGATGTATGTCTGCTTTTTTGTGTAAGATATACATATCCATCCAACAAAAACAAAAATGTCCATATACATATTTTCATATCATTCTTTTGCATCTGTTTATGCAAGTAAAGGCAAACCAATGTCTGGCAAATGCCTGCCGAGTACAGAGAAGGCATGTTCTTGTAATTGCGGCACGACAGACACGGGAACATCCTCAAATACACCTTTTAAGGAGGCTGGTACTTGCAATGATGATTAGGATGACTATTTACATAACTCAGTTCACATTTCCATTTAGACTGCTGCAGGAAGGAAGAATCCTATTAAATACTGTGAAAACACAAGATGTTTGTATTTAATGTAACGTTTATTTGTATTTTGTAGAAGTGATTGTATTTAATTACATTTTAAATTGAAAATGTGACTTTCACTGTTATGCAGTTGAATGATTTGAAAGATCTCATATATTGGCTGATATGTTCCAATATATATATATATATATATATATATATATGCTTTCACATTTTAATTTAGGCAATCAAAAGCAAATTCAGACATCATAAACACATAAATACCTTAAAATAAACACAAATCAGAAGAACCAAAATGTAACTGATCTGAGTACAGTATATACAGTATACGGCACATGTACTTCTTTGGGCATCATGGCAATGACATATTAATTGCAGTAACCGTGTGTATGTATGTAGCTCTGAAATATCAGTATAGAATATAACATCTGAAGTAAACATGAGGATCTTAGTGCACATATTAATGTGAATTCCCATCTAATGTGACAAGGTGCCTCATTCAGATTTAAACCTGTACTAACAATCTATTTCTTTAATATGGGCTTTAGTGTTTCTGCACACAGGTAATAGGTAATGCCATTCCCAGTTTTTTGCAATTATTGTAGCTTTCAGCTAGATTCATACCAGCGCTACTTATGACTTTGCATCTCTTCCGGAAGTTGCAAGAAATGGATTAAACACTTAATACATATCACTTATCTTCCTTACAATGCTCACATTTCAATGGCCCTTCCATTAAATTATTGTGCATGTGACAAATGATAACTATATGGCCTCATTCATATACGGTACTGGAAGTGTGCAGTGCATGCCATCCTCTCTTTGATGATCAAAATTCCATAAGTAGGAACTCTTGGGTTTTCTTTTGCAATTATTTCAGTCCTGTAATATTTTGCCCTTATTCAGTGAGGCTGCATTTTATAGCACTGTGAAAAATAATGGTGTAATTTAATCTATATATATATAAAAGGCAAAATGGGAGATTGACTCACTGATTGACTCATCACAAAATCTCTTAAACCATGAGGCCTACAATCTTGAAACTTGGCAGGTAGCGTCTCCTTGGGCTCCAGGTTCAGAACCGGTTTTACAAATGTCACTGCCCATCCACAGAAATTGCCTAAAATGGATGTGTGTGAGTTAGAGATGAGCGGGTTCGGTTCTCAGAGAACTGAACCCTACCGAACTTTGCAATCCGAGTCCGTCTCGGTTTTTCCTGCCTGACTCGGAAACCAGAACATGGCAAAAACGTCATCATGCCGCTGTCGGATTCTCCCGGGATTTGGATTCTATGTAAGGAGCCCCACGTCGCGCCCATTTTCACTACAGTCTCGGAGAGTGTATAGAGAGGACATGTCCTCAGTGTTCAGTGTCTATGTGTTGGGGCAAGAAAGTGTGGTGGCAAGTGTTGTCCAGTCCAGTGTAGTCACTCAGTGTATTGTGCTGCATCAGTCCAGGCAGTCACAGTGTTAGTTTTCTCTGCTGCCATATATCCAGTGTAGCTGTATAAGTGGTGCTGTGTTGTGCAGAACAGTCCAGTGTAGTCAGTGTATTGTGCTGCATCAGTCCAGCCATTCACAGTGTTGGTGTTCTCTGCTGCCATATATCCAGTGTGCAGACCAGTGATAGTGTCCTGTGTCATCAGTAATTCCAGTGATGATATACGCTGCTGCTATATGTCCACTGTTGCAGTATAATAATTAGAATGTCAAAGTAAAAAATATTACATAGAGAAAACATACAAACTCCAAACAGATGATTCTCTGTGCGTGCAAATACGCACAGCGTGCACAGCAATATATGGTAACATATGCATTTACACAGACATGCCACAAAGATATATTCAACACATATTTCATACAGCACATAAATTAAACATATCAAGCACTAGACATTATAATGTTTTAAATTATATAATGGAGTATAACATCATGTATGTGTATTGTTGGAACAGAACAAGATAGACATTTCATGCTTGGAGTCAAAGTAATCAGAGAAATGTGTGGATCCATTTGATGCCTGTGATTAGGTTGTAGCACATTGCATGAGTAGTTATGATTGAATCTAGGAATATAAAGCCACAATTCTGAAGTTAACAAATGGACATTTCTGAAAGAAGCATGTGTGGGCAGAAACCAGAGGCCAACCCTTTTGATGTCTTCTTCAAGGCTTGCATATGAACTGACCAATGACTCATCATGAATGAGAAAATTCTGCACCCTGGAACAATAACAGAAGACATGTACTCCCCCAACATACACAGTGTATATCTGATTGCAGACACACAAGAAGTCTCTGTTTTGCTGTTACTCTGCTACAGTGAAGATGGAGAGAGAGAGAGAGAGATATGGAGCAGAGTGTGCATTGAGGGAGATGGTAATTGTACGCTGGCCGTAATTGTATTAATTCTTTTGTAACAATTGCTTCCTATGAAATTGTACTCTGTAACCATATATATACTGTACATGTGATATATTGTATACATATCCTTTTAATATCAAATATATACAATGAGCATTGTACCTCAATCAGACAATGTGTGTGAGTACTTGTTTTCTCTTAAGGGATGTAGTGTTTGCGACGTACAGCGCACTTTTATCATATATGGTAATAAGATGCACCTGGCGTCTGCAGCATATATTAGCACTGGTATTTTAGATATTTATTAGAAATTAATCTGAATCTCACAATTGGGGGCGCGTCCGTAATATCACATTCTTAATGATGCACTGTACAAGCTCTGCTGTGGTCTACCAGCTAACGATGGACGCATCTTGATGCTGCTGAATCACTTGTCGTTTGTTCTTTTGTGTTATCAGTAAGGCACTGATGTGAACCAAGGGACAATATATTTCTTTGTTGTGGGAGTGTGACATGCACAATATTTGAAAATGCTACAGCGTATTTTTTATTGTGGCAAAACATAGTTCAAATAAGTCATATTGTGTTTGATTCAGATTGGATTGTTTATCTGTTAAGTCAATTTAAAGAGCATTTAAAAAAATGGTGCATAGGTATCATACAGCTTTGTTAACATGCTCAGTCCTATTCGCATACTTTTAAACTAAGACCTAAAGTAACTTCTGGTGCTTGTATAAATTGGGATTTCTTTGTGACAAAAGAGCTAGCCACATGGCCTTTCCACAATTTTGCCCAAGCACAAGGCTGGAGCTTTAAGGGGGAGGAGCGGTGGCCATTTTAGGAAGGTCACTCTACCTACTTAGCTAATAGCTGACTTTCAGTCTGTTTAAAACAATCAGTTTCCTTTGTCACAAAGAAACAACATATATGTACAAATCCAACACCATTTATAAGCTACCAATGAATTTATTTAATCCATGCCATAGTCCACTACAAATAGTTTCAATTGGGCCTAGTGAGAGAGAAATGGTGAGATAAATGATTGGCTTGGTGTAAGAAATTGCACAGAGAAAAAAAAAGAGTTTTTTTTCTTCTTTCCCAGGATTTGTAAACTCTGGTAAAATATAGGTATTGAAATGTTAATTAACTTGTTCAACCACCTTCCTGTACAAGCAGGGGAACCTCTATTGATATGCAAATTAGAGGCAGTGAAGGGGTGAGAGGTTTCATAGAAGTGCAGTATATAGTGTGTGTATATATATATATAATATTATTATTATTATGTGTATATTTATATCAGCGTATGTTCTGCAATATAGCTATCCATTCTGAATCATAGCATTTAAGTTATAGTCAATAGTCATTATAGATCTGCATAAGAATCGGATACGTTTACTTGTTATATATTTGATATAGTTTGTTAAGGGAGTAATTGTAAATAATACAAGACACAGTTCCGGCCTAATAGTTTAGATAAACACTAAAAGGAGGATTACCATTGTGGGCGGCTTCTGGCGGGTATAAGGAACCAAAGTGTATTGTGTAGTGAGCAGTAGCATTTTGATCACATTGATCATGATAAGTGTGGTGTAGTCAGTTGCGAACGCATGGTGCACACGTGGTACGGTACGTGAGGTAATTACACGTACAGAAGCGCAAGGTTGCATGAAGTAGCGAGTGCAAGTGTAACCACACAATAGGTATAAATTTAAAGATGGGAAAGAAGACATTTATACAATAGCAAGTAGCTATCCGATTTTGAAAGCAGATTAATATAATATTTTGTTTAAAGTGTAAAACCTCTGGGGCAAGCTATCAATCAAAGGGAGTGATGTTTTTCTGTACAGAAAAACACTGTGTATTAGTGTGAGTGGAAGGTAGGAGTGGACGTATTGAACCCCGTAAAACGGGAATCCCGTGGAGACGCTGAGTTAGTAGAGGCTCAATGGCGTGGAAGGGTCGCAACCTTGCATATTAATCAGGTATTGAAGCACGTAGTGTGTGATTTAAAACATGCTAAGGAGCGTGATAGATTGTGAAGTGTTGAAGTAAATATTTTGGTGTTATGCTCTTGCTGTGTGGAGCGTGGCTTGTAAATTTGACTCCCGTGATCGTAGGGCATATAGATAACAAGTATCTATAAGCCGCGCAATTGGGCCGCGTGTCTGTGATACCATTTGCGTTATTTTCCGCAGTTGTGTCATATGCGCTTTGTAAAGTATACGCAGACGTGATTTGTGTAAACAAAGGGGTTTTTCGCTTCTGGTGAAATCTTCCTAGTGGGCATTCACTGGAAAGGGTGATCGATAAGTTGTTTCTCATCCTACAAAAATTCCAGTGGATAGATACCGAAAAGGAATTTTTCACTGGCTCTCTCAGGAAAATATTCCAACAGAACCTCCATTGAAAGAAATTACGGTGCTGAAGGGTCTGGTTGGAGTGGGTTGTAGTACTGGCCAGTGGAGGCAGGAGTGAGTGAAAATCGCTCTGGAAGAACTTTTCACTGTTTTTCGTATTGTGCATTTGGTGTTTGTGTTTAAAAAGTCCACAATGGGAGCCAGATGTACAAGCGAGAAACATTCGGCAGCCAGGGTTCAGGCTGGTGAGCTGAGGCCAAGAGGGTCCGCTCAGTTGATAATGTGTGGAAAGTATGGTCCACACGCAGAGGCTTTTTGTGATGAATGGGTGAGAATGATAGTGGATGATAGGGCATAATTTCCTAGAGTTGGTGGGTTTGATCCTGAGGTATTGCAGGTAGTATGTCTAACCAAAGTCATATAACACAAGAACGGAAATATAATAACTGTTTGAACTTGTAGCAACAATAAATAAGTACACCGCCATATGTAGACGTGGAAGCAGTTACAGCCAGCATACAAACTATAGAAAATAATAAAAATAAAAATATGAAAAATATGAATGTAACCTATATATGTACTAATGAATGTCAAAGTTTCATTTAGGAGGAGAAGGCAACCTGACTGGTTTCAGCCATTGCTCATGCACTCAGAGGAGTATCCAACTGGTAAAAGAGGAGCAGTAGCCTGCAGGGGAAGTCGCTGAGACCAGTGGAATTGGTAAGTATGGAGTTATTCGAGTACATATATAGTAAAACCTCACCAAAAAATAAAAATCAAGTAAGTAACATCATAAATGGAGAATATCCTGTCCGCACATTAGTATTTACCAGTAGGAAAGCAGACAGAGATAGGGTAACCCCCAGGTATTAATTTTTAAATTACCACATAAGAAGTATCCATTTCTAGTAATGCCCCTAGTCCAGATGAGCTTGGAAATGTTTGTTGGACCATGTACAAACCCTTAATACGGGATGAGAAGGATTGAATGAATACTTTGCATGACCTAGAAGCTTGTTGATTTTATTTCTTTTGCAGTACTGGAAAATTCTCCATCTGGATAAGATCACTGGTAAATACAAATTCGGCAAATGGGAGGAATGAGAGAAGTGCAACATTACCCTTTGACAAAACCTACTGTAGTTACGATTGGGCCTCTATGATGCTAAACCCTTTTTTTTCCCTAGCAGCAGTGGCCCCTGACTAAATGTGAAATACATATATTGTACTCCCGCTCAGGAAGTTCAAGGTATGTTAGATACCCTCAAAGACTAATGTTGCATTCCACTGTTCTAGATTCATGTCCATCACAGGTAGAGGAAATTATCTCACAGATACCGTGTTCCCTATGAACTTAGGATGGACAGGACACTGGATTAATGGCTGAAGTAGTCCCAGTAGTGACACAGCATGCACAAGCTTTAAGGGGGTAGACCAAGTAGTTAATCAATTCCCTGTAGTGCCCAATCCAGTTGTTAAAAAATCCCCTCCACCTCTACAAACTTATCTGTCACCAACCTCTATTCTGTTTTTCTTCACAGTTATCCTCTTCATCTTTGCGTTCACAGAGAGGGTACAATACATGGACCCGATTCTCCCAAGGTTACGAGTGACAGCCTGAGTATTTTCTCCCAAGCCCTGCATGACTGTATACAGTCCTTTCAGCCTGAGAATGGGTCGGTGCTGATACAATATGTTAATCACTTGTTGTGCGCTGATTCATTTGAGTCATCCCTGGCAGATACGAAATAGTTTCTGTTTCATCTTTTCCAAACAGGACACCAGGTCTCAAGGGATAAACCGCAGTTGTGTAGGACAAGGGTCAAATACCTGGGACGTAGTACTGGTACATGATTTGACAATTCATACACCACATGCCGTATTGGTCCTTCAAAGTTCTGCCCGAACCCAGTATGTCTCACCAGCACGATGGCACCAGTATATTACTGTAGTGTGCCTTGTCATGCACAAAGGGTGGATGATGAGAATACTGGTGAAGGGAAATTTTGTATAGACACTGATATGCATGATGGTATGGAATATCATAATCAGACCTTTACTACGTGACCAGACATAAGTGACAGCCCGCTGATGAACGCAGACCTGATATTTTCTTCTTTTTTTCTCCTCTAGAGATGTTTTTCTTTTTTTTTTGAGTGATGCTTATGGTACTCTACATTGCAAACACATAACAGTTAAAATAAGATGCAAATTTGTGTTCCCTACAGGAAAAAGAGGTCTGGAAGGCGAAGGGGTATGGTCAGGAGTCCTCAGGACTCTGGAGAGATGGACAAGGTAAGCCAGTGGCCCCTAGGATGTTTCTCCCAAGCCTAGCTGAGGCGGCACATGGTCTGACTCACCTAGGGTAAGGAAGGTATGTGCAAATTGGTAAGAGCTTACTGGCGTACACCAGTGTTCTCTTCTCAGGCAAGCAGGAAATCAATGACCTGTCTTACTTGCATGAGGAAAAATATTTGGTAAGGTAGCACCAACAGAGCCATCCCATACTCCTGCAGACGGACCTTTTTCAGGTAACACAAATCGACTTCGTACGGTTAACACCCTGTAGGAATTTGAATTATGTATTGGTGTGCACTGTTGTTTTCTCAAACTGGGTAGAGGCATTTCCTGCCTCCACAAGTACTGTTGTGTTTACCGCAAAGAAAATTGTACAGAAATGTATGTGTAGATACGGTATCCTTAGGAGTAGGAGCAAAGTGATAGCTTGAAACTGGACTATTGTGGTCATAGACACTGCCACTAGTGTTATGTAGCATCGGAATCACTCCCAGATCCCCACTTAACGAATCACCCTCTATGAAATTATTATTATTATTTTTTTTTTGGAAGACAACCTCATGTCATGATTGATCTGCACAATGATCAGAAATACACCAATGAGGTGACAGTACAGTACCTTATCGAGATGAGCCAGCATTTGAGAACTTGACAAAAGAACTTGAAAATGTTGATTCCTGGTATGCCAAATACTAACTGTCTTGATTCTGAACCAAGAGACTGTGTGATTGTTATTACACTCAGGTTGCCTAATAGACAGGTGGGAAGGACCGTACCAGGGGGTCATTCTGAGTTGATCACTAGCTGAAAATGTTTGCTGCGCAGCGATGAAGCAAAAAAACAGCACTTCTGCGCGACGTACTTTCACAACGGCCGATGCAGTTTTACACAAGGTCTAGCGATGCTTTTCAGTCGCACTGCTGGCCGCAGAGTGATTGACAGGAAAGGGGCGTTTCTGGGTGTGAACTGACCATTTTCAGGGAGTGTTCAAAAAAATGTAGGCATTCCAGGAAAAATGCAGGTTTGGCTGGGAGAACGCAGGTCGTGTTTGTGATGTCAAATCCGGAACTGAACAGTCTGAAGTGATCGCAAGCGCTGAGTAGGTCTGGAGCTATTCTGAAACTGCACAATTTTTTTTGTAGTCGCTCTGCGATCCTTCCGTTTGGACTTCTGCTAAGCTAAGATAAACTCCCAGAGGGCGGCAGCTTAGCGTTTGCATGACTGCTAAAAGTAGCTAGCGAGAGATCAACTCGGAATGACCCCCCAAGTTTTGTTGACAGCACGATCCCAGTGAAAGTAGCCGAGAGAGAGACTTGGGTCCACGATTCCCATCGCAGGAAAGTCGGTAGTCTGGAAGGAACTCGTAAATGTAGTGAGATCGCAGAAGTATCACCAGAGAGTCTGTTCCGTGAAGACTGAGAGGTGGCACTGTTGAACACTACCTGAGCGTACTAAAGGAGTACAGAAAGACCAGTCTTTGTAGTTGATCTGCTATGGACAAGATTTGTTTGTTCTTTCTTTCTTTTTTCCAGCTGACAAACATTTTTTTCAGGACATTCAATTTTTGTGAGGTTTTTCATGAGGAGTCGAGTGTGGGACTGGAACTGGTTCTGGAGGAAGGAATGATGTCTTTATAGGATCCCAGGATCAGCCTATCACTTTGTTAAAGACAGAGAAAATCAAAGGTCTAGTAGTTACGGAGTTTGGAGGTAACGAGATAGGCTATTGTCTGAGGAATACTGTATTTTGTAGTTATTGTGACCCTATAATTGAAGATGAGTGCATCCAGAGATGTCAATCTAGCGTTAAGGCAGCATTTGACAGTCATCCATTGAGTGATTACCACTCACTAGTGGGTAAGGTCTTAAACCAAACGGAATGTTGGGTGTGCTCACAGGTACCTCTAAGACGAAATGATGCAGGATTAGTGCTATATTTTTGTAGCGTTAGCTGAGGTACTTGAATTACACGGAGGGGGGGGCTGGTGGACAAGGAATATAATATAACTAGACCACCTAGTCTTAAGATCCACCAGTACCATAGATAAATCCCTGGTTTTCTAAAGTGCCATCCTGTCTGGCACTGCTGTATAAGTCCAGGGGTACTGCTGTATTAGTCCAGTGGTACTGCCGTATAATTCCACCAATTGCAGAATTTTTGAAAAATTACAGGGGCGTGCAGAAGATGCTGTCAGTGTACTGAAAAATTGTGGGCCACTTTTGACATTCAGCCACTGCATGCCACTACTAGATGGGCCAGGTGGTTGTGTCGCTTAGCTTAGTCATACAGCAACCTCGGTGCACTTCTTTTTCTTCTTTGTATCATGTGCTGTTTGGGGACTAGTTTTTTTAAAATGCCATCCTGTCTGCCACTGCATTCCCACACCTAGATGGGCCAATTGTTTGTGTCGCTTAGCTTAGTCATACAGCTACCTCATTGCACCTCTTTTACATCTTTGCATGATGTGCTGTTTGTGGCCTTTTATTATATCTGCCATCCTGTCCGCCACTGCAGTGCCACTCCTAGATGGGCCATGTGTTTGTGCCGCACACTTGTGTCGCTTAGCTTAGTCATACAGCTACCTCATTGCAATTCTTTTTCCTCTTTGCATGATGTGCTGTTTGGAGCCTATTTTTTTTTAAGTCTGCCATCCTGCCTGACACTGTAGTGCTACTCCTAGATGGGCCAGGTGTTTGTGCCGCTTAGCTTAGTCATCCATCCACCTCGGTGCAACCTTTTGGCCTTAAAACAATATTGTGAGGTGTGAGGTGTTCAGAATAGACTGGAAATGAGTGGAAATGAATGTTACTGAGTTTAATAATACCGCATAGGATCAAAATTACCTCCAAATTATGTGATTTTAGCCGTTTTTATGTTTTTTTTTTTAAATCAACCAGATCCAAAACCAAAACACGGAAGGGTGGTTTTTGGCAAAACCAACCCAAAACCAAAACACGAGCGGTGAATTAGAACCAAATCCAAAGCACAAAACACGAAAAGTGCCCGCCGCACATCTCTAGTATTTAGTAAGTGATGTCATTTTGAGTTTAGTCCAGTAGAATATTTGTTATGAATCATTAAAGAAAACCTACTTACCTACAGTATCTGGGGCAGCTTGGACAATGAAAGTAAACACGGTGCCGACTCAGGTTAGTAGTGCCACCAATAGGTAATAGAAAAACATAATACATTTTTGCCTAATGAGTATCGCATTAATTATTTAAAAGTTACTGCCAGGACAAGCCATGCAGAAACTGTCTATCCTGACAAGGTACATGTTGACATATTCTGCAATTGTGAATGATAGTAGTGTGATAGCCACAAAATGGAGCGTCACTTAATAGAGCTGGCCCAAGGAAAGAGCAGGGGCTCAGAAGGGGCAAATGTCTCTGTATAACAGCTATTGGAAGTATTTTTTGAAACTATATAAACTTTGTTTAATACACAAAGTTATTAAAAATATTGTATTAAATGACCTTCAGGCTGTGTGTATAAGGTGTATATGAAACATAAATGAATTGTGTGAATGTACACACACTTTGTTTAATGCACAAAGTTATAAAAAATATTGGCTAAAATGACCTTCAGGCTGTGTGTATAAGGTGTATATGAAACATAAATGCATTCTGTGCTTAGACTTGGGTTCCATCGCCATGATATCTCATTATGGTATGCAATTATTCCAAAATACGGAAAAATCCCATATCCAAAATACCTCTGGTCCCAAGCATTTTGGATAAGGGATACTCAACCTGTAGATGACTCCTGTGATTTACCATGTCAGAGAAAGAGGGGCGTAGTGATACAGCTCTGTTTGAATGCCCGTCCTGAGAAAGAGGGGTGGATTCATACAGCTCCATGCAGTTTACCCTGTCAGAGAAAGAGGGGCGGAGTGAAACAGCTCTGTGTGATTGCCCTGCTTGAGAAAGAGGGGTAGACTTAGAAACAGTAGGAGAGCTGTTATGACTCCTTTCATTGAGAAGGCACAGCAACTGCGTTGTGAGACACACAGCTGAGGGACTCAGTATGTACTGGAGTCTGTGCCAGTTCCTGCAGCCAGACACCATCATAGAGGAGGGTTGTCCAGCTTGGGAAGTGACAGGAAACAGTGCTGTTGGTAGGGAGAGTACTGCAGTTGTCAGTGTGGCAAGAGCAGCTCTGAATACATGATAATGATAATGATTCAGTAATCCACACATCAAATATCCCGCAGTGCTAAAATAGACTACAATACTCAAGTTAGGAACTGCATCTGAGGGAAAGATCTTAGACTAATTGGATCTCAAACTACTGTTACAGACTCCTGGCGGGGAGTGATTTAGGGCAGATGATCCCTTCTACAACAGTTCTGAGGTAAACTCTCCCCATCTGTTCACACCATTGGAAGGGAAAGCAACAGTAGCACAACAACTTGAAATAACATGGCAGTTAGAAGCTGATTGGCTGGTACTTTATCACCATGAAATGTAGCACTTTTTAAAGCGTAGTACATCTCCCCCTGTATAATCTGCACAGATACAGTAAGCTCAGCCCCTATACTCTACTCAGCCAGCATACAGATCAAATAAAATAATTAGTAGCTGGGAATAGACCTAAGGTGACACTAAGGTGTAAATTATGTACTCCGCACTGAATTCCTCAGCTAAGATTCTGTTATTTGTACAGCATTTACATTCTTGATAGTATACAATAGATTTATAGTCAGAGATGCAATAAAGAGGCTACTGTCTTCCAAGTGAACATTAACTTGGGGCAGAGACTTGCTATACTTTGTAAGAACCCTATAAGGAGATAGTAAGTTCCAGGACAAAAACATCATCCAGCTATAGACTATACAGCAAATACAAAAATTCCAGGCTGGCTTGTGACAATAACTAAAAATAATTACTATGTGCACCACCTTAGTATGGCCATGTATGTAGACTAGCCTGGGTTTACCTAAAAGGGTAAACACGACAGAAAGAGAAAAAAGAAGAAGGCTCTTGTTTGGGCACACTCTTAAACAATTGGATAAATACCATGAAATAACAGACAGATAAACAAACATTTATTATTATTGTTAAAAAATGGATTTGCATCCAACCGACACAAAAAGAAAGGAATGTTCTGGTCATGTACATACAAAAATACAAAAATTAAATAGATGTGGACACTATCAGTACTGCATCTATTTCCCTTTGACCAGTACAGGTAAATATGTATTAATTAAAGAATTACTGAGACCTAAATTGGTCAGAGTAACACCTTAATGAGACCAGCAATTTTGGTGCCTTTCTTTGAATACATACCAGGGCTTATTATTATTTTTTACTGTGCCTTCCCATACCTTTATGGGTCAATAGTTTCTCTGAAATAGGAATACTAAGACATAAGTTTCAAGTATATCTTTCCCTCTTCCTGTTCCTATCATACTAGATTATCCCTTTTACAAATCTAAGTTCCTTCAAACACAGCCTGCGTTAAGAAATTTGTTATCACTTTTCTCGGTATACACAATCAACAACACATTTCACCGTTTCACATTCATCACTCCTCTTTTATTAGTAATTTTCATACAACTATTATCTCATACCACATCCCTTTCATGCCCAATTCTCAATGGTATATAATATAAATAGTCTTTTTCCTAGTCAATACTAATATCTCTAAACAAAATTCCCTTAATATACAAGTGCCTCTAAATGGCACCTTTATTAATATTTTGCACTCATGTTTTCACCTCTTTTTAACACCGTTTTTTGGTTCTGGAATTCCAGCTTTTCACACATACACGCTCTTTTTCACTTAATCACATGTAACTCTCTCCACATTAACATACATAGATAGATACATAGAATTTGACGGCAGATAAGAACCACTTGGCCCATCTAGTCTGCCCCTTTTTTTTATCCTTTAGGCAATCTCAACCCTTTTTGAACATTTATTCTTTGTAACGATATTCATATGCCTATCCCAAGAATGTTTACATTGCTCTACAGTCTTAGTCTCTGTAGAGCAATGTAAACATGCTTGGGATAGGCATATGAAGGCTATTCCACTTATCCAATACCCTTTCTGTGGGGTTCACTATGGTATGCCGGCGGTCGGGCTCCCGGCGACCAGCATACCAGCGGTCGGGCTCCCGGCGGCCAGCATACCGGCGCCGGGAGCCCGACCGCCGGCTTACCGACAGTGTGGCTAGCGCAAATGAGCCCCTTGCAGTCTCGCTGTGCTCGCCACGCTACGGGCACAGTGGTGTGCTACGCGCGCCATGCTATTTTATTCTCCCTCCAGGGGGGTCATGGACCCCCAAGAGGGAGAATAAGTGTTGGTATGCCGGCTGTCGGGATTCCGGCGCCGGTATACTGTGCGCCGGGATCCCATCAGTCGGCATACTGAAGACCACCCCTTTCTGTGAAGTAATTTTTCCTTAAATTTCCCCTGAACCTTCCCCCTCCAGTCTCAGTGTATGTCCTCGAGTTCTAATGCTTCTCTTCCTTTGAAGAATGTTTCCCTCCTGCACTTTGTTAAGACCCTTGATTTATTTGAACGTTTCTATCATATACATTTTAAGATCTTTTAGCCTTTCCGGGTAAGTTTTTTGATGAAGGCCATGCACGATTTTAGTTGCCCTTCTTTGTACACTCTCTAATGTATTTATATCCTTTTGGAGATATTGGGGGTCATTCCGAGTTGATTGCTAGCTGAAAATGTTCGCTGCACAGCGATGATGCAAAAAAGATGTCTCTTCTGCGCATGCGTATGTGGCGCAATGCAAGCGTGAGACGTACTTTCACAACGACCAATGTAGTTTCACACAAGGTCTAGCAAATCTTTTCTGTCACACTGCTGGCCGCAGAGTGATTGAGAGGAAGAGGGCATTTCTGGGTGTCAACTGACCGTTTTCAGGGAGTGTTGGAAAAAACGCAGGCATGCCAGGAAAAATCCAGGCGTGGCTTGGCGAACGCAGGGCGTGTTCGTGACGTCAAAACAGGAACTGAACAGTCTGAAGTGATCGCAAGCACTGAGTAGGTCTGAAACTACTCTGAAACTAAAGGGAGAAAGAAGAAGGCTCTTGTGTGGGCGCACTCATTAATGGTAGTTAAATAACTAGAATGAATAACACTAGGTTGATTAGTCAGCAGATAAAACAAAATTTATTTGGAAATATTAAGAATATAATTGCCCCTGGTTGAGGAGATGTGAATGATCCCAGATAAAAATGTTCTGGTCCTGCCTCAGGAAATGAGATGGAGAGGGGTAGAGACACTGCAAGTCATAAACCCTTTCTCACCCGGCCAGTACAGATGATCTGTGTTAATGAGATCAATTAAGTCAATTGATTTTAGATTCTGTCATAATCCTAATGAAGGAATAACAGCTATTATGGCAATGAGTAATAATAGAAACAAATCAAAGGATATACCAGGGTAAAGAAAGAAAAGGATAGGAACAAATGGTGATGCTGCTGTTGGAGTCACATACCACACATCATATGCAATGATTGATGTTCTACAACACTGAGTATTCCCTGTGAGTCTCCACCTCAGGTACTAACTCAGCCCACACTGTTTCGCTTCCAAGATCGGACGAGATCGGGCATTAGCAGTGTTGTTTGATAGTAGAAGGATTTGGTCAGACGTCCAATGAGAGTGCACCTATATAGGGGGGGATAATTAGCTGGGTCTTATAGATACAGTGTGGATCTGCTTTTTGTGTTAGGCAGGAGACATCAAGTCCCACACCGGTGGTATTGTGTCCCTGGATCACAAATGAGAGTCCACGAAAAAGGAAGATATATAGATTTATGAAAAAAACGAAGATATATAGATTTATGAAAAAAACCCTAAAAAGGAAAATGGAGATCAATTAGGCTGTAGTTATTAGGAACGGGTGATAAAAATTACCCGTCCGTATAGATACAAATGGATAAGGAAACACGGATCAAGAATTTTTTTTATATATATGTGTACATTGGTACTGGTGTAAGGAACAGAAAATATGTCAAAGATAATTGTAGATACAAATAAATAGTACTGGTATATGCAATGAAATAATCACTAGTGACATGGGTGTCATTAGAAACACTTTGTGTGAATTGGAGCTGTTATAATCATTAGGATATAGGGAAATAGACATGAAATTCTCATATAACCCATGCAGCAATATGACAACAGGATCTGCAGGAGGAAAGTCAAAGAAGAATGCAGTATTTCTTTCCTATAAAATGCAGTTTTTAATCCTGATGCAATAAACTAAGATGCATAAGCCTGGAAAAAGGCATAAATGAAGCCACACAAAAAGCAGATAAATAGTACTGGTATATGCAATGAAATAATCACTAGTGACATGGGTGTCATTAGAAACACTTTGTGTGAATTGGAGCTGTTATAATCATTAGGATATAGGGAAATAGACATGAAATTCTCATATAACCCATGCAGCAATATGACAACAGGATCTGCAGGAGGAAAGTCAAAGAAGAATGCAGTATTTCTTTCCTATAAAATGCAGTTTTTAATCCTGATGCAATAAACTAAGATGCATAAGCCTGGAAAAAGGCATAAATGAAGCTGCACGGATATAGATACAATTTCTATGACAGCTGGGCAAAAATTAGCCCAAAATGGCAGGATGGAATGATCTGACCTGAGGCTAGGAGTGAATCACTTGCAGTTGGACAAAACAGGACCCATTGGAATGGAAAACATGTTTCACCCCTGTGGGGCTTGCTCACTTCCTGGAAGTGAGCAAGCCCCACAGGGGTGAAACATGTTTTCCATTCCAATGGGTCCTGTTTTGTCCAACTGCAAGTGATTCACTCCTAGCCTCAGGTCAGATCATTCCATCCTGCCATTTTGGGCTAATTTTTGCCCAGCTGTCATAGAAATTGTATCTATATCCGTATCCGTGCAGCTTCATTTATGCCTTTTTCCAGGCTTATGCATCTTAGTTTATTGCATCAGGATTAAAAACTGCATTTTATAGGAAAGAAATACTGCATTCTTCTTTGACTTTCCTCCTGCAGATCCTGTTGTCATATTGCTGCATGGGTTATATGAGAATTTCATGTCTATTTCCCTATATCCTAATGATTATAACAGCTCCAATTCACACAAAGTGTTTCTAATGACACCCATGTCACTAGTGATTATTTCATTGCATATACCAGTACTATTTATCTGCTTTTTGTGTGGCTTCATTTATGCCTTTTTCCAGGCTTATGCATCTTAGTTTATTGCATCAGGATTAAAAACTGCATTTTATAGGAAAGAAATACTGCATTCTTCTTTGACTTTCCTCCTGCAGATCCTGTTGTCATATTGCTGCATGGGTTATATGAGAATTTCATGTCTATTTCCCTATATCCTAATGATTATAACAGCTCCAATTCACACAAAGTGTTTCTAATGACACCCATGTCACTAGTGATTATTTCATTGCATATACCAGTACTATTTATTTGTATCTACAATTATCTTTGACATATTTTCTGTTCCTTACACCAGTACCAATGTACACATATATATAAAAAAATTTCTTGATCCGTGTTTCCTTATCCATTTGTATCTATACGGACGGGTAATTTTTATCACCCGTTCCTAATAACTACAGCCTAATTGATCTCCATTTTCCTTTTTAGGGTTTTTTTCAAAAATCTATATATCTTCGTTTTTTTCATAAATCTATATATCTTCCTTTTTCGTGGACTCTCATTTGTGATCCAGGGACACAATACCACCGGTGTGGGACTTGATGTCTCCTGCCTAACACAAAAAGCAGATCCACACTGTATCTATAAGACCCAGCTAATTATCCCCCCCTATATAGGTGCACTCTCATTGGACGTCTGACCAAATCCTTCTACTATCAAACCACACTGCTAATGCCCGATCTCGTCCGATCTTGGAAGCGAAACAGTGTGGGCTGAGTTAGTACCTGAGGTGGAGACTCACAGGGAATACTCAGTGTTGTAGAACATCAATCATTGCATATGATGTGTGGTATGTGACTCCAACAGCAGCATCACCATTTGTTCCTATCCTTTTCTTTCTTTACCCTGGTATATCCTTTGATTTGTTTCTATTATTACTCATTGCCATAATAGCTGTTATTCCTTCATTAGGATTATGACAGAATCTAAAATCAATTGACTTAATTGATCTCATTAACACAGATCATCTGTACTGGCCGGGTGAGAAAGGGTTTATGACTTGCAGTGTCTCTACCCCTCTCCATCTCATTTCCTGAGGCAGGACCAGAACATTTTTATCTGGGATCATTCACATCTCCTCAACCAGGGGCAATTATATTCTTAATATTTCCAAATAAATTTTGTTTTATCTGCTGACTAATCAACCTAGTGTTATTCATTCTAGTTATTTAACTACCATTAATGAGTGCGCCCACACAAGAGCCTTCTTCTTTCTCCCTTTTGTTTATGCATATGTCACTGGCTCTGGGCGCACCCCCAAACTGGACATTATATTAAAGATTTTACTTGAAAATTGTCCAAATTTGGTTTTTCTGTAATCAAAAACTATTTTTAGACCGGTGCCGGGTCGCCCCCTTTGTGTAACTACTCTGAAACTGCACAATTTATTTTGAATCCGCTCTGCGATCCTTTCGTTCGCACTTCTGCTAAAATACACTCCCAGAGGGTGGCGGCTTAGCATTTGCACAACTGCTAAAAACTGCTAGCAAGTGAACAACTCGGAATGACTCCCATGGTCTCCAGAAGTGGACACAGTATTCCAGATGGGGCCGTACCAATGACCTATACAGTGGCATTATCACTTCTTTTTTCCTGCTACTGATTCCTCTCCCTATGCAACCAAGCATCCTACTGGCCTTTCTCATTGCTTTGTTGCATTGCTCTCCTGCCTTCAAGTCACTTGAAATAGTGACTCCTAAATCCCTTTGCTCCTCAGTAGTTTCCATTACAGTACCCTTGATACTATATTTAGTCTTTGGGTTTTTGAGACCCAAGTGCATGATTTTGCATTTTTAAGCATTAAACTGTAGTTGCCACGTTCTTGACCATTTCTCAAGCCTAGCTAGGTCATCATTCGTTTTATCCCTCCCGGTGGGTCTACCCTGTTACATATCTTTGTATCATCTACAAAAAAGCATACTTTCCCCTTTAATACCATTTGCAATGCCACCAACAAAGATATTAAAGAGAACTGGACCAAGTACAGATCCCTGGTTTTCTCCACTGGTAACATTTCCCTTCATAGATTACACTCCATTTACTACAACTGTCTGTTTCTTATCCTGCAAACAGGTTCTTATCCATTTAACTGTTTTATAATCCACCCCCATGCTTTCAAGTTTATTTAGCAGTATGCTATGTGGGACAGTGTCAAATGCCTTACTAAACTCTAGATATGCTACATCTACAGCTACCCCTTGATCTATTATTTTCATCACAGAGTCAAAAAAGTCAATAAGATTTGTCTGGCATGATCGCCCACCAGTAAATCCATGCTGTTTTGGATCCTGTAAGTTGTCTGATTTAAGATATTCCACAACTCTTTATTTTAATAATTTTTCCATTACTTTCTCTACTACTTATGTAAGGCCTACTGGTCTGTAGTTACTTGCTTCTTCCTTGCTTCCACTTTTGTGCAGTGGAACTACATTTGCTCTTTTCCAGTCCTCTGCAATGGCACCTGCATTAAGTGACTGGTTAAATAATTCTGTTAAAGGTGTAACCAGCACATTTTTTAGCTCTGTGAATATCCTTGGGTATATCCCATCTTGCCCCATTGATTTATCCACTTTTAGTTTTGAAAGTTCTGTTAAGACCTTCTCCTCTGTAAATGTACTTTCATCTACCTTATTTTTATGAATGTCCTTGCAACTTAACTGTGGCCCCATCCCTTCTTCTGTAGTAAATACTGAGTAAAAATAATTAAGGTGATCTGCTATTGCCTTGTCTCCCTCCACCAAATGCTCACTCTCTGTCTTAAGTCTTATTATTCCTCCATTTGATTTTTTTTCCTTTCACTTCTATACTTAAAAAAAGTTTAGCCCCCTTTATCTATTGACTGGGCCATTTTCTCCTCAGCTTCTGCCTTTGCACGTCTGATCACTTTCTTAGCACCCTTCCATCTGTCAAGACACACCTCTTTGTCATTATTATTTTGAGTCTGTTTGTATTTCCTAAAAGCCATCATTTTTGCTTTCACAATAGATGATACTTCTTTTGTGAACCACACTGGCTTCCTTTTCCTGGAGCTTTTCCTAACCCTTTTGATACAAAGGTATGTTGCACTTTTCAGTTTTTCCAACCTCTCCTGCTCCCCTTCCAAGTTCCTCCAATCCACCAATGAATCATTTAAACAACTCCCTGTTAGGCGCCGGGGTCCGCTCGTCGGTGCGGCCCGGCGCCTAGCAACCAGGGACGCCGTGCGCGTACAGCCGCCGGCTCCCTGGCAACGCTAGACGCCGGGCGCACGGAGCCGCTCTGACCTTAGCAACGGGGACGCCACGTTCAGCCGCGTTCCCCGTTGCTGGGTCTGTCCTGATTACCTCATGGTGTGCTGGCCGTGCAGCATGCAAGCTGCACGGCATTTCAGTTGATTACCCTGTCTGGATTTTGATTGGAGGGTTCCTGAATAAAGGCACCCTCAGGACTCCTTACAGATGCCGGTGATAGCTTCCTGTTTGCCTGTGTCTGCTACAGAGAGTTTCCAGTCCTGCTCAATCCGGTTGTTCCTGTCCTCAGAGATCCTGTACTCGGAAGTTTGTCATCTGTTCCTGGAGTCTGACCGAGCACCTTTAACATCTTGTGGTGTTCGTGAGTCGCGGCTCAGCCGTGTGTTGCGGCTTGTCCGCTTACTGTTTATTATTTAGTTTACTTGTGTTCTGGAGCTTTTGCGGAGGATTCCGCTCCCACAGATCCACTCTGGTATCCAGCGGTGCTGGATAGGAGTAACGGATCAGGGGATCTTTGGTTGTCCTTTTCCCTGGCGGCTAGTCCGCACATACCTTTGGTTTAAGTTAGTTAGCTTGTAACCCCTGGCCTGGTTGCTTAGTCAGAGGGCCCCTTGTTATCACCCTGTCTCGGACTTCCCCTTGTCTCCCTTTAAGACCTGCGGGGGCATCGGGGTTGGGCAGACATAATCCTCCCTTCGAACGCGGCTGCCATGGGCTCAAGCAACCATAGTCTCGCAGGGGATTTCTGATAACACGGGCGAGACAACGGAGTTAGGGTGCCAGGGGTTACTAGGCTCTCCTGCTCCCACAACCAGCTTATTTTCCCTGTACTCAGACCTCTGCCATAAGATCTCCTCCGGTCTGGAGTACAGGAATCATAACACTCCCCATTTTTGCAAAGTCAGCATTTCTAAAATCCAACACCTTTGTTTTTGTGGGACAGGAGTTGGATCCTGTCTTTATACTAAACCATACTGCTTGATGATCACTGGATCCCAGGTGCTCACCCACATAAATGTCAGATATCCTATCACCATTTGTAAGAATTACATCTAATATTGAGTCTTTGCGAGTGGGCTCCCTCACCAATTGCTTGAGAGATGCTCCCTGTAAGGAATGTAGACATTTGCCACTTGTAGCTGAACTTGCAAAAGACCCCTCCCAATTGACATCAGGTAAATTAAAGTATCCCATGATTATGACTTCTCCCTTTAAAGCCATTTTAGTGATGTCCAACAATGGGGTCCTGTCCAAATCCTGCCCATGGGCTGGTGGTCTATAGATCACCCCAATACGAATAATGTCCTTCTCCCCAATTTCTATTGTGACCCAAAAGGCCTCAGTTTTGTCTTCAATATTTTGTATTAAAGTAGCATTTATGCTTTTTTTTCACATACATTGCTACTCCTCCTCCTATTCTTCTTATTTTATCCTTCCTAAATAAATTGTATCCTGGTATTGTTAATGATCCTTTCAGATGGACCCATCACTTTAGTTCCTACTGACACTTCTTTTTTCACCTATATAATATAAACACGGTATCTACACTTTTATAATGCAATTTTTTTAAACTACCCTTAGTATTATATCTGTCCCCAACATTATAGTGCAGGCACTAATAATATTCAATATTTCTCAGGGGTACCTATCTGGTATTCATATAAGCAATTTAGTAACAGTGTCACTGAATAATATCACATTACAGCGCAGGCCTGTTCAACATTTTTGGATATATCCTTTACTTTGTAATTATTAAGATACCTCCACATTAATGTCATACTAGGCTTGTTACTGTCATCCTCTGAACAATAAACATTACTGATGTGAGAACACATTTTGGTACACATCTGATCATGTATGAGACTCCTTCCCCCCTCCCCATTTTTCATTCCACTAGTGCTGAAAGTTTGCGCCACTTTTATTTTAATGGTCCCAATGGAATTAACTGTCTGCCTTGCTTTTATGACATAGATTACTGATCTATGATGTCAAATAATAAACTTCCCCTCCCTTCCTGCACAGTTTATTAGGACATTCACCTCCCCTGTTATTTTCAATGCTGTGTGAATATCAGCAATAACTAGACAATCCGCAATCCTAAGCAGCAGTTTAATTTATCTATGTATATGGCCAAGCGTATCTTGCGTACTAATTTATTTTTGCCCTGCTATGAATGCCAAATACAACACATTTCTGTCCTATGTGTAGTCTATCAATACACTGTTTTATTGTCCCTATTATTAATACATATAATTATAGGGACTTATAGAACAGACAACGTACTGTTGCTTGGTAACCTAAATTTGAAGTCTGTACCCGCCTTTGGAGTGTTGTTCTCACTCACTCATAAATTAGCAGGTGGAGCATGGAGATTATCTCCACCCCCAAGCCAGTAATACTATTTACTTATATGTGCATTTAGGCATTAACTGAGGTGGAAAAACGGAGATTGTCTTCCACCCTCACAGTAAACAGGAAGGATTGCCTCTTCCGCCCTTAAACCACGCCATGCATATTAGAAACCGATGACCGATGACATGCACCAGGCTCCCGATCTTTCCTGCCAGGACAGCCCCCACAGACTGATGGGTCTGTGTGCCCGCTGCTAACAGGGATTTACTCTGCAGAAATCGGGATCAGTGTCTGGAGACGGGGGATGAAATGGGTGCTGACATATTGACGCCATACCGATGCGTGGCTTGCGTTGCGTGAACGATAATGTTCAAATGGATAATTGTATCAAAATTTGGATTGCACCTCCGCAAATTACGAAGTGAGGAGACATTTGAGGACGACAGGATGACTTACCCATAAAGAGACCGCTACATGGAAGAACGAATCTTTTGAAGTAAGCCTGAATGTGAGCTGCTAATTTTAAAGATTATATGAGATCAATTATTATTGGAGCATA
This sequence comes from Pseudophryne corroboree, assembly GCF_028390025.1. Classification (NCBI taxonomy): domain Eukaryota; kingdom Metazoa; phylum Chordata; class Amphibia; order Anura; family Myobatrachidae; genus Pseudophryne; species Pseudophryne corroboree. The sequence goes on from NC_086451.1 coordinate 321,141,305, forward strand.
TAAAGTTCATAAGTCAAGAATTCAAAGAAACCTTTATAAGCTTGTTTGAAAATATTTTTAAGTAAGCATACATGTGAGGAGCCCATAATACCTTTCACACCGAGGTGAACCTGTACGGCTAGAACATCACCTCCCATAGACATCTCAGTATAAAGGAATCCGGTAAGAAGCATTTCATATTCCATATTTTACATCTGGGATGTTTTTTCTGAACTAGTGTGTACCATTTATGTTTTTTTACATGTTACCATTTGGTTTTGGACATTCACGAGAAGCCTATTTGAGAAGTCCTTAGACTCTGGACTTTTGACCTATAAGGACATTGCATAGTCTCAGCTGTGTCTAGGTAATTTGCACTTTTCGTTCATATTCTTATTGCGCCACCAGTTGGTCCCCATCCCATTGTTTTGTATCATGTTTACAAAGTGTTTACTGGCTCAGGGCGCACCACCAAGTCAAGAATCACAAAGGAATAATTCCTTTAATGATTTCCTTAATCTTGGTTATACTGTTTCTCTATTGGACTCTAAAGATTTGTGCAGAATCAAAACTCCCTTTTTTATTACCTAAAAGGGTGTCAATAATTGATTTATCACTTTAAAGTTTTAAAGTAAATTGTGGCTTTATGTAAACTGACGTTGCTAAAACCCTGTGTGTTGTGGAGTGAAGTGTAAACCATTAGGGGAAGTATGTGATTGTAACAATATAGATAACATGTATAGAAGTATTTATTTTCTCAGCTTTGTGACATTGTCTTATATTGCCCATTATGTGTTGTCCATATTTTGGTATCACACAGAAATGTATCCAAAAATAGTAGAGATGAAGGGGTTCAATTCTCTGAACCCTCTCAGTACTGAACCCCCTCAAACTTCATGATCTGAGCCGGGATCTGAGCCTGGCTCGGGACTCCCCACCAGACTCAGATCCCAGAACGAGGCAAAACATTATAATCCTGCTGTCAGATTCTCGCGATTTTAAATTCCATATAAAAATCTGTGTGTTGCTGCCACTTGTACTCAGGACTTGGAGAGTGAGGATGACAGACCTCTGTCTCTTTGTGGGTTGTGGCGTCAGGTGGGATCAGTTTGTGCTCTCTAGGGGTGCTGTACTGTCACTGTGGTGTCCCTGTGCTTTTAGGGTTGCTGTCCTGGCTTTCACTAGTGTCAGGTGCTGTTAGGGGTACTGCAGCTGTACATGGGTGTTGCTGTCCTGGCTGTCACTGTGCTGTACATGGGGACTGTCATGCTCTGTGCTGTGAAAATACAGGGCTGTTGGCCCTGTCTTGTATGCTGTAAAAATTCAGGGGTGCAGTGAAAATAAATTTACACTGGTCCTGTCTTGTATGCTGTAAAAATTCAGGGTTGCTGTGAAAATAAATATTCACTGGCCCTGCCTTGTATGGTGTAAGAATTCAGGGGTGCAGTGAAAATAAATGTACACTGGCCCAGTCTTGTATGCTGTAAAAATTCAGGGGTGCAGAGAAAATAAATGTAGACTGGTCCTGTCTTGTATGCAGTAAAAATTCAGGGGTGTTGTTAAAATAAATATACACTGACCCTGTCTTGTATACTGTAAATTTACAGGGGTGTTGTTCATATACAGGGGTGCTGGCCCTGTCCTGTATGCTGTACAAATACAGTGGTGCTGTTGTTAAAATAAAAGTACACTGGCTCAAAAACAGGGGTGCTGTTGTTAAAATAAAATTCACTGGCCCTGTCATGTATACTTTAAAATTACAGGGGTAATGTTCAAATACAGGGGTGCTGGCCCTGTCCTGTACGCTGTAATAATAAAGGGGTGCTGTTGTTAATATCAAAGTACACTGGTCCTGTCCAATATGCTGTAAAAATACAGGGGTGCGATTTTTAAAATAAAAGTACACTGGCCCAAATACAGGGGTGCTGTTGTTAAAATAAAATTATACTGGCCCTGTCTTGTATACTGTAAAATTACAGGGGTGTTGTTCAAATACAGGGTTGCTTGCCCTGTCTTGTATGCTGTAAAAATACAGGGGTGCTGTTGTTAAAATAAAAGTACACTGGCCCTCTCCTGTATGCTGTAAAAATAAAGGGGTGCTGTTGTTAAAATAAAAGTACACTGGCCCTGTCAAATATGCTGTAAAACTACATGGCTACGGTTGTTAAAATAAAAGTACACTGGCACAAATGCAGGCATGCTGTTAAAATAAAATTACACTGGCCCTGTCTTGTATACTGTAAAATTACGGGGGTTTTGTTCAAATACAGGGTTGCTGGCCTGGTCCTGTATGCTGTAAAAATACAGGGGTGCTATTGTTAAAATAAATGTACACTGGCCCGAATACAGGGGTGCTGTTATTAAAATAAAATTACTCTGGCACTGTCTTGTATACTGTAAAATTACAATGGTGTTGTTCATATACAGGGATGTTGGTCCTGTCCTGTATGCTGTAAAATTGCAGGGGTGCTGTTGTTAAAATATAAGTACACTGGCCCAAATACAAGGGTGCTGTTATTAAAATAAAATGACACTGGCCCTGTCTTGTATACTGTAAAATTACAGGGGTGTTGTTCAAATATAGGGGTTCTGGCCCTGTCCTGTTTGCTGTAAAAATACAGGGGTGCTGTTGTTAAAATTAAAGAACACTTGCCCTTTCCTGTATGCTGTAAAATTACAGGGGTGCTGTTGTTAAAATAAAAGTACACTAGCCCTGTCCTGTATGCTGTAAAATACAGGAGTGTTGTTAACATAAAAGTACAGTGGCCCAAATACAGGGGTGCTGCTGTTAATATAAAATAACACTGGGCCTGTCTTGTATACTGTAAAATTACAGGGGTGTTGTTCAAATACAGGGGTGCTGTCCTGTATGCTGTAAAATACAGGGGTGCTGTTGTTAAAATAAAAGTACACTGGCCCTGTCCAGTTTACTGTAAAATTTCAGAAGTATTGTTCAAATACAGGGTTGCTGGTCCAGTCTTGTATGCTGTAAAAATACAAGAGTGCTGTTGTTAAAATAAAAGTACACTGGCCAAAATACAGGGGTGCTGTTGTTAAAATAAAATTACACTGGTCTATCTTGTATACTGTAAAATTACAGGGGTGTTGTTCAAATACAGGGGTTATGTCCCTATCCTGATTGATGTAAAAAATACAGGGGTGCTGTTGTTAAAATAAAAGAACATTGGCCCTGTACTGTATGCTGTAAAATTACAGGGGCACTGTTTTTAAAATAAAAGTACACCAGCCCTGTCCTGTATGCTGTAAAAATACAGGAGTGTTGTAAACATAAAAGTGCAGTGGCCCAAATACAGGGTTGCTGTTGTTAAAATAAAATAACAATGGCCCTGTCTTGTATACTGTAAAATTACAGGGGTGTTGTTCAAATACAGGGTTGCTTGCCCTGTCTTGTATGCTGTAAAAATACAGGGGTGCTGTTGTTAAAATAAAAGTACACTGGCCCTCTCCTGTATGCTGTAAAAATAAAGGGGTGCTGTTGTTAAAATAAAAGTACACTGGCCCTGTCAAATATGCTGTAAAAATACATGGCTACTGTTGTTAAAATAAAAGTACACTGGCACAAATGCAGGCATGCTGTTAAAATAAAATTACACTGGCCCTGTCTTGTATACTGTAAAATTAGGGGGTTTTGTTCAAATACAGGGTTGCTGGCCTGGTCCTGTATGCTGTAAAAATACAGGGGTGCTATTGTTAAAATAAATGTACACTGGCCCGAATACAGGGGTGCTGTTATTAAAATAAAATTACTCTGGCACTGTCTTGTATACTGTAAAATTACAATGGTGTTGTTCATATACAGGGATGTTGGTCCTGTCCTGTATGCTGTAAAATTGCAGGGGTGCTGTTGTTAAAATATAAGTACACTGGCCCAAATACAAGGGTGCTGTTATTAAAATAAAATGACACTGGTCCTGTCTTGTATACTGTAAAATTACAGGGGTGTTGTTTAAATATAGGGGTTCTGGCCCTGTCCTGTTTGCTGTAAAAATACAGGGGTGCTGTTGTTAAAATTAAAGAACACTTGCCCTTTCCTGTATGCTGTAAAATTACAGGGGTGCTGTTGTTAAAATAAAAGTACACTAGCCCTGTCCTGTATGCTGTAAAATACAGGAGTGTTGTTAACATAAAAGTACAGTGGCCCAAATACAGGGGTGCTGCTGTTAATATAAAATAACACTGGGCCTGTCTTGTATACTGTAAAATTACAGGGGTGTTGTTCAAATACAGGGGTGCTGTCCTGTATGCTGTAAAATACAGGGGTGCTGTTGTTAAAATAAAAGTACACTGGCCCTGTCTTGTTTACTGTAAAATTTCAGAAGTATTGTTCAAATACAGGGTTGCTGGTCCAGTCTTGTATGCTGTAAAAATACAAGAGTGCTGTTGTTAAAATAAAAGTACACTGGCCAAAATACAGGGGTGCTGTTGTTAAAATAAAATTACACTGGTCTATCTTGTATACTGTAAAATTACAGGGGTGTTGTTCAAATACAGGGGTTATGTCCCTATCCTGATTGATGTAAAAAATACAGGGGTGCTGTTGTTAAAATAAAAGAACATTGGCCCTGTACTGTATGCTGTAAAATTACAGGGGCACTGTTTTTAAAATAAAAGTACACCAGCCCTGTCCCGTATGCTGTAAAAATACAGGAGTGTTGTAAATATAAAAGTGCAGTGGCCCAAATACAGGGTTGCTGTTGTTAAAATAAAATAACAATGGCCCTGTCTTGTATACTGTAAAATTACAGGGGTGTTGTTTAAATACAGGGGTGCTGGCCCTGGACAATAAGCTGTAAAAATACAGGGGTGCTGTTGTTAAAATCAAAGTACACTGGCCCTATCCAATATGCTGTAAAAATACAGGGGTGCTGTTGTTAAAATAAAAGTACACTGGCCCACATAGAGGGGTGCTGTTGTTAGAATAAAAGTACACTGGCCCAAATACAGGGTTGCTGTTGTTAAAATAAAATTACACTGGCCCTGTCTTGTATACTGTAAAATTACAGTGGTGTTGTTCAAATACAGGGTTGCTGGCCTTGTCCTGTATGCTGTAAAAATACAGGGGTACTGGTTTTAAAATAAAAGTACACTGGCCCTGTCCTGTATGCTGTAAAAATACTGGGGTGCTGTGAAAATAAAGGGGCACTGTTCTGTGTGCTGTAATAATAAAGGGATGCTGTCCTGTGAAATGGAGAATAAAAATTTGGAGTAAAAAATAGTGAAAGCTCAGGAACCACTTCCAGTTCCTAGTACTAGTGCTGAAGCTGCTGCTGCCACCAGTCATGACATTGATGATGCATTTCCATCAACGTCGTCTGCTAGGGCCGATGCCCAATGTCATAGATTGCATGTATAATCCAAGCAGCAAATATTAATAATCAGAAAAAAATTTAATTATCTGATAAGAAACGTAAAATTGGCAACATGCCATTCACGACACAAAGTGGCAAGGAAAGGCTAAGGCCTTGGCCTATGTTCATGACTGGTGGTTCAGCTTCTCATGGGGATGGAAGGAATCCTCTCTCTCAATTTAAAAAAAAATTAAGCTTGTTAAAGCACAGGAAAAAACAACTGTGCATTCAGAGCAGAGATAACACAAATCCCCAAGGAGAGCCCAAGTGTGTCCGCGGTTGCGATGTCTAGGCCTGACCTTCCCAAGACTGTATGGGAAAAGGAGGCTCCTAATACCATTTGCATGCCCCCTGCAAGTGCTGGGAGGAGCACTGCAAGTCCAGTTGCTGATATTGAGATTGAGGATCACTGTAGAAGTACACCAGGATGAGGAGGATATTGGTGTAGCTGGCGCTGAGGAAGAATTTGACAATGAGGATTTTGATGGTGATGTGGTTTGTTTGCATAAGGCACCAGTGGAGACAGTTGTTGGCCATGGGATGAAAAAACCCATCGTCACGCCTGGGCAAAACACCAGAAAAGCCAACTTTTCGATGTGGAATTATTTCTCCACAAATCCGGACAATAGGTGTCAAGCCGTGTGTTGCCTTTGTCAATCCATAAAAATTAGGGGTAAGAATGTCAACCACCTAGGAACATCCTCCCTTATACGTCACCTGTAGCGCATTCATCATGTCATTGTCAAGTTCAGAAACTTTGGGTAATAGCGTAAGCAGTCCACTGACACCTATATCCCTTTTTCCTGTTGTACCTAAGCTCCTGCAAGCCACACCATCAACTCCCTCAACGTCAATTTCCTCCTCAGTTAGGAACATAAGTAGTCCTGCAGGCCATGTCACAGGCATGACTGACAAGTCTTCTCCTATCCAGGATTCCTTCGGAGGATCCTTGAGTGGTATGCCTACTGCTGCTGTCACTGATGTTTTTGCTGCTGGGAGTCGATGGTCATCCCAGAGAGGAAATCAGAAGACCACTTGTACTACTTCAACTAATACCCCTTTCACATCGCACTAAAAACCCGGTATCGACAGGGCATATTGCCGTGTCGAAACGGGTCAGTGTGCGATGTGAAAGGTCCTTTTCAGAATTAGCGGGTCGCCTGACCCGGTAAAAAAGAAGGGTTATTACCGGGTTGATTACCGGGTCAGGCGCAGTGTGAATGGGAGCCGTTCCGATGCGACACGGCTCCCATTCACAGCATAGGCAGAGGCGGCGCAGGAGATGAGCTCATCTCCCGGCGCCGCCTCCACCCCCGCCCCTGCTGCTGCTGCGCCCTCTGCTTCTATGGCAACCGACCCGGTATATTGCCGGGTCGGAAAGCCAGCAACGGAGCACAAATGCCGGATCCCACCCGGTAAGTACACATTTCTCTTACCGGGTAGGATCCGGCATTTGCGATCTGAATGCAGCATAAGCAACTGACTGTCCAACAGTCATTTGCGAGGAAGTATAAATATGAAAGCAGTCACCCTTTTGCAAAGCGGATTACTGAAACCATAACAACTATGCTGGTGTTAGACGTGCGTCCAGTATCCGCCATTAGTGCAGTGGGATTTAGACAGTTGATGGACGTACTGTGTCCGCAAAACACAAAACCCGAAAAGTGTCCCCCGCACATCTCTAAAAAATAGTTACTACTTTAATTACTGTAACACCTATAATGTGTTTATTGAAATGTTTAACAAACATATTACATTGTTGCTTGCCTAACGGTATTAAAGCCAAACAGGATTTACTACTTTAAAGCTGTGTGGTTATTGTGTCTGGAGTTAGTTTGCCTTCACCTCCTTGCAAAGGAAGGAAGGAATCACACCTGATGCGATTTAAACTACCCGGATCACCTGACATCGATGGAGGGTGTTAAAGTAGATTGACAATGTGCAGCAATGGAGATTTCCCATCAGACCACATAATTCAGCATCCACGATCATGTCTCACTGCAGGCTGCTGGTGAGCACATACTGTAGCTTGCAGGCTGATGTTTCCATTCATTCTCCTTGGCAGCCTGTAATGAATACATCTTTAAAATCTCAACAACTAGGGGAAGAAATCATGAAAAAAGTGATCTTTAGAAAGCTCTCTCCCATTCCACTGTTTTAAAGATACATATTGGCATCAAGAGATGATGTTCTGTCTGTATAAAAATTAAGAGAAACTTTGCTTCTCTTATTTTATAAATACTGTGCATGGACAGTCCCAATTATTTCCTATGGGCACTGCAAAAACAATAGGGACAAATGAAAATGCAATTCAATTATGTAAATATGAACATAATTTAAAAATTGCTTTTTTCAGAAATTACCTATATTTAGTTTATTACATACTTTGGTTCCATAAATGTCTTGTTTACATCTAGTGTGTGTGCGTAGGGTGTATGTGTTTAATACATTTGGAATGAAGTAAATATGTTTTACCTTTTTGTGTAGTACCTTCATTACTGTAAGCATCTGATCTTTCATGGATTTCATTACTGAAATACTACCATGAGATTTCTGACAATTTGACATACACTGACTTTACGCATAATGAAAACAAAGCATAAACACTACGGCATGAACATTCTTTCAGCAGATCCAAGGCTATAGACAGTATATTTGATAACATTTCCCTTAGAGCTGAAAGTAGCATAGAACCATGGCAGCCAACAAGACATTTGCTTTAATTGCCTAACGTGCACTAGAGAAATCAAAGAGAACTGTTGACTGGGATCTGTGGTTTAGTACAAATTTCCTACCTAAATGCCATATCAGGAAATGAGCAGAGGGAGACATGTATGGTTACAGTAAACCATACCTCTATCCTTATGTAATACATACAGTAGCTATAAATTAGGCATCCTGTATAATAAAAGCCAAATCTGCACCTCACCTCTGTTAAGTGCGCTGATGGCCACACAGACCAAATTATTTCTTTGAGGCTGGAAGTTAACACAGCTCAAATTAAAAGTGAAAGTGCAGGAAGATGTTGCAGGCTCCTAAACAGCTGCTGGTAATATGAATTATACTGATCTGACTGTTTCACACTTGCTGCATATAGAGAAAGGGGGCTGGGGAGAGAGAGTGGGGGTAGGGACAGACAGGGACTGGGGTGGTGGAGAGTGGGTAGGGGCAGAAAGGGACTGGGGAAGAAAGAGGGCAGATTTTTTTTCCCAGATAGGGACTGTGGAGAGAGGGGGGGTGTATAGACAGATAGGGCATGGGGGAGAGCGAGGGGGAGGGGTTGGGTTACACAGGGACTGGAAAGCTGGTGGAGTGGGAGGGGCAAATAGGAAGAGTGGAGAGAGAGATGCAGATCTTTTCAATAGTGCCTACTATATACAGGGCACCCCCTCTTCCGTATACTGCTCATGCCATATAACGCATACTTTGCACCCCCTCCTACATATACTATGTAGCAACCCCAGGTTATTTGCCATCCTGGGACTCGTCAACAAGTAGCAGCAGTAACCAGGACACTGATGCACAAACCACCAGAAGGCCCCGCAGTGCTCTGAGCGGAGGCATCGGGGACACTTGGACCACTTACTGGCATGGGAAGAAGGTTAATAAGTCTGGCAGGAAGAGGTTAGACCCTATGTCAGGTGAGCAGTGCGGTGACTGGTAGGAGGAGGGGTCGGCACCTGGGCTGCAGATGATGCAGGTGAGGAGGAGGCAGATAATCGGTTCAACTGCTTCACTGTGTGCCGATGGAGGGGGAGGGCCCTGTGCTCGACCCTCCCATACCCTACACAGGCCATGCCTAGTATACTCTGGCCACCTGCTGGTGGCTTCTGGTGTCCTCTACACCCCAGACTGGCCGGGAGCTGCGCGAGGACTGGTGAGCATATATGTGCCAGTACTGGTGTATATAGTGCAGCATCATTATAGCATGCACATTACAGATATACAGCATCTATATTTATAAAAGGTTAAAGCCACACACACCAGTGACGTGCAGTGAGGTGATGCAGAGCCTTTCCTGTCATACTAACGTCTACGCCAGAGTTTTGACTATACAGGTTGAGTATCCCATATCCAAATATTCCGAAATACGGAATATTCCGAAATACAGACTTTTTTGAGTGAGAGTGAGATAGTGAAACCTTTGTTTTTTGATGGCTCAATGTACACAAACTTTGTTTAATACACAAAGTTATTAAAAATATTGTATTAAATGACCTGCAGGCTGTGTGTATAAGGTGTATATGAAACATAAATGAATTGTGTGCTTAGATTTAGGTCCCATCACCATGATATCTCATTATGGTATGCAATTATTCCAAAATACGGAAAAATCCCATATCCAAAATACCTCTGGTCCCAAGCATTTTGGATAAGGGAGACTCAACCTGTATAAAGTTTATGAAAAATATAAAGAATATATTAGAAATATCTATCTTGTATTATCCTAATCATTTTTAAAGTCAAAACTCTGGAGTAAAAAGTCTATGAAAGGTAAAGCAGTGGCTCCCCTGCCTATCTTTTCCGCACATTTCTGATCAAAACTCACCAAATTTCCAGCAGTATATACTGCTGCACCTGTGTATAATTCCATCATGTACACTTAAGCTCATATATTGTGTGTAAATCTGGCTCTGGTACTAGCTAGCGCTTCCTGAGCCATTTACCTCACTGCACACCCCTGACACACACACACACACACACACACACACACACACACACACACACACACACACACACACACACACACACACACACACACACACACACACACACACTCAGCATGACAGCAGGAAGTCCTAGCAGCAGGACTTCAAGAAACCCAGCAGCTTCTGTGTGAGTAGCGACCACCCTCTTGATATACTCTGGCCCTGGTGTTCATCATTTTGATGGGCTTTTAAATAATATAAAATAAAAAAGCACATCCAACTGAGTCGTCAAATACAGTTTTGCTTGGTATTTTTGTTTTCTCAAAGAATAAAGCATAATTCCATCTAGGTTTGGATGTAAAGAAGATGCAGGCCAGCAACAGTAATCTGACCAGCTCTGTGTCCACCTGCCAGAGTACAGAGTATCACTTCCACTTGCACTACACCTTTTGGCCCTCATTCCGAGTTGTTCGCTCGTTATTTTTCTTCGCATCGGTGCGATTTTCCGCTAACTGCGCATGCGCAATGTTCGCACTTCAGCTGCGTCAAGTAAATCTGCTAAGAAGTTTGGTATTTTACTCACGGCATTACGAGGTTTTTTCTTCGTTCTGGTGATCGGAGTGTGATTGACAGGAAGTGGGTGTTTCTGGGCGGAAACTGACCGTTTTATGGGTGTGTGTGAGAAAACGCTGCCGTTTCTGGGAAAAACGCGGGAGTGGCTGGAGAAACGGGGGAGTGTCTGGGCGAACGCTGGGTGTGTTTGTGACATCAAACCAGGAACGAAACTGACTGAACTGATCACAGTGGCAGAGTAAGTGTCGAACTACTCAGAAACTGCTAATAAATTTCTATTCGCAATTTTGAGGATCTTTCGTTCGCAATTCTGCTAAGCTAAGATTCACTCCCAGTAGGCGGCGGCTTAGCGTGTGCAATGCTGCAAAAAGCAGCTTGCGAGCGGACAACTCGGAATGAGGGCCTTTGTTAGACCAGCTTTGTGTACACCTGCCAGGGTACAGAGTATCACTTCCACTTGCACTACACCTTTTGGCCCTCATTCCGAATTGTTCGCTCGTTATTTTTCTTCGCATCGGTGCGATTTTCCGCTAACTGCGCATGCGCAATGTTCGCACTGCGGCTGCATCAAGTAAATCTGCTAAGAAGTTTGGTATTTTACTCACGGCATTACAAGGTTTTTTCTTTGTTCTGGTGATCGGAGTGTGATTGACAGGAAGTGGGTGTTTCTGGGAGGAAACTGACCGCTTTATGGGTGTGTGTGAGAAAATGCTGCCGTTTCTGGGAAAAACGCGGGAGTGGCTGGAGAAACAGGGGAGTGTCTGGGCGAACGCTGGGTGTGTTTGTGACGTCAAACCAGGAACGAAACTGACTGAACTGATCACAGTGGCAGAGTAAGTGTCGAACTACTCAGAAACTGCTAATAAATTTCTATTCGCAATTTTGAGAATCTTTCATTCGCAATTCTGCTAAGCTAAGATTCACTCCCAGTAGGCGGCGGCTTAGCGTGTGCAATGCTGCTAAAAGCAGCTTGCGAGCGAACAACTCGGAATGAGGGCCTTTGTTAGACCAGCTTTGTGTACACCTGCCAGGGTACAGAGTATCACTTCCACTTGCACTACACATTTTGTTAGACCAGCTGTGTCCACCTGCCAGAGTACAGAGTATCACTTCTGTAGATGTGTAACAACAAAATCAGGATGACACTTCCAGCATCAGTGTAATACAGGTCTTTACTCAGCATGAGCCAGACACCAAGTGGAAGTAACAGGAGACAAACAGGAAGTGAGTAACCTTGGCATGACATCATCTCCCATGATGCACAGCATGCATTTATATCCCCCTTTCAAACTTGAAGGATGCAGAACATAGATGAAACAAATGCAACAATGTGACAATGTTAGGCATGAACAAAAGTAAAGACATTATACATTAAAGTCTTGAAACTTTGGGTTGGGTTTGGATGTAAGAGGTGCGGCTGCGCGTGTGGTGGTGCCTGCTGCCGTGCAGGTGTAGCTTCGGTACTCACCAGACGCCGCTCTCTCTCACCTTCAGGTACCGGAACCTTCAACGGACCTGGCAAATCTTCCGTCGGATCTGGACACGGCGATTCCCTCTCCGAGCTGACCGACGACCGAGCTGAGGAGAGAATAGTTTACCTTAAAGGGGGTATCGACCCTTCTTCCACTGGAACAGGGGATACCCCAGGGGTGACCGCGACCTTCACCGGTTGGGTGAAAGGTCATCACCGGCACAAAGCCTCAGCCACCCAGATTTCACACACTCGCGCTCTCGCACGGAGTGTGATGAAAAGGATTCTCACGTCCGTGAGCAATCCCGACTCCGGCGCTCGGGGACAGACAAGGGACAAACGTACACGGATGCTACTCACCGTCACAAGTCTTGCACTCCGATCTTCTCCACTTACAGGTCCCTGTAAGGAGGCAAAGAGAAACAGCCGTGCAGGGCCAAGAACTACCCTAGTGTGCGTCCGCTACACTAGCTACATAAACAGAGCCCTCAAACTAGCTCGTGTGGGTGGTGCGACACAACTATGCACAACTTAAACAACGCATACACTTTGCCCTGCACGGTAACAACATACATCACAATATCGGAATACAAGATCACACAGTGCTGTCCCTTTAAATCCCTCCCGCTGGAAAGGGGGTGGGCGCCGCATGGCCTACCCACCTCCTGTACCTTCCCTTATGTGGGCCCCAGTCCTGCCTACCTAAATACCTCAGGGTGGCCTGGGCCTAGCGCCCAGTGCCACCTTTATTCACCTCGGGGGTCTTATTCACTGGGCCTAGCGCCCCCTAGCTGCACACAGGCCGGAGGCCTGATTTCGCCCACGGGCCTAGCGCCCGCCTAACTTGTTGCCCGTTGGGTGACCTGGGCCTTGTGCCCAAGGTCACCTTATCATATCCCTAATCGGCCAAAATACACTAGGGCCTAATGCCCCCTATTTGGCCCCCAGGCCTAGTGCCTGTTTCACCCCTCGGGCCTAATGCCCGCCTAACTGTCTCGCAGCCCTGTGGCCTGACTATCCGGGCCGGGGGGTTCCCCGGCTACTCATGGCCACGGGCCTGGAGGGCCCGACTAAATGCCCCACGGGCCGGGAGGGCCCGACTACTTGCCCACAGGCCGGGAGGGCCTGACTGTGCCCACGGGCCTAATGCCCGAACACCCGGTGGTCTAGGGAGGAGCGGGTACAGGGGCACCTGAAAAGGGCCTACCTGACCCGCTGGGAGAGGCACCAGGGGGGAGCTTCGCCAGCCCTTTGCTTCCCACCCCTGGTGACCTCTCTGGCACTCTTCTTTAATCTTCGGCCGCTGGCCCATCCTGGCCAGCCTCGCCGCGTCCAGCCGCCGCTGGACATCTTCTTCCTGCCGCCGGACGTCTTCAGGCCTCTTCCGCGGCCACCCGAGCTCCCACCGCGACGTCTTCTTCCTCGCGCCGCTGGGATCTTCGCAGCCTCCTCTCTCTGCTCTTCCCGCCCGGCGTCCTCTTCTGCCTTCGCGCCCCCGCGCGCGGTCTTTTCTTCAGGCTCCCGCCCGGCGTCTGACGTCAGACGCCGGGGGCGGGGCCTATGACGCGGCGAGTGCCGATTGGCTCGTCGCGCCCTCTCCGATTGGTTGCCGCTCCGGGAGCCGCGATTGGCTCCCGGAGGGCACCAACATTCAAATGCCCCCGCAGCCTCTGGTCCGGTGCAGGGAAAAGGGTAATCCCTGCACCGGACACCCGCCGCCACACACTGACAGGCGCTGGGGACAGACAAGCTGTCCCAGTGCTGTCAGCGACGTTGTCCCACAGGGGACATAGGCTCCCTGGCTGCTGCAGCTGGAATGTGTCCTGTAAAACAACCTACAAAGGTCTCCACGACGTCCCTTGTCCGCGGGTCAGGGAATTCCGAGGTCCCGCCGGCGAGGTTGTGTTCGAGGGCCCAGCCCGGACGGGCTGTGACCCCACATCCTTCCACCTCCAGCTCCGGGTTCCTCTTCTTCGTTCCTCCTGACCTCCATCAGTGGATCCTCTGGGGAAGTGGCATCTCCCCACGGTCGCTCAACGTGGGCCACCAAGGGGAATCTTCCTCCACGGGGACAGCAGTCACCCACTCTTGGCCTTCCAGATCGTCTGGGACATCGTCCCTGTCTTCAGGGCATGGTTCCGACCACCACCCAACAGCGGAATCCTCCGGGGCATCCATTTCCTCCCGGGCAACAGCCATCATATGTCGAATTTCCTCGTGGGGCATTTCCAAAGGTCCTATGTCTTCCTCTGGAACGGGTCCTCCCACGGCATCACGATCCTCTCCCCGTACGTCCGTCCATTTCAGCCCTTCCGGCAGGTATTCTTGCTCCAGGACTATCTCCTCCTCTTCACGGAGGGCATTCAACTGGGAGCACGACTCCACCCGATCCTGCCAGTCACTCTCGTCGGCGCTTCCGATGCCAGAGTCATCCTCCATCTGTTCTTGGAGGGATTCGTCGGCGGACAGCTCACCATAGTCCGAGTCCTCCTCCGATATCTGAACTGGGGTATCGTTTTCCTCCTCAGCGTACTTAGTCTCTTCCGCTGGTACGTCTGCTTCCTCAGCGTACTTCTCTTCCGCTGGTATCTCTAATCCTTCAGCGTACTTCTCTTCCGCTGACATCTCTAATTCCTCAGCGTACTCCTTCGCTTCCGATGGCATCTCTAGGTACCCAGGACACACCTGTTCCGCACGTCCTGGTCGTGGACGGTTCCAACGCGGGGAGATTCCGGACATCCTCGTCACTGGGTCTTCACGCCTTTCTTCACAGCGTGGTTTCTTCTCCTCCCAGTCGTCCACCTCCGCCTGATGCGGGAAAGGATCCTTCGTTACTGGGGTCACTCTCTTGGGACAGAGTAGGTCCGCGGCATCTTCCCAGGGGCACTCACTGGCCGCATGTCCTGATCGCCGACACTTCCAACAAGGGAGGGCCACTGCCACCTTCTCCAAGACGGGTTCCTGGTCCACCTCCTTCACTGGGGAATCTTCACCCGTTGGTTCCGGCTCAGAGGAAATGGGCACCTGTGAACTAATTTCAAGCAAGGTCTTCCGCTCCATTTCCCTGGTTTCCTCCTCCCATCTCTGGGCACGACCATCCGCAATCATCCGGTCTTCATTCCACGGACAATCGGGAAGCGCATGTCCTCTCGCCTCGCAGAGCGCACACACGGGCTCTGCAGCCACCCGGTCCCATAGCTGCTGAAGAGATTTCGTCAGCTGCTTCACCGTGGCCTCGTAGTCCGTCCTGTCTTCAGTCCATGGACATTCCAGGAGCCGATGTCAGGGATCTCCACAGCTTTCACACCAGGAATCAACCTCGTCTTGGCTCAACTCTTCGTCCCAGGGACAACTGTTGTGCTCATGCCCATAGTTTCCGCAGAGCAAACACCAGGACTCCTTCTTCGCTTGGCCCTTCTGACGTCTTCGGTCCGCTTCCTGGACCACCTTCTTTGGGGACGTCTCTCGCCAAGTACACTCGTCGGCAAAGTGCCCCGTTTGCCGACATTTCTTGCAGGGCGTCACAGCGACCTTCTTGCGCCCCTTCTCCCGGCGCTCTTCTTTTCCACGCTGGACCGACCGCTGCACCATCTTCAGGAGGTCTGCCCCAGACACCGTCACCCAGTCGCTCTGGTCTGCACACGTCCGGGGGTGAGTCTGTCCCGGAGCCGTCCGCAGGGAGGTCTTCTTGGTGGCGTTCCACATAGTGTCCGTGATCCGGTCTCTTTGATCCTGCCGACTACGCCAAAAATGTAAGAGGTGAGGCTGCGCGTGTGGTGGTGCCTGCTGCCGTGCAGGTGTAGCTTCGGTACTCACCAGACGCCGCTCTCTCTCACCTTCAGGTACCGGAACCTTCAACGGACCTGGCAAATCTTCCGTCGGATCCGGACATGGCGATTCCCTCTCGGAGCTGACCGACGACCGAGCTGAGGAGAGAATAGTTTACCTTAAAGGGGGTATCGACCCTTCTTCCACTGGAACAGGGGATACCCCAGGGGTGACCGCGACCTTCACCGGTTGGGTGAAAGGTCATCACCGGCACAAAGCCTCAGCCACCCAGATTTCACACACTCGCGCTCTCGCATGGAGTGTGATGAAAAGGATTCTCACGTCCGTGAGCAATCCCGACTCCGGCGCTCGGGGACAGACAAGGGACAAACATACACGGATGCTACTCACCGTCACAAGTCTTGCACTCCGATCTTCTCCACTTACAGGTCCCTGTAAGGAGGCAAAGAGAAACAGCCGTGCAGGGCCAAGAACTACCCTAGTGTGCGTCTGCTACACTAGCTACATAAACAGAGCCCTCAAACTAGCTCGTGTGGGTGGTGTGACACAACTATGCACAACTTAAACAACGCATACACTTTGCCCTGCACGGTAACAACATACATCACAATATCGGAATACAAGATCACACGGTGCTGTCCCTTTAAATCCCTCCCGCTGGAAAGGGGGTGGGCGCCGCACGGCCTACCCACCTCCTGTACCTTCCCTTATGTGGGCCCCAGGCCTGCCTACCTAAATACCTCAGGGTGGCCTGGGCCTAGCGCCCAGTGCCACCTTTATTCACCTCGGGGGTCTTATTCACTGGGCCTAGCGCCCCCTAGCTGCACACAGGCCGGAGGCCTGATTTCGCCCACGGGCCTAGCGCCCGCCTAACTTGTTGCCCGTTGGGTGACCTGGGCCTTGTGCCCAAGGTCACCTTATCATATCCCTAATCGGCCAAAATACACTAGGGCCTAATGCCCCCTATTTGGCCCCCTGGCCTAGTGCCTGTTTCACCCCTCGGGCCTAATGCCCGCCTAACTGTCTCGCAGCCCTGTGGCCTGACTATCCGGGCCGGGGGGTTCCCCGGCTACTCATGGCCACGGGCCTGGAGGGCCCGACTAAATGCCCCACGGGCCTGGAGGGCCCGACTTCTTGCCCACAGGCCGGGAGGGCCTGACTGTGCCCACGGGCCTAATGCCCGAACAACCGGTGGTCTAGGGAGGAGCGGGTACAGGGGCACCTGAAAAGGGCCTACCTGACCCGCTGGGAGAGGCACCAGGGGGGAGCTTCACCAGCCCTTTGCTTCCCACCCCTGGTGACCTCTCTGGCGCTCTTCTTTAATCTTCGGCGCTGGCCCATCCTGGCCAGCGGCGCCGCCGTCGCCTCGCCGCGTCCAGCCGCCGCTGGACATCTTCTTCCTGCCGCTGGACGTCTTCAGGCCTCTTCCGCGGCCACCCAAGCTCCCACCGCGACGTCTTCTTCCTCGCGCCACCGGGATCTTCGCCGCTCCTCGGCGCGGCCTCCTCTCTCTGCTCTTCCCGCCCGGCGTCCTCTTCTGCCTTCGCGCCCCTGCACGCGGTCTTTTCTTCAGGCTCCCGCCCGGCGTCTGACGTCAGACGTCGGGGGTGGGGCCTATGACGTGGCGAGCGCCGATTGGCTCGCAGCGCCCCTCTCCGATTGGCTGCCGCTCCGGGAGCCGCGATTGGCTTCCGGAGGGCGCCAACATTCAAATGCCCCCGCAGCCTCTGGTCCAGTGCAGGGAAAAGGGTAATCCCTGCACCGGACACCCGCCGCCACACACTGACAGGCGCTGGGGACAGACAAGCTGTCCCAGCGCTGTCAGCGACGTTGTCCCGCAGGGGACATAGGCTCCCTGGCTGCTGCAGCTGGAATGTGTCCTGTAAAACAGGACACATTCCCACAGTTTGGACACATGGCCTGTCTGGTAATGGTACGCTTGGAACCTATAGGCATGTCAGCTGTGACAACAGAGGGCTCTGTTACTTCAGAAGTGGTCTCTGAGGAAGGACTGTCCATGCAATGCGAATCATCACTGACATTGGTTGCAGCTGTGGTAGACACTGATGAGTCAGGCTGTGTAGAGCTTTCTTCAGGTACACTTAACAGATGGTGGCGGTTGCGTTCATAGATGGCATTATCAGACTGTACCACATAGTTATTTGGATGACCTGCAGGATGCTGAACCACTGCCATTCTGTCAAATCCGTGCTCGGTTTGCATATGGACAGGCTGGCCTGGAGACAGTGTGGCAGGCGATGTGCTGATCTGTCATAAGAAGCTTTGGCAGCCATTCTGCACTTGCTGATGTTCTCCCTAACCTGTGGTTCTACTCTGGGTTGCAGGAGATGCTTTGCCATTGGGATGCTTGTGCAGGTGCTCCGTGCTAATAGGCACTGTGCAGGGGATGGAAGTCCATCTCGGGGCGTGTTTCTCAAGTTTAACAGTGCCAAATATATGTACGATGCATCTCGTGCACACCTCTCCATTAGGTGCTTTGCAGAGCGGACTGCGCACTCTGCCAATCCATTTGACTGTGGGTAGTGTGGACTACTAGTGATGTGCTGGAAGTCCCATGTATTCGCACAGTCCTTGACCTCTCTACTCTTAAATTGCATGGCATTATCAGTGATCAGCTGCTGTGGGGTGCCATGTGCTGCACAGTGTCTCTTCAGCTTTGCAATGACCATTTGACTTGTGGTGCTGGGCAAGTAGTTTATCTTGAACCACCCTGAATAGGAGTCAGCTAGTACCAGGTACTCTTTCCCCCTCCATTCGAATAGATCAGCTGCAAGAATGGACCATGGAAGATCAGTAATGTCATGAAGCAGCATGGGCACCCATGGCAGGTGTGGATGCAAGGCATTGGAGGGTGCACAAAACGAGATAGCACGGTCAATATCACCGTACATGAAGGGTCAGAATGTGGTTTCACGGGCCCTATGCTTGGTAGCCTCCAGGCCGGGAGGGCCCTGGTGCATCTGCTGGGTGTAGAATGTCTGAAGTGCAGCTGGAATCACGAAGCGATGACCCCGCAGGATGACACCACCAGACACGGTGAGCTCATCTCTCATACAGTAGAAGGAGCGAAGGCAGTGCGGCAGTTCCTTGGAAGAGGATGGCTAGCCATTGAAAATTACAGCAGAGAGACGCTGGCAAAGATCATCCACAAGTGTAGCAGCACGCAGCTCTTCCAGCCGCTTGGTATGGAGCACCTCCACAGCCGTGACCTCATTGTCATCCTCAGCAGCGTTCATGTCAGTAGTCGAAAGGAAGGCTTGAGACAGAACATCAGCAACGTACATTACTTTGCCTCGCTTATATCTGACATCCAGGTTGTACCACTGCAGCTTCAGCATCATGTCCTGAATATGGGGAGAAGTAGAGTGGATGGGCTTCTTCAGTATGGTGATGAGAGGCTGATGGTCGGTTTCCACCGTGACAGGACGGCCATAGGTGAAGTCATGGAAACAGTTGCACGCGAACACCAGTGCCAACATTTCTTTCTCAATTTGTTCATACCTGATTTCAGTGTCAGTGAGAGCCCTGGAAGCAAAAGCCACCGGTCTGTGGTGTTGGAGGCACACGGCCCCTAGACCACTCTGTGAAGCATCGGCAGAGAGGACTACTGGATCATGCACATTGAAGTATTGCAGGACCGGTGGATTTGTCAGCATGGTCTTCAATCGATCAACAGCAGCCGTATGTTCATCCAGCCAGCCCCATTCTGAGTCCTGGTGGAGTAGCTGCTGCAAAGGTGCCTTGGTTTCACTGTATTGCGGAACAAATTTAAACAGGTAGTTGGTCATCCCCAGGAAGCGCTGCAGTGCCTGTTGGTCAGCCGGAAGCATTTGCTGGATGGAAGTGATTTTATTCGGATCCGGTTTGACGCCTTGACTAGTGAGTACGTGGCCCACGTACGCAACTTCTGTAACTCTAAACTTGCATTTGTCTGGGTTGAGCTTGAGGTTCAAAGCACGGGCCCGTTCAAGTACCTGGTGCAGTCGCTGGTTGTGTTCTTCCTTGGTGCGGCCCCACACCAGGATGCATTCGATGATGATTTCACAGGGATAGCCTGAAAACAGTTGCTCCATGCATCGCTGGAAGACCTCACTGCCTGTAGTAATTCCATAGGGCATGCGAAGGAAGACATACCACCCTATCGGGTTCATATAAGTGGTGAGCAGGGACGAATCTCTATCCAAAGAGATTTGCCAGAATCCACACTTTGCATCCAGGGTACTGAAAATTGTGGCACCTGGCATGTCAGAAGTGACTTGCTCAATGGTGTGGAGAGGGCGATATGGACGCAGCACTGCTTTGTTCAAGTGTACTGGATCAATACAAAGACCTACAGTCCCATCCTTTTTTGATGCGGCACCCACTGTGTTGCTCCTCTATGGGGGCAATGAAACCCAATTGAGTCGTTCAGTGGATCTCTTTAATGATTTTGTCATTCATTGTGATAGGAACCCTCCAGGGGCACAGACAGTAGGTACAATGGAGTCATCCAGCCTCATATGGTACACAACAGGAAGTTTGCCAAGTGTACTGCAATCAAATAAATCCTGAAAGTCTTTTATCTCTGGGACGGTCTCCTGTATTGTGTGTACCTCATGCCCCAATTTGAGAAGGCCTAGCTTCATACTGTCAGGGAGGCCTAGCAGTGGTTTAACCTTTTGATCCACAAAGTGAAATAGCAAATCAGCACAGGTAAACTTTAGGTTTGTGGTCCCCAGGGTGGTGATGATCTGGCCACCATAAGTTGTCAAGTTGATCTTGTCTCGTGAGTTTATCTGTGCAGTTGGATCTATTTCATGTAGTTGTTTGTAGGACATGACATTGCACTTCGCTCCTGAGTCTATTTTGACTATGGCCACCTTGTTCGTATGCTTTGTTCTCAGTTTGATAAATATTTTGCCCTTTTTATCCAAGTGGTCTACGCTATGACAAACTGTCATGTGAACCAATTCCCACCCTGGCTCCATTTCAACCTGGTTAATCCTGTTAAATTCAATTAACTTACAGAAAGAAAAAGCAATACCTTAAGTACACAAATGTTCAGGCTGCTGCAACCTCTAATCGTGTGTCAGTTAAACCTCTATGAAATGCGTACACGTTGCATAAGCACACTGTCACGCTGTAAGCACAAAATAGCTACACGTGCGGCCTATACACTTTAAACCCTAACAGGAAAGGAAATGCGACACCAATTGTATATGTTATGTTGTGGTCCAACCCAGCAACAAATATTTACTTAAAAAGGGGTTACAACAGAAATACAATAATACAAGAGAAGAAGCTACAACCAATGGATACATACATTTGTTCGCCTTGCGCACCCGGTTCCGGTCCTCAGTCAATCTGGAAAGATGACCTTCAGAGAATAGACTGAGGCCAGCCAGGAGGCTTGGTTTTATAGTGTACAGAGGGAAAAGGTAGCAGGTGCACTATCTCACACTAGCTCAACCTGTAGTAACCAGAGGCACTTAGCATATTCCTGGCCAGGGCTATGAGCTTACCCAGCCTCTCATTGGGTAAGTCCCTAACACTAACTATAGGGGTTCAGGTCCGGGGGGCAGGACACCCCAGAGCCACCCAGCCAGACAACCCCAGGGCTTCGCAGGAGTGATAAAAATATAGGGTTAAAGAGGTAGGAGCAGCTGTTGCTGCATGTGTAAATAATGTGAGGAGTAAAGGAAATTATGTGAAGGTGTTACATATATATAAAACAAACTATAAGTGCAATGGAGTGATGAAATAGTGTTAAATTGCGATGCCCCAGGGACACCCAGCCACGTCAGGCACAGGGAGCCCCGCACCCCAGAGAATTCCCCCCATTATGGACTGCCATATTAAACAAAATGTAGGAGTCTTACCTCAGTGTGCTCATTCCAAATGTAAAGGCTAGAGTGTTGGACTATTTAAAATCAGAGGGGTGGGTGGGGCAGGGTGCTAAATTAGGGTGAAGGTGTCTCCTACCTTCAAAAATGTATGAATACATCAGTTACAGAGGGAAAAGGGCCCTAATTTGCACACCTTAATTAGGTAGTGAGGTGCTACTCTGCTTGAGACTTAGTAAAGTGTACAGAGGGAAAAGGTAGCAGGTGCACTATCTCACACTAGCTCAACCTGTAGTAACCAGAGGCACTTAGCATATTCCTGGCCAGGGCTATGAGCTTACCCACCACATCAAGGTAGCCTCTCATTGGGTAAGTCCCTAACACTAACTATAGGGGTTCAGGTTCGGGGGGCAGGACACCCCAGAGCCACCCAGCCAGACAACCCCAGGGCTTCGCAGGCCAGGAATATGCTAAGTGCCTCTGGTTACTACAGGTTGAGCTAGTGTGAGATAGTGCACCTGCTACCTTTTCCCTCTGTACACTTTACTAAGTCTCAAGCAGAGTAGCACCTCACTACCTAATTAAGGTGTGCAAATTAGGGCCCTTTTCCCCCGGCTTGGTTTTATACAATGATCCAAAGCATGAAACAAAGGAAACTGTAATCTCTTCTTTCATATGTCAAAGAGCTGGACATTTACAGTACATGAGGGGTCATAGGTTGGTCTGAACAGGTGGGCGATGCTTAGTCCAGGTGTACTTGCAGATGTCTTCCACTGGGTTCCTGCCGAATATCAAGAGTACAGTACATACAGTGTGATATTAATAAGCGTGCTACTTTCTTCAAACTGCCATCGGAATATTGCCCTTGAAATACCAAACACCACCTCCTAATCTAATTCTGTCCCCTCATATCCTGTAAAGTTGAATCCCTCTATTGTTCCATTTCTAAAGTAAATGTAACTTGCTGGTGTGGTGCATGTAGTCTATGTGTAATTATGCACTACGTGGATGAAATGTCAGTTATGTCTTTGTGGCTTTTCCATGCGAATGCGTATGCTATCGCATTTACTCATACCATGAGCTAATACGCAGGGCCTCATGAGCCAATATACGCAGCGTGTGGGCATGTGCACGCACGGCAGAACAAGCACACGCATGAAGGCCACTCTGTGTGGTGTTTGTACTTGATGCATGTGGGTATAATATTTTCGACTTCCACAATCCGCCGGGGTGAGCAGCTATAGCACGACTCAGACTGTCTCTTTATGGAAGTTTGATCTTTGGAGTGGCAGCACCTTGCAAAATGATTCCATTTGCCACATGCATTACATTGTTTATCATATGCGTAGCACCTTTGTTTGTCAGGAGGGTGCTGTGCATGGCAGTTCCCACACATGGAGGATCGGCACGGAACGGCCGCCATGACACACACATCAGCATCCTTTCTTAGTTCCCTTGTGCCCTTTTCAGACTGCTCATTTAACATACAGATATTTATGGCAGTTTCTAATGTGAGGCCCTTCTCCTGCAGCAGCTATACATGTACCTTGTCGATGCGTATGCTGTATACGATTCTGTCACGGATGAGCTCCTCTGTGAGGATACCAAAATTGCACTTCTTTGCCAGCAGCTTTAGTGTGGAGACGTAGAACTGTATAGTATCATCACCCTTTTGGTTTGTGCTGTTGAAAACATGCCTGTCCATAATTACATTCTTTACTGGCATGCAGATCTCTTCAAACTTTGCAATTATGATGTCAGGTTCCTCTCTGTCTTCTCCATCAGTGTATACAAAAGCATCTGATTTGCCCACTGCATCAGTGCCTGCGAGGTTTAGCAGCGTGTATGCCTGGACTTTTTTTACTTTGTCTGAAAGGCCTGCTATGGAGTATACATGCCATTCCCTTTTAAACCTCAGCCAGTTGTCAGCCGTGTTTTCATCAAAGATCAGTGGATCTATTCTCCTGAGACCTTGTGCCATGGCATCCCAGTTCTGACACCATGTAGATGTGTAACAACACAATCATGACAACACTTGCAGCATCAGTGTAATATAGGTCTTTACTCAGCATGAGCCAGACACCAAGTGGAAGTTACAGGAGACAAACAAGAAGTGAGTCACCTCAGCATGACATCATCTCCCATGATGCACAGCATGCATTTACAACTTCCACCTGCACCACAGATGTTTTGTTAGACCAGCTCTGTGTCTACCTGCCAAAGTGCAGAGTATCACTTCCACTTGCACTACACGTTATGTTAGACCAGTTGCATACCTCCCAACTTTTGGCTTGCCGATAGCGGGACTCTCGCGCGGCGAAGCCGCACGCCGATCCGAAAAGGGGGCGTGGTCTCGCCTGTGATGGGCGTTACCTTGCTCGGGTGGGCGTGGCCTCATCAAACAGCCCATTTTTTTTCCTTTTGGGGGCGTGCCCAGCGCACCCCCAGCAGCTGGGCAGCCCCCGCTCCCCTCCTAGCTCTGAATAAATGCCGTGCGCGTGCGCACAGCATGTATTCAGTGATCACCGGCTGCTTTGCAGAGCAGAGCAGCGGGTGATCAAAGCCTCGCCCCAACTGCCCCCCCACCCGCGGGACACTGCTGCCCGCGGGTGGGACAGCGGGACAGGGTCCGAATAGCGGGATTGTCCAGCTGAAAGCGGGACAGTTGGGCGGTATGCAGTTGTGTCCACCTGCCAGAGTACAGAGTATCACTTCCATTTGCACTACAGATGTCTTGTTAGACCAGCTATGTCCACCAGCCACAGAGTACAGTATCACTTCCACTTGCACTACAGATGGTTTGTTAGACATTTTATACAGTCATTTAAAGGCATGTTAACCTTAAATGACAATTGTTACTTATATGTGTCTAACAGAAATACTAAGTAATGAATGTACTGCATAATAATAAGCTTTTATAGAGGTCTTACTAAGACTGCCTACCAAGCCATTGTTTTCTCAAGGTTTTGTCTCTATAATCACTTTGTCTTCATGAAGCTATTCTGTCAGCTGTATTCATAAGTGACTTTCCTTTCACAATGTAACAATGTGGAATTGCCATCCATTACAGAGAGGATAGCAGGATGACTTCTGCAGAGTTGCATAACCTCACTGGAGATGTGGAAGGTACTTAAGGTACAAAAATAAGACTTCTACAAGACAGTCTCAATCACCTAAATATGACTTACAGCTGGGACAGAGGGATAGCATAAAACTACAGCAGCAACTTTGTGCTATATACACTTAAGTTAAGAACATAGTTAAACATATTTAAGATTTCCTTTAGCTAAAACTAAATATATGAACTAATAGGAAAAATCCAATGGAGTAGGAATAACGCAATGGAAAATTGGATGGGAATGGAAAATAAAACAACCAAAAATGTGATTTTATATTCCCTATTGTTCATTTAATTAATCCGAAAAATATATATTTTTCTTGTTTAATTTTAAAATATTCCTCTCCTGGAAGGAAAATAATATTCTGAAAACAGAAATGATTAGTCTCACTCTATGTGTGCACAAAGCTCTGGCTGTGTTGAGTGATATTCTGTTGAGTAACATGATTATGATTGATAGTCATGAAGCAATGTCATTAAAAGGTATGTTAATAAATATACATCTAATTAAATCTAGCTACTATCAAATACCATTCAACCAAATATTGTAGCTATTCAGTTATGCATCTTTTTTATCTATTTATATGATATGACATGCCGATTTTTTTTTCACAATATCTTTAAAGTCTATTTGATGTATAACTATAAAACCAATGTAAACTTTTCGCTGGAAGAACAGAAATGAGATCAGAAATGCAAGCATATTAGTTCACCTCTCATTAGTTGGAATACAACAAATCTAATGATTGGCTGTGTTCCCAGAGAAGTTAAATCAATACTTTCTACAGACCTAATGATTTATTTGCAAATGTTTTATTTATTTTTCTAAGGACGGCAACTCTTTAAATGCAAAAAAATGTGCCCAGCTTTGAGTGCAAGTGACATTTATTGTGTGTCCTTATAGGTCAACTACAATAGTTGTAAACTTAATAGAAGTCAAGGGCAGCAACATGACTGGGTGAATTAGGGAGGTCACATTTATAGATTGCCAGTTTTTTTGGGGGGGCTAAAACATTTATTGAGGGACCCCACAACTACCACCTTCCCTCTCATCATCTGCCGCCCAAGTATATCATATAAACACGCACCCCTCTCTCTTTCTCCAAGAGTGCAAAAGGAGAGGCGTTTACTTATGTAACTATAGAGGAGATTCATCAAGCCATGGAGAGAGATAAAGTGTGTACAAACTAGTCAGCTTCTGTCAATTAGTAGGCTGTGCCTGAAACATGACAGGAGCTGAATGGTTGGCACTTTATGTCTCTCCTCTTTATCTCTATACAAGCTTTGCTAAATCTCCCCTATACTCTGTCTAGCCGCTGCTTACCTTACCTCAGCATGGAAGACCAGGCATATGTAAGCCAGTGTGACCATGTGACCATGTGAACATACCTATCAGAAGCTTCTTAATTGTACTTCACATCCATGATAGATTGGAAGCATAGCATAGTTTTGCTATTGCCCTTGCGCAATACCATTCAAGTAGAAAATTGAAGTTTATGGGTTCTGTTCTTAGATTTATCATCACCAATTTACAGTTTTAGAACCACAGTTTTACATTGTTACACTATCTGGGACCATCAATCAACACATTGCTAGCAAGGCATTGGCATTTTTGTCATGGGTGCAATCAGTGCCAGATTAAGGTCTTAATGGGCGTGGAGATTCAATTTTTGAAGGGCCTGTTGTGTGCTTCCACAGGTGGTGTGGGGCTGTGATGGGGGCTACGGATATGGGTACATGACCGATGCTGTATTTAAATATATTTATGCGTGTGTGTATGCGTGTTTGAAAAATACAAAAATCTATCTATATATCTTTCTATCTAGCAAGAGAGAGAGAGAGAGAGAGAAAGGAGAGATTCACTGGGGGGAATAAATTTTTTGGGCGCCCAACGGAGCTATTCAATTGTAATGCCATGACTGCATGATTTCTGCTCACAGCCTCTTGAGGTGGCGAGCAGAAACCTGTGATAAATTGACTGTTGGAGTGCCCAAACTGCTGTTTTGGCAGCATGCTCAAAAGTTTAGACTGGTTTAGCCACTTTACGCAGTTTAACCAAGTGCTTTTGAGTGATAAGCAATAGGCGCCTGCGGATCTCACTTCCATTTTCATTACAATTGAATAGCTCTGTCGAGCTGCCATTACTTATGGGCATGCAAGAAACAATTGGATTCAACTCACTATGTCAAAGGACACAGTATGTCTCATCCAAAATATGTATGTAAGTATGTATGTATGTATGTGTGTGTGTGTGTGTGTGTATATCGAATCCGCTCATCACTAATATATATATATATATATATATAAAACAGATGATAAAGCCGCACTTCACCAAGTACCAAAATGCCGGGTGCCAGGTCAACCAATAGTATATCCAACCGTCCACACCATGAGGCTCCAGCAGGGGCTTATGCAGTAGACCAGACCAGCACTCCTTTAACTGAAAAATTATTTAATGCTTTAAAAAGACAATGTGCAATATAAGCATAGTTGGCAATCCAGCAATAACAATTTGTATCTCACGATTCATCTAGGGTCCTCAGACCAAACCAGCTACAGCTCCCAACAGCCGTTTTGGACCATGCCGTCATCAGGGGAGTATCAACCATCTGTAGCCTACCAATGCTTCTTTTATGTGCTACCAATCAACCTTAAGTGTGTACACCTGTTACGTTAATCCCCAATTCACAATCAGTACTGACCACCGTGTTTCTGCTGCCATGGGACCCCGCCGATGCTTTCACCGCTCACACCACACCCCCGTATCCTCCTCCACCTACTGGGGCACCCACCTCCTGATCCACTGACCGTGCCGCCTCCGGTGCCACTGCGCAACGCATCATCGCACGACACAACCGCGACATGACGCATACGGGTGGGTTGCCTAGCAACTCAACTACGTTCCGCGTCATCGCATCTTGTGTTCACCCGAGGACACGTGCACACGCATTGCCTGGCAACCCGGTCAAACCAGGAAGTGTGCCCACAGCTGGGCTCCTAAGAGGGCGGCGCGTGTGCGTCGATATCAAGGCATCGCCCGGCAATCACAGCCTAACGTCAACACAGTGGCTGCACTGTCAATACATTGGGCACACCAATATCTGAACCTAAATACCTATAAATACATATAGATAGGATGCTGAAATTATTGGCTCACATCGCTAGTAGATTAATAGGGCAATTGTATAATAGTAGTCAAAAAACTATACCCATAATCTGATTATACTCTTATCTTGAATTACAGTCACATCCCATAACTATATCCCATACGATGTGGCCATAGATTCCAGCATCCACTACCCATCTAATATAAACAATATAAACAATATATACAAAATGTATAGACAAATTTTACAGACAAATTTTACAGACAAATTTTACAGAAAATATTGATCATGGAATTTAGACTGCGGAATAGGTCACCACAGGTCTGAAAAAGCATATGTGTAGACAATAATAATATATACAATGGCAAACCTGGTCCGTCAGTAGGTAAACATTATTATCACAAAAATGATGAAAATGATAACTCCTCATTTAATCCATCCGGGGTTAACGTGTTCATCTGGTAGATCCATCTACATTCTTGTCTCAACAACAAGTTACCCCTATCCCCACCTCTTCTCAAAGGTGGCATATGATCGAGTGGCATAAATCTGAAGTCCTTGATCAGATGTCCATTGGCAACAAAATGTCTTGCCACTGGCGGCGTGTTTGGCTCTATTTGTTGATATGCTTTTTTTTATAGAAGACCGGTGCATCGAAATTCTTTCTTTGACCATCCGAATGGTCTTGCCCACATAGAGTTTATTACATGGACAAATAATGACGTTCGTCACATACTTGGTCTTGCAAGTCATCCTATGTCGGAGTTGGTATTCATCACCCAGGCTTGGGTGTACAAAGCTTCTCCCAGTCCGCATGAAGCTGCAATTCGCGCAGCTCCCACATTTGTAGGCTCCTTTTTGTGGACTTAACCAACCAGAACTCGAACCAACCCGCGGACTAATGTCGGAGTATGAGACCCTTTCTTTCAGATTCCCACTTCTTTTATAGCTGAAAAGTGGGGTATTACTACAATATCTGCTCAATACAGGGTCCGTCTGGACAATATGCCAGTGCTTTAATATAGATTTCTTCACAAAGCCCGATGTTATAGCATAGGTGCTAGCAAAGACCATCCGGTTTTCCATGGATTTTTTCTCACGTGGTTTTAGCAATTCCTCACGTTTCAAACTCAAACATTTATTTATTGCTGATTGCACTTCTCGCTGGTCATAACCACGATCAACAAAATTCTGCCCCATTTTTGCCAGAGCCTCAGGCATTTATGTAATGTCCGATGTAATACGTGCCACTCTTACTAGTTGGGAAAATTGAAGTCCCTCCTTTAGGGGTTGGGGGTGGAAACTTGTTGCTAAAAGTAATGTGTTTTTATCAGTGGGCTTTTTAAAGATATTCGTAGAGAAGCAACCATCTCTAATTCCTACTTAGGGGTATATGCAATTCCGGACGAATTGCGCCTTTTTTTCGTCCGTTTTAAAATTCGACTGTTCTCGACAGCAGCAGCCCTCCCGCCGGGACCATGAATTCACCATATGCAATACAAAACGCATTCGACACTCCCCTTGTCGAATAATGGACCAATCGTCGAGTAGTGGGCGTCCTGAATTCGACTTCCCGCTGTTTTGAGCCCTTTATTAGGGCTTGTTTGCTGCGTGCTCAGCAGCCATTTTGTGAACCTGCAGAGTGGAGTGGAGGTGCCGCAGAGCTAGCAAATTGGTTGTTTGCTGTGGTATCGTTTGGACACCCAGCAGGCTTTAATCCAGGACAGACACGAGGATACCTGTTACCCCGGAGGAGAGTCGTTTTTGGAGCGCTTTCTACATTTGTAGGTAAGTACCACATGTGGGTCTGGTGTTGCATGTATGTGTTTGTGTAGTGGGGGTTGCCATGAGGTGTACATGGGTGTTTGGGGTATGTCTTTGGGGTGTTTGGGGTATGTATATATATATATGTGTGTGCAGGTATGTGTATAGCTCCTGCTTGTATTGCTGCATTTTTTGGGGGAGTTTTGTGTTTTGGGGTAGTTTTTCACGTTTTTTTTTTTCTTACAATGACTTTTTGGGTCATGCTTTTGCATTGGTGTATCTCCAGCATGTGCAGGGATGTTTTTTGTCTTGTTTGGGGTGATTTTAGTGCGTGTCGGTATCCATGTGGTCGACATGTGATGTCGTTTGTTTGCCAAAACAGGTTTGTTTGCTCCTATTTTAGCACTGGTGTACCTGCAGCATGTGCAGGGATGCTTTTTGGCTTGTTTGGGGTGACTTGGAGCAAGTTTGTGTCAGCCATGCGGTCGGCATGTCATGTCGTTTGTTTGCCAAACATGTTTTTTTGCTCCTATTTTAGCACTGGTGTACCTCCAGCATGTGCAGGGATGCTTTTTGGCTTGTTTGTGGTGACTTGGAGCAAGTTTGTCAGCCATGCGGTCGACGTGTCATGTCGTTTGTTTGCCAAACATGTTTTTTTGCTCCTATTTTAGCACTGGTGTATCTCCAGCATGTGCAGGGATGTTTTTTGTCTTGTTTGGGGTGATTTTAGTGCGTGTCGGTATCCATGTGGTCGACATGTGATGTCGTTTGTTTGCCAAAACAGGTTTGTTTGCTCCTATTTTAGCACTGGTGTACCTCCAGCATGTGCAGGGATGCTTTTTGGCTTGTTTGTGGTGACTTGGAGCAAGTTTGTCAGCCATGCGGTCGACGTGTCATGTCGTTTGTTTGCCAAACATGTTTTTTTGCTCCTATTTTAGCACTGGTGTACCTCCAGAATGTGCAGGGATGCTTTTTGGCTTGTTTGGGGTGACTTGGAGCAAGTTTGTGTCAGCCATGCGGTCGACATGTCATGTCGTTTGTTTGCCAAACATGTTTTTTTGCTCCTATTTTAGCACTGGTGTACCTCCAGCATGTGCAGGGATGCTTTTTGGCTTGTTTGGGGTGACTTGGAGCAAGTTTGTGTCAGCCATGCAGTCGACATGTCATGTCGTTTGTTTGCCAAACATGTTTTTTTGCTCCTATTTTAGCACTGGTGTACCTCCAGCATGTGCAGGGATGCTTTTTGGCTTGTTTGGGGTGACTGTGTGTCAGCTATTTTGTGTGTTGTCAGCCATTTTGTGTGTGTCAGCCATTTTGTGTGTGTCAGCCATTTTCCATTTTGGGTGTGTCAGCCATTTTGTGTGTGTCAGCCATTTTGTGTTAGCACTGGTTGACCTCCAGTATGTCCAGGGATGCTTGTACGGGGGTTTTGGCTTATTTGGCTGTTTTTTTTTTTTTTTTTCTATTCTTTTTTTTTTTTTTTTTTTTTTTTTATGTGTGTTTGGTCCTGCTTGAGAACTGGGGTCCCAGCAGCATGACGTGTGGTTGCATGTAATTTTGTAATGTGTGTTAAATTAGTAAAAAAATATATTTTTTATTTTTACAACAGAGATAGAAACATAGAAACATAGAATTTGACGGCAGATAAGAACCACTTGGCCCATCTAGTCTGCCCCTTTTTTTATCCTTTAGGTAATCTCAACCCTTTTTGAACCTTAATTCTTTGTAAGGATATTCATATGCCTATCCCAAGCATGTTAAAATTGCTCTATAGTTTTAGCCTCTACCACCTCTGATGGGAGACTATTCCACTTATCCACTACCCTTTCCGTGAAGTAATTTTTCCTTAAATTTCTTCTGAACCTCCCCCCCTCCAGTCTCAGTGTATGTCCTCGAGTTCTAATATTTCTCTTCCTTTGAAGAATGTTTCCCTCCTGAACTTTGTTAAGACCCTTGATATATTTGAAAGTTTCTATCATGTCCCCCCTTTCTCGTCTCTCCTCCAAACTATACATGTTAAGATCTTTTAGCCTTTCCGGGTACGTTTTGTGATGTAGGCCATGCACCATTTTAGTTGCCCTTCTTTGTACACTCTCTAATGTATTTATATCCTTCTGGAGATATGGTCTCCAGAACTGGACACAGTATTCCAGATGGGGCCGCACCAATTACCTATACAGTGGCATTATCACTTCTTTTTTCCTACTACTGATTCCTCTCCCTATGCAACCAAGTATCTGACTTGCCTTTCTCATTGCTTTGTTGCATTGCTTTCCTGCCTTCAAGTCACTTGAAATAGTGACTCCTAAATCCCTTTCCTCCTCAGTAGTTTCCATTATAGTACCCTTGATACTATATTTATCCTTTGGGTTTTTGAGACCTAAGTGCATGATTTTGCATTTTTTAGCATTAAACTGTAGTTGCCACGTTCTTGACCATTTCTCAAGCCTACCTAGGTCATCAATCATTTGTTTTACCTCTCCCGGTGTGTCTACCCTGTTGCATATCTTTGTATCATCTGCAAAAAGGCATACCTTCCCTTCAATACCATCTGCAATGTCACCAACAAAGATATTAAAGAGAACTGGAACAAGTACAGATCCCTGGGGTACTCCACTGGTAACATTTCCCTCCATAGATTGCACTCCATTAACTACAACTGTCTGTTTCCTATCCTGCAACCAGGTTCTTATCCATTTAACTGTTTTATAATCCACCCCCACGCTTTCAAGTTTATTTAGCAGTCTGCGATGTGGGACAGTGTCAAATGCCTTACTAAAGTCTTGATATTCTACATCTACAGCTCCCCCTTGGTCTATTATTATTATCACAGAGTCAAAAAAGTCAATAAGATTTGTTTGGCATGATCTACCACCAGTAAATCCATGCTGTTTTGTATCCTATAAGTGGTTTGATTTAAGATATTCCACAACTCTTTCTTAAAATAGTTTTTCCATTACTTTCCCCACTACTGATGTAAGGCTTACTGGTCTGTAGTTACTTGCTTCTTCCTTGCTTCCACTTTTGTGCAGTGGAACTACATTTGCTCTTTTCCAGTCCTCTGGAATAGCACCTGTATTTAGTGACTGGTTAAATAATTCTGTTAATGTTGTAACCAGCACATCTTTTAGCTCTTTGAGTATCCTTGGGTGTATCCCATCTGGTCCCATTGATTTATCCACTTTTAGTTGTGAAAGTTCTGTTAGGACCTTCTCCTCTGTAAATGTACTTTCATCTACCTTATTTTTATGAATGTCCTTGCAACTTAACTGTGGCCCCATCCCTTCTTCTGTAGTAAATACTGAGCAAAAATAATTATTTAGGTGATCTGCTATTGCCTTGTCACCCTCCACCAAATGCTCACTCTCTGTCTTAAGTCTTATTATTCCTCCATTTGATTTTCTCCTTTCACTTATATACTTAAAAAAAGTTTTGCCCCCTTTATCTACTGACTGGGCCATTTTTTCCTCAGCTTCTGCCTTTGCACGTCTGATCACTTTCTTAGCATCCTTCCGTCTGTCAAGATACACCTCTTTGTCGTTATTATTTTGAGTCTGTTTGTATTTCCTAAA
The DNA here is from genome assembly GCF_028390025.1 of Pseudophryne corroboree. NCBI lineage: Eukaryota > Metazoa > Chordata > Amphibia > Anura > Myobatrachidae > Pseudophryne > Pseudophryne corroboree. Next base: position 321,174,539 of record NC_086451.1, read on the forward strand.
AGCCATCTTTTTTGCTTTCACACTAGTTGATACTTCTTTTGTGAACCACACTGGCTTCCTTTTCCTGGTGCTTTTCCTAACCCTTTTTATACAAAGATCAGTTGCACTTAGTATTGCACTTTTCAGTTTTTCCCACCTCTCCTACACTCCTTCCAAGTTCCACCAGTCCGCCAATGAATCACTTAAACATCTCCCCATTTTTGCAAAATCAGCATTTCTAAAATCCAACACCTTTGTTTTTGTGTGACAGGAGTTGGATCCTGTCTTTATACTAAACCATACTGCTTGATGATCACTGGATCCCAGGTGCTCACCCACAAATATGTCAGATATCCTATCACCATTTGTAAGAATTAAATCTAATATTGAATCTTTGCGAGTGGGCTCCGTCACCAATTGCTTGAGAGATGCTCCCTGTAAGGAATGTAGAAATTTGCCACTTGTAGCTGAACTTGCAAAAGACACCTCCCAATTTACATCAGGTAAATTAAAGTCTCCCATGATTATGACTTCTCCCTTTAAAGCCATTTTAGTGATGTCCAACAATAGGTTCCTGTCCAAATCCTGCCCCTGGCCTGGTGGTCTATGGATCACCCCAATGCGAATAACATCCTTCTCCCCGGTTTCTATGATGCCCCAAAGGGCCTCAGTTTTGTCTTCAATATTATGTATTAAAGTAGCATTTATGCTTTTTTTCACATACATTGTTACCCCTCCTCCTATTCTTCCTATTCTATCCTTCCTAAATAAATTGTATCCTGGTATAGCTATGTCCCAGTCATGATTTTCATTGCACCATGACTCTGTAATTGCCACAAAATCCAGGTTATCCCTTGTCATTATCGCAATTAGCTCTGGGATTTTGTCTCCTAAGCTCCTAGCATTTGCACACATAGCTTTAAGATTTTTGTCTGTGCATTTGTTATTAGTAGCCATGTCCAGACTGTACAAAATAAATGACAAGTTTAAAGTTGAAATTACCTGTTTGGGGATGTTGCTCAGTGTTTGATATATATATATATATATATATATATATATATTACTAATCAGGAATCACACTGTGTCCTTTACACCATGAATACACCTCCCTAAATGTAAAGATATAGTACACCTGACCACAATGAGCAAATGATCAAAGGAGGTAAACACCAGAGAGCATGCAATAATAAACTATGTTTCACTGTGCAACTTCCCCACACATGCAATGCCAATTACAAGCCAATCATTACATCAAAAAACATACATGAGTTTGCATAAGAGAGAGCTGTAGTGAGCAGTTTGGGGATGTCTTTTCATAGTGTAAAAAGACAGATAGCATTGGTACAGGTGAGAATTCAGATGGTTTTGGTAAGCTATAGACATAAATTTGAGTAGTTGCAGATGAAGTGGAAAGGTCTAGCAGCGTTCCTAACACAGATTTAAGTTATAAGGATGGGTTACTCAGGCTGGAGTAGTTTGAGGTGTAGAGGAACTGGACTCACATTTGTTTGAAAGTTGTCCTTCAGTGGTCCAGATTGTGGATAGATTGTTGTCCTTCTGTTTTCCTTTGGTTTAACGTCGGAGTAATGTCGAAATTATTTTTAAACTTGTAGTTATCCTTTGAATAATGTCCTTTGAAGTAATGGCCCACAAGCCTACGGCCTAAGCCGTCCTGATGCTCTTTAAGTAATGGACCAAGCATGTGAATACACTGATTACACCCAAACTCCAATGACCCCTCCCCCAGCAATGACTAGTAATAAAACAGTTTTAAGAAAACAACCAAACAAACCAACCAACTGAGATTTATCACAGTCATGCCCTCATGCCTATACTCAGGAGATAACATTCCAATTTATCAATTGCAACCCATCATGTGCATAAGCAATCTAATATAAAAGCAGATGCCTTATGCCTATAGTAATGCTATAATTCTTAACACCCAATTTGCTATTTACTATTTCAGTGCAATCAGTAGTGATAATCTGCAGCACTCATTTACAATAAAACTAGACAAGTATATATTCACCAGCAGTTATTTGAGTGCAATGTTCTGCAGGAGTGTAGAAGATGGAATTACCAGCAGTTATTTGAGTGCAATGTTCTGCAGGAGTGTAGAAGATGGAATTACCAGCAGTTATTTGAGTGCAATGTTCTGCAGGAGTGTAGAAGATGGAATTACCAGCAGTTATTTGAGTGCAATGTTCTGCAGGAGTGTAGAAGATGGAATTACCAGCAGTTATTTGAGTGCAATGTTCTGCAGGAGTGTAGAAGATGGAATTACCAGCAGTTATTTGAGTGCAATGTTCTGCAGGAGTGTAGATGATGGAATTACCAGCAGGTATTTGAGTGTAATGTTCTGCAGGAGTGTAGAAGATGGAATTACCAGCAGTTATTTGAGTGCAATGTTCTGCAGGAGTGTAGAAGATGGAATTACCAGCAGTTATTTGAGTGCAATGTTCTGCAGGAGTGTAGAAGATGGAATTACCAGCAGTTATTTGAGTGCAATGTTCTGCAGGAGTGTAGAAGATGGAATTACCTGTTGAAGAAAAGGAAGAAGGAGGAGGAGTCACTTCACAATCAATATCAGTTGAAGATATGACCAATATATTGTCACGAACCGGTCTCTCACCTCTGCGGGTTCTGGGGTTCGTCCGTTGCCAGTGCGGTTGCTCGCGGTGCTGTGCGCCCGTGTGGGGACGCGGCGTGATCAGTGGCACAGGTAATGCAGAGTCTGGGAACTGGGAGTGCGGGGACCAAATGGCCTAAGGCACTGCGGTGTGTCTGCTGTATAGGAGGTGGCCATGTTGGAGACCAAATAGGTAATACAGAGCACTTGTGAAAACACCTGTGGGCAGGTGTAAGCCAATCCCGTGCTTGTGCTGCCTTTAAGTAGGCTGGGATTATGTTACTCTGGGCCAGTGCTTTGTTGTATCAACGCTGTGCTCTAGCTCTGAGCTCTTTCCGTGCATTCCTGTGTGATTCCCGTGGTCCAGATATCGCCTCCGTTCCCAGAGGTCCGTCTGCAGCCTTCACTGCTAAAGATCCACCGGCTCTCCGCTGTGTTGTCAGTTAATTGCACACCTACTGGAAACAGTTGGATTCCCAGAGTCTTGCATGAGGTTACCTTGTCTGCCTGCTTTCAACCATACAAAGTTTGGAGGATTCCACTACCCTCAGCTGTTCGTTTGTTCTACTCTGCATTTAACCCGTTCATCACCTTGTCATCTGCTACAGTTTTCACAGTGATCTCCGGAACCCGCAAGTAACCCAATTCAGTACTTTTATTTTCTATGTTACCATAACAAGGATAATTCTTCACAGCCTCTCAGTTAACTCTCAAAACTTCATTGCAAATCCTTACAGTTATTTCTTCATGTCTGCATTACCCAGTTAAACACATTCTGCAGTTCAGCATCAAAGCTTGTTTATATTTGGACAATTTAACATTTATTCATCAGCTTGTTTTATATACAGTTCCATGAACATTTCTTTTATTTGTCTTTGAGATTTATCCTGCATATTATTTCTGCCATTCCTGCAATAATTCAGTATAATATGATGATTAACAACTTGTCATTTAACTCTTTACTGAATTGTTATTTTTAATAAATATATGAAACGGAACTTTCTTCGTCCTCCCTGCTTTCTTCATACCCCAGCACCTACACCTGTGGTTGGTCCCGGGTTAACGGATTCACAAAAACACCCGGACCTGACATATATCTAATAACGTCGGTGTAACGTCGAAATTATTTTTAAACTTGTAGTTATCCTTTGAATAATGTCCTTTGAAGTAATGGCCCACAAGCCTATGGCCTAAGCCATCCTGATGCTCTTTAAGTAAGATGTCCAGGGACAAGCGGGCCCGATCCCCCCCTTCCCCCCACCCCTCAGAAGAACTTTCCCTGCATGGCAACGAGGAGTGGTAGCCGACCCAGGAGGAGGATACGACCGACCAGGCATGCAGTGACCAGCCGCGGTCGTCAAGGGACCAAATGGAGAAGTCAAAGAAAAAGAAAAAGCCTAGAAAGGTAAATACTGACAACACCTGCAGACACAATAGCATCCAACTTGACACACCCTAGTTTGCGCACTGCCATGAACACCTACAGGTATCTTTGCGCACTGCCAGGGATACTGACACTCACAGGTACATACAGATCTTAGTAAATGCATGGTGTTTTTTTTTAATCCCTAAAGGCAAGAAGCCAGCCAGAGGAGCAGTCGGAGGAGGAAGCCTCTGATGAAGATGCAGGACCGAAGAAGCCGCGTGGACCCAGATACACTGAGGCGGAAAACTGTGCCCTAGTGGATGGCGTTGACAGGTCCTACGACGTTCTGTATGGACCAAGGACACAGACCACAGCAGCTAAGACCAAGCGAAACATCTGGGATGCCATCGCGAGACAAGTCACTGCAGTATCTGGAAACCGCCGGAGCACCAGAAACTGCATGGAGTGGTACAGTGATTGCCGCAGACAGACCAAGAAGAAGATGGGGATTCAGCTCCGACATGAGACAGCTACGGGAGGAGGTCCGGCTCTCAATCTGAAGTGGCTACCCTGGGAGAACGTTATTAAAAGGCGCATGAAACCTGCCATGGTCGAAGGAGTTCGCGGAGTTGTGGACTCTAGCCATCCTGCTGGCTTTCCAGAGGAGGAAGAACCGCCCAGAAGACGGAAGACGGCGGGAGACAAGCAGTCCAAAAGGAGGCCTGATGGTAAGAATACATTCAGATGAGCTGTACTAAATCTTTTTTTTTTTTTTGGATTTGCTAATGTGTTTTTTTTTTCCACAGACACGCCTGCCCAGAGGACATCACCTGCGCGCAGGACATCGCCAGCGCGCAGACCATTACCTGCACAGCAGGCATCGACAGCAGCGTGCGGACCATCACCTGCGCAGCAAGCATCGGGAGCGCGCAGATCATCACCTGCGTGCCACACATCGTCATCGCGCAGAAAGTCACCTGCGTGCCAGACGTCGTCAGCGCGCAGACCATCACCTGCGCTCCAGACATCAGCGCGCAGAACGTCACGTGTGCGCCAGACACCGTCGGCGACCACACCACCAGATGGGCGCCAAACTACATCTCCTGCGCGCAGGCCATCACCAGGTCGTCATCTCTCCAGGAGCTCTGGGACTGTGACCGAAGAGCCTCAACAAGACACTACCCTTGTGGACCCATCACCCGAACTGTTTGAGTCTACAGGGTTAATGGATGAGACTTTTCTTGGGTTTGAAGACAGCCGTGCAGAAGTATCCAGCCGGACCCTTGAAAAGTCTCCAGAATTGAGGACAAGCGAAGATCCTGGAGCAGCAGCACCTCAGGATGGAGAAGGTTTGTGTTTACTTTTTTTGGGGGGATGGGAGGGGTGGTGGGGGGGTGAACCAGTTTTGTATAGTTTATTAACTTTAATTTTTTTTTTCTATTGCATACAGAGGTGCCACGGACCAGCAGAGGACTTGCGTCAGGGATTGGTCCCTTCTACAGGCCGGATCTCCTACAAGATTCGTCAGAGGATGACGAGGTGGAAGTGCAGCAGCCTGCTGTTTCTACATCCCTGTGTAAGTAAATATCGAATTGTGAGCCTTCAAACAAATGTATGAATGTGTATAATAATTTCTAATTTTCTTTTCAGCTGCACAAATGCAATTGGTGGCAGACGTACAGGAAGGGCAGGATCTCTCAAATGTTCAGAGGGTACACACCCTGGCATCCCAGATTACTTTCCGCCAGGATACTTACACGAATGTCGTTGGAACCAGACTGGATGCCATTGAGAGGACAATGGAGAAGATGGCAAATGGTCTGGTTGAAATGCAAAAGGCTCATGCCGACAGCACGGCCGAAATTCAAAAGACCAGACGAGAAGATCACAGGGAGACTATGGACATCCTTCACATTCTGGCCACATCCATGAACCGGCTGGTGGAGAACACATCATGCCTGGCACACAGCGTTGACAACATGTCGAAGAGCCATCGACATACAGCATCCAGCCAACAGATCATCGCAACCACACTGTAGATGATGTACGATAAGCTCCCAGAGCCAGCTCATCAACACGCTGGTGATTCACCACTTCCGCCATCACAAGCCACATGGACGCCTCCTTCCCTTCCTCCACCACCATCCTGGTATAGACGGTCACTGCTGTACCAAGGATATACAGGGATGTACCCCACCCACCAGATGCCTCCACCACCAACACCGGCCACAACATCTAGACCCGCACGGGCACCGAGGCCAAGTCAACACACTCCCCAGCCGCCAAGGGCATCGACGCCCCATCAAGAGGAAGACGAGGATCCGGACGGACAACCACCATAAGCCCAGTCGTATTGTTTTATTTACTGTTATGTTTTTCATGTATCCCTTTCTCCCCCTCCCATTAGTTTTTTTTTCTTCTTACTATTGTTTTATATGTGACCGGGTACTACCAAGGAGTTTTATGTCTAGGCATACATGCGCGGGCATGTATGCGGGCGCGTGTGGTAACGGATGAAAGCTCCTTGTGGCTACATGTATGATGGGCCAAAGAGCTATTCTGATATCACTTTTTTTTTTACCAAAAAAATCCTTTTTGTATTGGTGTACAATAGGCTTTCACTGTTGTGTGAATTTACTATTCACTAGTGTTTATTTTTGGCTTATTAATAGGATTGGGTGGAAAATTGAAGTGGACGGCATAGTTCGTGTTGTGCGTACCAAGGTGAGTAAAGCCATGTTTCACTGTATATGTTCAAGAAACTTTGGACCGCCTGCCCTTGTGGAACCACACAGCCAAGCAATGGGTCATGCTGGGCTGTGTGGTTCCACAAGTGCAGGCGTGTCAAAGTGCTGACCACTGACACCACTATTCCACTTTGGACCGCCTGCCCTTGTGGAACCACACAGCCCAGCAATGGGTCATGCTGGGCTGTGTGGTTCCACAAGTGCAGGCGTGTCAAAGTGCTGACCACTGACACCACTATTCCACTTTGGACCGCCTGCCTTTGTGGAACCACACAGCCCAGCAATGGGTCATGCTGGGCTGTGTGGTTCCACAAGTGCAGGCGTGTCAAAGTGCTGACCACTGACACCACTATTCCACTTTGGACCGCCTGCCCTTGTGGAACCACACAGCCCAGCAATGGGTCATGCTGGGCTGTGTGGTTCCACAAGTGCAGGCGTGTGAAAGTGCTGACCACTGACACCACTATTCCACTTTGGACCGCCTGCCCTTGTGGAACCACACAGCCCAGCAATGGGTCATGCTGGGCTGTGTGGTTCCACAAGAGCAGGCGTGTCAAAGTGCTGACCACTGACACCACTATTCCACTTTGGACCGCCTGCCCTTGTAAAACCAAACAGCCCAGCAATGGGTCATGCTGGGCTGTGTGGTTCCACAAGTGCAGGCGTGTCAAAGTGCTGACCACTGACACCACTGTTCCACTTTGGACCGCCTGCCCTTGTGGAACCACACAGCCCAGCAATGGGTCATGCTGGGCTGTGTGGTTCCACAAGTGCAGGCGTGTCAAAGTGCTGACCACTGACACCACTATTCCACTTTGGACCGCCTGCCCTTGTGGAACCACACAGCCCAGCAATGGGTCATGCTGGGCTGTGTGGTTCCACAAGTGCAGGCGTGTGAAAGTGCTGACCACTGACACCACTATTCCACTTTGGACCGCCTGCCCTTGTGGAACCACACAGCCCAGCAATGGGTCATGCTGGGCTGTGTGGTTCCACAAGTGCAGGTGTGTCAAAGTGCTGACCACTGACACCACTATTCCACTTTGGACCGCCTGCCCTTGTGGAACCACACAGCCCAGCAATGGGTCATGCTGGGCTGTGTGGTTCCACAAGAGCAGGCGTGTCAAAGTGCTGACCACTGACACCACTATTCCACTTTGGACCGCCTGCCCTTGTGGAACCACACAGCCCAGCAATGGGTCATGCTGGGCTGTGTGGTTCCACAAGTGCAGGCGTGTCAAAGTGCTGACCATTGACACCACTATTCCACTTAGGACTGCCTGCCCTTGTGGAGCCACACAGCCCAGCAATGGGTCATGTTGGGCTGTGTGGTTCCACAAATGTTCTTGGGAAAGGAATGAACATGACATCATTAGTGTCTTTACTTAATATGTTTTTTTTTCCCCCACAGATATCTACACAAGAAAAGAATGTAAAGAACAAACTACTTTTTTGTTTTATTACATTTCATTTTTTATTTCAAAAATAAAATACAATTTTATATATTTCTTCAATAAATTTTTAAAATGAGAAGTTTTGTGTGGTTTTTATTTAAATTATTAGTAAATACAATGTAAAATATGAGATGCAGTGGTATTGTGTTTGGTCGCCCATGGTACAGCAGGGGAACTGTCGTGTCCCTTTTCATCCATGAGGATTCAAGCCACTTGGGAAGGACACTCCGCAAGACCTGTGGAAGAGAATAGTATGAGGTTCCAGCTATTGGTAATAGTGTCACCCATCTATGGAAAAGGAAAAGGTACAAGCAACACGACAAAAGCAGGTTACAGCGGCCCCAAATGCAACCCTCCGGCACTTAAGAAACTACACATCCAAGCATGCCCTGACGCAGCGTAAGCATTGCTGTCAGGGCATGATTGTATGTGCAGTTTTGCAAATGCCGGAGGGCTACACTTGGGACACGCTGGGGTGACTTGGACAGGAGGGGGTTTTGGGCAATACATCTCACCTGAGTGGGGTTGTCTGCTACATGGCGGAGGTTCAGGTCCACATCACAAGTAGGTCGCCCATGGAACATCAGGGGAAATGTCGTGTCTCTTCACATCCACGCCACTTGGGAAGGATACTCCGCAAGACCTGTGGAAGAGAATAGTATGAGGTTCCAGCTATTGGTAGTGTCACCCTTCTATGGAAAAGGAAAAGGTACAAGCAACACGACACAAGCAGGTTACAGCGGCCCCAAATGCAACCCTCCGGCACTTGCATAACTATACATCCAAACATTCCCTGACGCAGCGTAAGCATTGCTGTCAGGGCATGATTGGATGTGCAGTTTTGCAAATGCTGGAGGGCTGCACTTGGGACACGCCGGGGTGACTTTGGACAAGAGGGAGTTTTGGGCAATATATCTCACCTGAGCGGGGTTGTCTGCTACATGGCGGAGGTTCAGGTTCACATCACAAGTAGGTCGCCCATGGAACATCAGGGGAAATGTTGTGTCTCTTCACATCCACGCCACTTGGGAAGGATACTCTGCAAGACCTGTGGAAGAGAATAGTATGAGGTTCCAGCTATTGGTAGTGTCACCCTTCTATGGAAAAGGAAAAGGTACAAGCAACACGACACAAGCAGGTTACAGCGGCCCCAAATGCAACCCTCTGGCACTTGAGAAACTACACATCCAAACATTCCCTGACGCAGCGTAAGCATTGGTGTCAGGGCATGATTGGATGTGCAGTTTTGCAAATGCTGGAGGGCTGCACTTGGGACACGCCGGGGTGACTTTGGACAAGAGGGAGTTTTGGGCAATACATCTCACCTGAGCGGGGTTGCCTGCTACATGGCGGAGGTTCAGGTCCACATCACAAGTAGGTCACCCATGGAACATCAGGGGAAATGTTGTGTCTCTTCACATCCACGCCACTTGGGAAGGATACTCCGCAAGACCTGTGGAAGAGAATAGTATGAGGTTCCAGCTATTGGTAGTGTCACCCTTCTATGGAAAAGGAAAAGGTACAAGCAACACGACACAAGCAGGTTACAGCGGCCCCAAATGCAACCCTCCGGCACTTGCATAACTATACATCCAAACATTCCCTGACGCAGCGTAAGCATTGCTGTCAGGGCATGATTGGATGTGCAGTTTTGCAAATGCTGGAGGGCTGCACTTGGGACACGCCGGGGTGACTTTGGACAAGAGGGAGTTTTGGGCAATATATCTCACCTGAGCGGGGTTGTCTGCTACATGGCGGAGGTTCAGGTCCACATCACAAGTAGGTCGCCCATGGAACATCAGGGGAAATGTCGTGTCTCTTCACATCCAAGTCACTTGGGAAGGATACTCCGCAAGACCTGTGGAAGAGAATAGTATGAGGTTCCAGCTATTGGTAGTGTCACCCTTCTATGGAAAAGGAAAAGGTACAAGCAACATGACACAAGCAGGTTACAGCGGCCCCAAATGCAACCCTCCGGCACTTGAGAAAATACACATCCAAACATTCCCTGACGCAGCGTAAGCATTGCTGTCAGGGCATGATTGGATGTGCAGTTTTGCAAATGCTGGAGGGCTGCACTTGGGACACGCCGGGGTGACTTTGGACAAGAGGGAGTTTTGGGCAATACATCTCACCTGAGCGGGGTTTTCTGTTACATGGCGGAGGTTCAGGTCCACATCACAAGTAGGTCTCCCATGGAACATCAGGGGAAATGTCGTGTCTCTTCATATCTGCGCCACTTGGGAAGGATACTCCGCAAGACCTGTGGAAGAGAATAGTATGAGGTTCCAGCTATTGGTAATAGTGTCACCCTTCTAAGGAAAAGGAAAAGGTACAAGCAACACGACATAAGCAGGTTACAGCGGCCCCAAATGCAACCCTCCGGCACTTGCGTAACTACACATCCAAACATTCCCTTACGCAGCGTAAGCATTGCTGTCAGGGCATGATTGGATGTGCAGTTTTGCAAATGCTGGAGGGCTGCACTTGGGACACGCCGGGGTGACTTTGGACAAGAGGGAGTTTTGGGCAATACATCTCACCTGAGCGGGGTTGTCTGCTACATGGCGGAGGTACAGGTCTACATCACAAGTAGGTCGCCCATGGAACATTTGGATAACGGGTCCAATATTTGCGCAACCCAACAACAGGAGAAAACAGGGGGTAACAGGTCGTCAATAGGACAAAACTTGGAAAACAGGCCTGGGAAGTTGCATCAACAGGACGTAAAACTCTGAAATACATAAATAAAGATTTTTTTTTTAGAATATTACAATCTCAGTTTACACGATAATACAAATGTTACAAGTATACTCACAGGCAACGGAAAAAAAGCTTTGGATCAATGTCCGTCGGGAATCATCTCCTTCGTCCATACCCACCGGTAGAGCAGAAGAACGGTTCCAGCGTCGGAAAGCACTGCGACGAAGAGTCACCGGCAAACGGTTTGCGACACATATGTTGTGTAAAATACAACATGCATTTACCATGCCGCAAACCTTTCCCGGTGAATACAAAAGAGCACCACCGGAAGTGTCTAAACATCGAAACCGGCTTTTAAGTACACCGAAGGCACGCTCAATTATTTGCCTCGATGCTTTGTGTGTCTCTTGGTAACGTTTTTCTGCTCTACCAACAGGATTAGACAATGGGGTCAAGAGCCACGATTTGTTGGGATAACCTGCATCACCTATGGAAAAGAAAAAATTGGTGGGTAATATAAAAATAAATAAATAAATTAAAAAAAAAAAAAAAAAAAAATACAAACAATTAAAATAAATACCTAACAGCCAGCCACCTGGCATGTTTCCTGTTTCGAACTTCTCAAACAGCGATGACTGACTTAGGATGAAGGAGTCGTGAGACGATCCAGGAAATCCCACAAAAATATTCAAAAATTTCAAGTTGACATCACAGACCGCCTGTACATTCATGGAATGGAAATGTTTTCGGTTCCGAAAACATTCTTCTGAATTCCGTGGTGGTCTAATCTGCACGTGGGTACAGTCAATCGCGCCCAGAACATTGGGAAAATTGTATTTGGTAAAAAAGCCTAATTTGATCTCACGACATCCGCTGTCCGTATCTGGAAATGTGATGAACTGGATCATCAATTTGCGGAAAGCCCTAATGACCTGGGTAATACAGCGCGACAGTGTCGACTGTGAAAAACCGCATGTTTGAGACAGTGTAGGCTGGAATGTGCCTGACGCCAAAAAATGTAACGTAACCAGCAGTTTCTGGAAACCGCTGACTGCGCGATTGGTCCGTGCCCGAGGTTCCAGGTCAGCCTCCAACAGAGCGTACAGCGAATATATGTCGCGAGTCGATAAGCGATAATTTTGAATCACCTCAAACTCGCTGAGATCCTCCAGTTCACGCCTAGTGCGATACTAGCGTGGACGTGGAAATGAAACACGCAATACTGACTCACCCAATGCAGACATTTGCTGACTTTGATCCTGATGTTCACCAGCCCTTTCTTCCTCCATGCTTGCAGCCAGCATGAACATCACAATCTGGTCAGAAAAAGGCTCCATTATTGTAGTCAGTACAAAAATAGGATATAAATTAGTTAAAACGCAGGGATTGTCCTAAAAAAATGATTCCACAAGAGAGCTGACTGTAATGGCTCCTTCTCCCTAGAAGTCTCAAAAAACCGGGAGTGAGGAGATAGGAGGGGCTTTGCAGAAGTGTATCCTGGGTAAAACTGTGGAATCATGGGTACATTTCCCTCAGCAGAGTGAAGAAAAAAATATTATTTTAAAAAATCTATTAAATAATACTTGTGAGTCAAAAAAAGACAAACCAAGTAGATAATCCCTTCAAATATAAATAGATATGCTATTAGTAATCCAAAAAGCAAAAAAACAACAACATTTTTTAAATTTTTTTATTAGATCCCGCCAGCAAAGTGAGGCGGACTGAAAATGACGAATTTGCTGTCGAAAAGCACTGTTGTTGAATCGTCATTCTTCAATTGAATATGCTTTTGTTGAAAAGCCGCATTTTGACCATTGCAGACATGTCGAATTTTGAAAATGTCGATTTGCAAAAAGTCAAGTCTGAAACAGAAGATATTTTGTCGAAAAGTACTGTATTGCATTGACAAATCCAATTTGACATGTTTTTTTTGTCGAAAATGTCCCGTTTTTCGACTTTCGAGTCAATTTGACCGCAATTGCATATACCCCGTAAGACTCTAGATATTCAAGTTCCGTGTAGCTGTATTTACATGTGAATCTGATTGAACCAGGCTTACCGTTAAGATGATCAACAAAATCCAATAAAGCCGTTTCACCACCAGTCCACAATAAGAATATGTCATCTATAAATCTAACGTAAAAAAAGACAAATTTCGAGAACTCTGGATCCTGGATGATATTATACCACTCAAAATCATACATAAATAAATTTGCATATGAAGGGGCCATATTAGACCCCATAGCTGTCCCGTTAAGCTGCAAATAAAATGAATTATCAAATTAAAAATAATTTTTCTGCAAAATGATTTCTATCAGCAGTAACAAAAAATCAACTGGTGGACCTCCATATTGTGGACTGGTGGTGACAGCATTTCTCACAGCTTCTACACCTTCACTGTGTGCAATATTGGTGTATAAACTGGTGACATCTAGTGTCACCAGCATACAACCTGTGGGGGGTGGACCACATGCCTCAAGTTTATTGATAAAATCAGACGTGTCCATAATATAGAACGGAGTTTCTTGAACTACCGGCTGCAGATGGTAATCTACGAATTGGGATAAAGGCTGTCCCAAAGACCCATTAGAAGATATAATTGGCCTACCCGGAGGATCCACCAAACTCTTGTGTATCTTCGGTAAGATGTACAAGAGGGGGTTCCTCGGGTAGTCTTGAGTCAAAAATTTTACTGTTTGTTCATTGATCCAGCCATTAGTATGTCCTAAACAAATAACTGAGTCAATCTCTATTTTGAAACTATCAGTAGGATCAAAAGTGAGCTTTTTATAACAGCTCGTGTCATTCAGCTGTCTGGTAACCTCGGCAACAAGAAAGAAAGAAAGAAAGAAAGAAAGAAAGAAAGAAAGAAAGAAAGAAAGAAAGAAAGAAAGAAAGAAAGAAAGAACAAGAGAGAGAGTTAAAAAGAGAAAGAAAGAGAGAGAAAGGGGTGAGAGAGAGGGTTGAGAAAGAGGTGGGATATAGAATGAAAGAAAGAGGAAAACAGTGGGCATGAGAGAGAGAGGGGGGTCTGCGGGAGAGAGAGACCAGGGGAGAGAGAGAGGAGATTGAGAAAGAGAGAAAAAGAGAGAGGTGAGACGGATGGAGGGTTGAGAGAGAGGGAGTACAGGTGGCCCTGCGTACTTCGTTCTGTCCTCCTGCTCCCGGTACAAGCGTCACTGTGCGTCCCTCCCTTCTGTGCAAGCGGCACTGTGCACCTCGGGCAGCAGTGGTTCTCCCTTCTCATCAATGCTGGTAACAGCGGGTCCCCTTTCACCTCCGGCAGCAGTGGGTCCCTTCTTCTGTTTATTGTTGGATCATGACGTCGGGCAACAGTGTCAGAGAGTGGAAGAAAAGGTGAGTGTGGCTGGATTTGCTGGACCACCTCCTCCTGCTAGTACTGCTGCATGGCCCTTCATTTCACCACACTGCCTCAGGTCCCTGCTTAAAAAAACAAATGTGGCAGAAACAACACGGGGTGGATCCGATAGTGCCTCCAGTCACCACACACAGCCTGTTCCCCCAGTCACCCCCCTTCCCACACACACAGCCTGTTACCCCAGTCACCCCCCCTCCACACACACACACACACACACACACACACACACCCTGTTCCTCCCAGCCACACACACCCTCTCCGCACACACAGCCTGTTCCCCCCAGTCACACACCCCTCCCACCTCACACACACAACCTGTTACCTCAAGCCCAGTCACCCCATCCACGCACACACACAGCCTGTTACCCCAGTCGCCCCCACACACACACAGCCTGTTACCCCCAGTCACCCCCCCAAGTGCACACGCATAGCCCGTTGCCCTGCATCATCCCCCTCCCCACACACACAGCCTGTTACCTCCGTCATCCCCCCAAACACACACACACACACACAGCCCGTTACCCCATCATCCCCCCTCACCACACACTCAGCTTGTTCCCCCAGTCACGCACCCTCTCCACACACACACACACACACACACACACACACACACACAGCCTGTTACCTCCGTCATCCCCCCCAAACACACACACACAGCCGTTACCCCATCATCCCCCCTCCCCACACACACTCAGCTTGTTCCCCCAGTCACGCACCCTCTCCACACACACACACACACACAGCCTGTTACTCCCTGTCAGCCCCCTCCCCCCACACACAGCCCGTGGCCCCCAGTCATCCCTCCACACACACTTAGCCTGTTCCCCCTAGTCACACACCCCTCCCCACACACACACTTCTTCATTGATTAAAGATACCTTGATGTGCTTATTTTGCATCATCCACATAGTGAGTGGGGTACGCCTTGGCTAATATTGGATATAACATCACATATAGAGTAATATCACGTTATATAATCACGAGAATTATTTTTTTGTTCACTTAAAACTGTGTTACACTATATATATTTTTTCTTTATTTCATGCACTGCATCCTTCTGAATTGAAATCAAGCATACTGTCAACAGATGGAACGACACTGAAGTCTTTTGAATAAGTAGCACAAAAAAATTATGACCACGGGTCCCACCAGGCGCCTGGGACAAACAATGTATGACAGCAGTAATATCTGGGGGTGCATAAACAATGATAATAGCGTATACAACCCTTTTCTTCTAGAGCGCAGTGTCCAACCTCCAAAAGCTCACACCTTCTCCTCACAGCATGAATAATTTAGATGCAGCATATGTGAATAGAGGAGAGCACATGTGTCGTACAGTAATTTAATAACGTATACATACACAGTAAAAAAGGGGGGGGACACAAATAACATAAAACAGTGACAATTTTCAGGTTGTGGAAATGATAAAGACCCAGGTGTGGGAGCCACAGGGGAAAAAAGCGGAAGAATTACCAGAGGGTCTGAGAACCCAAAAAAGTTCTCAAACAAGTTCGTTAAAATCCAAACAGCCGTCCCGGGCCGCACGCTTGGACCGTCTCTGATCTTTATCCCGCAGAATGCCCACCGGATGCTGTCCACATAGGGTGCAGCCAACGCGTTTCAACTCCTTTCCGGAGTCTTTCTCAAGGCTGTGTATCACTTCCAGAAGTCGTTCTCCATATATTTAAGGGTTCCATAAGCCAATCATAGCAGGCGTTTCTGCACGCTTCTTAATCATCAACACCGGTGCACTGGCGGGTTACCATGGTAACCGGAAGTGTGTCCATGTCACTTCCGCCCGCTCGTGTATGTGGTCGTCGTCATGGAAACCTTAAGCTCCGGCTCGTGCGCTCCGGGGCTGGCGTCCTCGCTGTTGTCGCCATAGCAACTGGATGGGCGGGCACCTCCTCGTCATGGAAACCCGACGCTTCGGCTCGTGCGCTCCGGGGCTGGCATCCTCGCTGTTGTCTCCATAGTAACTGGACGCGCGAGCGCCTCCTCATTAGAAATCTGTCTCTAGCTGGCGTTGTATCTCTATGGCAACTTAAAGTCACCGCCGGCAAATGGGGAAATACATCTGAGAACATTCTGAATATAATAGATCAAGTCCAATGACTTTAAATAGTATATCAATGTTGTTAAAATCTAAAAATACAAAATAAAACATGTAAGCTGAATAAAATCACATGAACCATTTCAATTCGAAATCATTATTGAGGCCCATAGGATGCAAGGTATTAAATTCATAGATAAAATGTATTTCACTTTTAGCTAAAAGGGTATTAATATCCCGCTGACGTGGCCCACATTTCACCACTTTAATGGCCCCAAATCTGACAATACCCCCTGTAGAGCTCTTGTGATAATTTTTAAAATGATTAGAAAGAGCATGGGACTCTAGGCTTTTCTTTATATTCCTACAGTGTTCGCTTAGACGGATTTTTAGCGGTCTTGTGGTGCGGCCAATGTAAAACAAATGACACCTGCATTCTATAAAATATACGACATTTTTTACATTACAAGTAATAAAATCCCTAATTTTCACACTATTGCCATTGATGAAGACTGACTCAATTTTTTTTTGTTCCATCGCTAGGTACCTCCCGACAGCAGATACACATCCCGCAGCGATGAAAACCCTGCGTTAAAATCCTTCCCTCTCTTTTCTTTGGTGGTATATAGCTATTAACTAAGGAGGTTTTTAGATTGGGCGCCCTTTTATAAATAAATAAAGGGCGATCAGGTAATACATCTCCTAATATCGGGTCTTTTTTCAAAATTTTCCAATTCCGTTTGATAGATTTTTCAAGGACTTTATGTTGGGAACTAAACCCTGTTATAAATGCCCCTTCAAATCTTCCTTTATTGGGCTCCCTTTTTGGTTTATCGACCAAGAGTACAGTCCTATCAGATCTTTCAACAGTCTCCATGGCTTTCTCAATTTTGGCTTTATTATACCCGCTTGCTTCAAATCTGTCTTTCATCTGGCAGGCTTGAGTCTGATAAGTCTCTATCCTGGAACAGTTTCTTCTCAGCCTTTTCAATTGGCCATATGGGATAGAATCTAGCCAATTATGGTGATGGCAGCTTTCGGCGTGAATATAAGTTAAGGAGTCGGTTTCTTTCGTGTAAGTGCTAGTGGATAGGCAGTTGTCCTCCACACTCAAAGTTAAATCCAAAAAATTCACCGTGTCCCTACTTATGGTGAATGAAAGTTCTATATTCAAGGAATTGGAATTTAAATAGTCACAAAAAGCCTTCAGCTGCACATCATCCCCACTCCAAACAAACAGAACATCGTCGATATAGCGTTTCCAGGACACCAGGTTCGCTCCAAATGGGTGACCCGCATACACATAATCTGATTCCCATTTGCCCATGAAGATGTTCGCGTAGCTCGGAGCGAACCTGGTGCCCATCGCCGTACCGACCTTCTGTATGTAATACTCCCCCTCCACAACAAAATAATTCATGGTGAGGATAAACTGAATAGGGTTTGCACAATACTCGGAGTGTTTGGATATATGTTACTGTGACCATCTTTTGAATAAGTGACTGGACTATATTGTTTTTTTCACCATTTAATACAAGCGCCCAGGATGGTATACCTTCCAAAAATTTGTTGTATTTGTTTATGTAATGAAGATGTTTGGTGACATCTAGGGTGGTAAACCAGCTAGGGCAGCTCTGACTTGTTTAGCACCACATAGCAGGGATTCTCTGCTTTTTTTTGTCAGACATCTGCTGGGAGCCAAGCAAATTCGGGGGGGGGGGCTAACAATGGGGCCCCCATGGCCATGCCTATTTTTTTTATAAAAACCCTAGCATGCAGCAGGGGGCGGCACTGCCCAGGACTCTGGAAGAGAGGAGGAAACACTGGCGTCATTGCCTGTGTGGTGCAGGGAGGGCTAGTGACCCCTTCCACTGCGCCGCCATGTGTATGAAGTTCGTGTCTGCAGTGGTGTTTGTTGCGCTGGTGCCACAGGAGGAGAAGAGGTTACAGCCCACTGCCGGAGGGCGGGAGGTCTTTACAGGGGCGTAGGGAGGGCCATGTGCTGGAAACTTCAGAGGGTGCCATGCAGCGGTGCCGGCAGCACAAGCAGGTCTTCAAAGCAGGGAGGCACTGGGATTGAGAGGGGAGCCGCTCTTCCTCCCTGATCTGCAACCTGCTGATGCTCAGTGCCCGTCACACTGTAAAGGGCTGCGGCGCCGGGCCGCAGTACGAACAACAGAGGCGGCTCTTAATCTCCTTCCTGTGCCAGGGCCCCTCCCCAATCCTACAAACTCCTCCCCGCTGCACTAGTCATGTAAGAAGATAGGCAGCAGCACCGCCCCCCTCTCTCCGCTCCCTGTCCATCAGAGCAGCCCTGGGACGAGGAGCAGCACTGGCAGCCAGCCACACGAGGATCGGAGGCTCAGTTTAGTCAGTGCTGTGCTGCAGATAAACAAAAGGGGGTAGGGGGAGAAACTGTCCTATTAGTGTGTGTTGGAAGAGGGGGGTCCTATTAGTGTGTGTTGGGGGGAGGGGGTCCTATTAGTGTGTGCTGGGGGGAGGGGGTCCTATTAGTGTGTGTTGGGGGGAGGGGGGTCCCATTAGTGTGTGCTGGGGGAGGGGGTCCTATTACTGTGTGCTGGGGGTCCTATTAGTGTGTGCTGTGGGCGAGGGGTGTCCTATTAATATGTGCTGGGGGGGAGGGGTGTCCTATTAGTGTGTGCTGGGGGGAGGGTGTGCTATTAATATGTGCTGGGGGGAGGGGTGTCCTATTAATATGTGCAGGGGGGAGGGGTGTACTATTAATATGTGCTGGGGGGAGGGGTGTACTATTAATATGTGCTGGGGGAGGGGTGTCCTATTAATATGTGCTGGGGGGGAGGAATGTCCTATTAGTGTGTGCAGGGGTTCAAATTTTTGTGTGAGGGGAGGAGGATGCCAGGTATCGGCGATGTAGTGTGTGGGGTGCAAGGTAGCAGTGGTAGTGTTGTGTGTGCGGGGTGAAGGATGCAAGGTAGCGGTGATGTAGTGTGTGGGGTGTAGGGTAGCAGTGGTAGTGTTGTGTGTGCAGGGTGGGGGATGCAGGGTAGCGGTGATGTAGTGTGTGGGGTGCAGGGTAGCAGTGGTAGTATCGTGTGTGCGGGGTGGGGAATGCAGGGTAATGGCGATGTAGTGTGTGGGGGGTGTAGTTCAGGGTAGAAGCTGCAGTGTAGTATACATGAAAGAGGGGCGGGGGTAGCAGGTACCTGTCTTGTGTCTGGATGTCCCTGGCAGATCTCTCTGTGACACTGGAGGAGAAAAAGAGAACCAGAGGAGATGCAGCGTTGCGGAAGGCGAGTAATTACATACTAATTAGGCTAATTGGAAAATTCCAATTGCTTAATTAGTCATGGGGGGGGGGGGGCACAGCAGTACAGAGCAATTCTGACCGATCTTCCTAAAGATATGGATTTTAGGAAAATCTGGTCGTAATCTGGGAGGAAAAAAATAGGATTTTACTTACCGGTAAATCTATTTCTCGTAGTCCGTAGAGGATGCTGGGGACTCCGTAAGGACCATGGGGATAGACGGGCTCCGCAGGAGATAGGGCACTTTAAGAAAGCTTTGGATTCTGGGTGTGCACTGGCTCCTCCCTCTATGTCCCTCCTCCAGACCTCAGTTAGTTTTACACTGTGCCCAGAGGATGAAGGCCGCACTGCAGGGAGCTCTCTTGAGTTCTTTGCAACAGAAAGCATTTTTGTTTGGATTTTTACTTTTTTCACAGGGAGCACTGCTGGCAACAGGCTCCCTGCATCGAGGGACTGAGGAGAGAGGGGCAGACCTACTTAACTGATAGGATCTGCTTCTTTGGCTACTGGACACCATTAGCTTCAGAGGGGGTGAACACAGGTTCAGCCTGGGCGTCCACCCCCGGAGCCACGCCGCCGTTCTCCTCACAGAGCCAGAAGAACAGAAGCAAGAAGACGTCTCAGGCGGCAGAAGCCTTCAGCTTCACAGAGGTAACGCACAGCACTGCAGCTGTGCGTCATTGCTCCACATCACCTCACACACTCCGGTCACTGTATGGGTGCAGGGCGCAGGGGGGGGGGGCGCCCTGGGCAGCAATAATAACACCTCTTAGATGGCAAATAGGTATATACATGTACAGCTGGGCACTGTACATGTATATAATTGAGCCCCTGCCATTTTACACGATTTTGAGCGGGACAGAAGCCCGCCGCCGAGGGGGCGGGGCTTCTCCCTCAGCACTCACCAGCGCCATTTCTCTCCCCACAGAATGCTGAGAGGAAGCTCCCCGGACTCTCCCCTGCTTACACACGGTGAAGGGAGTTTAAAAAGAGAGGGGGGGGGGGCACATAATTGGCGGATAAAGTATAATACAGTGCGGCTGGGGAAAAGCATTCTGTGTTGGTCTCCAGGTTGTTGCGCTGGGGTGTGTGCTGGCATACTCTCTCTCTTTCAGGGGATACTGTCTTCAGACAAAGTTTCCCTGGGTGTGTGCAGTGTGTCGGTACGTGTGTGTCGACATGTTTGATGAGGAAGGCTCGCTTAATGTGGAGGGGGAGTGCTTGAATGTCAGGTCGCCGTCGGCAACGCCGACACCGGACTAGGTGGATATGCTGAATGTCTTGAATGCAAATGTAAATCTCCTGCATAAAAGATTAGACAAGGCTGAAGCTAGGGATCAGTCAGGTAGCCAGTCCGTGCCTGTCCCTGTGGTGCCAGGACCTTCAGGGTCTCAAAAGAGCCCCATATCCCAGGTCGCTGACACAGATACCGACACAGATACTGACTCTAGTGTCGACTATGAGGATGCAAAATTACAGCCGAAGGTGGCAAAAGTTATTAGGTACATGATTATTGCCATAAAAGAGGTTTTGCATATCACGGAGGAACCCCCTGTCCCTGACACGAGGGTTTACATGTATAAAGGGAAAAAGCCTGAGGTCACGTTTCCGTCCTCAGTTGAGCTAAGCGAATTATGCGAAAAGGCTTGGGAATCTCCGGATAGGAGACTCCATGTTCCCGAAAGGATTCTCATGGCGTATCCTTTTCCACAGAAGGATCGGTTACGATGGGAATCTGCACCTAAAGTAGACAAGGCGCTGACACGCTTATCCAAGAAGGTGGCACTGCCTTCTCCGGATACTGCTTCCCTCAAGGATCCTGCTGATCGCAAGCAAGAAATTACCATGAAGCACATTTACACACATTCAGGAACTATAGTTAGGCGTTGGCCTGGGTTTGTAGTGCTGTCGTGGCATGGGCAGACTCCTTATCTACGGAGATGGACACCTTAGATAGGGATACCATTCTAATGACGATGGAGCATATCAGAGATGCTGCCTTGTATATAAGGGATGCTCAGAGAGACATTTATTTACTAAGCTCTAGAATAAACGCTATGTCTATTTCTGCTAGGAGGCTCTTGTGGACCCGACAGTGGACGGGAGACGCCGACTCAAAGCGGCATATGGAGTCATTGCCTTACAAGGGGGAGGAGTTGTTTGGAGAAGGCCTCTCGGACCTAGTCTCTACTGCTACGGCCGGTAAATCGAATTTTTTACCTTATGTTCCCCCGCAGCATTCTAAGAAGGTACCACATTATTAAATGCAGTCCTTTCGTTCCAATAAAAACAAGAAGGTACGAGGATCATCCTTCATTGCCAGAGGTAAAGGCAAGGGAAAAAAGCTGCACTCAGCTAGTTCCCAGGAGCAGAAGTCCTCCCCTACTTCCGCAAAGTCCACAGCATGATGCAGGGGCTTTCCGGGGAAGAAATCAGATCAAGTGGGGGCACGTCTTTGTCTTTTTAGCCATGTCTGGGATCAATCACAGGTGAATCCCTGGGCAATAGAGATTGTTTCCCAGGGATACAGACTGGAATTCGAAGACATGCCCCCTCGCCGGTTTTTCAAATCGGCTCTGCCGGCTTCCCCGTCAGAGAGGGAGCTAGTGTTAGCGGCAATTCACAAATTGTACATTCAACAAGTGATAATCAAGGTTCCTCATCTCCGGACGGTTCTATCAGACCCATTCTAAATCTAAAATCCCTGAACCTGTACTTGAAGAGGTTCAAGTTCAAAATGGAATCGCTCAGAATGGTCATCGCCAGCCTGGAGGGAGGGGATTGGATGGTGTCCCTGGACATAAAGGATGCATACCTTCATGTTCCAATTTTTCCCCCTCACCAGGCGTTTCTGAGATTTGCAGTACAGGATTGTCACTACCAATTTCAGACGTTGCTGTTTGGTCTTTCCACGGCCCCGAGAATTTTCACCAAGGTAATGGCGGAAATGATGGTGCTCCTGCGCAAGCAGGGAGTCACAATTATCCCGTACTTGGACGATCTCCTTATAAAGGCGAGATCTCGGGAGAAATTGCTGGACAGCGTGTCTCGGTCCGTGAAGACGTTGCAGATGCACGGCTGGATTCTCAATTTACCGAAATCCCAGAAAGTACCTGCAACGCGCCTGACCTTTTTGGGCCTGATTCTAGACACAGACCAAAAAAGAGTTTTTCTTCCGGTGGAGAAGGTGGAGAAGGTGCAATGTGTGCGGTGCCCACAGGCCCCTTGGTCCAGGGAGGCCCACACCGCACACACTGCATCCGTGTTGTTTTAATGCTTACCTTTCCGGAGTCCCACGAGGATTCATGTTAAATGTAATTAAAATACAATTATGCACAAAAACACAAACGAACCAAACATTTACTCAAAAGTCTATTTAAGTGACAGCTATACATAACACATAAAAGGTATCTATATGTATTTTAAATTGGTTTAATAAATTTTTTTGTTTCAACCTTTACTGTTTGTTAACTTCAATGATAGCATCTGCTAAACTGGGTGATCCAGTTCCTTATTATCCAAGAACTCAGTACAGTATGAAATACAGAACATCTGCTTTTATATACTGTAGATTATACAACATGAAAGTAAGTTATAACACTAAAATTGTATGTTTTGCATACACTGTATAATCAAATAATTTAGATTTTTTATGAATTTCTAACAAAATATAAAACAGCAATATTACCATAGTCCTGGAAATTTTATATGTGCAATCTGTGTTGGATTATAGCAGTTAGATCAGAGATCCACAACACTTGACCTTCACCTTATGAATATGATATACAGTAGTTAGACACTGCAACTGTAATCACTACAGTTTTTTTATTTTTTTTATTTAGGCATCAAATACACACTTGCACTGTATCAAATGAGCATTCACACTAGGATACAGTAGTAAGACTTGCATATACAGGTTCAGGATACTCTTTAATCGTGTAACAAAATGACAATACCAAAATGAAATGACTGTGTTTTGAGAAAAATAAAATAATAAATATATATATATATATATATATATATATATAATATCCATTACGGCAGCACGCTAATAAACAGTAATACCTGTCCCGCTGCCCTCCTTAGTAACTGAGCGTGACTATAAGACACAGCAGACAATGCAGGCGGCACTCAGATAAGAATCACAGCAAAGGTAGGATCTTTATCCTGCCTTTGCTGTGATTCTTATCTGAGTGCTGCCTGCATTATCTGTTACACATACATACACATACACACACAAAAACACCCCTTCGCTGAAAAGACCTTTCCCTCGTAGCGCCGTGGAATGCATGAAGGTTCCGGCGCGATGACATAGTGCTAAGATGTGATTGGGTCAGTTGGTGCATGCGCATTGAGGTGAGACGCACGCTGCGGGTGTTTGAATCGGTGATCGTGATCAGCTGTAGTAAGTAAGGGTAACTATGATGGGTATATAGTTGGCTGTGTCTGCTATGTGTCTGCTTACAGATGGCTCTGGAATGTGGAAGGTGACAGTAACATGATGTGCAGGTCTTGAACGGTCCACACGGGACCGAGGTCGACGTGATTTTTCATGTCCTCCTAAAAAAGCAAATACTCTTTTCAACAATTGCACTCTTTAGTGCTGTATACATTGTGAATTATGTTCAAGATTTTATGCTGAGCCACCATCACTATTTTGATCTAATCTGAAATGCCCATTTCGGGTGAAAATAAATTTATAAGACTTTTTTTCATATGTTTATGATATTTGAGTGCCTCTTTCCAAACACATATTTATTCTGGACCATTGAGGAACAGACTTGCAGGAGCACCTATCTTTATTAGTATTTGGAAGTGTGCAAATGTCTACACAAATATTTGTTTGATGTGCTGGTCATTGATCAGCTCTTTACATTTAGCACCTTTTGTCTATCTCATGAATTGATATTTAAAAATGCCTGGGGTATTGTGCAATATTTGACAATCATTTGTTTTTGTTTGATTTGTAGTTATGTTATTCATTTTTTATGATTTGTGGTTTTGATTATTTGTTAATTTTTTGAGTTTTTGGTTATTATTTTGTGGCCATAGTTCCTTTGGGAGCTGTTTATGTGCATGAACAACTGAGAGGACTCTATCTGGTCAGGTCTTGATAGTTGTATTTGTTATGAATTGGTTCTGAGAAAGTGTGGCTTTACCCTGAATCATGTCACAAGGAGCAAGTTTGTTGGATAAACAGCTGTTAAATTTAGCGGAGAATGCACAGGTTAGTTTAACAGATGACGATGCCGAAAAAGTATTGTTTGAACAAGAAGAATTCAGTCATGTACCGGCTGACAGTGCAGTGGATTTATATTACAAATTGTTAAGCTCGAGTAAACGGGAGGTAGATCTAGTCCTCCATGGTCAATTTTTATCAGATTACTACCGACAACAAAAGATTCCACGTGGTTTCAGGGTCCACAAAATCCCCACCATTGGGTGCAACAACCCTAGTTTTTGTAGTGAATGGTGTGGTGTTTTAAATAAATGTTCCCTTGATTTAATTTTGTTAGTAGTGGAGGAAGTGGGGATTGAGTTAAAACGTACAAGAACTGACCTGGATGAGTTTAGGACCCATCACCAATCTAAACTTGATGATAAATCAGAAAAGTGGCTTGAAAAACTCACTGCACAGATCGACTGGTAAAAGAATGATTTAATAACATTTAAGAAAAATAAACTTGAGACAGTTAATAATGACTATCGTAACCATACGGTATACAGATGGCTCACAGGGGAGACTATGAGAACCCCCAGACAGCGCTATTCTGTCAATAAGTATAAAATACCTTTTTCGGTTGACTCCTGCTATTCATCCTCTGATGCATAAAGTAGTGATCTATTACCTCCTAGTGGACAGGCTTTTTTAGGGGCTCAAGTGGATCCCACGGGTATTGGTGGCAACAGAGGTGGAAGAGCCGCACAAGGCGGAGCAAAAGGAAGAAGGGGAAGAAGAAGAAGGAGGAGATGATTGCCAATAATGTATTTAACTTGTCAAAGTATATATTATCCCCTGCTGAGGAATCTGTGTTATCTTTGGGGCTTTCTTTTGTGCCCACGTTTAGACGTGATGAGTTTGACTCTCGTGTGGATTTAAACAAATTAGGCCGTAAGTTACGGCTTAGGGAATTTTTTAACGATACTGAGGTATCTGATGAAGGTACAAATAAATTTTGTCTGAAAAAATCAAGTGGCTTCAACCCTGTATCAACCAATCCAAGTATTAAGACCTTTTTGAGGATGGTTGAAAATGATTTGGATGTGTCCACTACAAAGTCAAACTATTACCACAATTTATCTTTTGAACAGAGAATGGAGATTAAGTCTTTACAGAGTAATAAGGAGATTGTAATACGCATAGCTGGCAAGGGTGGTGCGTGGTAGTGTTGGATTATCAATATTACCATGATGATGTTCTAGCACAATCGAGTGACACTGTGACCTATTCTAAGAGAAGGTTTAACCCAATGTATGAGATAAAATCCAAAGTTGATGTATTGTTGGCACGAGGTTTAACCAGTGGATATCGGGATGATCATCTGGTGAGAGCTCTCACAGTTGAACATCCGGTTACTCCGATCCTGTATTGTATTCCTAAAATTCATAAATCTGCCGATAGGCCTCCAGGTCGGCCAATAGTGTCTGCAGAGAACTCAGTATTACAACCATAAGCAAAATACATTGATTTCTTATTGCAATCCTGTGGTTACTAGCAGCAGGAGCTACATACAGGATACTGGAGACTTTTTGAAAAAAGTTACCCATATAGAGGCTTTACCAGCCGAATGTCTATTTGCAACGATGGATGTTTCATCGTTATACACTGTCATTCCCCATGACCTTGGTGTTATAGCTGTGGAATGAGCATTATCAAGTTTTGAGTTTTGTGGACCTCCGGTTGATTTCATATGTGACATGATTCGGGTTATTCTTACACAGAACCATTTCCAATATGCAGACTCTTTCTATGTGCAGAATGCTGGGACCATGATGCGTTCGAATTTGGCACCCGTGTATGCCAATATTTTTATCACACAATACGAAGAGGCTATCATCTATCCCAAATTCGGTCCCAGCATTCTGCATTACTATAGATATATCGATGATATCTTCATTATATGGAAGGGGACTTGTGAAAGTTTTACGGAAATGGTGGTGGAACTAAATGGGCTGTCTAGCCCTATCCGTTTCACATTTAATGTTCAGACTGACCGGATAGAGTTCCTTGACGTTTTGATATTCAGGGATGGAAATGTGTTAGGGACCACTCTGTAACCCAAAAGTACGGATAGAAATACGTTATTATATTCTACTAGTCACCACCCTGGCTCCCTCAAAAATGGTTTGCCAATTTTTCAATTTTTGCGCATAATGCGCAACAATACACAATCTGATTTACGTGAAATACAACTTGCTGAAATGGAAACCAGGTTTGAGGAAAGAGGGTATGGATCAGGAATGATCAAAAAGCCTCTTTAAAGGGCACGTTTTATCTTTGATGGGAGACAAAATCCTCCAGGTTTAAAAACATTGGATAGAATGGTGGTTATTACCCAATATGACATCAATGCACAAATTTTTGCAAGTTCGGTGAAAAAACATTGGCCTATTATCTCCACGGACAAAGCATTCCGAAAGGTTGTGAAGAAGCCATTGATATCTTTTTCTAGGGGCCCTAATTTGAATCAAATATTGATGCAACCTATGAAGAATTTTAGTACAAAACCGAAGGACTCTTGGCTCACCACTCGTAGGATGGGCTGTTTTAGGTGCTCTGGATGTACAACATGCAACAGTATGCTAACAGGAAAAGTGTTTGCTCATCCGCATACGGGTAAAAAGATTCCGATCAAACATCAAGTTACATGCACAACGGACTTTGTTGTTTACATCTTAATATGCCCATGTGGACTCTATTATGTGGGCAAGACCACTACCACATTTAGAGAAAGGATGGCGAACCATCGCCTCTCTATTCGACAGGCAATTTTGCACCAGCAGAGTCATAAGCCGGTGGCTCTGCACTTTTTTCAA
Source organism: Pseudophryne corroboree (assembly GCF_028390025.1). Classification (NCBI taxonomy): domain Eukaryota; kingdom Metazoa; phylum Chordata; class Amphibia; order Anura; family Myobatrachidae; genus Pseudophryne; species Pseudophryne corroboree. Next base: position 321,202,173 of record NC_086451.1, read on the forward strand.
AATGGACATCAACTTGCAACGTTAAAGTGCATGATTATAGATCATATCCCTAAGTTATCTAGGGGAGGAGACTGAAGCTACTTCAATCTGAATCCCAGTGGATTCATTCACTGGACACTAAGTCCCCTAAGGACTTGAATGAGAGCAATAACTTTCGGTGCTTTTTGTAGTATTGGGTAGAGATGAGCGCCTGAAATTTTTCGGGTTTTGTGTTTTGGTTTTGGGTTCGGTTCCGCGGCCGTGTTTTGGGTTCGAACGCGTTTTGGCAAAACCTCACCGAATTTTTTTTGTCGGATTCGGGTGTGTTTTGGATTCGGGTGTTTTTTTCCAAAAACACTAAAAAACAGCTTAAATCATAGAATTTGGGGGTCATTTTGATCCCAAAGTATTATTAACCTCAAAAACCATAATTTACACTCATTTTCAGTCTATTCTGAATACCTCACACCTCACAATATTATTTTTAGTCCTAAAATTTGCACCGAGGTCGCTGTGTGAGTAAGATAAGCGACCCTAGTGGCCGACACAAACACCGGGCCCATCTAGGAGTGGCACTGCAGTGTCACGCAGGATGTCCCTTCCAAAAAACCCTCCCCAAACAGCACATGATGCAAAGAAAAAAAGAGGCGCAATGAGGTAGCTGTGTGAGTAAGATTAGCGACCCTAGTGGCCGACACAAACACCGGGCCCATCTAGGAGTGGCACTGCAGTGTCACGCAGGATGGCCCTTCCAAAAAACCCTCCCCAAACAGCACATGACGCAAAGAAAAAAAGAGGCGCAATGAGGTAGCTGTGTGAGTAAGATTAGCGACCCTAGTGGCCGACACAAACACCGGGCCCATCTAGGAGTGGCACTGCAGTGTCACGCAGGATGGCCCTTCCAAAAAACCCTCCCCAAACAGCACATGACGCAAAGAAAAAAAGAGGCTTTTTACTGATATTTGGTGTTTTGGATTTGACATGCTCTGTACTATGACATTGGGCATCGGCCTTGGCAGACGACGTTGCTGGCATTTCATCGTCTCGGCCATGACTAGTGGCAGCAGCTTCAGCACGAGGTGGAAGTGGATCTTGATCTTTCCCTAATTTTGGAACCTCAACATTTTTGTTCTCCATATTTTAATAGGCACAACTAAAAGGCACCTCAGGTAAACAATGGAGATGGATGGATTGGATACTAGTATACAATTATGGACGGGCTGCTGAGTGCCGACACAGAGGTAGCCACAGCCGTGAACTACCGCACTGTACTGTGTCTGCTGCTAATATATAGACTGGTTGATAAAGAGATAGTATACTCGTAACTAGTATGTATGTATAAAGAAAGAAAAAAAAACCACGGTTAGGTGGTATATACAATTATGGACGGGCTGCCGAGTGCCGACACAGAGGTAGCCACAGCCGTGAACTACCGCACTGTACTGTGTCTGCTGCTAATATATAGACTGGTTGATAAAGAGATAGTATACTCGTAACTAGTATGTATGTATAAAGAAAGAAAAAAAAAACCACGGTTAGGTGGTATATACAATTATGGACGGGCTGCCGAGTGCCGACACAGAGGTAGCCACAGCCGTGAACTACCGCACTGTACTGTGTCTGCTGCTAATATATAGACTGGTTGATAAAGAGATAGTATACTCGTAACTAGTATGTATGTATAAAGAAAGAAAAAAAAACCACGGTTAGGTCACTGGTATATACAATTATGGACGGGCTGCCGAGTGCCGACACAGAGGTAGCCACAGCCGTGAACTACCGCACTGTACTGTGTCTGCTGCTAATATAGACTGGTTGATAAAGAGATAGTATACTACTAATATTATATACTGGTGGTCAGGTCACTGGTCACTAGTCACACTGGCAGTGGCACTCCTGCAGCAAAAGTGTGCACTGTTTAATTTTAATATAATATTATGTACTCCTGGCTCCTGCTATAACCTATAACTGGCACTGCAGTAGTGCTCCCCAGTCTCCCCCACAATTATAAGCTGTGTGAGCTGAGCAGTCAGACAGATATATAATATATATAGATGATGCAGCACACTGGCCTGAGCCTGAGCAGTGCACACAGATATGGTATGTGACTGACTGAGTCACTGTGTGTATCGCTTTTTTCAGGCAGAGAACGGATATATTAAATAAACTGCACTGTGTGTCTGGTGGTCACTCACTATATAATATATTATGTACTCCTGGCTCCTGCTATAACCTATAACTGGCACTGCAGTAGTGCTCCCCAGTCTCCCCCACAATTATAAGCTGTGTGAGCTGAGCAGTCAGACAGATATATATAATATTATATATAGATAATAGATGATGCAGCACACTGGCCTGAGCCTGAGCAGTGCACACAGATATGGTATGTGACTGAGTCACTGTGTGCTGTGTATCGCTTTTTTCAGGCAGAGAACGGATTATATTATGTACTCCTGGCTCCTGCTATAACCTATAACTGGCACTGCAGTAGTGCTCCCCAGTCTCCCCCACAATTATAAGCTGTGTGAGCTGAGCAGTCAGACAGATATATATAATATTATATATAGATAATAGATGATGCAGCACACTGGCCTGAGCCTGAGCAGTGCACACAGATATGGTATGTGACTGAGTCACTGTGTGCTGTGTATCGCTTTTTTCAGGCAGAGAACGGATTATAAATAAAAGTGGTGGTCACTGGTCACTATCAGCAAAACTCTGCACTGTACACTACTGAGTACTCCTAATGCTCCCCAAAATTAGTAAATCAAGTGTCTCTCTAATCTATTCTAATTCTAAACGGAGAGGACGCCAGCCACGTCCTCTCCCTATCAATCTCAATGCACGTGTGAAAATGGCGGCGACGCGCGGCTCCTTATATAGAATCCGAGTCTCGCGATAGAATCCGAGCCTCGCGAGAATCCGACAGCGTCATGATGACATTCGGGCGCGCTCGGGTTAACCGAGCAAGGCGGGAAGATCCGAGTCGCTCGGACCCGTGAAAAAAAACATGAAGTTCTGGCGGGTTCGGATTCAGAGAAACCGAACCCGCTCATCTCTAGTATTGGGTTATAGCCGGAAATTTTAACTTGTTCTGCATATGCTGGTTTCTCTACTAGGGTTTATGGCCTTATGCAGTGGCGTAACTACTGCCCCCGCAGTCCTCGCGGTGGCTTGGGGGCGAGGGGCTGCAGGGGCGCCACTGACTTTGCACAGATTGACATGCGGACGAGTGTCCGCATGTCAATCTGCGGTCTCCTTCCCTCCGCTGCTGTAAGGAGGGACACGGAGCGCACAGCGCGCGCCTCTCCTGCGTCCCATCCTGGCTCTCCGGCCGGTCTAATAAAGGAAGTGCCGTTCGTGAGCTCTGATTGGCTCACGAACCGGCACTTCCTTTATTAGACCGGCTGGAAAGCCAGGAGGGACTCGGGAGAGGCACGCGCTGTGCGCTCCGTGTCCCTCCAACACAAAGGAGCGGGGGGGAGCAGGCACTGTGGGGGCATATACCTGGCACTGGGGGCATATACCTGGCACTGTGGGGGAATACATGGCACTGGGGGCATATACCTGGCACTGTGGGGGAATACCTGGCACTGGGGGCATATACCTGGCACTGTGGGGGAATATCTGGCACTGGGGGCATATACCTGGCACTGTGGGGGAATATCTGGCACTGGGGGCATATACCTGGCACTGTGGGGGAATACCTGGCACTGGGGGCATATACCTGGCACTGTGGGGGAATATCTGGCACTGGGGGCATATACCTGGCACTGTGGGGGAATATCTGGCACTGGGGGCATATACCTGGCACTGTGGGGGAATACCTGGCACTGGGGGCATATACCTGGCACTGTGGGGGAATATCTGGCACTGGGGGCATATACCTGGCACTGTGGGGGAATATCTGGCACTGGGGGCATATACCTGGCACTGTGGGGGAATATTTGGCACTGGGAAGAGCAGGCACTGAGGGGGCATATGTGGCACTGTGGGGAATATCTGGCACTGGGGGCATATACCTGGCATTGTGGGGGAATATCTGGCACTGGGGGGAGCAGGCACTGAGGGGGCATATGTGGCACTGTGGGGGAATATCTGGCACTGGGGGCATATACCTGGCACTGTGGGGGAATATATTGCACTGGGGGGAGCTGGCACTGAGGGGGCATATGTGGCACTGTGGGGGAATATCTGGCACTAGGGGCATATACCTGGCACTGTGGGGGAATATGTGGCACGGGGGGGGTATATTTGGCACTGGGGGCATGTACCTGGCACTGTGGGGGAATATCTGGCACTGGGGGCATATGTGGCACTGGGGGGGTATATTTGGCACTGGGGGCATGTACCTGGCACTGTGGGGGAATATCTGGCACTGTGGGCATATGTGGCACTGGAGGGGGGGGGGTATATTTGGCACTGGGGGCATGTACCTGGCAATGTGGGGAATATCTGGCACTGGGGGCATATGTGACACTGGGGGGGGTATATTTGGCACTGGGGGCATGTACCTGGCACTGTGGGGGAATATCTGGCACTGGGGGCATATACCTGGCACTGTGGGGGAATATCTGGCACTGGGGGCATATGTAGCACTGGGAGCACGGCCCTAGCAACAAGCACTACCCCCTAGCAATGAGCATGACACCCAGTACATGAAACCCCTGGCAACGAGCATGACACCCAGTGCATGAAACCCCTGGCAATGAGCAGGACACCCAGTGCATGAAACCCCTGGCAACGAGCATGACACCCTGAGCATGAAAACCCCTGGCACCGTGCATGGAACCAAGAGCATAAAACGGCTGGCAACGAGCATGACACCCAGTGCATGAAACCCCTGGCAACGAGCATGACACCCAGTGCATGAAACCCCTGGCAACGAGCATGACACCCTGAGCATGAAAACCCCTGGCACCGTGCATGGAACCAAGAGTATGAAACCCCTGGCAACGAGCAGGTAATTTAAAAGTAATTAGAAGTCTTACTGTAGAACTTAATGTGTAATGGGCATTACGGTGTGTGGCATAATGTATCACGGACATTGCGGTGTGTGTCATAATGTGTCAGGCATTACGGTGTGTTGTATACTATATCACGGGCATTGTGGTATGTGGTATAATGTCTCAGGATCATTGTGGTGTGTGTCATACTGTGTCACAGACATTGTATGTGCTATAATGTATCAGGGGCATTGCAGTGTGTAGCATAATGTATAACGGGCATTGTGATTCCTGTCATAATGTGTCACAGGCATTACGGTGTGTGGCATAATGTGTCGGGGGCATTACAGTGTGTGCATATTGTGTCATGTGCATTATTGTGTGTGGCATAATGGCTAAGGCCATTGTAGTATGTGGAATAATGTATACTGGGCATTACTATAAGGAGGAAAACTGACAAATAATGTAAGGGGCATGAATCAGGATTATTTTTCTTTGCTGTGGTGGCTAACGTCTGGGCGTGCAGGTTGCAAAACTGGGGTATAAGGTAGTCTTTTCCTGCAATGCCACGCCCCTTTACGTGAAGCCACGCCCATTTCAATGAAGCCACACACCCTTTTTGGCGGTGCACGCCACAGGCGCGCGCATATTTGTCATTTTACTAGTGCCAATTATAGGGGGTATGGGGGGGGGGGGGGCGCCGAAGAATTCTTTGGCTTGGGGGAGAAAAATTTCTAGTTACGCCACTGGCCTTATGTAATATTATGCAAGTGTTATGTTTTTTATTAATTATGGGGGTAATTCCAAGTTGATCGCAGCAGGATTTTTGATAGCAATTGGGCAAAACCATGTGCACTGCAGGGGAGGCAGATATAACATGTGCAGAGAGAGTTAGATTTGGGTGTGGTGTGTTCAATCTGCAATCTAATTTGCAGTGTAAAAATAAAGCAGTCAGTATTTACCCTGCACAGAAATAAAATAACCGACCCAAATCTAACTCTTTCTGCACATGTTATATCTGCCTCCCCTGCAGTGCACATGGTTTTGTCCAATTGCTATCAAAAATCCTGCTGCGATCAACTTGGAATTACCCTCCATGTGTTGTCATGTTTGCACATGGCATTTTGGAGATGGATCATTATCCGGTAGTTTATTCTGTAAGCGGACACTTTGTGACATGTAGTATTAATTTATGCATTGATTAGTGCTTTTATTTTAACTACTAAGGGATTGCTTATTTTAAGCTGTATGATCGTGCCCTTCACACCTGCGTTGATGTGCTATCTCGCTTCTGATAACATATAGTTTGTTTTTGTTGATCTATTGTACTTAAGTTGTGTGACTGCCCGTGATGAGACATGGAGGCGGTAGTCTGATGTGCTCAGCACGAGGTATCCATGGCAACTGCTCTCTCTATGCCTGTGTTGGTAAACAATGTCCCGTCATGTGTGGCAGTGAAGTAGTTATTGGAACGCAGCACCCGGAAGCCTGTTAGGCCCTGAAAACGCATATGTGTGTCCGGCATTGACGGGTCGGACGATCACGTGCTGCATCCGGAAGCTCGTTGCGCCGTGGAACGCATGAAGTTTCCGGCGCGATGACGTAGTGCTAAGATGTGATTGGGTCAGTTGGTGGATGCGCATAGAGGTGAGATGCACGCCGCGGGTGTTTGAATCGGTGATCGTGATCAGCTGTAGTAAGTAAGGGTAACTATGATGGGTAAGTAGTAGGCTGTGTCTGCTATGTGTATGCTTACAGATGGCTCTGGAATGTGGAAGGCGACAGTAACATGATGTGCAGGTCTTGAACGGTCCATACGGGACCGAGGTCGACGGACTAATTGGTTTGATTTTTCATGTCCTCCTAAAAAAGCAAATACTCTTTTCAGCAATTGCACTCTTTAGTGCTGTATACATTGTGAATTATGTTCAAGATTTTATGCTGAGCCACCATCACTATTTTGATCTAATCTGAAATGCCCATTTCGGGTGAAAATAAATTTATAAGACTTTTTTTCATATGTTTATGATGTTTGAGTGCCCCTTTCCAAACATATACATATATAAATATAAATGTCTGTATTGTGAAGCTATCTCCGCACCAACTATAAGGAGAAGGAGGAGATTGTTGTGATCCTTCAACATTTGTATTCAGCGCTAAGAGTCATACATCTTAAAGTGTGGAATAATATATCTCCTCTGTATTAATTTGAATATGTTTTTAATAAATGTTTTATGATGGAACATGTTATTATCTTATGTTAAAAAGTGTTAACCAATTAAGGGTTAGAATAGTGGGAGTTGATGCGACCCCTTGGCGCCAATTCTTCTATTGTTGCACACACACATATATATATATATATATACTATATATATATCTATATTAGAGATGAGCGCCTGAAATTTTTCGGGTTTTGTGTTTTGGTTTTGGGTTCGGTTCCGCGGCCGTGTTTTGGGTTCGAACGCGTTTTGGCAAAACCTCACCGAATTTTTTTTGTCGGATTCGGGTGTGTTTTGGATTCGGGTGTTTTTTTCAAAAAACCCTAAAAAACAGCTTAAATCATAGAATTTGGGGGTAATTTTGATCCCAAAGTATTATTAACCTCAAAAAACATAATTTACACTCATTTTCAGCCTATTCTGAACACATCACACCTCACAATATTATTTTTAGTCCTAAAATTTGCACCGAGGTCGCTGTGTGAGTAAGATAAGCGACCCTAGTGGCCGACACAAACACCGGGCCCATCTAGGAGTGGCACTGCAGTGTCACGCAGGATGTCCCTTCCAAAAAACCCTCCCCAAACAGCACATGACGCAAAGAAAAAAAGAGGCGCAATGAGGTAGCTGACTGTGTGAGAAAGATAAGCGACCCTAGTGGCCGACACAAACACCGGGCCCATCTAGGAGTGGCACTGCAGTGTCACGCAGGATGTCCCTTCCAAAAAACCCTCCCCAAACAGCACATGACGCAAAGAAAAAAAGAGGCGCAATGAGGTAGCTGTGTGAGAAAGATAAGCGACCCTAGTGGCCGACACAAACACCGGGCCCATCTAGGAGTGGCACTGCAGTGTCACGCAGGATGTCCCTTCCAAAAAACCCTCCCCAAACAGCACATGACGCAAAGAAAAAAAGAGGCGCAATGAGGTAGCTGTGTGAGTAAGATTAGCGACCCTAGTGGCCGACACAAACACCGGGCCCATCTAGGAGTGGCACTGCAGTGTCACGCAGGATGGCCCTTCCAAAAAACCCTCCCCAAACAGCACATGACGCAAAGAAAAAAAGAGGCGCAATGAGGTAGCTGACTGTGTGAGTAAGATTAGCGACCCTAGTGGCCGACACAAACACCGGGCACATCTAGGAGTGGCACTGCAGTGTCACGCAGGATGTCCCTTCCAAAAAACCCTCCCCAAACAGCACATGACGCAAAGAAAAAAAGAGGCGCAATGAGGTAGCTGACTGTGTGAGAAAGATAAGCGACCCTAGTGGCCGACACAAACACCGGGCCCATCTAGGAGTGGCACTGCAGTGTCACGCAGGATGTCCCTTCCAAAAAACCCTCCCCAATCAGCACATGATGCAAAGAAAAAGAAAAGAAAAAAGAGGTGCAAGATGGAATTATCCTTGGGCCCTCCCACCCACCCTTATGTTGTATAAACAAAACAGGACATGCACACTTTAACCAACCCATCATTTCAGTGACAGGGTCTGCCACACGACTGTGACTGATATGACGGGTTGGTTTGGACCCCCCCCAAAAAAGAAGCAATTAATCTCTCCTTGCACAAACTGGCTCTACAGAGGCAAGATGTCCACCTCATCTTCACCCTCCGATATATCACCGTGTACATCCCCCTCCTCACAGATTATCAATTCGTCCCCACTGGAATCCACCATCTCAGCTCCCTGTGTACTTTGTGGAGGCAATTGCTGCTGGTCAATGTCTCCGCGGAGGAATTGATTATAATTCATTTTAATGAACATCATCTTCTCCACATTTTCTGGATGTAACCTCGTACGCCGATTGCTGACAAGGTGAGCGGCGGCACTAAACACTCTTTCGGAGTACACACTTGTGGGAGGGCAACTTAGGTAGAATAAAGCCAGTTTGTGCAAGGGCCTCCAAATTGCCTCTTTTTCCTGCCAGTATAAGTACGGACTGTGTGACGTGCCTACTTGGATGCGGTCACTCATATAATCCTCCACCATTCTATCAATGTTGAGAGAATCATATGCAGTGACAGTAGACGACATGTCCGTAATCGTTGTCAGGTCCTTCAGTCCGGACCAGATGTCAGCATCAGCAGTCGCTCCAGACTGCCCTGCATCACCACCAGCGGGTGGGCTCGGAATTCTGAGCCTTTTCCTCGCACCCCCAGTTGCGGGAGAATGTGAAGGAGGAGATGTTGACAGGTCGCGTTCCGCTTGACTTGACAATTTTGTCACCAGCAGGTCTTTCAACCCCAGCAGACCTGTGTCTGCCGGAAAGAGAGATCCAAGGTAGGCTTTAAATCTAGGATCGAGCACGGTGGCCAAAATGTAGTGCTCTGATTTCAACAGATTGACCACCCGTGAATCCTTGTTAAGCGAATTAAGGGCTGCATCCACAAGTCCCACATGCCTAGCGGAATCGCTCCGTGTTAGCTCCTTCTTCAATGCCTCCAGCTTCTTCTGCAAAAGCCTGATGAGGGGAATGACCTGACTCAGGCTGGCAGTGTCTGAACTGACTTCACGTGTGGCAAGTTCAAAGGGCATCAGAACCTTGCACAACGTTGAAATCATTCTCCACTGCACTTGAGACAGGTGCATTCCATCTCCTATATCGTGCTCAATTGTATAGGCTTGAATGGCCTTTTGCTGCTCCTCCAACCTCTGAAGCATATAGAGGGTTGAATTCCACCTCGTTACCACTTCTTGCTTCAGATGATGGCAGGGCAGGTTCAGTAGTTTTTGGTGGTGCTCCAGTCTTCTGTACGTGGTGCCTGTACGCCGAAAGTGTCCCGCAATTTTTCTGGCCACCGACAGCATCTCTTGCACGCCCCTGTCGTTTTTTAAAAAATTCTGCACCACCAAATTCAAGGTATGTGCAAAACATGGGACGTGCTGGAATTTGCCCATATTTAATGCACACACAATATTGCTGGCGTTGTCCGATGCCACAAATCCACAGGAGAGTCCAATTGGGGTAAGCCATTCCGCGATGATCTTCCTCAGTTGCCGTAAGAGGTTTTCAGCTGTGTGCGTATTCTGGAAAGCGGTGATACAAAGCGTAGCCTGCCTAGGAAAGAGTTGGCGTTTGCGAGATGCTGCTACTGGTGCCGCCGCTGCTGTTCTTGCGGCGGGAGTCCATACATCTACCCAGTGGGCTGTCACAGTCATATAGTCCTGACCCTGCCCTGCTCCACTTGTCCACATGTCCGTGGTTAAGTGGACATTGGGTACAACTGCATTTTTTAGGACACTGGTGAGTCTTTTTCTGACGTCCGTGTACATTCTCGGTATCGCCTGCCTAGAGAAGTGGAACCTAGATGGTATTTGGTAACGGGGGCACACTGCCTCAATAAATTGTCTAGTTCCCTGTGAACTAACGGCGGATACCGGACGCACGTCTAACACCAACATAGTTGTCAAGGACTCAGTTATCCGCTTTGCAGTAGGATGACTGCTGTGATATTTCATCTTCCTCGCAAAGGACTGTTGAACAGTCAATTGCTTACTGGAAGTAGTACAAGTGGGCTTACGACTTCCCCTCTGGGATGACCATCGACTCCCAGCGGCAACAACAGCAGCGCCAGCAGCAGTAGGCGTTACACGCAAGGATGCATCGGAGGAATCCCAGGCAGGAGAGGACTCGTCAGACTTGCCAGTGACATGGCCTGCAGGACTATTGGCATTCCTGGGGAAGGAGGAAATTGACACTGAGGGAGTTGGTGGGGTGGTTTGCGTGAGCTTGGTTACAAGAGGAAGGGATTTACTGGTCAGTGGACTGCTTCCGCTGTCACCCAAAGTTTTTGAACTTGTCACTGACTTATTATGAATGCGCTGCAGGTGACGTATAAGGGAGGATGTTCCGAGGTGGTTAACGTCCTTACCCCTACTTATTACAGCTTGACAAAGGGAACACACGGCTTGACACCTGTTGTCCGCATTTCTGGTGAAATACCTCCACACCGAAGAGCTGATTTTTTTGGTATTTTCACCTGGCATGTCAACGGCCATATTCCTCCCACGGACAACAGGTGTCTCCCCGGGTGCCTGACTTAAACAAACCACCTCACCATCAGAATCCTCCTGGTCAATTTCCTCCCCAGCGCCAGCAACACCCATATCCTCCTCATCCTGGTGTACTTCAACACTGACATCTTCAATCTGACTATCAGGAACTGGACTGCGGGTGCTCCTTCCAGCACTTGCAGGGGGCATGCAAATAGTGGAAGGCGCATGCTCTTCACGTCCAGTGTTGGGAAGGTCAGGCATCGCAAACGACACAATTGGACTCTCCTTGTGGATTTGGGATTTCAAAGAACGCACAGTTCTTTGCGGTGCTTTTGCCAGCTTGAGTCTTTTCAGTTTTCTAGCGAGAGGCTGAGTGCTTCCATCCTCATGTGAAGCTGAACCACTAGCCATGAACATAGGCCAGGGCCTCAGCCGTTCCTTGCCACTCCGTGTGGTAAATGGCATATTGGCAAGTTTACGCTTCTCCTCCGACAATTTTATTTTAGGTTTTGGAGTCCTTTTTTTTCTGATATTTGGTGTTTTGGATTTGACATGCTCTGTACTATGACATTGGGCATCGGCCTTGGCAGACGACGTTGCTGGCATTTCATCGTCTCGGCCATGACTAGTGGCAGCAGCTTCAGCACGAGGTGGAAGTGGATCTTGATCTTTCCCTAATTTTGGAACCTCAACTTTTTTGTTCTCCATATTTTATAGGCAGAACTAAAAGGCACCTCAGGTAAACAATGGAGATGGATGGATTGGATACTAGTATACAATTATGGACGGACTGCCACGGTTAGGTGGTATAAAAAAACCACGGTTAGGTGGTATATATTATAATAATAATAATACAATTATGGATGGACGGACTGCCTGCCGACTGCCGACACAGAGGTAGCCACAGCCGTGAACTACCGCACTGTACACTGGTTGATAAAGAGATAGTAGTATACTCGTAACAACTAGTATGACACTATGACGACGGTATAAAGAAAGAAAAAAAAATACCACAGTTAGGTGGTATATATTATAATAATAATACAATTATGGATGGACGGACTGCCTGCCGACTGCCGACACAGAGGTAGCCACAGCCGTGAACTACCGCACTGTACACTGGTTGATAAAGAGATAGTAGTATACTCGTAACAACTAGTATGACACTATGACGACGGTATAAAGAAAGAAAAAAAAATACCACAGTTAGGTGGTATATATTATAATAATAATACAATTATGGATGGACGGACTGCCTGCCGACTGCCGACACAGAGGTAGCCACAGCCGTGAACTACCGCACTGTACACTGGTTGATAAAGAGATAGTAGTATACTCGTAACAACTAGTATGACACTATGACGACGGTATAAAGAAAGAAAAAAAAATACCACAGTTAGGTGGTATATATTATAATAATAATACTATTATGGATGGACGGACTGCCTGCCGACTGCCGACACAGAGGTAGCCACAGCCGTGAACTACCGCACTGTACACTGGTTGATAAAGAGATAGTAGTATACTCGTAACAACTAGTATGACACTATGACGACGGTATAAAGAATGAAAAAAAAACCACGGTTAGGTGGTATATATTATAATAATAATACAATTATGGATGGACGGACTGCCTGCCGACTGCCGACACAGAGGTAGCCACAGCCGTGAACTACCGCACTGTACACTGGTTGATAAAGAGATAGTAGTATACTCGTAACAACTAGTATGACACTATGACGGTATAAAGAATGAAAAAAAAACCACGGTTAGGTGGTATATATTATAATAATAATACAATTATGGATGGACGGACTGCCTGCCGACTGCCGACACAGAGGTAGCCACAGCCGTGAACTACCGCACTGTACACTGGTTGATAAAGAGATAGTAGTATACTCGTAACAACTAGTATGACACTATGACGACGGTATAAAGAATGAAAAAAAAACCACGGTTAGGTGGTATATATTATAATAATAATACAATTATGGATGGACGGACTGCCTGCCGACTGCCGACACAGAGGTAGCCACAGCCGTGAACTACCGCACTGTACACTGGTTGATAAAGAGATAGTAGTATACTCGTAACAACTAGTATGACACTATGACGACGGTATAAAGAAAGAAAAAAAAATACCACAGTTAGGTGGTATATATTATAATAATAATACAATTATGGATGGACGGACTGCCTGCCGACTGCCGACACAGAGGTAGCCACAGCCGTGAACTACCGCACTGTACACTGGTTGATAAAGAGATAGTAGTATACTCGTAACAACTAGTATGACACTATGACGACGGTATAAAGAATGAAAAAAAAACCACGGTTAGGTGGTATATATTATAATAATAATACAATTATGGATGGACGGACTGCCTGCCGACTGCCGACACAGAGGTAGCCACAGCCGTGAACTACCGCACTGTACACTGGTTGATAAAGAGATAGTAGTATACTCGTAACAACTAGTATGACACTATGACGGTATAAAGAATGAAAAAAAAACCACGGTTAGGTGGTATATATTATAATAATAATACAATTATGGATGGACGGACTGCCTGCCGACTGCCGACACAGAGGTAGCCACAGCCGTGAACTACCGCACTGTACACTGGTTGATAAAGAGATAGTAGTATACTCGTAACAACTAGTATGACACTATGACGACGGTATAAAGAAAGAAAAAAAAATACCACGGTTAGGTGGTATATATTGTAATACAATTATGGATGGACGGACTGCCTGCCGAGTTCCGACTGCCGACACAGAGGTAGCCACAGCCGTGAACTACCGCACTGTACTGTGTCTGCTGCTAATATAGACTGGTTGATAAAGAGATAGTATACAATACATACAACAATATACTACTATACTGGTGGTCAGGCACTGGTCACCACTAGTCACACTGGCAGTGGCACTCCTGCAGCAAAAGTGTGCACTGTTTAATTTTAAATTAATATAATATTATGTACTCCTGGGGGCTCCTGCTATAACAACCTGCAGTGCTCCCCAGTCTCCCCCACAATTATTATAAGCTTTGCCTTTTATACATTGATGTGCAGCACACTGGGCTGAGCTGAGTGCACACAGACTGAGTCACACTGTGTGACTGGCTGCTGCTGTGTATCGTTTTTTTTCAGGCAGAGAACGGATATAGCAGAGAACGGATATATTATATTAAAATAAATAAAAGTTAACTAACAACAACTGCACTGGTCACTGTGGTAAACTCTGTCTGACTCTGCACAATCTCTCTCTCTCTTCTAATCTAATTTCTAATGGAGAGGACGCCAGCCACGTCCTCTCCCTATCAATCTCAATGCACGTGTGAAAATGGCGGCGACGCGCGGCTCCTTATATAGAATCCGAGTCTCGCGAGAATCCGACAGCGTCATGATGACGTTCGGGCGCGCTCGGGTTAACCGAGCAAGGCGGGAGGATCCGAGTCTGCTCGGACCCGTAAAAAAAACATGAAGTTCGTGCGGGTTCGGTTACAGAGAAACCGAACCCGCTCTTCTCTAATCTATATATATATATATATATATATATATATATATACTATATATATATACATACACATACACACACACACAAAAACACCCTTTCGCCGAAAAGACCTTTCCCTGTCAAGCAATGTCATCATCTCTTGGGAATAGATACCTGTGGCTAGCGTACAATGGAAGCCAAATAATAATAAAATTATTATTAAAAAAAATCTATATTCAGTCACAATGTTTACTAATAATGCTGCCGCCAAATAGGGTGAAAGTAAAGTTCCTCCCTTGGTAATGAACTCGCTAACAGTTTTTTCATCTCGCTGCCTTCCTGTGCATAGGCAGATTTGTACTCACCTCCCGACATCTGCATGTCCTCTTTGCTGCACAGCCACCTGGGAAGTGAGATCACAATACCATTTTTTCACTAAATCAACTTTATTGACACGCAAACAAAAAATGTCACAAACACAGTTCAACACTCTGCATGAAGAAGATAACGACAGCAGGAGGATGCAATGCCGGTGCTGGAGAAGACAAGAGTTGATAAATCACCGGAGACTTTAGTAACCTTTGTTACACTTAGCACTGTCATAGAAGCCTATGTCAGTGTGATAGTGTAGCTTCTTCTCAAGGGTGTAGAGAGAAATGTAGAGCCCCGGTAATAAATGGGGGGGGGGGGAGTGGCTGGAAAAGGGGCAACTGCCCCCTATAAATAAGAGAATGTAAAGAATAAATAATTACTGATCCCCATGCACTTCACAACAGGTACAATTCTAATCCGAGGGGCATGGGGGAGGGCACCACCTCCCTGCTTTGCTTATGGGAAGCGGTTCCCTCCTCCTCAGCTAGCGCCATCATCACTGTGATATTTGGTAAGATGGCACATGTGCACTAGAGAGCAAAGACTCTGGCTTATTGGGAAGATGGCGTCAGCCTTAAGGATAGGTATACCTGCGAGAGGGGTAGGGCATCAGACCCAGGCCCACACAGGGCCCCTCCAGCAGTAACAGGCCTGGGTAATAAAGCAGGCAGCAGAAGAGTACAGAAAATCCATTGGTACAGATCAAGAAGTGGTTTGTACATGGATTTTCTTTACTTTTAAAATATTTAAGCCTTTTCTCCTATAGTACATAGGCTTCAGATTACCAATCAGTCAGCTGTCATTACAAGCACAGCCTGAAAAATGTTAGAAGCTTATTGGTTGGTACTTTATCTCTTGACCATTGTTCCAGTTTCTGATTTATACACCACAGAGTAGGAATAAACAGAAAACCCAGGGGTCATGCGCTGTGGTCCTCCACCCAGTCTGGCCCCAGACTAGGGACAGATCTCCAGCAAGCAAACCACACCAATGTTTATAAAAGGGGCAGGGCATAGGCTGGAGTGCATGACCCCTCTCTTCTTTAGCTCTTCCCCTTAACACATACAGGGCCTAATTCAGACCTGATCGCAGCAGCAAAATTGTTCTCTAATGGTCAAAACCATGTGCACTGCAGGTGGGGCAGATATAACATGTGCAGAGAGATAAAACACAAGCTTTTTGAAAAAGTCCCAATAGGCGCAACACCAAGATAAAGCTGCCCACTGTCACAAAGATAAGTCACCCAACTTTTCGCAATAAGATAAATACAAACTAGAGTGTGACAATAATGACGCTAGACCAATGTTCCACATATACTTAACAACAATATCCAGTCTTTTTGTCATTGTTCACTTCAATACTCCGACAGACATATGAAAATGAAAACAGACAGAAAAAACAATAATGTACTATTAACGTATTTTTTCTCCTTGTCAATAAAAAGCCTTTCTGTGATTTAAAGGGTGGAATGCAGGGATTTCTCCTCCATCCACTTTTCTAACAGATGTACGTCCATGGTAGTAAGAGCAATCGCATCACATGTCATCCGCAAGAGCAATAATTCTAATTTTTGCTTAAATATAAGCCTGCTTTTTGTAGGCACATAAAGGTTTCTTTTTCCTATCTATCTTTGCTCTCCAGACTTCCAAAGCTGTATGCATGCGTGGGAAGGTTTAAAAGCAAAATAATTTATTCATCATAAACAGGGGATAGCATGAAAGCAGTGACAGAGTCAGGTGTCATATGGGCAAACAGTATAATTTACATATACATCATAAAGGAGATGATGGAATCCTGGGATTTACTCCTGTATGCAGCCAAAAGTATATCCACCCAGTCTGTCACCAGATTGTCACCATTTCTCCCAGCAATACCGGTACTCCTGGATTAATGAAAACAGGGGGTTGGGAAACAAAGCCATGCCCCCTTCCTAAGAAGTCTCTCCCTCTTTTTTACCGGTGCACACCTAAGGCGCACAAGCAATCCCTACGACAGCTTTTTCAAAACTGCATCATTTCCAGGAATTGTGACATCACTTGGCCTCCAAGGTCCCCAGAGCTGCTGGCATGTGACTTTTCTTTATGGTGTATTTAAAAAGCAAAGTGTGCTCTCATCGCCCACACAATATTGAAGAGCTGAAAGAAAGAATTTGTCAAGAAATTGCTGGAATTTCTTTGGAGATGTTACGCTGCATTATGGAAAACATGGGTGGAAGTTAGAGGGGATGCACTCAATTTACCTCCAACCAAAATCCCGACGGTCAAAATCCCGACAGCAATTGACCGACGGTCAAAATCCCGACAAGGTCAAAATCCCGACATGGACAAAATGCTGACATTTAAAATACCGACAAGGTCAAAATGCCGACATGTAAAATGCCAACAGGTCAAAACACCAACATGTAAAATGCCGACAGGTCAAAATACCGACATGAGTTTATCATGATTTTTTAATTGAAACCGACTTGTTCATACTTTACCATCCCAGTGGAACTGGAGGGGGAATATAATAGTGTGCCGAGCGCAGCGAGGCACCGTGCCCGAAGCATGGCGAGCGCAGCGAGCCATGCGTGGGGACGTGGTACACTTATATGGTGTCCATGTCGACCTATGTTGACATACACACAAAAAACAATGAAAACCGCATGTTGGTATTTTGACCTGTCGGCATTTTACATGTTGGTATTTTGACCTTGTCGGTATTTTAAATGTCGGTATTTTGTCCATGTCGGGATTTTGACCTTGTCGGGATTTTGACCGTCGGTCAATTGCTGATGGGATTTCGACCGTCGGGATTTTGATTGGAGGTATTTCATACCGATCCCAGTTAGAGGAATTCCTGCACAGAGACGGAGATCGCCTTGAGGATGTAATAATCAAGAAATAAACAGCATGCTATCAGTAGCGGATCTTGCCACGGGCAAGCAGGACTTTTGCGGGGGGCGCCGCCTTCCGGAGGTCGCCAGCGCCATCCAGAAGGCGTCGCAGCATGGCAAGATCCGCTGCTGTGCCCTCCGCTGGTCCCCCGCTGTGAAGGGAACCAGAGGCTATGCGTCTAATTTCCCTTCGTGGAGGGGACCTTTGCTGTGCAGTGCGCGATTACGTCATCGCGCACCGCACAGCATTGTGGCACAGACGCTAGGGGTCATAATTGACCTCTAGTGTCTATGCTGATCCGAGGAGAGGAGCAGCATCGGCGGAGGTCTGCAGCGGTCTGGAATCAGGAGCGGGGATAGTAAGTATACATTTTTGTTTCATCTCTTTCAGCAGCGCTACAGGGGGCACAAATGGTGGTGTAACTAACCACGCCTCGTATGAAGCCACACCCCTATAATTTTGCCCAGGGCGCCACAAGGGCAAGAACCGACCCTGAATGCTATATACTTTAAGATGGCACATTTGTAAATGTGAGTTTTTCAAATTGCCCACTTTCCTGCCCCACCCTTTAGTATATTGGATCAAGGGCTCCCTCTATCCTTAAACTTACCCTAGCCGCGATTTCTTCTCTCCATCCCCTCACAGTGGGAGCTATTAATGAGGAAGGGGTTCTGTCCTGATTTAGACATACTCCAACTACTCATAACTGGCTTTGGACAGACTTCTTTGTATCGTTATATAGATTGATCATGATACAGCGGACACAGGGAGGGGACAATTTAGCAAAGCCCTGTCCCTCTACTACACTCTGATAGTTGGATAGCTCCATCCATTCCCTAAACAGAGTGGTGAACTTGCAATTCTCTGATTGGGGAATGGCCAGTGTAATCTACTAATCAGCATGCTACTGGATATGACACTATCATACTCAGCAACTGCAGAGCTGCACCCTGCAAGGCAACATCCGGTGGTTGAGAAGCAGGCAGATAATGCTGCTCGCCTTCTCCAGTTGTGTTTAAAACATAATCAGAGTGGCTGGGCCGGGTCCTCTGCCTTTGTCTCATATGCAAGGAAAGTCTAGGAAACACACACCACCACCACCACACACACACACACACACACACACACACACACACACACACACACTAGTGTGGGTCATCCCCTTGAACTCACTCCTCCTATGGATTCACCACTGAACCATTATTTCAATATCAGTATGGTAAAACAATGCGTAAAGAAATTAGAATGTCATTAAAAATTAGAGATGCAATGTGTCACCATGAAGCTTTCATAAAAAAAGAAATAATGAAATACATAACCCAAATTTTAGACTTTGTTAACTAACAGTGAGTGCAGGGGATTTCACACTGAAATTGGACAGCTTTTGATTATTTCTCACAGCTTAAATCCTAGTTGATCTTCAAACATAAACCATACTGCATGAGATACAATGTCTCCCAAGTTTGTTACTGTTTTATCTGCTGAGATCTGGATTTATTTTTAAATGCCTTTTATAGCTACTACATCACAAGCTTTCACATCTATAGAATTTCCTGGCATAGGCTAGTAATAACGCAGAACATGGTATCCCTTATGTTCTCTCCCATGTGTTTTATGTATAGGAAGAAATAAAGATACTGAAAACAATGTTTGCATCAGCAAAAGTTATGTAATTTACTGAACCAGTAGACCTTATCATGAAATAACTACCTTGGGTAAAATGCAGCATCCAGGGGCATAAGATATAGTTTCTGATTACATAGAGGTGACATTTTGATGAAGCTCATAGTTTAAGCTTCTATTAAATCAGCACACTACAGACTTTCAAGAACATGCAAGGATATAAAACAATGATAGATAATCCCTTAAACATTGTATGCAAAATATATTACATTCAGCGCTGCTGAATCTATCCTTTGCAGTGGATCCTTTACCCATAAAAAGTGGAGCTCGCTTACAGTATGAAACTCACTGTATCTGTACCACAAATTGGTTTGACTTTGTATCCAGGGGTGCTGGAATGTTTTTAGGTTGGGGGGGTAGAAAAAAAAAATTGTGATGCCCCCATGGTGCCAGCCTCCTCTCCCTTTTTAGCCCCCCCCCACCCCAGAGTAGATGAGCATTTACCTCCGTATCCATGCGGGCTGCATCTTCTTTAAAAACAGTCTGCTACCGCAGGGTGCTGTGTCATCCTCCTATCTACAGTTCTGTCCTAACCGGCTGTCTCTCCCTCACAAATGCATTACAGGGAGGAGGCGTGGCCAGGCTTGGACATCCCGGGACCATAGCCATGCATCCTCCCAGTAATGCAACTGTGAAGGAGATACAGTCGGCTAGGACAGAACTGAAGATAGGAGGAGGAAACAGCACGCTGTGGTAGCAGACTGTTTTTAAAGGAGATGCCGCCAGGGATCCGGAGGTAAGCACTCCCCCACACCTGTGCCTCTGTCATATTTGGGGGGGCAAGCTGCCCCCTTGTCCCCCTGTATCGATGCTCCTGTTTGTATCAGTGCACTTAGGTGGTCCACGCTGTGTGCTTCAAGGTGCACACCCACTTTTTGGTGTTTGGATACTAGGGGGTATATTTACTAAAGTGCAGGTTTGTAGAAGTGGAGATGTTGCCCATAGCAAGCAATCAGATTCTACTTCTCATTTATTTAGCACCTTCTATAAGATAATAGCTAGAATCTGATTACTATAGGCAACATCTCCTCTTCTGTAATCATGCACTGTAGTATACATAACTCTAGTCTTTGTGGCTTGGAGAAAAGTATAAATTTCACATCAAATCAAGGGGCTTGTGCAATATCCTGCGAGCTGCACATATTTTTAAAGCGGCAATCATTTTAATTTAAAACCAAGTTGGTTTTTCCTTTGAAATTACTGCCGATTTAAAAATATGGGCAGACACACTGGGATTTCTGCAGAGTGTGCAGCTCGAAGGCCATTACATGAGTCCCCAGTTTCTTGCCAATGAAAAACCAACCCTTTTATTTAAATTATATTTATTTTTCTGATAAAAAAAAATGACTTGGATAATCATTTAAGTTCTAATTAATTATATTTAAGGGACACTGTAACAGTCTTCATTACATGTGGCTAGTGCTGCAGCCTACTGACCCTCCTCTGCTCTTCCCTATCATCCTATTCCCATCCCCTCTCACATATACTGAGAGATGGGGGAGCTGGTATTATTTGCCTAGGCCCGGGAGTGCTGGAGATGCTCAGCAGGGGTCCGTGTACGTTGCTCCTTTCCCCAGAGTATACTTACCATCAACTCGGAAGTGGGTTCCTCCACCATGGCTGACACCATCTTCCCAGTGACATCTTCAGGAAGATGGCGCCACACATTCAGAGCAAAGACTCTAGCAAGTCTTTGCTCTGTCTCTAGTGTACATGTGTCATCTTCCCAAATTTCACTGGGAAGATGGTGCTAACTGATGGAGGGGAACCTGCTTTCCGGAACAACCATGGTAAGATGGTAAGAAGCAGTTGCCCTCCCACGCACCCCCCTTGGATTTGGATGGCACTTCCCATGGAGCACGCTTTGCGGACCCACAATTAATGTTTTTCTAATATTGGTTATTTTTGGGAAGCATAGACATAGGCCCTTTTAGGCCAATCCCCCCATGTCAGTACTGGGGCTCCGAGTAGCTCTATATGGCCCTGCTCACACAAACCTTTGACAATTGTAAAAAATATAGGGGTGAGTTTACTAAGCTCTGTGTTTGCATTAGAAACTGTACAAGGTACAAGGTAAATTATCACAAGTTTGAGTTAAAGTCCTTGCAACAGTTAACTACACATACAGTATTGTTGTATGTTAATAGGGGTTGCTATAGGTAAATGCTTCATCAACTTAAGTTCTGATAAATATAATGTGCATGAGTTTCATAGTACCTGTCTGTTAATTGTCTAGAGCAGTGGTTTACAAACTATGGTTGTGACCCCAAAGTTGGTAGCGATCACCATGTGATGGGGTCACACAGGCATCAGAATTCGGGGGATGCCATTCACTAGTGACCTGTGCCTCTGGGGACAGACCCCTCCACTTCGTCCCGCCACCTTGCTCTATACTTTATAGATCATAGCTCCATGTTTCTATTCTAACTTCTCCCTCTCTCCTTTGCTTTCCATCCCTCTCTGAACAATTTCTCTCCCAATCTCTATTTGCCTTTCCTCCGTGATCTTGGCATGAGCTAACTGCAGTCACTATACTGTATGGAACTAAAGGTAATACAAATATATTAAGTCACTTTGAGTAAATATACAATATTCCTTTACCACTGCTGGTCAAGAGAGGGCTGAGCTCAGGGTCAGCGAGCTTATCCAATATAACCCTCTTTCTCTTCATGTCAGATTACTCATGCCCCTTCTTGAAGGATAATTGTATAACCTCTCCTCCCCCAAATGACATGGAACAGAGTCTGCAAAAATTTTAATTCAGGACTGAATACATGGATTGAAATGTTTTCCATCACTGGAAGACATTAAGATTCAATATGTCTAAGATACACTATCAGTATAAAACACACTTATGGGGTATATTTACTAATGGTTGATTGCCATCCATTTTTATCGATTTTAAATAGATGAGAAGCCATCTAAATTGATGTTGTACTTACAGGGCTAAAACACACATTTACTAACATCCTGTTTAAAATCTGTTTTAAATTCTGTTGAAAATCGACCTTTCGTAAATATACTGTACCCCTCGGAATATTTACATAAGGTACTGTAGGATATCGACTCCACCCCTCCAATTATACAGATATCAGGACACACTAACCCACTTCCCCAATACACATTGTTCTCTATCATTTTCCTATTACAAAGACATCAAGATACACTAACATACTCGCCATCTTGATTTGCACTTTATTGCTGGGATTACGTAAAAATTGCGATTGTCAGAGGAAATCCCAAAGCAAACTAGTTTGTGAACCTCTGGTCTATGTACACTATGCCAAGGGATTACAGCAGAGACAGAGAGCTGCAATCAAGAGATACAGGGGTCTATTTACTAAGCCTTGAATGGAGATAAAGTGGATGGAGATAAAGTACGAGTCTAACTGCCATGTCACAGGCTTGGTTTTAAAAATGACAGAATCTGATTGGCTGGTACTTTATCTCCATCCAAGGCTTAGTAAATAGACTCCTTAGTACTGTAAGCAGGGTTCCAAGTTGTGAAGATGGTAAGCCATGCTGAGAAGCCATGTGGAGCTACAGAGACATGGAAAAGTTTGAAACTGTCAACTGAACATTTTCTAAAGGGACGTTATTTTGGTGATAACCTGAATCAGGAATATCTGGACAGTTTTTATGAAGGACAACACAGAGAACAGCAGTCAGAGACATACCCAAGGTGTGGGCTCTTCTGCAACACCTTAGCAACACTGTCAAGATGTACATTATTTCTACAACTACTGCGAGTGCTGGAGGTCCTCAGTTAAAGATGGTCTATAGAGAGATGACCTTCCATACAACTAAACCGTATTTGTGCATTTTTGATGTCCTACTGTGAACCTGTTTTTAAACTTAAATGTGCAAAGGCCCTTTCCACACTTTAACTCACAGAGCCTAGTTCTGGGATGAAACTGTGCTAACCCTTAGAACCCAGAGAGAGAGAGTTATGTGCACTGCCCACTTATGACCATACACTTATGCCTCTCTAAACAGAGGTTAGGTGAGGCTTTTGATGCTTGCTATGTGGACCATTGAGTTGCAATAATGTAAAACACCGATTTTATCTTGGACTGATTGGGTCCACTTCATAAATGAGGTCCATTGTATTCAGGTAGCAAGTCTACTACTGTATAAAGAATAAAAAAAAATACATCACAAAGACATAGTAAGTGGAATATACACATTTAAATAATAATAATAATAATTGCACAGAGTCTATGCCATTCACAGATTAATTAATGAAGACTACTGTTCATCAGTTTAACACTGCACTTTTCTGCACCTACTCTATGGAATTACAGATGGCTGAGAACATACAGATAGTACATAGCTGACAAATCACAACATCAAGCAACCTTTAAGTTGTGCGGGGGAATGATCGATGGCACCATGTAATCCCAGTTCACATAGACCCTTTTACACTGCAACACGTTTATTAACAAAATATGATCAATATGTTTTATGTCAACAGCTCAATTGTGCAGTTTGGACAAAAATCTGTAACAAATGGAGAAAAATATGCACAGCAAATGGATAGCATGCTACTGTACACTATTCCTGTTCTGACTTCCATAAAGGCAGCCCTAAAATTATACCTCCTATTGCTTATTTTTTCCTTATTAAGAGGGATTTTGCTTTGTTCTGGGGTAACAGTCACTTAAAATACAGTATATTAAAATCACTCAAAATTACTGCACATACTGTATCTCAGAAGCATGTGGTGGTAAAAGCTGTGTAACCAATGCTCAGACATTGCGAATCTAATTGATACAATTGCATGATTTCTATGGAATTTGCAGCTGTTGTAAAAGAAGTATAGGCTTATTACTGCTTGCAAATTCTCTATTAAATGCTTGCAATTAACATTTTTGATAGTTTTGACTTACACTGTAGGTGCAGCTGATATACAGGGGTAAATTTACTAAAATTTGTGTTGCTGCCGATTTCAGCCGAGATCAATCTCGGCTGACATCGGCTGTTTGAGATTGCAACTGTTTGGAAAAAAACATGGTCATTTGCTAAATGACCGTGTTTTTTCAATTAGAGTTCACCAATCTAAGTGTAATTCGTATGGTCGGGCAGTGTTTTCTGGGAGAGATTAGTAAAACACTGCCGGACATAAAACAATGGAGCTCAGCCGGATCAGTGAGATCCATGCAGGGCTTCAATGTGAAAAGTATTTAAATAGTTAAAAATAAAATTAAAATTGCGCAGGGTCCCCCCTTCTGAACATAACCAGCCCCGGCTCTTTGAGCTGGTCTTGGTTGTTAAAATACCGGGGGAAAATTACGTAGGGGTTCCCAGTATTTTAACAACCAGCACCGGGCTCCTGGACCGGTCCTGGTTCCAAAAATATGGGGGGATAAAGACTTAGAGGTTCCCCGTATTTTTGGAACTAGCACCGGGCTCCATTAGCCAGGGAGGTAATGCCGCAGCCAGGGGACACTTTTATACAGGTCCCAGCGGCCACAGAATCACCCCCCCCAACTACTCACCCCTGGCCGGGGTTCCCTGGGGAAGTGGGTACCCCCCCAATAAAGCAGTCCATTCCCTAGCCAGGGAAAAGCTTGGGCTGTCCCTGCCATCTGTGGGCTGTGGATGGCAGGCTGATAGCTGTAAAATGCGTAACAAAATAATAATTGTCTTTTGCTGTGGAACTACAATTCCAACAAGCCTCCCTCGCATGCTGGGACTTTGAGAACCACAAGTACCGGCATGTGGGGCATTAAAGCACCCGCTGGTACCTGTAATTCCACAGTAAATAAATATTCAAAAAAACACAGTACACACACACACACACATACCGTGAAAGTAAAATTTTATTTAAACATATATGCACACTTACACACTCACACAGAGCCGACCTTAGGCATAGGCAAACTATGCAAATACCTAGGGCATTTAGTATGCCTAGGGGCACAAGCAGCTTCTGCTAATTAAAATTATATGCGGCATGCCTATATTCTGTGTGTGACTGCGGCTGTATCTGCATACGAAATGCTATGTTGCAGTGTATTCCTGGAAATCACTGTAACATAGTATTTTGTATGCAGATACAGTGGCAGTCGCACACAGAATGAAAATGAAAAAAATATACGCACCAAGTCCTGTGTATATTGGTCTTCTTCATTCCCTGTAGGCATCCAGGGGTTAAAAAATAAAATAAATCAATTAAAACCCGGTACACGAAACGTAAACATGTACACATGGATCCCCTATCCCTGAAAGCAGGGTTCCCTTGTGACTCCTGTCAATCAAGCAGATCGCACAGGCAGTAATGGGGAATGAAGTCCCAATTATCACCTCTGGTGGGAGCCTGCAGTCTGCGGTAGACCGCAAAGTTAATGAGGTCACTCTTGTGGGTGACCTCAATTAACCTTGCGATCTACCACAGTCATTCCCCATTACTGCCTATGCGCTCCGCTTAATTGGCAGGCCGGGAGTGCACAGCCAATCAGGAGAGTGCTATGACGTGGCGCTCCCTGATTGGCTGGTGGGTCCCCAAGTGACAGGAGTCACGAGGGGTCCCAGCATTTGGGGAAAGGGGATCTATGTGTTCACATGGATCCCCTTAAATTGTGTGGATTGTTTTGTTTTTTTTTACATTTTTTTAAAACTTGGATGCCTGCATGGAACAAAGAGGACCGATCTACACCAGATTAGGTGCATATAATTTTTTTATTTACAGGTACCCAGTGGATTCTATTTGAAAAGGGGGCCGATGGAGCTCCGTGGGAAACTAGGTAACTATGTGTGAGGGTGTAAGTGTGCATGCATGTTTAAATAAAATTTGACTTTCACGGTGTGTGTATTGTGTTTTGTTGAATATTTATTTTTCTGTGGAACTACAGGTACCAGCAGGCACTTCAATGACCTGCATGCTGGTACATGTGGTTCTCCAAGTATCAGCATGCATGGGGGGTTTGCTGGACCATGTAGTTCCACAGCAAATGACTATATATATATATCTTTAACACATTTTACTATCAGTCTGCCATCCACAGCCCACAGATGACAGGGACAGCCCCGGGCTTCATCACTGGCTCTTGGGTATCTGGAGGAGGGGACCCTTTTATTGGTGGGGTCCCCACTCCCTCAGGGAAACCTGGCCAGTGCTGACTAGTTGGGGGGTGATCCTGCGGCCACAGGGACCTGTATAAAAGTGTCCCCTGACTGCGGCATTACCTAACTGGCAAGCAGAGCCCAGTAATGGTTCCAAAAATATGGTGGACCCCTACATCTTCTCCCCCCCTTCCCCCATAATTTTGGAACCAGGGCCAGTCCAAGAGCCCAGTGCTGGTTAAAATACTTGGAACCCCTATGTAATTTCCCCCTGATATTTTGACAACCAGAACCGGCTCAACTAGCCCGGGGCTGGTTATGTGCAGGAGGGGGAACCCCACACAATTTATTTTTTATTTTTAACTTTTTACTATATTTTAAAATAGAGAGTGTTTGTAGAATCATGCACGGTTCAGTAAGATCCATGCATAATTCTTCAAACACACCAGCCAGAAGCAGGTCTATTTGAAAGTTCTATTTGTGCACAAATTCCATGCTTTTCCGGCAGTGTATGGCTATTGTCGGCAGTAATTGAGAACATAAATACTTAGTAAATTCACGTGTTTTATGAGGTGTATGTGAATAAACAACTGTGTTTGACTGATGGTCTATTGATTCGTATTTGTGTGGATGACAGTGTATCTCAATATGAATTGGCCCAAAACTGACGAGATTTGTGTTTAGTAAATTTCCGAGTTGCATTTTCGTATGAAAATGCAATCTCGAATCAAACGGGACCTTAGTATATTTCCACCATGGTGATTACACTAATTATTTTGTTTTTGAATTTACTACGGATATCTCAGACTGGTACAGCAAAGGTTAAATATAAATGCCAACTCCAATGCACAATGTAATATAAAGACATAAATATATGTCTGAACAATACATAGTCAATGTACAATCAGTCTACTCTATATATGATAAAAAACACCATATTCCAAATTAACCCCTTCACTTCTAATGATGAATGGCACTCGTGGGATAAATGGGACTTATCCTATGCACTACATGTATACATGGGGAGGAAAGTTACCTGAAATTCCTCATACTGTAGTTTCCATCACTTAGGCCAGGGAAAGGAAGTGGTTGATGACGTTACAGCTGGAACTTGATGATGAAATTACGTCCTACCACTTACAGGTAAAACACTGTAGACATTTTTTTCTGTGTATGCTTGAGCATATACACTACAGTATGCCAGATTTCAATACATCTGTGCCCAATTAAGGCTCAAGATTTTGCGGACATACAAGGTTAAGATGAAAATAATATTTTTCTGAAAGCTTTAGAGTAACTGGATAGAGAGACCTCCTGATGTCAAAATAGCATTGTGTGTTTGCCAAAATGCAAGTGACAAATGGAAACAACGTTAAAGGGACTCTGGGAGAAATTTACTAAGTATTGATTTTATGTCTGGCTAGCAAAACGCCATGCATTTGATCTGATTTGGTATCTGAAAACACAAATTGTACGCAGTGTAAGGTGGTTACAAAGGTCTGAACTGTATATGGTTCAGGATCAACAAAATGCAGCTGAAGCAAATCATATGTTAAAACCGTAAGTAAAACTATAGTTTTTAACCCTTACTTTCGTAAGAGCTCAGTCTCCTAGGATGAGGCAGAAAAACTTTGAGATGATTGACACAATATGGAGCCCCCCTTCTGGTATTCCTGTCCAGAATTGGATGGAGATAAATTCGCAGGAGATAAAGTACCAGCCAATCATCTCCTAACTGTCATTTTTCAAACACAGCCTGTGGCATAGCAGTTAGGAGCTAATTGGCTAGTACTTTATCTCCAGCGACTTTATCTCCATCCAAGGCTTAGTAAATAGGCTCCTAAGAGTGTCAGCAGGGAAAGAATGAGCCTGCAAGCAGCAGTGTCTGATCGGAATGCGGTTCCCCCAAGGTGTGTGTGTGTGTGTGTGTGTGTGTGTGTGTTTGTGCGTGTTTGTCTGTTGTATTACTGACGTGTTAATGACTCCACTATAATTAGACTTACTGGCTGCAGTAGGGAGAAAAGCAATAGCATATACTGTATAACAAGTTAAATATTTACTTGCAACTTAGAATTGTTCTGGAGGAGAGTAGAGAGCAGGACTATATAAAAACTATATGACAATGAATGTAAACTAATAACTATGCTAGAGAAAATATGATGTATATAAAGTTGTCTCATTATTATTTGTTGATGATGTTAGATATCAGGCCTGATTCAGAGTTAAGAGTAAAATTAAAACTTAAGAGCAATAAAAAAAACCTGCAAATTGCATCTTGGCAAAACTATGGTGCACTGCAGGTGAGGCGAACTCAAATGTTCAGACAGAAATCTACTTTAATCCTATATTTCAGTGTAAAAACAAAGCTGCCCAGTATTTGTTGTCAAATGCAAATGCTGCCACAGTAGTATTTTCCCTACATATAATAAACTATACTAGGGTTTGTTCCAGAAGCAATTGTTTGCTCCTTTTTTTGATATGCTCCTAACCAGCGGCGGCTGCAGCCCCGTCCAAAGGCTGCAGGAGGGGGGAGCTTGTAAGGACATATGAACATACATGTGAAATTGTATGTAACATATGTCCTGCCTTCCTTCCCCGGGAATCAGCAGCCGCCGCAACATGGCACACACTCACTGCTTAGCCTGTCAAACGTAATTTTTCCCGCCCCCGGACTCAAAACCATCCAGTGGGAGTTCGGCTAGAGCTAGATGACGATTGACAGGCTGATCTGTGTGGCATGCTGAGGTGGCTGCTGATTCCTGGGGAAGGAAGCCTGGAAACATGGACAGCTTTTGGACGGTGCTGCAACCCAGGGGCATCAGGCTCACTGACCGCCATCCATTACTTTAAATGAGTGGAGGTGAGATACATTAAGTTTTGGAGAGTTTTAAAGTGGAGAGAGATAAAGTACCAACTAATCAGCTTCTGACTGTCATGCTGTGTTTGAAAAAATACATTTATGACCAGTAGCAGCTGTTGCCCCTGGAGTGCAGCTCCAAGCACACATTGCAGGGGGGGAACTGGTCAGCACATACAAACATACATGTGATGTTGTATGTAATATATGTGATGGCAGCCATACCTAGGGATCAGCAACTGCTGCTGGGTGTATCACTGACCTGCTGGCTGCCAAAGTATGGGAGACAGCACTGTGCTTGTCTATCATCTTCTTAAAGTCTGCCCCCAACTCCTGTAAGCCAGTGGGAGTCGGGAACGGGCTTATAGAAGATGATAGACAAGCACAGTGCTTTCTCCAATGCTATGGCAGCCAGCAGATTGGTGATACACCCAGCAGCAGTTGTGTAAGGCAGCCAGCACATACAGTATATTACATACAACATCACATGTATGTTTACTATATATGTGCTGACTGGCTCCATTCACCCCCTTCCTGCAATGTGTGGTCAGATCTGCAGCCCAGGGGCAGCAGCTGCTACTGGTTAGGACCTGATTGGTTGCTACTTTATATCTCTTCACTTTATTATTCTAGAAGGAGTACATCTGCTCCTGTGACTCTGTGAAAACTTCAGCGCAATACCTGCATTAGTGCATCCTACATTCCTTTGTTATTGCCCAACCTGCATGCACAGAGGATCCACTGTATCCTGAGATACAAACAGAATGGTCCTTGAGATAAATATGATTGCGCTAAATCTACAGTAGCTAGAGATCCAAAGGAGTTTGCAGAGGTAGTTGCTAGGTATATGCTCCTACACCACATGGCCAGCACTCAGGGCTACAGCAGTATGGAATGATAATGAAGGAATGAAGGAAACACCAAAGCACATCAGCACATACATATAGGAGA
Source organism: Pseudophryne corroboree (assembly GCF_028390025.1). Classification (NCBI taxonomy): domain Eukaryota; kingdom Metazoa; phylum Chordata; class Amphibia; order Anura; family Myobatrachidae; genus Pseudophryne; species Pseudophryne corroboree. The sequence continues at coordinate 321,232,615 of NC_086451.1, forward strand.
ATGCCTTTATTCCAAATGACCCCTCACCTTGTCTCTGTATGTAAACACTCTCAGTGACAACCCCGTGACACTCCCATAATATCCAGCATCTCGTGCATCTTTTAGCCACCCCAGTTACCTCCCAGTCACCACTCAGGAATGCCACTTACATTTCTGATACCGTGCGTCCAAATATTTACTGCGACTCTGTACGTTCAAAATCAGGATGCATGCACAGTGCAACTCCTATGCCTGTGACATAGTCGGACTGGCCCACAGGGGAACAGGGGAACCACCGGTGGACCCCACTTCCTATGGGCCCTCCTCCTCCTCTAGGGATCAGGTTCCAGACTTTATCCAGGTGCACTTGAATTATGCATTATACATATGTTACATTATACTTCACAGGAATATGGTTTATTATATATTTACCATTGGGCACAGAAAATTTACTTTTTAATGGTTAGCCAAACCTCTGTGGTGGCTGGCCACACCCCCACTTGAGCCTGGCCACACCCTTAAGCATGGGCCTCTATGACAGCATCCCCCCGGTGGGCCCTTTACGCTCCAGTCCGACAGTGCCTGTGCATATAAAAAACATTGCTTCACTGCGTTCGACATTGCCACTGTGTCAGATTTAAGTGCATATACAGCATACTCAACAGTTATATTTTGTGGTCATTTTGTGGGGTATATAATTTTTTTTTGTTCATCCTAATCTACAATATTGTACATACAATAAAAAAGTATCATTTCAGTAGTACCAGAGAAAAGTACGTCTTGTCAAACAAAAATGTAAATCTACTTGGGTGGATTAAAAAATAATCCTTGTCAAATGAGCGCATGGTACACCATGACTATGTATCCTATTTTAATCACAACCAAATTCAATCAATAATAATAATAATAATAATAATATTCTCATTTAAATAATAATTGTCAGCATTACCAGCTATGGTCATGATCAGAACCCCCACCTGGTACAAAATAAATCTTTTATTTCTATATTTGTACCATTTCTAAAATAAATAATGAATACACAAACAATGTGTTTGTGTTTATACTATAGTCTCTCATTTTTCATATAGAAATTGCAGTATTCATCACATCAGAACAATATCCAGGCAGAGCATGCAGAATATTGTAGTACAATGGCACCTGAAGAGCCACAGAAAGCCTAATCCGAATTCAGTAGAGTGCTTTATTTAAGAAATGGTAGATATTAAAAGCTGCCACTTCCCAGTAGGTTTGAGGTAAAAATTTCAAGCAGCAATAAGAGTCGGTGTAGCATGGTGTGCTTTACACTGACTGTGAGTGCAGCTTTAAATTTTCACCTCCAACTTGCCCGAAACAGCATTAATTAAATTACAACCAAACTGGAAATCTGTGTGCTAAGATTAGGAGATATATTTTCCAAACAGTGGCTTTTTAAAGCGGCTACTTATAGGGCTTCTGCCACAGGATTTAAAAGGGCAATTGATTAAATACAGAACACTCCTGGTTTTTAATTTCATTTTATTTCCCTTTTAAATACCACAGCTAGTAAATATACCCAAATATCCTTACAGGATGAATATATGTGTTTGCAAGTGAGAAAACAAACAATAGTTGATAATTCCTACAAATGTAAAGATTTAGATATTTTCACTCTGCACTGTTAAATAGTAACTACACAGAAATTACTACTACAATATGCACCAAATGATTGGCTTAGCAACATCCAGAGAAATGAAACATGTATGGTTAAAGTTGAGAAAACAGAGTAATTTGGACAATATAGCTTTAGTTTCCCCTTTAAAATGTTAACAAGGTTCATTTAAATTGACATTACACTGTTTGAAACATATTATTCCTCCTATGTAAAGTAATTCTGCGGTCCTGCTTCCTCTTTTGGCACTTAGTAAATACTTTTCACATTTACAGGTTACAATAAGCCAAGTGTCTTCACTAAACCTTTGGCCAGTCACTCTTTCCCACTGCACATGAGTTTTGTCCTTACCAAAAACAGCAGCTGCTGAATGTGGCTGCCAACCAGTGGCAGCCAATTCTGTACCTGAGCAGAAACTAGATGCATAGACACAAAGGACAAAGTTATGGTGCCCGGAAAAAATCACTTTTACGTGTTTGGAAGGTATAAATATATAGCATCATCAGTGTAAAGATTACAGTTCTTCTGTCATGAGACCACACTTGCAAATGTACAAAATATTTTCATCCCATTTGTGGCTAAATTTATTAAGGGGTAGGTTTTCAAAATCATGCATTGTCAGCCATACATGCTGTCAAAATACCCCTGAGCACCCACTCAACATGGCAGACACATGCAGACAGACACACCTGTAGACATGAACACACACACATTTCTACCTGGATGACCATCCCTGGAGCAGCAGCTGTAGAGCAGAAAATGCGACAGACTCAGTGTCTGTGTCTCACGGGATTTAACGTCACTATCCCGCAAGACTACATGTATACGGAGCTGGAGCTCCTCGGCAGCAGCTGTTAATCAACAGTTCAAATAGTACTGTGTGGCGGCCCCAGGACAACTGCCTCTGTGGCCCCTCCTTTAATCTTGCCCTGATATAGCAGTATGTTGGCAAACTATTTTACATAAGACCCTGGGTGTTATATGAGTGGAGTCTTTTTTCCTCCTGAAACAGTATTGACAGGACATTCTTTCCCAAAGTTCCTGTGATGGTTCAAAAACATACTACAGGTTGAGTATCCCATATCCAAATATTCCGAAATACGGAATATTCTGAAATACGGACTTTTTTGAGGTAGAGTGAGATAGTGAAACCTTTGTTTTTTGATGGCTCAATGTACACAAACTTTGTTTAATACACAAAATTATTAAAAATATTGTATTAAAATGACCCCCAGGCTGTGTGTATAAGGTGTATATGAAACATAAATGAATTGTGTGAATGTACACACGCTTTGTTTAATGCACAAAGTTATAAAAAATATTGTCTAAAATGACCTTCAGGCTGTGTGTATAAGGTGTATATGTAACATAAATGCATTCTGTGCTTATATTTAAGTCCCATCACCATGATATCTCATTATGGTATGCAATTATTCCAATATACGGAAAAATCCCATATCCAAAATACCTCTGGTCCCAAGCATTTTGGATAAGGGAGACTCAACCTGTAGTAGGTTAGTTTGCTTTTGACTAAATTGGTTTAAGGTAAGAAATTGAGATAGTAGGTTTCACTGGAGTAGGAACCAATGTGTATGAATCGAAGTCTGTATAGCACTGCATTACATGTTGACACAAATAATAATAATAATAATAATAATAATAATAATAATTAAAAAATGTATATGCTAATTTGTCATTGGCCACATCTTACATCTTAATGCAATCATTCACTCTCAACTCCTTTTGCCTATGGCTAATGTATGCAGATTAGATATTTGACAGCACAGGCGTACTAAGAGCTGATGACATTCAAAGCCAACCTGCTTTTAACTTTAAAAATTGTCACATTTATAAACTCGTCTTTTTACATTTCCTCCAAGTTATGATCACAATATGCTTAAATTGAAGATATCAATCTACCCTTCCAAATCATCCATGGCATAACTTTGTAAAATACAGTATGTACCTCCAGCATTTGCCACACCTAGAGTGCTAGTCTAAAAAAGGGGGTTGAGGACTCATCAGTAGGTATATATGAAGCCATGGGATGGAGGAAGCAGGATGGTGGGGGCAGGGTCAGACCAGCTGACAGCACAGGGGAGCAGGCAGAGAGGTGGCAGATGGTATAGAGCAAAGGGTAGGACAAAGCGGAGCAGTAATCAGAGCAGGCAGGCAGGCAGGAAGTGGGCAGACTGAGGTGACCTGGCATATGCTACTAGTTTATCATATTTGTGTATATGATTGTTATAAGTACCTGAAATATTTACACATATATTCAAATGCATATTTTAACAAACAGTGACTTTTATTTCATGTTAGTGTTTAAAAACTCTGCTCTCTAGGGGGCATATTTATTAAAAATATATTTGTGGCATATCAGCAGCAAATACTAAGGAACCCCTGAATGTATACATGGGGTGTATATATTGCACTGTGTGCCAGCCTTGGCAACTCGCACATATGACCAAGTCATTACAAAGAGGAGACTAGGACCAGTAAACTGATAGCCAGGTACATTTTAAGAATGTGCCGGCAGTTGTCTGGTGGATCTCCAGTTTGCACCCTGTAAGCTTAGTTCAACTGCCCAACGGCAGTTCTGCCCCTCCAGCTTGCACCCTGGGTGGCGGTAACACTTGCACACCCCTATTTGCAGACCTAGTTGAAGTATTGCAGGTCTTATGTGGCCCGAACGTGAACTAATAAATATATTGGACCTTTTTCATGTTGGTAAATGCAGTCAAAGAGACTGTTGAGTGTGGTAATTTTCCAACAGGGATTGGGCCAGCTTCTGAAATGGAGTGGCAGAATGCCCAATTATGGGTGTGGCCAAATTTAGAATAAAGGAGGCTCAAATTATGTGGACAGCTTTATAAATAAGTGTAAAGACACAGAAGCAAAGCTGTGTGTGAAGGACAAGCCTCTTCTTTATATTTGCTTACATTTCACTGAAAATTCCTAAAATAATTGCTTTATTGTGCACTGTAATAGCAACAGCTCCACTTAAACTGTAATATGTGTAAATGAATTACTGAGTGAATGAACATGTGAATTTAGGAGATAATGGTATGTACTGTATGTATCACACACACACACACACACACACACACACACACACACACACACACAATTGGTGTCAGCACTCGGAATGGAGAAATGTACTTTTGTGCTGAGTGCTCTCAGAATGAATGATGCCCAGAAAATAATGAAGAAATCCAATGCAATCCAATATGTATAAATAAACTAGCAATGCAAGGGGCACTCTGATATGCATAAATAATGAAAAAGGAAGATACTCCAAATGCACAAATAAGTAAGAAATCCAAGGCACTCTGATTACACCTGAAGAGACATCACATATACAGTAGAAGAATAATTAACTAAATGCAATTGATTTCCTCCAGTTTAATGAAACATTGTTGAAAAATAAATATAAATTATTATTTTTTCACCAACATCTATATTTGTTATAATTATACAACTGCATTTAATGTACAGTAAGCAAAAATTTTGCAAGAACTTTTTTCACTTTTTTCTCTTTTTTTTTCCCAATCAGAGTTTGTTTGTAATTAGGTTTTATGTTTTAGAATGCACTTAGTTATTTTTAATAACTTCACACTAGAATTGCTTATAAATGCTATACAGTTTTATTATTTATACTGCTCTGCTGTAACTATAATATTATACTTTTTTTTAACTAGAATGTATGTGTTTAAATTAGAAAATGTATACAGAAAGGGAACAACAGAAGCAAAATCCAGTACCAAGGTAAAGAGTAGTATGGTTTAGAATTTTGACACTGGTTGGATTCCTTTGCTACCGTAGATTCCTTTCGATTTTTCATGTTTAGGTTTAACTGTGACTCAAGAGCTTACCAATAATGAGTCAGATTTTACCCAGGCAGACTTTTCTGGGGAGAAATGCATAGGGATTAAAGGTCACATATATTTTATTGTCTTTTTGCAAACATTATGTGGAGCCTTCTATGTTGTTAGTATATTATTATTATTATTATTACTACTACTACTACTACTACTACTACTACTACTACTACTACTACTACTACTACTACTACTACTACTACTACTGCTGCTACTACTACTACTACTACTACTAATAATAATAATAATAATAATAATAATAATTTCTATAGTACCAACTTCTTTTTGTACACAGAATGTTTATTCCTTCACATCTTACAAGCTCACAATCAAATTTCTCTATCCCAACAAACAAAAACACATACTGTACGAAGGTAAATTTCATCAGATGTCAATTAACCCAACAATGAGTTTTTGGGCTCGCAGAAGAAATTTAGCATCCAGGCGGAAAACCGCAGAAGCATGGGGAGAACATACAAACTCTTCTCTGATTGCCACTTAATCAGATAAAAAACCTAGTTAAATGTAGTTATATTTGTTCAATATCTGAATCAAATTTTTATGCTAAACTATGTTAAACATGAGATAATTGATGGTGGATATCATCTTTATAATTCAATGTTTTTGTAACAGAATAATTCATTATCATATTAGTTAAATTAACTGGTAAATTATTTTTCTATGACTTTGGATTCGTTTGTATAAAAATATGTTATTCATGTTGTGAAAAATATTTTTTTTTTTTTAGATATTGCACATGGTGGTCTCATTGGAACTCCATTCATTTTGACAGTATTACAATACACTTTAGTTTGGCCTCCTGGGATTTTCTCATTTTACAGTTGTAGGATATACTGTAAATGCTATGACGTGGTTTCCACCACAGTACTGACCTAAAGTTTACATATTTTGGTGTGTGCCCATGTTCCTAGTACTGTATTTAAAGAATGAGGAAGTTACTATTTCAGACAGTGGAATAGTTACTGTAGGTACAATACTCACTACAATGGAAACATTTCCAGAAAATATACTACGGTTCTCATGTATTGCTATTTATCCTTTACACATCGCAAGACTTTTCTTTAATAATTTATTAAATATAGCACATTACTATGGAAATGTGGGCCAACAGACCCATCAAACTCATTACCATGCAAGCTGTGAATATGGAGATGAGTGTTGTAAAGTATATGTACTGTATTGTATGTTTCTCAGTCATTGTTGAATAACTGAAATAGGTACAGTATGTGCACATAAAACCCCCAAAAATATAATGGAGGTAGTGAAAACTGTTAGATAAATACACCCCTAATTTTGTGACCAGGAGCAATAGCTCACAATACTACCCCTGAATGGTGCTAAAGTGGAGAGTGATAAATTACCAGCCAATCAGCTCATAACTGTCATGTTACATGTTGACTTTCAAAAAGGGCAGTTAGAAGCTGATTGGCTGGTAGTTTATCTCTCTCCACTTTATCACTCTCCAAGGCTTAGTATATCTGCCCCATAGTATATTAAGAGAGGTGCTTCCAATGACTACTATAAAACTCAGGCCAAGGGGTCTATGTACTAAACCTTGGAGAGAGCTAAAGTAGACTGAGATAACGTATTCACCTGTATTGGACAAAATAACAGGTGCAGGTTAATTGGTACTTTATCTCCTTCCACTTTATCTTTCTCCAAGGCTTAGTAATTAGACCCTTAATGCTACTCAAGATAGTGTCAAGAAGACCTATAATGCCTTTATTAGAGTAACATTTGCGTTTTGCAGTTTATTTCATTTACTTCAACTTAAAATCAAATCATCACTTAATAACCATATTGTGAATTAGGAGAACTTTTCCAAGCTATGTAAATAGATGTGAAATTTAGTGTATAAAATAGGACAGCAATAATTTCTAAATGCCTTGATATTTAGTTTGATTTGCCATTATATAGAGCATACTGTATGTTTAAATTTTACCTCTTCTTTGCAGCTAACAATTCAATTATGCAGCAAATCTCCAAATCATTTTAAGTGACCAAGATATGATCTAAAGATGTGATAACTCTGCCCACCACTCCCTTGCTACACCATACTGTATATATTGCAATGCTTTTTTAAAAGCTACGTTGGGAATTGCTTACTAAATCTCAGAAACTGCTTTATATTATAAAATTCTTCCTCGTTCATTTCTGCTTACCCAATATGTTTACATTTGTTACTGAATCTGACAAACAGGCTGGAAAACAGAAATGCATGTTTCAGCAGAATCCATCGTGACTAAAATAGACATTTATCTTATCCTGGTCTTTAAAGTTTACTTTGATTAAATTTGGATGGTAATTAAACATTGCTGAATATACTTCCTCTGAGTTACTTATAATATGTTGCAATATATAGAAATGTTTAAAAACAGTCAGCAGTACCCACTTCAATCTCTGCATAATAATAACGGATTATTATGTGCAGTAACCTATTTATGAAAAGGAAACAGTGCACTTCTTTCAGTCCCCATCAATTGCTTTAGTAAAGATTTGAAAAGCTTGGCCTAATTTATATGCAGATCACCATCCCAGTTGCATAAGGATTTACAATAGACAAAAACAAAACTGTTTTTGTTTTAAATAATGACTGTTTGTTTAATTCACACCATTATGCCTGCATAATAAATGTTTACTCACCATTTAGTATGTAGATATTGCACTTTGATCATTATAATTGTGTCATTATTTGTACAAAGTATACACAATCTGCCTTTAATACTGTAGTATCTCTAGTTCACTATCCACAGCATTCCACTGCAACTAGTCCACAGCAAGTCTCAACTTGGAAGTTTCAATCAACAGCATTGTTTGAAGTGATTAAACACAAAGAATATCCATCTGAACAGTGATACACAAAAATATTATCTGTTGTTGAACTCTTTTTGTTTTAATTAGGAAAATAGTTTTAAAACAATAAGCATTATTACCATTAGAGATGGAAAAAACTAAGCAATGACAATATATATATATATATATATATACTATATAAATATGTACTATATATATATATATATATATATATATATATATACATACACATACCCTATATATATATATATATATATATATATATATATATATTTCCTTCACAGGAAGGATCTCACCATTATTTCTAATTTTCTAGATATTGTTGCTTGAAATATACATCTTGCAGAAGTTTTATAGGAGAAAAATGCTGTAGATTTACAGTTTAAACAAATATTTTAATGACTTCTGCTGTAAAGTCAAAATCCAGGGCATTTTAAACCAATGCAATGTGAAATACAAAAAGAGATCTCTCTTATTTAGGGGGATATATAATATATATATATATATTTCTGAAATACTGCACATCAAAATATATCCATGGTATAAAAGCTAAAAGCAACATTTAGGTTATTTAAAGTGCAAAGGCACTTTAACTCAAAAAAGTGACGCCCAGTGGCTGCAGTTGGTAATTGATCTGTAACAGTAAAATGGTATTTACATTAGAAAAAGTTCAGTTTGCTCAGATCTTTGGAGATCTTCTACTTACTGTTTAGAACATTAGATCAAAAAACACTCAAATGTAATAAGGAAAAGAAAATCAATAGCAATAAAAATGAAAACATTCATTAAAGGGGACTGTTTCTAGAAGTAAAATATAGAAATAATTTAAAGAAAAGAATAACAGAGAAAAAAAGAGATACAGTGCACCAAAAGTCTGTAATAGCACAATGTATCTGTACCTGTGTAGCTTAAAAAAAGGCATACAGTGTATGCACCATTGCTTCTGACATTCCATATAAACAACAAGCTTGAAGCAATGTTTTGAGAAATGTTGCCTACAGCTGACTTATTGCAGTTTGCTTTTCCAAAACCTCAAGGTAATCTGGCTCTGATTGCATTTTTCCTTGCAGGAGAAGATGCTCTTGTTTAGATTGTTCTGCAAAGTATTTTCTGGGAGTGCCATATAAAACAGTTTTATTTAACCTGTCCTGGTTTTGACGCCTCATTTCATATGCAGGCATGAGCTGCCTTTTGGGCAAGGTGCAAAAGTTATAATGAACAACTCCACCGCTGGGCAGTTCCTTTACTCTTTCTTCAATGTTTTGGTACAGAAGTTCTGACTCTCCTGTGGTGGGGGACTTATTCAGCAGTTCAGTTGTGCTTATTGTATATGCTGTTGGGTCCTCCTTTTTGTGGTCCAGTTTACTGTAACTAAACTCTTGCAGGTTTCTGTAGTAAGCAACAGGATCTCCTTCTTTCTGCATGTAGATTGGGTTCTGGCACATTTGTCCAACAGGTGGAGGGATGTAGTTATATACATGAGCCTCAGTTTTATCATTGGAACTGGGATTATATGACCCATACTGCAGCTGGAAAGAGCTGAGATCTAAATTGTTTGCACTGCTGCTTGGAACACTCTGTACCCCTTTTCGTCTTTTCAGTACAAAGACAAAGAGCCCTGCCCCAAAGCACACAGACAGGATAAAAACTACCAGTAATCCCAAAATAAGCACCGAAAGAGGGACCTCAGTGTGCAGTTCAGGGTAAGGACTTGGTGATGCACTTGAAGGATGTTGGGTGTTTGGTTTGTGATTGAAAGATAACACTGTGGCATCAGCAATATGTGGGCCACCTGGGCAAATTATATCCTTAGACAAAATCCTCAAATGCTCTCCAGCATGCTTCACTGGAGATTCACATGTTACTTCCTGAACAACCACGGTGGAACTCGATTGCTCTATCCAATTTTTCAGACCTAAAATATCACATGTGCAATCCCAAGGGTTTTCCTGGAGATCTATTTGTATGAAGGCTGTGAGCTGATCAAGAACCCCCTTTATAGGCAGATATGAGAAATGGTTGTTCCTTAAATTTAGCCTTGTAAGAGCAGTGCCTCTAAATACATTATCTGGTAATGATCTCAGTAAATTGTTGTTTAGAAACAAGAGCTGAAGGTTGCTTAGCGCATCAAATGTATGTGGAAAAATGTCCTTAATTACGTTGTACTCTAAATAGAGGTATTGCAAACTGTATAAGCCCTCAAACATGGAAGGATATAGGATCTCAAGGTAGTTGCCATTAAGGTAAAGTCTGCGTAAGCTTGTGAGGTTTGAAAAGGCACCTTCCTGTATAATTGCAATTCTATTATTTCCTAAATGTAACAAATCCAGTGAGCTAAATTCAAGGAGATCAGTTTTATAAACAATTTGTAAATAGTTACCTGTAAGATACAGCTTCCTTGGACTGGTGGGTTTAGGTTGTAGATCAGAAATGTTGCTAATTTTTCTCTCTTGGCAATTTACATTTAAGCCACTGTCCGAGGTCTGTGAAGTACAGACACAACTTTCAGGACAGCTTATAGGAACTGGAGACTTGGTCTGATACACCATTATAGGCCCAAAAATCTGCCTGTCTTTGGACACTGTTACTCGAGGAGTGGGTCTGTTCCTGGTTTTGGGAGGCTTGCTGGCCTTTGGGGCTCTAGTTGGACTTATTGCAGGGTTAAATGTTGGAGGCAATCGTTGAATACGGGTGTCTGGAAATGCTGGGTGAACAGATCTCTGGTTTGTGTCACTGGCACTTTTCCTAGGACACAGGTCTTGCCTGGTGAGCTGAGTGACATCTTTTCCATGCAGTCTAAAAGGGGTCTCACACACAATTTCCCCCACAAACACTGTGATGGTATCTAGCCATGCTTTCAGAGGAATCAAGTCACATGTACAATTCCAAGGATTCTCCTCCAGCTGAATCTCCATGATCCCTCCAATGTGTTCAAGGACACCAGCAAAGGGCAGCATTTTAAGTCTGTTGCCTCTCAGATCCAAATGAGTTAAAAGTACAAAGCGAAAGACGTTGTTGGGGAGAGACAAAAGAAGATTGTCATTAAGAATCAAGACTTTTAATTTATTCAGTTTGCTGAAAGCACCAGCTTCAATAACACTGATGAAATTGTAATCTGCTTGCAGATATTCAAGACTCTCGAGGCCCTGGAAAGTTTCCTCCCGCAACACTTCTAATTTGTTATTATTTAGATGCAATCTTTTCAATGTCTTTAGCCCATTAAAAGCTCCAGTCCTGATCTCTTGCAGCTCGTTGTTGCCCAAGTGTAAAGTCACTGCATTGGAGTAATTGACAAACTCATTTGGGTAGAGCCTGCTTAGTAAGTTGCCATTAAGGAAAAGCTGATAAATCCTGGACTGGGGAGGCAGCAGCAAACTGACGCTAGTGAACCCTTTATTCTCACAATTGATATTTAGCACATTCTCCTTTTCCTCGCACAGACAGCGGATCTTGCATATATCTTTGGCAGTTTTACGACTCTCTGTCTTTAAGATCGCAGTCACTGATATAACACTCAGCAGCAAAATGCTGTTCAGCATCTTTATATTCCACAGATCCAAGATCTGGTGCCTATGTAAAAACCTTCAAAATACAACAGAAATAAAAAATAATATAAATATAATACATTAGCAACAATCAGATTTCAATGTGTACAAACCATGCTAAAAATATCCTGTAACCTGTGCAATGAATTGCAAGCTCTCATGCCCCTGTTCCCAAAGCTATCTCTAGTAATTCATGGCATAATCTGAGAAACCTTATAGAAATATTAACTGTGTACTTACACATCAGGAAAGCATGAGGCTTTTCTCTCTTGCAGGTCCTATGCAGTTTGCATATCAAAGCATACTGTTCCAGCTCATCTCATTTGTCCCCATGCATGATCTCTGGGGAGATGCTGGTAGAAGTTATCTCAATGTGAGTCGGCGTTGGCTGGGAGTAGTTGCTGCCGTGGCTGCCTTCCCTCCTCTGCTTCCTCTGAGTGGGGTTTCTGTAGAGGATTCTGCTTTGCAGGCTCCCTCGGTCGGACCTAGAGGGGATGACGTCACGCCCTGGAAATTTGTTGCTGGGGGAGCACTGCAAACACGTTGTGCCTGTCTATTGTACTCTCTCGCAAAGCTCAAATGTGATCTGTCCCCTTCATTATAGGAAAGGGAGTGTGAAACTCATTGTGATCCTTGGATGCTGTCTGGCTGAAGAGGACAGTATCTGCACAGACCCCTCCCTTCCTCTCAAATACTCCTGAGCATCAGTTATAAGCTGCACTATATTGAGGAAAATGCTGTAAGTTTATTTTATGTTATTTATTTATTAGTTTTGGGGTTATGCACAGATGTAGCATAGGAATGATTCTTATATAAGTGTGTCACCTGTTCTGGCATGTCTGCTATGTACATCTGTGCAGCATATGCATTGAAAATCTTTTGTAATCAGGACTGATATACATGTCTGTATTAATTACTGTTCATGTTTGACCTACTGAAACTAATTTACACAAATGATTCTATTTAACTGATTGCTGTGGTGACTACAAATTGCTGACATCAAATAGTTTGCTGTCAGTTGCTTTAACTGTTGGGTAAATGAGTCTCTTGATGCAATCCTGGAATGCGTGCACTGAAGTATGGCTATAGAAGAGTTAAAATGCCTCTGTATTCCCAGCCTTATATGCTGGGCTCTGGATGCCCAAGTGACCTTTAGCAACTAGTAATGAGAAGGGGCAGGAAGAAGACAGGATTTGATGGACAGCTTTTCATCCTCAAACACGAAATTGTCCCCTAATGGGACCACTGGGAGGAATTCTGAGTTAGGTGCTATAGTCTAGATGTAATTATGTGTGGACCATATAAAATCATCTGTGTGTTGGACTGTAGAGTATTTGAATCATTATTACAGCAATTACTCAGTTTGGTGTCAGTGGTGTCTCTATTAACCTATTTGTGGCTACTAGGTGATTAACTCTTATTGCTGAAGATTAAAAACAAAAAAAACCTTTGCTTGCGGAAGACCTACTAGCTGGGTGATGAGCACTCAGTAACCCTTTGCATTCTGTATTCTCAGTGCAGAAAGCTGTGGTTGCTGGAGGCTCACTGACTTTGCTGAAAAGTAAAGACTGTTAGTAGTGCTGATTTGTCTAAATAGATTTGACAGTATACTGATATCACATAATTGTTATTAGACTGAGTTGATTATAGGTGGAATAAGGATAGCATCGTAGTATATTAAGATTAAGGTACAGTATGCTATGTAGTATGTACAGGCGTAGTTAACATGACAAAGATTAAAGAGACAACAGCATGTAGAATAAGTGCAGACTGTGAAGGTTGTTTTAGAAATTAGGAAAAAAAGAATTATTTATAAGAGAGCCAAAGAATGCAGGTTTTCTTGATGTTGGCGCCAATGCACAAGCCCTTGGTGCATCAGTGTAGCATTGCCTGGCAGTTAACTCTGGGCTCTCTCTCTCTCTCTCAACTGCTTTCACACAAAGTGGTGATCAGTGAACTGATTGTTTCCTGGCCGGATGCACTGTGGGTGGTGGAGAGAAATACAGGATGGCATTTGCAGGGGTGTTTTGGCATGAGCAATAAAGCTTGTAAAAATTTTTTGGAGTGACAAAAGTCCTGCCTTTGTGTGGCATTACTTTATCGTGTGTACAAGAACACCCATACAGGCCTAGATTTACATTTCAGGCACACCTAGACCATGTTTTATATGTTGACCTATTCTTTCCCCTGTATTTTTTATGGTTACGACCCTCACTGCAAATCAGTCCATACTAGATAAATACAAGTGACTAATTCAGCTGTTACTGTGTATGGTTAATTGTATATAATGTGTGAATAAACCTGTATGAAATTAAACAAAAATATATAGGGAACAGAGGGTAGGTCATGTAAATCTGTCACCATAACCCTGGGTCTGTGTAGCATTTAACAACATCCACAATCAAATGCTGTAACTGACACTGATTTAAGCTTGGGTTATTTATTCATTCTATTACTTAGGTATTAGAAGAATATCTCATAGCACAGTGTTTCTTGCAGCTAGCAGCTTTTCACTGTTTTATAGCTGAAGCACATTTTGTACCGAACATTCAGTAGTAGACAAGAGAGGGGGCAGAATGTGATCCCTACCAGAATAAGACCTGTTTTTAGCTGCCCACCCACCATTTGTAAATTGTGATATAAGAGAGTGGGATGTAGTGTTATGTGGTCTGCCTCTGTCATACACTTTCACTTGGTGTTACACACACTGACACTGTACTAGTAGCTGCATAGGTACAGGCTGAAGTTCTAGAGCTGCAGATAGATTCAGGCAGATCTGTGTGTTACAGACCACAGCCCACTCATTGATTCTGCGAGTCTCTGTCAGAGAATGTTGCTCTGTCAGAGAATGTTGCTATTGAATCACAGGAAGCTACACTCAGTCACCAAGCTTCAGCTGCTTGTAAGAAGGGAAATCTTAGAGTGCTTTTCTTTTCCTTTAACCGAGAGCTCTTGTCTCTTCTCACATAGCATAACCAGCTAGCCTCTCAGACAGTAGTCCTTTCTTTTCCATCACTGATACCCAGCACTAGTCCTGCCAGGGAAGTCTATAATACACAAACCTACAGTGTGCCCCTTCCCTTGCCCTTATCACATCATTCACTCATGTAGTCCATTGCTTCTTTACTTCAAAATGTAAAATTAGGAAATTTTAGTAACATCTTTCATAACGCCAAATCAATCAGAAGAATTTGGTGAAGATTTTGGTTTAAATTTTGTTGCCTGCTTAAAAAGTTTTAAAGAGTGCATTTTTTTTCGAAACTGCAAGGTTTGAATATCCAGAATCTGTCAATCACTACACTCCCCAATAGATGGCTTTGTTTTCTGCACAATATAGTGCAAGGTGCCAGTGGCATAGGGAGTACGAAGTAGAAGCTATTTTTTTTTTTTTTAATTTGTATTACCTTTAATTTCAATATTGTCAACTTTGTATGAAATAGCAGCAGGACAGTAGAAGAATAGGAACATATTGTCACAGGAGAGGAAAATTGTGTTCTGCTTTATGTGAGATTGCTTCCTGCTTGTGGTCAGAGAAAGAAGGACGTGAGATGCTTTGTGCAGATGTAGCCAAGCTAATTCATCCCGCGGCACAGCCACATGGGCCACGAGTGCGACTTGGTACACTGAGCTGCGTTTAATCGCACATGAGATTGCACTATAGGAAGACTATGGAGTGCATGTGCACATATACGTGCATGCGTCCCATGCCAAACGAATCATGGGTACGCCTAGCTGCAGCCAAGCTGTGCTTGGCTACATTTGTACAAAGCCACTCATTATCTTGCAAACATCCCAATATTTAAATAAAAAAAAAAAAGACCAGGGAAAAAATAATTTTTGTTCACTTACCATTGAATACTTTTGTCAGAAGCAGGCTGGGGAACACTGGACCATGGATTTGCAGGTTGGGGCTGCAGCTGTCACTTAAATTAAACTGTAGCTTTAAAAAGTAAGATCCTTCCCCTGCAACCCCAGTACTTCTTTAAAGGAGTCCAGAAAGGAGTAGCAGTATCCCAGTGAAACTGTTAGACCAAAACCGTTAGAGAAAAGGCGGTCAAAAACCAAAAACCTCATCGACTTATCATGAGGGAGAGAATGCAGTGTTCCCCACCCTACTTTAGAGAAAAGGATTCAATGGAAAGTGGCCAAAAAGTCATCAAGGCTGGGGAACACTTGACCTTGGGCTGTACAGCAGCCACCCCAAGGGCAGGGAAAGCTCAGGCTACCGGACTGAAGAACTGTATGCCCAAAGTGGGTGTTGCCAGGGGCAAAAACATGAAAACGGTCAAAACAAGCAAATGTGTGGACAGAAGACAAGGTAGCTGCACAACAGATCTGTTCATCTGAAGCCCCGTGCCGTGCTGTCCAGAAGGTCCCCATGGCCCTAGCATAATGTGCTGACATCTGGACTGGTGCTGCTCCCCCCACACTAGAACAGGCTTGAGTGATAACCAAATGGATATAATGAGCATTGGTCTGCTTAGTAGCAAGACAACTGTGTTTATGTGCCTCATAAAGAACAAGCAGAGAATCTATCATGTGGACAGAAGTCTTGTCTAAGGAAAACCGCAAAGCTTGGGTACATCTAGCAGAGCTAGGTCATCACGGTCCCAGGAAGTTGACGAAAAACTAGAAAGACAATTTCCTGGTGTAAGTGGAATGCCAAAACAAGTGTCAACTGGAATGTAGGAACCATACGAAGAACCACTCAATTGCCATGGAAGACAAGAAAAGGAGACTTGCCAGATAAAACCCCTAACTTGGAAACACGCCAAGTTGAGGCAACAGCCATAAGGAAGACCAGCTTCAAAGTAGCTAATTGCATATCTACAGAAAGTAAAGCTTCAATGGCGCCCGTATGAGAGCCGAGATTACTAGCTTAAGATTCCATGGTGCTGATGAAATGGTGGTTTAATATGCACCACACCATGTACACATGTTCTGACCTTCAGATAAAGCCAAACATCACTGGATATAAATTGGCAGGTCCAAAATCTGTACTGTCACTGAATGAAGCTGTAAACTGGCCTCTAAACCCCCCAGAAGGAAGGCCAAGAAATTTTGGAGGTGAAACCTAAAGGTATGAACACTATTCTGTTCACACCACAAGATGTAGCGTTTTCAAACTTCTTAGGTAATTGTAAGATGAAAATGGTATCTGGGCCCACAGCATAGTATGGAACACAGGGAAAACCTTTAGCTTTCCAAAGCTCAGTTACAACAACCAGGTCACTAAACCAACCGAGTAAACGTCCTTGTGTAGAATAGGACATTGTTGCAGTTGGCCTGGTAGAAGTGGAAGAAGCCACCCTGGACCTACTAGCATTTTGAGAATGTTGGTGTACCAAGACCTGGATGGCCAGTCTGGAGCCACTATTATTACCATCATACATTAATCCTTGAAGAGCCCTATAGACCTAAAGTAAGGGTAAGGGCAATAAAGATTTGGAACTCCCTGCAAGAGAAGATAATAACGGCAGACTCTGTAAATGCATTTAAGTACGGACTGGACAAATTTTTAACTGGAAAAAGTATCCAGGGTTATAGCTTTTAACATAGTGACATTCTGGGAGTGGTAACAATCATAGTTGTCAATTGGTACTAAACCATTACTTCAGCAGGTGCATTATAATATGAACATCTAAACACAGAATACAGGTTGAACCCGAAGGGCATTTTGCCTCTTTTCAACCTCACTAACTATGTAACTATGTAAAGTAAGTTGGGATCTGTGGAAACAGATATGCTAGATGAAATTTCCATAACACAGTCATAGCATCCACTGTGTAAGCCATTGGATACCTGGATCTTGTACAAAACTGTGGAGCCTTGAAGTTGTGTCAAGAAAGCATGAGATCCACCAGTGGAAGGCCCCATGTCTGAACAGTTAGAAGACCACTGGATTGAGGGACCACTTGCCCAGGAGAAATGTGGTTCTGGTGAGGACGTCCGCTGTCCAATTTGCAACTTCAGTTATAAACACTTTTGAGAGAGTTGGAACAAAGGTATCAGGAAAGGATTTGGGCTGTCTCCGCCATTGCAACTGCACTCTTTGTGCCTCCCTGATGACTTATATATGCCAAAGCTGTGGCGTTGTCCTACTGAAATGTGAACTGGCTGGTCAGCCAGGATGGACTGGACCCCCAAGGGAGCCAGATAGATGACTTGAAGCTCAAGCACATTGATCAGCAGAATCGTATTAGATGAATACCAAAGGACTAGGAGCTGAAAATGTAATTTGAAGGTGCGCAGCCAAGGATTTTGCAACAGTGTTCACAGTAACTCAATCCAGAGTGACCAAGGATTGGACCTGGAGGTGATAATTGTAAACTAGCCACCAATTGAAAGATTGACGAATGCTGTTGGACAGAAGGATAAACTGAGATGAGAGGGATGCCAAACAATCCTTCCAATTTTGGAGAATTACCGACTGGGTGTCCAGTGAGTGGAACCTGACATACTAAATGGCTTAAAAGGTGGAGACCATCATGACCAACATCCTTAAGTACTACAAAATCGAAGACAAGGCACTGACCATACTGTCATGACCAATTCTGTAGGATCCGTACTCTAGTTTCAGCAAGAAAACTCACTGGAGAGAGGTGTTGAAGACCACCGCCAAAACTGAAGGTGCTGACAAGGAATTAAGTGAGACCTCTTGAAATTCAGGATCCATCTATGATTCAGATGGACTTGAAATGTGATCTGGGAGGTTTCGTAACTGTGAAGCTGAATTGTCCTTCACAACCAGAACATCCAAAAAAGTCATGATTGTGATACCATTTGTGCACAATAAACTCACCTTCACCAGCCTGATTTTGGTGCAAATGTGTAGAACCATGGCTCTGCACCAAATGGAAGGGCCTGGAATGAATAGTAACCAGATCCAATTGGAAATGGTAGCAAATATAAAACACTTAAAAATGACGCCCAGCACCCAGGTGTCTGAAGATGATTCAACTCAACGGTCTCTGTCCTGGAGCAACCATTGACTGGCAGCCGAACTGGAGAGAGAAACTCCCTTAGGTTCTAGGTTACTTTGGGGTATGGGTCGTTGGGTAGACACAATTTAGGTCGGCAGTCATTAGGTCGATGACGGAAAGTTGACATGCATTAGGTCGACAGGGACAATAGGTCAACATGGTCATTAGGTCGACATGTACTAGGTCGACAGGTCAAAAATTAGACTATTTTTTACTTTTTTTTGGCGTCGTTTTCTGCGTAAAGTGACGGGGAACCCCAATTAGTGCACCGTGTCCCCTCACATGGCTCGCTTCACTCACCATGGTTACCATTCCAATCGTAGTCCACGTGGATTGTTAAGTATGAAAAAAGCAAAAAATTTAAAAAAGAGTAAAACTCATGTCGACCCTTTGACCTGTCTACCAAGTACATGTCGACCTATTGATCATGCCGGCCTGTTGACCATGTCGACCTAATGCATATCGACCTTCAGTGGTCGACCTAAGGACTGTCGACCTAAGCTGCGTCAACCTAACGATGTATCCCGTTTCTTTGTAGCATTGGCTTCAGAACATGGGGTGGCACTAGAAAAAACTGCCCATGAAAGCCAAACCCATGCAGGGGAAGAATCGACCTATGGCAGACTGACATACAGCAGATGCTCCACCCAGAAAAGAGGAGTGAAAACTTGGAAACATGAATACCAACGTTTGGGACTGCCAACGGAAAAAAAGTTATTTTCCAGCTGATGGGAAATAATTGTATCTAGTTCTGGCTGATAGAGAACATCCCAACCAAATGGAAGATATTGTAAGAAATACTTTGATTATTCATTCAAGCATGGTGCCAAAGGGTCCTTCAAGCCAAAATGGTTGTATCTGCAACCCAGGAAGCCACATATGCACTGCCTTTCATGGCCTAACACACATATTTAGCTTCACTGCAAAGCTGTCCTGTCAATATTAGTAAGGAAATTCATGGGGTGGGATTCAATTATTTTCACCCCTTTCCACACCCGTTCTGTTTCTGCCCCCAGGGGCGTGGTATCATTATTTCAGCTCACTACTCCCGGAGTAGGGAGGCACTCAACCCTAAACACAGCTAAACCTGATCACTATGGGCGCAATATGCGCAATAACGGAGATCATTTTAGAAAGGAAATTGGGCGTGATTTTTCATTTAAATCCCACCCATGGACTGAAATTCCTATAACTCAAGCCAACCATGTCTAGGCTCGTAAAGGTCAGATAATGACCTCAGAACCTACAGTATAAAAATAGACTTGAGACAACTTTCCAGGTTTTAGCTAGTAGATCCCTAAAGGATGCCGAGCCCTCAACAGGAATGGCTGTGTGTTAAGCTAAACATGCTACCACAGCGACAGCCCTTGGAGGTAGTTCCACTTGGACACGTAATCCATTGGAATCAACATTGCGAGGAACAGAAAACCTTTTATCTGGCCTCCCTCTAGACTGAAGAGTTCTGAAGAAGCAACAGTAACAACATTCCAGCATCAATGCTTGAATGCAACATTCTTCCCCCTTCTTATGCTATGTATTCCCCCTTCATGTTGCTGCTGATTCTTCAGACATACCCACAGTCACAACTTGGGAATCCATATCTAAACAGTCTAGAGAGTGGCACAGAGCAGGCATGAGGTCTTCCACGTCGTGAGTCAAAAAGACCCAAATTCCCCACTCTTTAGGATGATGCTAGTCTTCATAAATTCACCCTCCTCCTATTTCTAATTCAAAACTTCTAAAGGACACCTGGAAGGAGGAAAACAATTGCAAGTCCACCCTCCTTATGTGCCTCACGCAGCTGAAGATTCTTGAAAAAGCGTGACAAATGAGAGGAAACTTTTGCAAACCCCAATGTCATACGCTTCCTGACACAGAGACATGAGGGAACATGCCATGGCTGGGAACTTAACCCTATGGAGAGAAAGTAGTCTGCACCTGTGATGAGGGAATTGCCTAAGTTTAAACTTGTTTTTTCTTCGAAGCACAACCAGCTGTACTAGGGCAGACACTGACTTGCTTAGAGCCTGCTCTCACGCAGGTTCCATCATGGTTGACACAGAATGCCCTGATGTCTCCGCATCACTGGGCCCTATACACACAAGGCCCACCAACTGTACATTTCACTGTGCACAAGTGAAAACATTGCCATTAGACCTCCCCAAAACTTTGTAGTGCCATAATACAGTAATGCCCTGCTGTTTTCACAGTGTTTTGTAAGAAAAGGCAACAGATGTGTACTTATCACATAAAATTAGCAGGCAGTAAATGAAAACAGGTTAACATATAGAGATGAGCGCCTGAAATTTTTCGGGTTTTGTGTTTTGGTTTTGTGTTCGGTTCCGCGGCCGTGTTTTGGGTTCGAACGCGTTTTGGCAAAACCTCACCGAATTTTTTTTGTCGGATTCGGGTGTGTTTTGGATTCGGGTGTTTTTTTCAAAAAACACTAAAAAACAGCTTAAATCATAGAATTTGGGGGTCATTTTGATCCCAAAGTATTATTAACCTCAAAAACCATAATTTACACTCATTTTCAGTCTATTCTGAATACCTCACACCTCACAATATTATTTTTAGTCCTAAAATTTGCACCGAGGTCGCTGTGTGAGTAAGATAAGCGACCCTAGTGGCCGACACAAACACCGGGCCCATCTAGGAGTGGCACTGCAGTGTCACGCAGGATGTCCCTTCCAAAAAACCCTCCCCAAACAGCACATGACGCAAAGAAAAAAAGAGGCGCAATGAGGTAGCTGTGTGAGTAAGATTAGCGACCCTAGTGGCCGACACAAACACCGGGCCCATCTAGGAGTGGCACTGCAGTGTCACGCAGGATGGCCCTTCCAAAAAACCCTCCCCAAACAGCACATGACGCAAAGAAAAAAAGAGGCGCAATGAGGTAGCTGTGTGAGTAAGATTAGCGACCCTAGTGGCCGACACAAACACCGGGCCCATCTAGGAGTGGCACTGCAGTGTCACGCAGGATGTCCCTTCCAAAAAACCCTCCCCAAACAGCACATGACGCAAAGAAAAAAGGAGGCGCAATGAGGTAGCTGTGTGAGTAAGATTAGCGACCCTAGTGGCCGACACAAACACCGGGCCCATCTAGGAGTGGCACTGCAGTGTCACGCAGGATGTCCCTTCCAAAAAACCCTCCCCAAACAGCACATGACGCAAAGAAAAAAAGAGGCGCAATGAGGTAGCTGACTGTGTGAGTAAGATTAGCGACCCTAGTGGCCGACACAAACACCGGGCCCATCTAGGAGTGGCACTGCAGTGTCACGCAGGATGTCCCTTCCAAAAAACCCTCCCCAATCAGCACATGATGCAAAGAAAAAGAAAAGAAAAAAGAGGTGCAAGATGGAATTGTCCTTGGGCCCTCCCACCCACCCTTATGTTGTATAAACAAAACAGGACATGCACACTTTAACCAACCCATCATTTCAGTGACAGGGTCTGCCACACGACTGTGACTGATATGACGGGTTGGTTTGGACCCCCCCCCCAAAAAGAAGCAATTAATCTCTCCTTGCACAAACTGGCTCTACAGAGGCAAGATGTCCACCTCATCTTCACCCTCCGATATATCACCGTGTACATCCCCCTCCTCACAGATTATCAATTCGTCCCCACTGGAATCCACCATCTCAGCTCCCTGTGTACTTTGTGGAGGCAATTGCTGCTGGTCAATGTCTCCGCGGAGGAATTGATTATAATTCATTTTAATGAACATCATCTTCTCCACATTTTCTGGATGTAACCTCGTACGCCGATTGCTGACAAGGTGAGCGGCGGCACTAAACACTCTTTCGGAGTACACACTTGTGGGAGGGCAACTTAGGTAGAATA
The DNA here is from genome assembly GCF_028390025.1 of Pseudophryne corroboree. Classification (NCBI taxonomy): domain Eukaryota; kingdom Metazoa; phylum Chordata; class Amphibia; order Anura; family Myobatrachidae; genus Pseudophryne; species Pseudophryne corroboree. The sequence goes on from NC_086451.1 coordinate 321,255,329, forward strand.
AAGCCAGTTTGTGCAAGGGACTCCAAATTGCCTCTTTTTCCTGCCAGTATAAGTACGGACTGTGTGACGTGCCTACTTGGATGCGGTCACTCATATAATCCTCCACCATTCTATCAATGTTGAGAGAATCATATGCAGTGACAGTAGACGACATGTCCGTAATCGTTGTCAGGTCCTTCAGTCCGGACCAGATGTCAGCATCAGCAGTCGCTCCAGACTGCCCTGCATCACCGCCAGCGGGTGGGCTCGGAATTCTGAGCCTTTTCCTCGCACCCCCAGTTGCGGGAGAATGTGAAGGAGGAGATGTTGACAGGTCGCGTTCCGCTTGACTTGACAATTTTGTCACCAGCAGGTCTTTCAACCCCAGCAGACCTGTGTCTGCCGGAAAGAGAGATCCAAGGTAGGCTTTAAATCTAGGATCGAGCACGGTGGCCAAAATGTAGTGCTCTGATTTCAACAGATTGACCACCCGTGAATCCTTGTTAAGCGAATTAAGGGCTGCATCCACAAGTCCCACATGCCTAGCGGAATCGCTCCCTTTTAGCTCCTTCTTCAATGCCTCCAGCTTCTTCTGCAAAAGCCTGATGAGGGGAATGACCTGACTCAGGCTGGCAGTGTCTGAACTGACTTCACGTGTGGCAAGTTCAAAGGGCATCAGAACCTTGCACAACGTTGAAATCATTCTCCACTGCACTTGAGACAGGTGCATTCCACCTACTATATCGTGCTCAATTGTATAGGCTTGAATGGCCTTTTGCTGCTCCTCCAACCTCTGAAGCATATAGAGGGTTGAATTCCACCTCGTTACCACTTCTTGCTTCAGATGATGGCAGGGCAGGTTCAGTAGTTTTTGGTGGTGCTCCAGTCTTCTGTACGTGGTGCCTGTACGCCGAAAGTGTCCCGCAATTTTTCTGGCCACCGACAGCATCTCTTGCACGCCCCTGTCGATTTTTAAAAAATTCTGCACCACCAAATTCAAGGTATGTGCAAAACATGGGACGTGCTGGAATTTGCCCATATTTAATGCACACACAATATTGCTGGCGTTGTCCGATGCCACAAATCCACAGGAGAGTCCAATTGGGGTAAGCCATTCCGCGATGATCTTCCTCAGTTGCCGTAAGAGGTTTTCAGCTGTGTGCGTATTCTGGAAACCGGTGATACAAAGCGTAGCCTGCCTAGGAAAGAGTTGGCGTTTGCGAGATGCTGCTACTGGTGCCGCCGCTGCTGTTCTTGCGGCGGGAGTCCATACATCTACCCAGTGGGCTGTCACAGTCATATAGTCCTGACCCTGCCCTGCTCCACTTGTCCACATGTCCGTGGTTAAGTGGACATTGGGTACAACTGCATTTTTTAGGACACTGGTGAGTCTTTTTCTGACGTCCGTGTACATTCTCGGTATCGCCTGCCTAGAGAAGTGGAACCTAGATGGTATTTGGTAACGGGGGCACACTGCCTCAATAAATTGTCTAGTTCCCTGTGAACTAACGGCGGATACCGGACGCACGTCTAACACCAACATAGTTGTCAAGGACTCAGTTATCCGCTTTGCAGTAGGATGACTGCTGTGATATTTCATCTTCCTCGCAAAGGACTGTTGAACAGTCAATTGCTTACTGGAAGTAGTACAAGTGGGCTTACGACTTCCCCTCTGGGATGACCATCGACTCCCAGCGGCAACAACAGCAGCGCCAGCAGCAGTAGGCGTTACACGCAAGGATGCATCGGAGGAATCCCAGGCAGGAGAGGACTCGTCAGAATTGCCAGTGACATGGCCTGCAGGACTATTGGCATTCCTGGGGAAGGAGGAAATTGACACTGAGGGAGTTGGTGGGGTGGTTTGCGTGAGCTTGGTTACAAGAGGAAGGGATTTACTGGTCAGTGGACTGCTTCCGCTGTCACCCAAAGTTTTTGAACTTGTCACTGACTTATTATGAATGCGCTGCAGGTGACGTACAAGGGAGGATGTTCCGAGGTGGTTAACGTCCTTACCCCTACTTATTACAGCTTGACAAAGGGAACACACGGCTTGACACCTGTTGTCCGCATTTCTGGTGAAATACCTCCACACCGAAGAGCTGATTTTTTTGGTATTTTCACCTGGCATGTCAACGGCCATATTCCTCCCACGGACAACAGGTGTCTCCCCGGGTGCCTGACTTAAACAAACCACCTCACCATCAGAATCCTCCTGGTCAATTTCCTCCCCAGCGCCAGCAACACCCATATCCTCCTCATCCTGGTGTACTTCAACACTGACATCTTCAATCTTACTATCAGGAACTGGACTGCGGGTGCTCCTTCCAGCACTTGCAGGGGGCGTGCAAATGGTGGAAGGCACATGCTCTTCACGTCCAGTGTTGGGAAGGTCAGGCATCGCAACCGACACAATTGGACTCTCCTTGTGGATTTGGGATTTCGAAGAATGCACAGTTCTTTGCTGTGCTGCTTTTGCCAGCTTGAGTCTTTTCATTTTTCTAGCGAGAGGCTGAGTGCTTCCATCCTCATGTGAAGCTGAACCACTAGCCATGAACATAGGCCAGGGCCTCAGCCGTTCCTTGCCACTCCGTGTGGTAAATGGCATATTGGCAAGTTTACGCTTCTCCTCCGACAATTTTATTTTAGGTTTTGGAGTCCTTTTTTTACTGATATTTGGTGTTTTGGATTTGACATGCTCTGTACTATGACATTGGGCATCGGCCTTGGCAGACGACGTTGCTGGCATTTCATCGTCTCGGCCATGACTAGTGGCAGCAGCTTCAGCACGAGGTGGAAGTGGATCTTGATCTTTCCCTAATTTTGGAACCTCAACATTTTTGTTCTCCATATTTTAATAGGCACAACTAAAAGGCACCTCAGGTAAACAATGGAGATGGATGGATTGGATACTAGTATACAATTATGGACGGGCTGCCGAGTGCCGACACAGAGGTAGCCACAGCCGTGAACTACCGCACTGTACTGTGTCTGCTGCTAATATATAGACTGGTTGATAAAGAGATAGTATACTCGTAACTAGTATGTATGTATAAAGAAAGAAAAAAAAACCACGGTTAGGTGGTATATACAATTATGGACGGGCTGCCGAGTGCCGACACAGAGGTAGCCACAGCCGTGAACTACCGCACTGTACTGTGTCTGCTGCTAATATTGTCAAAGTCAGAAAAATGTCTCTATGCACGTTGCCATATTTGCACCGCACATGGTCCGTGCTGCGCATGCGTACGCTCTCCCGTGAAGGCGCATACCCGCAATAGCGTGCACTCGCAGGCGCGGTATGCGTATTTACGGTAGAGTTTATGTAGTCGTAGCGTGCGACTCATTCGTTACATATTTTCACAATTAATGTAGTTTATAGATCATGGTCCCTTTGATAGTTTCTGAAAGTTTGGTTAATATAGAAGGTCCCTGTTTAAAGTAGTCCCTCTTTGTATCGTACGAAGGGTCTAACAAGACTCATACAGCAGTGTTTGGTACCCATCGGAAGAGTATTTAATTAGCAATATTCCGGTGTTGGTTTGGAGCGTATTAATCGCTCGTGCGAATAGTTATGGACATAAGAAGTTTATGTCCATTTCTACTATTTACTCATACTCAGGTATGCGGCGGGAAACCTAGTTCCCCACCCACCTGAGCTGTTTGAAATCGTCACAGCCCACCTGTATGAATCAACCTATGACCTTTTGTTGTGATACAGGGTCGAATTCCTTCATCCAATAGACAATGGGATTGTAGGGACTATGAGATTGCATTGTGTGTGGGGCATAAATAGGCAGGCCGACCACATCCAGCTCTCACTCTTCAACGGTTCTCATTGCTGAAAATCGGGTGCTGGATGTCCAGGCGCATGCGATCGTTTTCCCTTGTGCGTAAGTTTCTCTCCGTTATCATTGTCTTTCTGTGAGCCAATTTCTCTCATCTCTCTCCGTCTCTCTCTCTCTCTTTCCCTTCTCTTTCTCTCGTATCTCCCCTAGACTAGTATTGTATTGTATTAGATAGTATTGTATTTTGGTTAGGAAGTCTTTGTTATATTGTAGTGTATCATTTGTACTGTTATCCCCTTTTTACAAGTATACTAGATATAATACAGTTAATAGGCTTTGGACCCTAAACCAGTATCTGTGTATTTCCTATAGTGTTAAGTGTTCACTTGAGCGTCGGTGACGCTCAAGCAGCTTTGTAGTTAGTCAGGTTACACAAGGTTGCACTTACACCCTGTATTCACATTAAGGTATTCCGTGTATTTCATTGGTATAAGGTTTAGACATAAAGGTATAGCGTTGTGAGCGTCTGCGCCGCTGGTGATCTCCTCGTGGTCTCGAGCGTCCGCTACGCCATAGCGAATCATTACTCTAGTCATAGCCAATAACGTGTCCTGTGATCGCTGGGCCGTGAGTGAACGTGACGCTTGAGCGTCTCGCCTACGGCTGAGCGATCGTTACGCAACTAGCGTACCATTATGGTACTTCTTAAGTAAACAGCGTACAGTGTTCTTAGCTTCATAAAGGGTTGTTTATACGACAAGGGAATTTAACATTGTCAATTGGGGACTCGTCCTATCCTTCTCATATCTGCACTAGGTAGATCAGCAGACATTATCCCCCCAGCAAAGGGTGGGAGGTTGTCTCGCAGTGCTGACGGGATAAGCGTCTGCTTCGCTTAGATAAAGAGTGCTGAAGGAATCCGGGAACCGGAAGTAAGAACAAAACGCTTGTGTCTTTTAAAACTGTTTTATTTCTCTTCTGTCTTGCATATACACGCACGCATACATTTATCTGCATTTCTTTTTCAAATTTCGTATATCACTATTCCTGTTTGCCAAGTTTTATAGTTGATTAGAAAGTGCAAAAAGAGATTTGCTGTTATTTCATAGTAGAGGTAATAGTTAAAGTATAGACCAACACACGGCTTGTCTGGGAGATAAGACAGTCAGTGTGGGGTGCGGTAGATGATCAGGGATCATCTACATTGATAAAGGTAGAAATTGTGTTACAGTGGATCTTTGTTTTGCGTACACATGTCCCTAACAAAAGACTTGCGTACGCAATCCAAACGGCAGACGCACGCAGCGTACATTACGCAACGTAGCGTCTGGTTACGCCCACGTAGCTCAAGTCACGAAAAGTTGAATTAGCGCAAAGCGATAATTAGCGCAAAGGCGATAAGTAACGCACAGCGGTAAATAACGCGACGCGGTAAATAACGCAAATCTATTTTTGGAAAATCTGAAATTTAGTTTAACAGATCCTGCTCCTAATTAGTAACACTGTTGGACTGAAGACAATTTCTGCGCAGAAATAGATATAGAAACAAAAGTGTACATGTGTTGAGTGAGTGTGGTTTTGTATACAAAAGTTTATATAACTTTAAGGTGGAACAAAAAGGAAAGTCGGGTACTCGTCAAGGGACACACGTGTAAGTGACATATACGGTGGCTAGGGAGGCATCCCTGGTTAAATAATATTTGAGCATTAGAGTATAGCGGACCATAAGGTAACAGACCAGGAGGTCATTAACAGAAGGTAACAAGACCAGGAGGTCGTAAGGTACTAAAGAGGTCCGCTATAAAAGTCCAGTGGCACAACGCCTGGGGTGTTGGTGCAGAACCCATATAGGCCATAAGCTCTTGCTGAAGGAATCGCGGCCGGAAACTTCGATTCCATTGATCTTTCAGTACATGACAAGTAGTGCTTATGTACTGAACGATTGGACCACACGTAATTGTGTGCAGTAGTTAGTAATCTGACCTAATACCATTAGAGTAAAGTGGTCACAAACGCTATCTGTACATTCTGACGTGATTTGTGTAATTTTTTATTTTTGGAAGGGAAGTTCGCTGGTCACTCAGGAACTATCTAACAACCCCACCTTTACTGGAAAGAGTAAGTGTCCTGCGGGTAACCCTCATATGTTCCAGTAAACTGAAGGTTCCATAGGGGCCCTGTATCGAGTACGCCAGCACCATATCGGTGTGATCAGGTCGTATTGGTCGAGGTGGGCGAGTGAGTGGGGTACTCGGTAAACCGCCACCGCCGGCCTACTGTGGAGTAATTTGGTTGTCTGTAAAGGCTTGCTGAAAACCTTGATACAGAAATCCAAGGAGGACTAAGCAACACCTGCAGACTATGGGGGCCAGTTGCTCAGGTAGGGGGCGATCAACCCTGGTTCAGGTTGATTCTGTGAACCGACCAGTTGGGTCGGCACGATATGTAATGTGTGAAAAATATGGAAGCCACACCGAATCTTTATGTGATGAATGGGAGAGAATGACTGTACAAGACAGGGACAAATTCCCAAGAATAGGTAGCTTCAGTCCAGACGTGTTACAAAATTTAAGGAGGAGGATATGTCTCGTAAAATCATCAAAGAGACGAATTCAGCATCATGATTACTTACAGTTATGGCACCAGGAAGGTGAGATACAGAGAGGTTTGGCTCTGGCGGCGGGATCTGGGGCAGTCAGGAAGCTGATAGCCACAGCTCCACCTCCACCATACATTGCAGGAGAGAAGTTGATTACGGAGAGAAACGCACTGGGTTGTAAAACACAAACTCTTAGTAACCCTGTAAATGTTAATGATGTTAACCAAATAACTCATGCAAGTATTAACCCGTGCAAGATGTACCCTGTTTTGAACCTTCCTCAGGAGTGTGATCAAGAAGAAGATTCGGCAACAATTTCAGCTCTCTCTCTAGCGGCCACCATATCAGAAACCACAGTAGGAACTGCACCACCCACGAGATTAGTGAAGGCCCCTAGCGGAGGGATAGGTGAGGTCGTGTCAACGGGTAAGTACGGCACCATGCACTACACTGAAACAATTGTACCACAAGTTGTAGAATCTACGCAGAATGAGGCTGTTAGAATTGCTCCTGTAAAGGTGATAGTAGTTCCCAATGGGAAAACAGATGCATCAGGAGCCACACCCGTCAGGAACATTGCCATGTATTGCCCGTTCACTAGAATGGAATTGAGGACCATAGTGTCTGAATTCCCAGACCCCAGAAAAGATTTAGTGGCAAGCCAAAAATACATCAGGGATCTAGGAAACACTTTATAGCCCAATAATAAGGATTGGCAGATAGTGCTAAGAGCTTGCTTACCTTCCAATGTCGACTCAGTTAAATTCTTGGCTGATTGTGGACTAGATAAAGATGTACCGCTTACAGATGTGTACGACCAGGATAATGTAAAAAGGATAAATTTACAGCTAAAGGAGTATTTCCCAGCCGTTGTTAAATGGAATAAAATATTTTTGTCATGACTAAGGTTTTTGTGAACCCGGTGCTAGCGAAGTCTGCGCGGGCGACTGGAGGACTACACGAATACCACCACTGACCTGGTTTTGGAAGTGTTGTGGACTCGGGGTCTCTTCCGGTGACTGGGAAGAGGAACCGCGGCAGAGATGGCCGAATCCAAGTTCTCCTCATGCAGGATGAGGTCGGCAGACAGGAAGCACGTGTGGGCGCTGAAGGTCTCCTGAAAGACAGAACTGGAAAGGCGCTGATGAATCAGTGAAGAATAACAGGTACAACTGTGCTAAAGGGCACGGGGTGCTTGGGGACACTGAGGTGCTTGGAGACACTGAGGTGCTTGGAGACACTGAGGTGCTTGGAGACACTGAGGTGCTTGGAGACACTGAGGTGCTTGGAGACACTGAGGTGCTTGGAGACACTGAGGTGCTTGGAGACACTGAGGTGCTTGGAGACACTGAGGTACGTAGAGGCACTGAGGTGCGTAGAGGCACTGAGGTGCGTAGAGGCACTGAGGTGCGTAGAGGCACTGAGGTGCGTAGAGACACTGGGGTGCGTAGAGACACTGGAGTGCGTAGAGACACTGGGGTGCTGAGGCACGGAGGCACGGAGGTGCTGGAAGCACGGAGGTACTGAGGCACGGAGGTGCTGAGGCACGGAGGCACGGAGGTGCTGAGGCACGGAGATGCTGAGTCACGGAGATGCTGGAAGCACGGAGGCACGGAGGTGCTGGAAGCACGGAGGTACTGAGGCACGGAGGTGCTGAGGCACGGAGATGCTGAGTCACGGAGGTGCTGGAAGCACGGAGGCACGGAGGTGCTGGAAGCACGGAGGTACTGAGGCACGGAGGCACGGAGGTCCTGAGGCACGGAGGTACTGAGGTGCTGAGGCACGGAGATGCTGAGTCACGGAGGTGCTGGAAGCACGGAGGCACGGAGGTGCTGGAAGCACGGAGGTACTGAGGCACGGAGGCACGGAGGTCCTGAGGCACGGAGGTACTGAGGTCCTGAGGCACGGAGGTACTGAGGTGCTGAGGCACGGAGGTACTGAGGTGCTGAGGCACGGAGATGCTGAGTCACGGAGGTGCTGGAAGCACGGAGGTGTTGGAAGCACGGAGGTACTGAGGTGTTGGAAGCACGGAAGTACTGAGCTCTGGAGATCCCAACTACAACAGTAGTAAAACTGAAACAGGACAGCTGTGGTTTTCAGTGGAGAACATGGAATTCAGTACTGTGCCTTTAAGACGAAACATTGCAGCTGTGCCTTTACATTGAGACTCAGGGAAATGGTGAAATCAAATGGCAACACACAAGTAACCATACAGGAACAAGGGAACAGAGTTTCCACAGGAACTTAGGTACAATGGTTACCTTAAGGGAGCTCAGCATAAAGACTCTCACAAGGCTGTATGTGACACGAGGAAATGGCCCAGATTCCAACTCAGCCTCCTGATTTATACTTCCTGGTCCTTGATGATTGGTGGGCAGGATTAGGTGATGTCACTGTCATGTGACTACTCTAGCCAAGGCTGTGATGTAGAATGAGGCCTAGCAGGCCAAGAGAACACTGAAGCCTGGACTTCTGCAAAACACAGGATGCTTGCTTTTAGATTACTGAATTCAGCCTCACACAGGAGATCACCACAGGTGGAGCTGATTACCTCTCAGGCAGAGAACTCAGGAAACTCAGTGCTGACAAGCTGTTTAACTCCGTGAGTGAAAAGACACAGGATCCAGGACAGAAAGCAGGGGTAAGTCACCAAATATGAGAATTACAGTCAGGATTGTGACAGTATCCCCCTCTTCGAGGGTGGACTCCGGACACCCATCCAATCTTAGGGGAACTTGAGAAATTCATACAGAAGAATTTAGGACCTTTGTTGATGCCTCTTCTTCTTATGGGAACGTTTGGTTTTGACCAAGGACCGCGGGATCTCCTGTAAAGAAAAACCTTCCTTAGAAAACATGGGGGCTCCCAAGAAAGGAGTAGCATCATGGACTGGATCAAATTCAGAGTCTGAGTCCAAGTCTAATGGAAGATATGAATCTCCCATAGATACACAGTTTGCAGATGAAAATGAGGTGCACTGGAGATTTAAATTCTCTGGGCTAGGAGAGACTCCAACATGAGCAATTTTAATGGTCGGATTCTTACTGAAGGAGATTCTTAGATTATCCCTGGGAGGACAGCACAAACTTCCTTCTGCATTCCCTTTAGAGCCTGATTTCTTTACCGAGTCAGATTCCATAGGTTTAGGACCAAATTCTTTAACCACAGCATTACTAAAATTCTGTAAGTCATGGAACACAGGATCATTACTCTCAAAAAGCATGTTGGCCCACTCCAAAGCTCTTCCTCTGAATGCCAGGAACAGATATCGAGTAACGTTGGAAGGAGTTACTGCACCTGAAGGATCAGACTCCATCCGAGACAGAAATTGTTCAACCAAAGCGGCATATTGCAGTAAATCTCCATCGAAGTAAATTGGTGGTAAACCATCAGACGAAAGCTTAGAGGCTGAAACTGGAGAAATCTTTGACTGGACGAGTAGGACTGGATTGGATCCGGGGATGCTTGAATTGGCTGGAACCAAAGGAGACTGACCAGGCTGGTCCTGGAGTAACACTGGACCGGCTGGAACCGGAACGAACTGACCAGGCGGAGCCTGGAGTATTGCTGGACCGGCTGGAACCGGAACGGACTGGCCAAGCTGGGCCTGGAGTATTACTGGACCGGCTGGAACCGGGACGGACTGACCAGGCTGGGCCTGGAGTATTGCTGGACCGGCTGGAACCGGGACGGACTGAGTCCTTTCTTCACGGGGCTGATCTGCGCTCTGAAGGCTCTCTGGCTGGGCAGCGCTCTGAAGGTTCTCTGGCTGGGCAGCGCTCTGAAGGCTCTCTGGCTGGGCAGCGCTCTGAAGGCTCTCTGGCTGGGCAGCGCTCTGAAGGCTCTCTGGCTGGGCAGCGCTCTGAAGGCACTCTGGCTGGGCAGCGCTCTGAAGGCACTCTGGCTGGGCAGCGCTCTGTAGACCCTCTGGCTGGGCAGCACTCTGTAGACCCTCTGGCTGGGCAGCACTCTGTAGACCCTCTGGCTCTGGACCCTCGGATCCCCTTCCTGGGGCTGTACCCTCGGAACCCCCTCCTGGGGCTGGACCCTCTGAAGAACCCCCTCCTGGGGCTGTGCCCTCTGAAGAACCCCCTCCTGGGGCTGGACGCTCTGAACCCCTCACTGGGGCTGGACACTCTGAAGAACCCCTTCTTGGGGCTGGACACTCTGAAGAACCCCTTCTTGGGGCTGGACACTCTGAAGAACCCCTTCTTGGGGCTGGACACTCTGAAGACGCCCCCCCTGGGGCTGAAGACACGGACGCCCCCCCTGGGGCTGGACACTCTGAAGACGCCCCTCCTGGGGCTAGACACTTTGAAGACGCCCCTCCTGGGGCTGGACACTTTGAAGACGCCCCTCCTGGGGCTAGACACTCTGAAGACGCCCCTCCTGGAGCTGGACACTCTGAAGACGCCCCTCCTGGGGCTGGACACTTTGAAGACGCCCCTCCTGGGGCTGGACACTCTGAAGACGCCCCTCCTGGGGCTGGACACTCTGAAGACGCCCCTCCTGGGGCTGGACACTCTGAAGACGCCCCTCCTGGGGCTGGACACTCTGAAGACGCCCCTCCTGGGGCTGGACACTCTGAAGACGCCCCTCCTGGGGCTGGACACTCTGAAGACGCCCCTCCTGGGGCTGGACACTCTGAAGACGCCCCTCCTGGGGCTGAAGACACGGACGCCCCCCCTGGGGCTGGACACTCTGACTCCTCTGTGACTCTAAATGGCTTGAATATTCTTCTCTGGACACCCAACTTGGGATAAGGTCTTTTAATCACCGGACCCCAGTCATAAATTTGAGTCTCTTTCCGAGTAGCCATCTTGATACCCCCGTCAGCAGTAGCAGGATCGGCTACTGTGGATGACTTGTAGACATGAGCACTGTGATACTGCGATTTGTCACCATTCCCTGGCTTGCGAAGAATGCAGTCTTTAACAAAATGACCAGAATTTCCACAGTAAAGACAGAGATGTAGCTCCTTACGCCGCTGACGTTCAGCTTCAGAGAGCTTGGGCCGTGGATAGCTCTGATGAAAAACTTTCCCTTGCGCAGAGGAAGAGACTCTATTAACTGGATGGGACAAAACAGGATCAACAACGTTGGTAGTATTCCTGAGGAGATCAGGCATCACAGAGAGAATACTAGGCAAAAGTTCTTGTAACTGTAGTAACATCTGGTAGAAAATCTGCAGTTGGTCAGGAGTCTTAGAGCAGAAGGTCATAGAATCTCTGGAGGACGAATTCCGCTGCAGACACTGTGCCAATCGATGCTGAGTCGACTCCAGACCTTCCAAGCGTCCTGCAATATTGCTTAGGAGGTCATGCGTCAGACTAACACTTTCGGCCGGGTCCATGTGGCCATTTCCTACTGTCATGACTAAGGTTTTTGTGAACCCGGTGCTAGCGAAGTCTGCGCGGGCGACTGGAGGACTACACGAATACCACCACTGACCTGGTTTTGGAAGTGTTGTGGACTCGGGGTCTCTTCCGGTGACTGGGAAGAGGAACCGCGGCAGAGATGGCCGAATCCAAGTTCTCCTCATGCAGGATGAGGTCGGCAGACAGGAAGCACGTGTGGGCGCTGAAGGTCTCCTGAAAGACAGAACTGGAAAGGCGCTGATGAATCAGTGAAGAATAACAGGTACAACTGTGCTAAAGGGCACGGGGTGCTTGGGGACACTGAGGTGCTTGGAGACACTGAGGTGCTTGGAGACACTGAGGTGCTTGGAGACACTGAGGTGCTTGGAGACACTGAGGTGCTTGGAGACACTGAGGTGCTTGGAGACACTGAGGTGCTTGGAGACACTGAGGTGCTTGGAGACACTGAGGTACGTAGAGGCACTGAGGTGCGTAGAGGCACTGAGGTGCGTAGAGGCACTGAGGTGCGTAGAGGCACTGAGGTGCGTAGAGACACTGGGGTGCGTAGAGACACTGGAGTGCGTAGAGACACTGGGGTGCTGAGGCACGGAGGCACGGAGGTGCTGGAAGCACGGAGGTACTGAGGCACGGAGGTGCTGAGGCACGGAGGCACGGAGGTGCTGAGGCACGGAGATGCTGAGTCACGGAGATGCTGGAAGCACGGAGGCACGGAGGTGCTGGAAGCACGGAGGTACTGAGGCACGGAGGTGCTGAGGCACGGAGATGCTGAGTCACGGAGGTGCTGGAAGCACGGAGGCACGGAGGTGCTGGAAGCACGGAGGTACTGAGGCACGGAGGCACGGAGGTCCTGAGGCACGGAGGTACTGAGGTGCTGAGGCACGGAGATGCTGAGTCACGGAGGTGCTGGAAGCACGGAGGCACGGAGGTGCTGGAAGCACGGAGGTACTGAGGCACGGAGGCACGGAGGTCCTGAGGCACGGAGGTACTGAGGTCCTGAGGCACGGAGGTACTGAGGTGCTGAGGCACGGAGGTACTGAGGTGCTGAGGCACGGAGATGCTGAGTCACGGAGGTGCTGGAAGCACGGAGGTGTTGGAAGCACGGAGGTACTGAGGTGTTGGAAGCACGGAAGTACTGAGCTCTGGAGATCCCAACTACAACAGTAGTAAAACTGAAACAGGACAGCTGTGGTTTTCAGTGGAGAACATGGAATTCAGTACTGTGCCTTTAAGACGAAACATTGCAGCTGTGCCTTTACATTGAGACTCAGGGAAATGGTGAAATCAAATGGCAACACACAAGTAACCATACAGGAACAAGGGAACAGAGTTTCCACAGGAACTTAGGTACAATGGTTACCTTAAGGGAGCTCAGCATAAAGACTCTCACAAGGCTGTATGTGACACGAGGAAATGGCCCAGATTCCAACTCAGCCTCCTGATTTATACTTCCTGGTCCTTGATGATTGGTGGGCAGGATTAGGTGATGTCACTGTCATGTGACTACTCTAGCCAAGGCTGTGATGTAGAATGAGGCCTAGCAGGCCAAGAGAACACTGAAGCCTGGACTTCTGCAAAACACAGGATGCTTGCTTTTAGATTACTGAATTCAGCCTCACACAGGAGATCACCACAGGTGGAGCTGATTACCTCTCAGGCAGAGAACTCAGGAAACTCAGTGCTGACAAGCTGTTTAACTCCGTGAGTGAAAAGACACAGGATCCAGGACAGAAAGCAGGGGTAAGTCACCAAATATGAGAATTACAGTCAGGATTGTGACAATTTTCCATTAAGCAAAAGGAGTCCGAAACGGCAGCAGAATATTTCCACCGGGCACTATCAGAAATGGCAAAATACACTGGTATAGAAGACATTAAGACCAACCCAAACCATCGAGAAGTAGCAGTATCTGTACTGATGGATGGTTTGAAAGAAACATTAAAAGCTAGGGTACAGACCACACAACCATGTTGGCGAGGTCTGTCAGTGTCCACCTTGAGAGAGGCTGCTGTTGATCACGACAAAAACATCACTAGACACAGGGAGTCGCAAAGTGATAAGTTGATGTCCGTAAGTATACAGGCGCTGACCACAAGGCAGCCTGCGTATGTACCACCGAATCCTGTGGGTAAGGCAAGTGTAATAACATGTTTTTCTTGTAACAGACCAGGACACTTTGCACGAGAATGTAGAACAAAGAATGTACAAAGATCTTTTCAACCCCCTAGACAACAACACAACACACGACATTGGGAGCAGGGTCCACAGAGGCGGAGTTTTGAGCCACATACAGGGGAAACAAAAAGATATCCCCCGAACAGAGACTGGCAGGCCTCTGGTAGTTCCCAGCTAACTCCCCCACAAGTAGTTGCTGCCAATGGGATTCAGGGAGGTCAGCATACCCAATAGGGGTGTGGCCACACCTGTAATCTGCAGCCAGTTAAATTGATTGCCAGTCTTGGAAGCGAACCAGAGATTGCAATCAATGTAGCTGGTAAAACTTTAAACTTTCTTGTAGACACAGGGGCGGCCAAGTCAGTGATAAATTCGACAGTGGGCATGAGAACCACTGGTAGGACAATTCCAGCCATGGGAGTAACAGGAGTAGTCCAGCACTACCCTGTTAGCAAACCAGCCGAGATTACAATAGGGCCTTTGCATACCAAGCATTCCTTTTTGCTGGCTGCATCGGCACCAACTAATCTCCTGGGGAGAGACTTACTATGTAAAATGGGTTGCGTCATTTATTGTACTCCTGAAGGTGTATTCTTGGACATTCCTGAGAATCACGCTCAGGAAGTACGAGACATGTTAGACTCCCCATCAAAATTAATGTCACATTCCATTATGACAAATAGGAATCCATCCCAAGTAGAAGAGATGACATCTCAGATACCAGAGTCACTTTGGACAAAAGATGGACAGGACACTGGATTAATGGCAAACGTAGCTCCAGTAGTTGTACAAGTAAAAGATGGTAGGATAGCTCCAAAAATCCCACAGTATCCTCTGAAGCCAGAGGTGGAGTTAGGAGTTTTCCCAGTAATAGAACGCTTGCTGCAACAGGGCATTCTGGTAAGAACGTCCAGCACAGCCAATAGTCCCATCTTCCCTGTTAAAAAGAGTGGGGGGAGGGGTTACAGGCTAGTGCAGGATCTAAGGGGGATTAACAAAATAGTTGAGAGTCAGTTCCCCGTAGTGCCTAATCCAGCTGTCATCCTAATGCAAATTCCTCCCACTGCCAAATTTTTCACTGTTATTGACCTCTGCTCCGCTTTCTTTTCGGTACCTCTGCACCCTGACAGCCAATATTTGTTTGCATTCACATACAGAGGAGTCCAATACACGTGGACTCGGTTACCCCAAGGTTTCATAGATAGTCCAAGTATATTTTCTCAGGCTTTGCATGATTGTTTACAGTCTTTCCAACCAGACAGTGGATCAGTATTGATACAGTATGTGGACGATTTATTACTGTGTTCAGATTCACTGGAAGCATCTCTGAAGGATACGAAACAGCTCCTGTTTCATCTTTCAGACACAGGTCACAAGGTTTCCAAAGACAAGTTACAATTATGCCAAACTAAGGTAAAATATTTGGGACACTGTCTAACACAAGGACTGAGACACCTGACCGCTGATAGAATCCAAGCCATTAGAGACATGACACTGCCACAAACCCAGCAACAGATCAGGACGTTTTTAGGAATGTGTGGGTATTGCCGTAATTGGATCCCAGGGTTTTCCATATTGGCGTTACCTTTGCAGGAAATGGTCTCTTCAAACAAACCTGATCGGATTTCGCATACAGACGAATCCGAAACAGCATTTGAGAGACTCAAACAGTGCCTAACGCAGGCACCAGCACTAGGTATGCCAGACTATGGGAAACCCTTTGAACTATACGGAACAGAAAGTGCTGGGTGCGCAGCAGGTGTACTAACCCAAAAACACGGTGACGCCAGCAGGCCAATAGCATACTACAGCGCCCAGCTAGACACGGTAGCGCGATCCCTCCCCACATGCTTGCGTAGCGTTGCGGCGATAGCATTGCTAGTGACGAAAAGCGAAGATGTCGTGCTAGGCCACAACCTCACAATCCATACACCGCATGCGGTATCTGCCTTATTGAATTCTGCCCAAACCAGACACGTCTCATCTGCAAGGTTTACAAGATGGGAATTGGCATTAATGGCCCCAGTAAACATCACCATAAGGAGATGCAGCGCATTAAATCCTGCAACATTTCTCCCAGGTGTGCCTGGTCAGACACAAAGGGTGGAAGGTGAGAGTGATGGGGAAGGAGGATTTAATGCAAAGGGAGATACACATGATTGTATGGAATATTTGACCCAAAATTTCACCGCAAGGCCTGACATCAGTGACAACCCACTGGAAGATGCAGAACTCACGTTCTACACGGACGGTAGTTGTCATAGACAGTCAGACTCGGGAGACTTGTGTACTGGATACGCAGTCGTAGATGACCAAGACACCATAGAAGCGGAACCGCTAGGCCCACCTCACTCAGCCCAGGTTGCTGAACTGGTCGCCCTAACCAGAGCATGTGAATTGGCTAAGGGTAAGTCAGCCAATATCTACACCGATTCTAGATACGCCTTCGGGGTAGTCCATGATTTCGGAGCCCTATGGCGGCTCAGAAATTTCATGACGGCGGCTGGTACACCGATAGCGCATGCAGCTCACATAAAAAGGCTTCTAACAGCGATACAGGAACCCGACAGAGTGGCTGTTATCAAATGTAAAGCACATACATATAGCCAAGACCCAATATCCCTTGGTAACAGCCGAGCAGACGAAGCCGCAAAGCTTGCAGCTGCTACCCCCATACAGACAGACACCACACAACTGATGGTATTTAATACCATCAACACACAAAAGTTGTGTGAGATGCAGAATTTGTGTTCCACACAGGAGAGAGCAGTCTGGAAGGCAAAGGGATATGGCCAGGAGTCCTCAGGGCTCTGGACGGATGGACATGGTAAACCAGTGGCCCCCAGGGCATACCTTCCATGTCTGGCTGAAGCAGCTCACGGGCTGACTCATCTAGGCAAGGAGGGGATGTGCAAATTGGTAAGAGCATACTGGTGCGCCCCAGGATTCTCCTCTCATGCGAGTAAAAGAGCAATGTCATGCCTTACCTGTCTGAGAAAGAATATTGGAAAAGCAATACCTACAGAACCATCCCATATCCCACCTGCCGGCGGCCCTTTCCAGGTAATACAAATTGACTTCATTCAATTACCCCCATGTCGAAATTTGAAATATGTACTTGTTTGTATAGATGTTTTCTCGAATTGGGTCGAAGCTTTCCCAGCAGCTACAAATACCGCTATGTTTACAGCTAAGAAAATTGTGCAGGAATTTGTATGTAGATATGGTATCCCTAGAATCATTGAAAGTGATAGGGGTACCCATTTTTCAGGTGATGTCTTTCAAGGAATGTGTAAGTTGATGGGAATTGATAGCAAGCTGCACACTCTGTACCGTCCACAGGCGAGCGCGAAGGTCGAAAGAGTGAACAGCACTATTAAAAATAAATTGAGTAAAGTAATGGCAGAGACAGGATTGACGTGGCCAGAAGCTTTACCCATTGTTTTGTATAGCATCAGAACCACTCCCAGGTCCCCTCTTAATCTGTCTCCTTTTGAAATCTTGTTTGGTCGACAACCGCATGTCATGATTAACCCTCAGGATGATTTGAAATGTAACAATGAAGTAACTGTAAAGTACTTGATTAACATGAGTAAGCAGTTGAGGAATCAAAATGATAATCTGAAGTTGGTGATTCCTGATTTACCAGATAGTAATTGTCATGACATTGAACCTGGGGATTATGTAATGATACGAAATTTTCTACGCTCAGGTTGTCTTATTGATAGATGGGAAGGACCATACCAGGTCTTATTGACTAGCACCACAGCATTGAAGGTGGCTGAGAGAGAGACTTGGGTCCATTCATCCCACTGCAAAAAGGTTGCTGATCCAGAGAAGTCCCGTGATAAGGAACAGACGGTAGAGGTTGTATCACTGGAGTGTCTGTTCCAGGAGGACTGAGGCGGCACCTGAGCCTTGAAGACCGAAAGCAGTTGTCGACTCCCTTCTCCCTTTTATTGTTTTTCTCCACTTCCCATCCCCTCTTCCTTGAAATTTCTTTTTTCCCCCTTCTCATTCTTCTCTATTTCCTCCTCGAAGATGGACTTGCCCCAAGAGACTGTGATCCGGATTTTGATGTTAACCATGATGTTGACCAGAGCAGTCTGTTCCGGCGAGAGTACCATAGAGGTCGAGAGAGGTTCTGGAATGGGTTCCGATTATGACGATGGAGGCGTAGTTTTCCAAGATCAACCAAACCAACAAGCAAAGGCGAGTATCAGAAAACGATCCGATAGAAGAAATTGTGATGGATTGTTAGCTGAAGAAAATTGTATCTGTAGGCTCTGTGATAATCTGGTTGAAGATGGATGCATAAAGAAATGCCAATCTAGTTTTAATATCCATATAGACCGGCATCCATTGAGTGACTATCACTCTTTAGTGGGTAATGTGTTAAACCAAACAGATTGTTGGGTATGCTCTCAAGTACCTCAGGGTCATAGCAAATCAGGGCTAGTACCATTTCCTTTAACGTTAGGGGAGGTACTTGAGCTAAGTGGTGGGAGACCGGTGGACCGGAGGTTTAATATCTCCAGCCCTCCTAGTTTGAAGCTCCACCAATACCATGTGGATAGGTCCCTCTTATGTTTCAATATCTCCAATCCCAGAAAACCGGGAAATTGGGAAGTGTCATGGAGCAACCTTACCATGACCTTTTCACACAGAGCAGATAGAATGCCTACAGATACAGAGCTGGTACGCCACATAGCCAGTAGAGGAAAATCTTTCCGGTATCGATATACCTTAGGAAATAGGATTACTAGAGTTGGAGAGGTATCACCAGGATACTGTGCACATATCGTACAAACTGATACGTGCATTAGGCAGATGGAAGAATTAGGGTCAGGAGATTTCACCTGGAAGGTTTGTAACATGGTCATGTCCTTCTCCGTCCCATATGTTCTCCCCGATGATGCATATTTCATATGCGGGAGAAAGGCGTACAAGTGGCTTGCCCCAAACTCTGAAGGATTGTGTTATATTGGAAAAGTATTGCCTGAAGTGATGACTGTTACACATGACAAAATGAAGGACATACACCGTGGTGCCCAAGCTCCTTATACTCACACTCATTACGAGCACCGAGTTAAAAGACAACTGTCAGAAAGGTTAGAGCATCCGGCCTCTGATCTTATCCATGAATCCACCGGGATTCAGGTCCTGGTAGCGTTAGATTTCACTCGTACCGCTCGGGGAGTGATGAATTATAGATACATTTCCGCACTCGCCAATTTGTTAGATAATATCACTGAAATGTATGATGACACGTTTAGATACACTGGAAGAGAACTTCAAGCTTATAAAACAGAACTAGTTCAGCATAGGATGGTTCTTAATTATCTTACAGCAGTAACAGGCGGATATTGTGTTACATTGGCAACACAGTACGGCATAAAGTGTTGCACTTATATCACGAATAGCACCGAGGATCCGGTAGAGGTCATAGACCAAAAGATGGACGACATTCTCCAATTAAAGTGGGAATTTCGTCGAAAACACAATCTCACCCTTGCTGCTGTAGGTAATGAGCTGACTGGTTGGGTGTCATGGTTGAACCCGCGAAATTGGTTCTCCGGTTTGGGGGACTGGGCTCAAGGAGTCATAATGGATGTTGGAAAGTTTCTACTATGTATCTTGGGTGTCGTTATATCGATTGGATTGATATTTAGATGCGGGCAGGCTTTAATGAGGTGCAAACAAAGTACAAAAGTGATGAGCTTGAGGAGTGAGGAAACCGTAATTAACCTGGATTTGATTTATGACCCAATGATAGAAACCAGGATGTGATGAAAATGCGATTATACGGTCCGTTTCTTTCACCTGTTTTTCTGCTTTTCTCCAAGATACAAAGACCCCCTTGGACGAGGAAGTTGACGAGACGCTATACAGACAACAGACAAGCACCAAAGATGAAGTTTTGACCACTTGAGAAATGGACACTTGATGAACTTTGCCATGGATCCCCAGTTTCCCTAGTACTTTTAAACTCACGCTAGCCCAACATTTTTTGTAAATCTGATGGCTCAGACAAAGCTATTTGCTCATGCCCAAGGAGCAATACAGCGCAAAGAAGACGACTCTCAACAGATACCGAACACAACTTCGACGACAGATGTACATTTCCCTGACATAGAATATCATTGCATTTTCCATAAGTGTTCTTTATCTTCATCTCTACAACCCTCAGGTAATGACACACATAGACGATAGGGAATACAGGCACAGATATCAGCAACCACATACCTCCCCCATTCATGTATCATCAACTAAAATGTGCTCCCCATTTTGTTCAAAATCTGAAAAGAGCTCGGTAAAGTTTGACAGCCCATCCACAGACCTGTACCACAGGATAAGAAGGAATTCAAATGTATACTTCGCAATACCTCGAAGCTTGATGTACAACACGTACGGCACGATGATACATGACCCCCCAAACATGGATTCATACACACATGCTTCTGCTATCTCACTAGGTCATACC
The DNA here is from genome assembly GCF_028390025.1 of Pseudophryne corroboree. Taxonomy (NCBI): domain Eukaryota; kingdom Metazoa; phylum Chordata; class Amphibia; order Anura; family Myobatrachidae; genus Pseudophryne; species Pseudophryne corroboree. Next base: position 321,275,726 of record NC_086451.1, read on the forward strand.
CTCTTCACACCTTCTCCTCTCTCCTTCCTTACCCCACCATGGAAATCAATTAACCCCTGACTTGCATTTTTCTCCTTAAATGTTTTGTGGCAGTTATTATTGACTGCCAAAGGGTGGACTGTCAAAGTCAAAAAAATGTCTCTATGCACGTTGCCATATTTGCACCGCACACTGGTCCGTGCTGCGCATGCGTACGCTCTCCCGTGAAGGCGCATACCCGCAATAGCGTGCACTCGCAGGCGCGGTATGCGTATTTACGGTAGAGTTTATGTAGTCGTAGCGTGCGACTCATTCGTTACATATTTTCACAATTAATGTAGTTTATAGATCATGGTCCCTTTGATAGTTTCTGAAAGTTTGGTTAATATAGAAGGTCCCTGTTTAAAGTAGTCCCTCTTTGTATCGTACGAAGGGTCTAACAAGACTCATACAGCAGTGTTTGGTACCCATCGGAAGAGTATTTAATTAGCAATATTCCGGTGTTGGTTTGGAGCGTATTAATCGCTCGTGCGAATAGTTATGGACATAAGAAGTTTATGTCCATTTCTACTATTTACTCATACTCAGGTATGCGGCGGGAAACCTAGTTCCCCACCCACCTGAGCTGTTTGAAATCGTCACAGCCCACCTGTATGAATCAACCTATGACCTTTTGTTGTGATACAGGGTCGAATTCCTTCATCCAATAGACAATGGGATTGTAGGGACTATGAGATTGCATTGTGTGTGGGGCATAAATAGGCAGGCCGACCACATCCAGCTCTCACTCTTCAACGGTTCTCATTGCTGAAAATCGGGTGCTGGATGTCCAGGCGCATGCGATCGTTTACCCTTGTGCGTAAGTTTCTCTCCGTTATCATTGTCTTTCTGTGAGCCAATTTCTCTCATCTCTCTCCGTCTCTCTCTCTCTCTTTCCCTTCTCTTTCTCTCGTATCTCCCCTAGACTAGTATTGTATTGTATTAGATAGTATTGTATTTTGGTTAGGAAGTCTTTGTTATATTGTAGTGTATCATTTGTACTGTTATCCCCTTTTTACAAGTATACTAGATATAATACAGTTAATAGGCTTTGGACCCTAAACCAGTATCTGTGTATTTCCTATAGTGTTAAGTGTTCACTTGAGCGTCGGTGACGCTCAAGCAGCTTTGTAGTTAGTCAGGTTACACAAGGTTGCACTTACACCCTGTATTCACATTAAGGTATTCCGTGTATTTCATTGGTATAAGGTTTAGACATAAAGGTATAGCGTTGTGAGCGTCTGCGCCGCTGGTGATCTCCTCGTGGTCTCGAGCGTCCGCTACGCCATAGCGAATCATTACTCTAGTCATAGCCAATAACGTGTCCTGTGATCGCTGGGCCGTGAGCGAACGTGACGCTTGAGCGTCTCGCCTACGGCTGAGCGATCGTTACGCAACTAGCGTACCATTACGGTACTTCTTAAGTAAACAGCGTACAGTGTTCTTAGCTTCATAAAGGGTTGTTTATACGACAAGGGAATTTAACATTGTCAATATATAGACTGGTTGATAAAGAGATAGTATACTCGTAACTAGTATGTATGTATAAAGAAAGAAAAAAAAACCACGGTTAGGTGGTATATACAATTATGGACGGGCTGCCGAGTGCCGACACAGAGGTAGCCACAGCCGTGAACTACCGCACTGTACTGTGTCTGCTGCTAATATATAGACTGGTTGATAAAGAGATAGTATACTCGTAACTAGTATGTATGTATAAAGAAAGAAAAAAAAACCACGGTTAGGTGGTATATACAATTATGGACGGGCTGCCGAGTGCCGACACAGAGGTAGCCACAGCCGTGAACTACCGCACTGTACTGTGTCTGCTGCTAATATATAGACTGGTTGATAAAGAGATAGTATACTCGTAACTAGTATGTATGTATAAAGAAAGAAAAAAAAACCACGGTTAGGTGGTATATACAATTATGGACGGGCTGCCGAGTGCCGACACAGAGGTAGCCACAGCCGTGAACTACCGCACTGTACTGTGTCTGCTGCTAATATAGACTGGTTGATAAAGAGATAGTATACTCGTAACTAGTATGTATGTATAAAGAAAGAAAAAAAAACCACGGTTAGGTGGTATATACAATTATGGACGGGCTGCCGAGTGCCGACACAGAGGTAGCCACAGCCGTGAACTACCGCACTGTACTGTGTCTGCTGCTAATATATAGACTGGTTGATAAAGAGATAGTATACTCGTAACTAGTATGTATGTATAAAGAAAGAAAAAAAAACCACGGTTAGGTGGTATATACAATTATGGACGGGCTGCCGAGTGCCGACACAGAGGTAGCCACAGCCGTGAACTACCGCACTGTACTGTGTCTGCTGCTAATATATAGACTGGTTGATAAAGAGATAGTATACTCGTAACTAGTATGTATGTATAAAGAAAGAAAAAAAAAAACACGGTTAGGTGGTATATACAATTATGGACGGGCTGCCGAGTGCCGACACAGAGGTAGCCACAGCCGTGAACTACCGCACTGTACTGTGTCTGCTGCTAATATATAGACTGGTTGATAAAGAGATAGTATACTCGTAACTAGTATGTATGTATAAAGAAAGAAAAAAAAACCACGGTTAGGTGGTATATACAATTATGGACGGGCTGCCGAGTGCCGACACAGAGGTAGCCACAGCCGTGAACTACCGCACTGTACTGTGTCTGCTGCTAATATATAGACTGGTTGATAAAGAGATAGTATACTCGTAACTAGTATGTATGTATAAAGAAAGAAAAAAAAACCACGGTTAGGTGGTATATACAATTATGGACGGGCTGCCGAGTGCCGACACAGAGGTAGCCACAGCCGTGAACTACCGCACTGTACTGTGTCTGCTGCTAATATAGACTGGTTGATAAAGAGATAGTATACTACTAATATTATATATACTGGTGGTCAGGTCACTGGTCACTAGTCACACTGGCAGTGGCACTCCTGCAGCAAAAGTGTGCACTGTTTAATTTTAATATAATATTATGTACTCCTGGCTCCTGCTATAACCTATAACTGGCACTGCAGTAGTGCTCCCCAGTCTCCCCCACAATTATAAGCTGTGTGAGCTGAGCAGTCAGACAGATATATAATATATATAGATGATGCAGCACACTGGCCTGAGCCTGAGCAGTGCACACAGATATGGTATGTGACTGACTGAGTCACTGTGTGTATCGCTTTTTTCAGGCAGAGAACGGATATATTAAATAAACTGCACTGTGTGTCTGGTGGTCACTCACTATATAATATATTATGTACTCCTGGCTCCTGCTATAACCTATAACTGGCACTGCAGTAGTGCTCCCCAGTCTCCCCCACAATTATAAGCTGTGTGAGCTGAGCAGTCAGACAGATATATATAATATTATTTATATATAGATAATAGATGATGCAGCACACTGGCCTGAGCCTGAGCAGTGCACACAGATATGGTATGTGACTGAGTCACTGTGTGCTGTGTATCGCTTTTTTCAGGCAGAGAACGGATTATAAATAAAACTGGTGGTCACTGGTCACTATCAGCAAAACTCTGCACTGTACTGAGTACTCCTAATGCTCCCCAAAATTAGTAAATCAAGTGTCTCTCTAATCTATTCTAAACGGAGAGGACGCCAGCCACGTCCTCTCCCTATCAATCTCAATGCACGTGTGAAAATGGCGGCGACGCGCGGCTCCTTATATAGAATCCGAGTCTCGCGATAGAATCCGAGCCTCGCGAGAATCCGACAGCGTCATGATGACGTTCGGGCGCGCTCGGGTTAACCGAGCAAGGCGGGAAGATCCGAGTCGCTCGGACCCGTGAAAAAAAACATGAAGTTCTGGCGGGTTCGGATTCAGAGAAACCGAACCCGCTCATCTCTATTAACATACAGTAGGTAGCTAATATAATAATAAGGGTACTTAGCTTTCCAGAAGCCACCATCGAAGCTACAGAGGAGAGGAAACGTCCATTCATGTGAAGTGCTGGGGGGTTTCGGTGGGGCTGAGGGGAGTGTTGTAGCAGAGGGAGCATGCACCAATCGCTAAAAGGTGTCTTTAGTTAGTACTAAAATGAACTGTAAGCTCAGACACACAGAGAAATGATTCGGCCGCATGTACTGTATTTCTCTGTAAATGGATTATTGAAAGGATCCCCAGACCCCAACACTTGCTAAAAGGAGGAAATAACAATCCTTTATGGGTTTGTGAGACTGAAATATAAAAAAGTGTACTGTATGTAGGTGATAATTATGCCAGACATTAAATTATTTTCCATAGCCAGGCTTTCCTACTATCCCACAAACAAACTTTGGGCAGTTGTCACAAACTTCCAGCAGAGGTGCCACCCTCCTATAGCCCACTTCCCTTTCTTCTGAAGTAGGTGATTGGAGGCCATGATGATGTGATTTAATACAGATTGTATCATTATAGTCCTGCACAGTGTGTGGTCTTTTCATTTTGATGCCCCCTGCTTGTCTATTTGACTTTCCAAGTACAGTATGCAAGTACATCCATATTGGCTTAACAAAAATGATGAGTATTGCTCACAACCAAGGGTTTTCCCTCGTGTTAGCATTTTTGCATGTTGAAATGATTGCAAGTAGTAGTACGATGTGCCACTGTCACTATCATACAATAAAATCTAAGTCAGAGATTTATCAGAGCTTGGAGATACTAACCAATCAGCCTCTTGCTGTCATTTTACTGGCTGTATTTGAATAATGACAGTTAGCTGATTGATTGATTGATTGATTGATTGATTGGTTGGTTGGTTGGTATTGTTTGATAAATATCCCCCTAGCCATTGCAATCATTCCCTATTTTCTGATTGGCTATTTTACTCCAAAACATTTCACATTATTCTGTGCCTTCTCATTCGCACACTGATTTTCCAGTGGAGAATTACTGAAATTTATAGAAATTAAAAATGTGTCTCTCTATTTCATACCAGTCTAGCTTATGCCCCAGGGTGCAGCTATGTAATATATGGTAAAGGCTGTGCCAAAGTTACCTGAACAATATACCTGAAGCAGAGGCATAACCATAACTTTATTGGCCCCATAGCAACATATTGAAGGGGCCCCTTTCCCAGTGCTTCTAGTGAGCCTCCTCTCCACAGCAGTTGTTAATTTTATGCCCCATAATAGTGTACTAGTTCATTTTCTGAACCATAGTAGTGCCCTAGTTAACATTATTTATGTCACATTATAGGGCTGCCAGTACACATTATGCAAGAAAGTACCCCCAATTCACATGATAAATGTCCCAAGTTCATATTATGCCACATTACAGTGCCCCCAGTTCATATTATGTAACATTATAATGTCCTCCAGTCTATTTTATACCATATTACAAAGAGCAGTTCCAGGGTATACCAAAATATATTGCAGACCCCAAAGAAAAAGTTTGTAAGGGCACCTCTGTACCACCCAATGGTGAAAAAAAATATAAATAAAACATGCAACCCTGACAGGGGGGGGGGGGGCATAGCAGCTGTACTCCCTGCACCTATGGTACCTATGCCCAGGGCCGGATTAAGCATTGGGAAGGCCCAGGGCACTTAACACAGGGGGCCCATGGGAAGGGGAGGGGTGTATATTGTGTATGTTACATTTAAACCAATGGTGTATATTAAAATTAAACTAATAGTTTAATAATGTCTGGGTACTGTTTATAGCTCCACCTAACTGAGACACAATTATTTTATAAAGTTTTCTTGTATTGGAACAAACACAACTAAACCTAAAAATACACATAGAAAAATAAAATCTATATTTTCTCTTGCAAAAATACAATCGCAGCAGCCCCTGTAATATTTACACCCAGGACAGGACTCAGGAAGGCTCTCTGTGTGTCTCTCTCTTTAGACCTAAATGCTCTCATTAGAGCCAGGAAAGGAGGAGGAGAAGCTGGTATCCCTGGGTCACTTAGAGCTCTCTCCCCCGTTCTATCTATCCCCTGGTTGGGTACAGTAGCTCCATTGGTAGCTCATGACACCTGATACTCCTGTGTCTCTCCTGCACTGCATACTGTCCTGCTTATGTTCTGACTGACTGGTTCTGCTACTGCACAAAAGGGAGAGCTACTGATATCAGTGTGATTTGGCCGTGGAGGGGGGGGGGGGGGCTGACTGAGGGGGGCCCGGGGTACAGTATGCCCTATGCCCTTGACCTGAAGTATTTATACTTAACTAAATGTGTGTCTGTCTTGCTTTTTACAATTACAGTGCTGCAAGTTACCAGGTTACCATTTTGGGAGCAATTTGCCCATCTAGTCTGGTAAGACAGAGACTGAGTAATACCCCTTTCAGACCGCCAGTTTGTAACATGGATTATTGCACTTGAGCTCGCATAACATGGGTTGCTGTGCGGTCTGAAAGGGCCCAGGGGAACTATCCCGGGTAGCAACCAGGGTTGAATATGGCTTCAACCCGGATTGCTGTACGGTGTGAACGGGTTGCCTGGCCGATGCAACCCAATTCCCGTTAACACTGTATGGATGGTTGGCTCTTGGAGATCATCTGATCTCCAGTTCTCCACGCGTCGCCTACGTGTGCGTCACCGCTGATGTCACCAACCCTGCAATATGCCGGGCTGGCGTCACCAGTGTGAAAGGGGCCTGAGGTGGGTCACTCCTAGGAAGCACCGTGTACCACCATTTGCAGTCTGAAAGGGGTACAGGTATAACTGGTTTGTAGACTTGATAAACAGAAATACAAAATATGGATTAGTGGAAACAAGCCCGATATACCTTATGAATGTAATGAATAAATAATCACAATGTAACATAAAAAAAACATATGATGTAAAAAATCAGTAAAGTGCACTGCACTTAATCTAGACTAAGACTTATGTGGTCATTCAGCATTCCTTGGTTGTGGTAGATGATGAGAGTCACACCTTTTTACCGCTTGTCTGGCACACCCACTGGGGCGGTTGCTGGAAGGGAATCTCTCCGAATCTCTCTACTCTCATTGAATCACTGCTGCCCATAGTGATCAGGTAAACTTGCAGCACACCCACCCCCCCATTGACGGCTGCACTGAACAAGGAGCAAGCACGGCATTTGTATAGCTGGGTCCCGGGCAGCCTGTCGGCCCCTTCACCTGACGGATGCACTGAACAGGGAGTAAGTATGGTATATCTATAGTTGGGTCAGCCCCTCCATTCTACGGGTTCATCAGCAGACAGTGCAGTTATGCTACAGCAGCTGTGTCTGCTTCTCTCCTGCATTGCAAGGCTTGGGTTATGGGCAGCAGTGCTGAATGGTTTGCATGTGGTATGTAACGCTTACTGTTGGGTGACACTGATACACACACTTTCCAAAATATCTAAATATTTATGGTAATATGTCAGCTAGTGGGGCCCATACATCTATGGACCAATTTGGGTTGGGTGACCGGCGGTCAGGATCCTGGCAGTCAGCATACCAACGCCAAGATCCTGGCCGCCAGAATGCCGGCAGGGGGGCATGGACACCCATGAGTGGGAATAGCCCAGGGCCCCCTGCTGGCATTCTGGTGTCGGGATCCCAGCATCGGTATGCTGGCTGCTGGGATCCCGACCGCCGGTAACATGACTACATCCCTACCAATTCCATGATCTGATCTAGTCTGCCATTCAAAAGTGCAGTCTGACAGACATTACTGTGCAGCGATCCAATGGAGAATTGCCCTGATACTGTACCTGTCTGATGTATGGGCCCCATAAGTCTATGTATGAGGAGGAAATGCTCCAGTGTAATATCAGGGTAACAGTGAATTATGGGCCTGATTCATGTTTGTATTTAAGGCAAAAAAACAAGCATCTGCATTGCAGGTGGGGCAGATGTAACATGCAGAGAAATTTAGATTTGGGTGGGGTGTGTCCACACTGAATTCTAAATTACAATGTGTAACATGTATGGGCTTCATGTAAAAGCTGCGAAAATTTACCCTGCACAGAAAAAAAAATCTAAATTTATTTGCTCCCCTTGCATGGCAATTGGCAACATGATTTGTTCCAGACACAAAGGGACTAATTCAGACCAGATCGCTAGGCTGCATTTTCTCACAGCCTGGAATCAGCTCCGAACTGTGCATGCATATGCACCGCAATGCGCAGGCGTGTCGGACGACTGCACCGGGCATCGGTGCATAGTGACGGGATGGTGCGATAAAAACGATCGCATGGCTGGTCGCATGGCTGATCGCAAGGAGATTGACAGGAAAGGGGTGTTTGTGGGTAGCGACTGACCATTTTCAGGGAGTGTCTGGAAAAACGCAGGAGTATCCAAGTGTTTTCAGGGAGGGTGTCTGACGTCAAATTCAGTCCGGGACAGGCTGAAGTGATTGCAGCGGCTGAGTAAGTCTTGGGCTGCGCAGAGACTGCATAAAATCATTTTGTGCAGCTCTGCTACACATGCGTTCGCACACTTGCACGGCTCAAATACCCTCCCCCTGTAGGTGGCGAATATCTGATCGCAGGACAGCAAAAATCACGATCAGGTCTGAATTAGGCCCAAAGTTACAGTACTTGCTGTTTTTGCTCTACTAACAAATATGAATCAGGCCCAATGTGTATTTCTTTCTAGTCTCATACACGGTCGAGTCACATTGTTATGATCACCAGCTAATGGTGGCCATTACGAGTTTATCGCACGTAGCAACTTTTTGCTGCTCGTGCGATCAACTTGACGCCGCCTATTGGGGAGTGTATTTTAGTATAGCAGGGCTGCGATCGCTTGTGCAGCCCTGCTATGCTAAAAAAGATTACTGCAAAACAAGACCAGGGTCAGATCTACTTACCCTGTGCGACAGATCCAGCGACGAAGGTCCCAGGATTGACATCTGACATCCGCCCTCCAAACGCCTGCACACGCCTGTGTTCGGATCCCCACACCCGGAAAACGGTGAGTAGATGCCCCGGAATGCCTCCCCGCTGTCAGTCTTCTTGCGATCGCGCTAGTGATCACTTTCTTCTTTGTTGTAGCCGCTGCCCGCCACACATGTGCAATCCTGACCCGTTTGCACCGCATCGAAGAACCGCTGCGCGCGAAAGGGTCGGAATGACCCCCAATAGCCAGATTAACTGCCCTGTTCAGCATGGACAGCAGCTAGATGAGCTGGGAGTGACGGTGAGCTGCTCCACTGTAGCATGTCGGTCACTATCACGCACCTTCGTGCTGTTTCATAAAAAATGTCACCCTTGTACCATAAGCCTATAATTATCACTTTTTGCAACTTGGATAAATCGCCTCTTTTACCCTTGACAGCAACAAGTGATATGTGTTCAGACAGCCTATCTCACATATTATATACCCACCAGGCCAGTGTAGGTCACGTGACGTACTTCATGGGCTACGCGCTGCAGACGTCAAATGTAGGAAATGGTCATAATAATGTGACTTGACCGTGTATATGCAAATGGTTTTGTAATTAGTTGTGTTTTAAATCAATATGCAATAATATTCTGACACTTATGCCTTGCTTACCAGAAGAATGAACTTCATAGCTCTTAAATGTATATCTCTAAAACAACATTTATAGCTTAACATGAATAAATGTTTCTTTTTTTTATTTTGTTGTAAAGTACTTTTCTCCTAGCACATTTTTCCGTTTCACTTTTTCATTTCTAACCAGTGCCTCTAGGGTTTACATCCAGGCAATTCCTAGTACTGTCATGTCTTGTTGCCAGCATGTAATTCATTGATCACCTGTTCTTGTCTTTGTATAGGGCCGCAACATCATATAGAACCTTTACAGAAACACTGTAACTAAGCAGTTATACACAGTGTGTTAATAACGGAATACTGTCCAGCTGAGACCATCACGGCTTACTGAAACAGCAGATTGTGAATGATTATCACTTGATTCACCTTGACAGTCTCTCCCTAATCGCTTACAATGTAACATTGAAAAGACTCTTTTTACATTGTGATGCTCTTAAGTTTTAGTTGTGCACCTGAAAATCCTTATGCTGTCTTTTTCAGTAACCCTCCCCATAGGTGTGTTTGTATTAATGTGGCAAACTAAGCTAGCAACAGAGTTAAGTCATTAAAAAAAATAACATGTAGGGGCATATGTACTAAAAATCGCAGAAGTGGCACGATTTTCTTCATGGTACATCACTGCGGTTATAATATTTTTGACATGATTATTCCTGCTATGTACATAATGTAACTAGCAGGGACAGCGTTAGTGCTATTGCTATCCTTACGAGTTACATCCCAGGGAGGGGTATCCAATGAGTTTTTCACATTTTTGCACGGTATCAGTTTCAGGAGGCTGCAGGAGAGGGATCGTAAACTCATACCTCCCAACATGACCCTCTCCAGGAGGGACACAATTCTCTGCTTCTGGACTTCCCTCTTAATGTATGATTGTCGGCACCTGTGTTGAACAGGTTAATGGATAAGAAAGGTGTTTCAGCACAGGTGATTGCAAGCATAGATTAAGAGGGAAGTGTAGGAGCAGAGCATTCTGTCCCTCCTGGAGAGGGTCATGTTGGGAGGTATGTAAACTGAATGGGGGTCATTCCGAGTTGATCGCTCGCTAGCAGTTTTTAGCAGCCGTGCAAACGCTATACTGCTGCCCTCTGCTAGTGTATTTTAGCTTAGCAGAAGTACGAACTAAAGGATCGCAGCGCGGCTACAATACATATTGGGGGTAATTACAAGTTGATCGCAGCAGGAAATTTTTTAGCAGTTGGGCAAAACCATGTGCACTGCAGGGGGGGGGGCAGATATAACATTTGCAGAGAGAATTAGATTTGGGTGGGTTATTTTGTTTCTGTGCAGGGTAAATACTGGCTGCTTTATTTTTACACTGCAATTTAGATTGCAGATTGAACTCACCACACCCAAATCTATCTCTCTCTGCACATGTTATATCTGCCTCCCCGGCAGTGCACATGGTTTTGCCCAACTGCTAAAAAATTTCCTACTGCGATCAACTTGGAATTATCCCCATTGTGCAGTTTCTGAGTAGCTTCAGACCTACTCAGCGCTTGCGATCACTTCAGAACATTCAGTTCCTGATTTGACGTCACAAACACGCCCTGCGTTCACCCAGCCATGCCTGCGTTTTTTTCGTGCACTCCCTGAAAATGGTCTGTTGACACCCAGAAACGCCCACTTCATGTCAATCACTCTGCGGCGGCCATTGCGAATGAAAAGCTTCGCTAGAACTTGTGTGAAAATACATCGGCCGTGGTGAAAGTACATCGCGCGTGCGCATTGCGCTGCATATGCATGCGCAGAAGTGCCATTTTTTTACTTATTCGCAGCGCAGCAACCATTTTTAGCTAGCGATCAACTCCGAATGACCTCAGATATGACCCCATAGGCAAATGTGCCTCTCCACCAAATACAGAAAAGCTTAGATTTCTGGAGTTTTGTACATACAGTAGGGGTCAGATCGTAGTCTACCAGTGATAATAATGGGGACGGCAGTCGCAGCAGTAGTTAGCCTTATGTATGAGATTTCTGTCAAATCTCCTGAATTAGGTTATTAACCACTTGCCTGGCATGGCTGCATCATATGCAACCATGCCTGCAATTGCTTTATCTGACCTGGTCACACAGGATGCGACCAGTCAGATAAACAGTGTTAGCAGCGGCAGGGAAGGGAAACTTCCCTCCGCTGCTGCTGTCAGAGGGACCGGGAGGTCCCTCTGCGTCCGTGCACTCTCCCCTACTGATTGCCACGCTGCCATTCACTGCTGGTCGGTCAGCATGGCAGGAATCCCCCCCCCCCCCTCCCCTCCAGCGGCTGCAGACAATAACAGCAGCTGGGGAGTGTAAATCAACCCTCCCAAGCCTCCCTGTGTACCTGGAGGCTGTCCCTGCTCAAAATGAAAACAGCGATGGTTGCAATGTTTCCGATGTTCCGATGGTCGCAATGTTCCTTTCGATGTTTGGAAAAAATAAAAACAAAATAAAAAAAAATATTTTTCTTCTTTTTTAACGAAAATCATTTTAGATAGGGTTGAATTCATGTCCTTCACCTAATTCACTCATTAACAAAAAACATCAATTTCGGAGCGTTTTTTTGGGGAAAAAATCATCAGTTAAGTGGTTGAGAGCCGAGATGCATAAAATTATGCAGAAACTGCAGTTTTGGCATAATTTTATTAAAATCTTGGTTAATATACTGTAGGTCCAAGAGACATTATTCCGATATACTGTGTTTTCATTTGTGTTGCCTTGGTCTGGTCACCACACTTGATCAACATAGTACAGTTCCGTATTCAGGTAGGCACACACGCATGTCACGCAATATAAGGAGTTTTACAAACATTACACCTGATACAGGTGCGGTTGTATTAAGCGTAGCAAAGTAGTGATCCTTGCATCTGGTAATCCAGCAGGGGTATGGGACTCAGGGTCAACAGTGTCTAGGTCGACACATATTAGGTCGATACTTATTGGTCGACAGTGACTAGGTCGACACAGGAAATAGGTCGACGCTGCCATTAGGTCGACATGAACAAGGGCGACAAGGAAAAAGGTCGTCATTAGTTTTTTATGTTTTTTTGTGTCGTTTTCTTCGTAAAGTGACGGGGAACCCCAATTAGTGCACCATGTCCCCTTGCATGGCTCGCGGTTCGGGCAAGGTGCCTTTCTCCGCTACTGCTGCGCTCGGCACAGATTACCATTCCCATAAAGTATGAAAAAGTTTTAAAAAAATGAAAGAAAACGAGAAAAACTCATGTCAACCTTTTTCCATGTCGACCTTGTTCACGTCCTATTTCCTGTGTTGACATACTCAATGTAAACCAATAGGTATCAATCTAATGTGTGTCGACCTAGATAGTGTCGACCTAGAGTCCGGATACCATCCAGCAGGAGGCATCTGGTATAAGCTTCCTGCATGCATGTGTCATCCACTGCTGCATCTAATCACTCTGTGACACCATCGGCTGGCTGAGTAACCCTGAGGTTATGCAGGCCGGTTGCTGCAGCTACATCATAAGTAGGAGACCTTGGTCTCTGCACTCCCACAAAATGAAATCGACATGCTTCCATTTTGTGAAACAAAGCCCATCACCACCCATCACCGCCCCATTCCCACCCATAGCAGACATTCAATGACCTGATGTCTGCAGGCTTACTGCAGACATCAGGACACAGGACCCATACTGCATATGCATCAGGCCCATTATGTGGCATCATTATTTTTGTGGTGGCTGGGTGCAATATTTTATTTTTATTATCTTATTGTTTGATTATGGAGATACCCATATAAGCTTTTATTAATGTCTTATTAAATTGTCAGTCTTCCTTTTACCAAGGTACCTTTGACCCATGGTTGATTATTTAAAACTCACAAGTATGAGGTACTTGGTAATACAAATGCCATATAGTGTACAGGAATTACTATCTGTAACAGGATTTAGTGGTCATGCAGGCGCTAGGTCAACATTATCAGTCATCCCCCAATCATGTCATTGCCCCCTTAATGTTGGGACCTCCCAACTGCCAAAGCAACACCATCCTCACCCCTGCACCACCACAATTTTATAACCATTGCACCCCCCCTTTCCTCACCCGTTACAAAATTAAAAAAAATTAAGTTATAATGTCAAAAACAAAATAAGAATCACTTGGCATCATCTGTCTATTGGACAGTCTGCCTGATGTAATGATGTCAAATGCTCTGGGGAGATGTTTAGTAGGGTCATAGTTTACAAAAGTGCAGATTTTTTTTATTTAAAACAGGGATTTGGCAAAGGAAACAACTTGATTTTGCCTATAAAAATTTGGCACTTTAAATCCTGTGGCAAAATCTCCATAGAAAACTTGGATCCTATTACAGTATATTCATTTATTAATGTAATAAGCAGTGGCAGATTTTCAAAATCCACCACCCAGTTCAGTGTCAGTGAAGCCACATGCAGTCCATGAATACACTGGCTTTACTGTGACGGGCAGTGACTTCCTATTGGAAGTCCTACCTGTCAGTCACAGACACACAAGGCAGTCCCATTGGGACTGCCAGACCATGCTGCGATAAGCAGAGACCTGGCTTCCTGTAGAAAGCCACTCCCTCCCTTGTGTGCAGTTCAATCTACATTCTATGGTCTGCAGTCGGTGCAGTCCTTAGAACTGGGGGGTTTGCGCAATCGCACAGTGGAATCTGTGCACACGCTGTTCCAAGCACCCACTGGATCCATTGTGAAGGTGCTGGAACCAGTGGCGTCACAAGGCGGGTGCGGCCCGCACCCGGGTGTGACACCTGGAGGGGGTGACACCAAATGTCAGCTCCTCCGCAGTGACAGGAGCCAGGTGCTGCAGTGTGAAATTCCGTTACAGCACCCGGCTCCTGTCATAGCAGAGGAGCCGACAGCACACTGAGACCGTCTCTGGGGGAAGCCCAGCATCTCCGGAGATGCTGGGCACGCCCCCAGAGTGACGATCCCGGTATCCCCGCGAAGCCACGCCCCTAGCTGTAAGGCCACGCCCCCTTTTTACAGCGATCGCGGCAGTACATCAGGGGTGCGCACCGGGTGTCACCACACCTGGTGACGCCTCTGGCTGGAACCCATGGATGGCTGTCTCCTCTCTTCTCTGGGCACGGGGGCAGCAGCATCACCCCTACCAAACGTAAATAGGAGTTGTTTTTATGGATTATAAAAGATTGTCTTGTGATTGTCTGTTATATACTGTACCTTCTAGATGTCTGACTAGATGGGAAAGAAAGCATAGTAGTTCAGTACCCGGGTCTCCGGATCACCTGTTTCAGTGATATGACGTTATCACCATATACCTCGACAAGTTAGCAATGAGTTTCAGCTGCCGATGTAGCCTATAAATGCAGAAATCTGATCACACTATGCACCTCAATGTTTGACCATGTTTCCGCCAGCCCCGCCATTTTACCACTGATGTTGGCACAATATGACTGATATGAGGCGCAGTCTAACGGCCATGAGGGGAAGCAGTGGTCTACCTGCTCTGGCTTGGTGGGAATTAGAATGCAATAGAGAACATTACACGAGTGAGAGCTCTTGTTACCTTACTTATTGAGCCAATCTCATATTTTCTATATTACTAGTGCAGTTCATGCAAAACATTTCAGCAAATTTTGTAATCCCACCAAAGTTACCTGTAGTTGTGAAAAAGAAAAAGAAATAGAAGAAATATATGATGCAAATTACTATTTTATGGTCATCTAGATTAGAGATGAGCGGGTTCGGTTCTCCGAGATCCAAACCCCCCCGAACTTCACCTATTTTACACGGTTCCGAGGCAGCCTCAGATCTTCCCACCTTGCTCAGTTAACCCGAACGCGCCCGAACGTCATCATCCCGCTGTCGGATTCTCGCGAGATTCGTATTCTATATAAAGAGCCGCGCGTCGCTGCTATTTTCCCTTGTGCATTGGAGATTGAACGGAGAGGACGCAGCTGCGTTCTCTCCCTGAAAAGCTCCGTAGTCTGTGCTCAGTGTGCTGCAAATATCTGTGCTCAGTGTGCTGAAAATATCTGTGCTCAGTGTGCTGAAAATATCTACGTTCTCTGCCTGAAAACGCTTCATATCTGTGCTCAGTGTGCTGCAACTATCTGTGCTCAGTGTGCTGCATTGTGCTCTGTGTCAAGTATTATTGTGAGCAGTATATAGTAGGACAGTGCAGCATTTTGGTGACCAGCAGTATACATATATAGTACAGTAGGCCATTGCTATATCTTGCAGCTCTGTGTCAAGTATACTATCTCTGTGCAGCATTATTGTGAGCAGTATATAGTAGGACAGTGCAGCATTTTGGTGACCAGCAGTACACATATATAGTGCAGTACAGTAGGCCATTGCTGTATCTTGCAGCTCTGTGTCAAGTATACTATCTCTGTGCTGCATTATTGTGAGCAGTATATATAGGGCAGTGCAGCATTTTGGTGACCAGCAGTATACATATAGTACAGTACAGTAGGCCATTGCTGTATCTTGCAGCTCTGTGTCACTTCTAGTATCCTGATCAGTGCTCAATATCTGCTGCATTGTTGTGACCAGTATGTATACTATACTGTGCAATGTGTGTTATACACCTGGTGATTATACATCCTGTAATCTGTACTGAGCGATGTGTGAGATACACCTGGGGATTATACACCCTTTATACTGTACTGTGTGATGTGTGAGATACACCTGGGGATTATACACCCTGTATACTGTACTTTGCAATGTTTGTGATACACCTGGTGATTATACACCCTGTATACTGTACTGAGTGATGTGTGAGATACACCTTGGGATTATTCACCCTATATACTGTACTGTGCGATGTGTGTTATACACCTGGTGATTATACATCCTGTAATCTGTACTGAGCGATGTGTGAGATACACCTGGGGATTATACACCCTATATACTGTACTGTGTAATGTGTGAGATACATCTGGGGATTATACACCCTATATTATTATTATTATTATTATCCTTTATTTATAGAGCACCACAAGGGTTCCGCAGCGCCCAATTACAGAGTATATAAATAATCAAACAGGAAAACAGCAATTTACCGTTGATGACAGTATAGGACAAGTACAGGGTAAATAAACATAGTTACATCAGCAGATGACACTGGAATAAGTATCAGGTGGCAGAAGACTGCTGGATGTGGTACAGTTGAAGATTATTAAAGTAAGACAAAGGATAAGCACATGAGGGAAGAGGGCCCTGCTCGTGAGAGCTTACAATCTAAAGGGAAGAGGTAGACAGACATGGGTGTCACAGATGGGGTACATAGAGAACGTGGAACAGAGGGTTAGGATGAGATTTGGCTGGGTTTGGTGAAGAAGTGGACCCCCAGAAGGCACAAGTCAATACTTAACATTGCAACATTTTACTGGGCTATGCAGGAGAAAATTAGAAATAGGGGGGGGGGGGGGAATCGATAACTTCTACCACTTTCAAAAAGGTCAATGGAAGCTGAAATAATGGACAACTACCTCATGAAAGCCAGATACAGTATACCAAACAGTACTTAGCAGAGTTAGGAATGAGTGCTTAAGAAATACAGTAACATGTTGTCATAATATTTCAGAAACTGCATGGCTGGTCTCTTGCACTCTTTTGCTCTAATACACCACCTGCTTTAGGATTTATATTCAAAAACATTATGTCTCCATAATCCCAAAAACGTCAGTCTTCTTGGAAAGTGGTTTGTTCCTTTGTAAGGAAAAGAGAACAAACATTCTCAAACAACGGTTTCTCAATTTCTTTTTTCTCCAGGAAGGGATTGTGGATTCGCAGGAATATCTGAGCATTTCTGTAATCAGAAAGCAGCGACTTTCTAAAAATGTTTACAAATACTTCCAGTGATTTTGTCATTTTCTTCCAGTGATTTGGACCAATAATACCATTGATTAGAATGAATAATTCCAGTGATTTTGTCATTTTCTTCCAGTGATTTGGACCAATAATACCATTGATTAGAACGAATAATTCCTGTGATATTGAGGTGTTTGTGTTGCTTATCTTAGCCGTCCAGCGACCACAGTGCACCTCTTTTTCTCTTTTCTTTGCATCATGTGCTGTTTGGGGCCAATTTTTTTAAGTGCCATCCTGTCTGACACTGCAGTGCCACTCCTCGATGGGCCAGGTGTTTGTGTCGCCCTCTTGAGTTGCTTTGTTTAGTCATCCAGCGACCTCGGTGCAAATTTTAGGACTAAAAATAGTATTGTGAGGTGTGAGGTGTTCAGAATAGACTGGAAATGAGTGTAAATTGTGGTTATTGGGGTTAATACTATGGGATCAAAATTACCCACAAATTCTATGATTTAAGCTGTTTTTGAGGGGGTTTTGAAAAAAAAACTCCCGAATCCAAAACACACCCGAATCCGACAAAAAATTTTCAGGGAGGTTTTGCCAAAACGCGTCCGAATCCAAAACACGGCCGCGGAACCAAAACCAAAACACAAAACCCGAAAAAAATTTCGGTGCACATCTCTAATCTAGATAGAGTTGAATTTAAAGTACATGGTCAGCCAAATAAAATAGTGCAAAATAATTTCAACATGGCCATTCTCTATGTGTATTTAATGTCTGCCGGGGTTTAAACATGTTTTAAACAGAACAATCCAGTTCTAGCAAGCCCTGTCTGTTGTACAATGCAGCATTGACATTGCTAGTTCTGGAAAAAAAAATATATGCATGAGCATTGAAGTTAACCTAATCAGGACTATCTAGGCAGTAGAACTGTCTATTCTCAAGGGAATATTCATTTAGCCGTGAAGTTCAGTCAGAAAGAAAACCTTGCTCATTTTTGCTTGCAGCCTATAGAGTGAGGTGTGAGCAAACTAAAAAAAAAAATCAGGCTGCCCTTCTGTAATTACTCACTATGGGCCTGATACAGGGATGTATTGTACCCAAATGTATTTGCAGCTCCGAATTTGTATGCTGCAACTGTGTGGATTTGCACTGAGACTCCCACTTTCGGCTTTGCAAATCCCAGTGGCTGCATACAATGCATCGGTCGCAGAACAGCTGATTATCAAAGTTACGAGTAAAAATTTCTTAGTAGTACTGTGTGCATGCACCAAAAAATGGTTGTGGCTACATGCCACATGGGGCATAGCCGATGAAAAGGGGTGTGTGATAAACATATGGGGGCCAGATACACATATGACCCCAATAGTGCAGTGCCAGATACACAAATGTCCCCAATAGTGCCAGATACACATATGACCCCACAGTGCCAGATATGGTCGCACAGTGCTATATACAAATATGCTCCCACAGTGCCAGATACACATATGCCCCCACAGTGCCAGATATGGTCGCACAGTG
Source organism: Pseudophryne corroboree (assembly GCF_028390025.1). Taxonomy (NCBI): domain Eukaryota; kingdom Metazoa; phylum Chordata; class Amphibia; order Anura; family Myobatrachidae; genus Pseudophryne; species Pseudophryne corroboree. The sequence continues at coordinate 321,294,501 of NC_086451.1, forward strand.
CTATATACAAATATGCTCCCACAGTGCCAGATACACATATGCCCCCACAGTGCCAGATATGGTCCCACAGTGCCATATACAAATATGCTCCCACAGTGCCAGATAAACATATGCCCCCACAGTGCCAGATACACATATGCCCCCACAGTGCCAGATATGGTCAAAACATGCATTCCGGCAGCCAATCAGGGGCTGCCGCTGCAGGTCCACAAGCTCTGATTGGCAAATGAATTGTCACCTCATTTGAGATACACACCGCAGCCAAAGACCGGACTGAGCACTGAGGGGCAGGAGAGGTACGCGCTGTGCTCTCTTCCCCTCACACACAGCAGCGGCTGCAAGCAATGTGTTCAGGCCGGTGGTACTGCGTACCACCTGTCATCTTCTTACCGGTACGCAGTACCAACCCGTGCCGCAATATTTGCAGCACTGAGTAGACCTATGATCACGCAGCATGGCCGCAGGAAGGAAGACACCAGACACATCGCAGATGCATACGGAATCAGAGTTGCAGCCCCAAACACCCCAAAATGGCTGCAAAAAAATAGAGATGTGCACCGGAAATTTTTCGGGTTTTGTGTTTTGGTTTTGGGTTCGGTTCCGTGGCCGTGTTTTGGGTTCGAACGCGTTTTGGCAAAACCTCACCGAATTTTTTTTGTCGGATTCGGGTGTGTTTTGGATTTGGGTGTTTTTTTTCAAAAAACCCTAAAAAACAGCTTAAATCATAGAATTTGGGGGTCATTTTGATCCCAAAGTATTATTAACCTCAATAACCATAATTTCCACTCATTTTCAGTCTATTCTGAACACCTCACACCTCACAATATTATTTTTAGTCCTAAAATTTGCACCGAGGTTGCTGGATGACTAAGCTCAGCGACCCAAGTGGCCGACACAAACACCTGGCCCATCTAGGAGTGGCACTGCAGTGTCACGCAGGATGGCCCTTCCAAAAAACACTCCCCAAACAGCACATGACGCAAATAAAAAAAAGAGGCGCAATGAGGTAGCTGTGTGACTAAGCTCAGCGACCCTAGTGGCCGACACAAACACCTGGCCCATCTAGGAGTGGCACTGCATTGTCACGCAGGATGGCCCTTCCAAAAAACACTCCCCAAACAGCACATGACGCAAAGAAAAAAAGAGGCGCAATGAGGTAGCTGTGTGAGTAAGCTAAGCGACCCTAGTGGCCGACACAAACACCTGGCCCATCTAGGAGTGGCACTGCAGTGTCAGGCCGGATGGCCCTTCCAAAAAACACTCCCCAAACAGCACATGACGCAAATAAAAATGAAAGAAAAAAGAGGTGCAAGATGGAATTGTCCTTGGGCCCTCCCACCCACCCTTATGTTGTATAAACAGGACATGCACACTTTAACCAACCCATCATTTCAGTGACAGGGTCTGCCACACGACTGTGACTGAAATGACGGGTTGGTTTGGACCCCCACCAAAAAGAAGCAATTAATCTCTCCTTGCACAAACTGGCTCTACAGAGGCAAGATGTCCACCTCATCATCATCCTCCGATTCATCACCGTGTACATCCCCCTCCTCACAGATTATCAATTCGTCCCCACTGGAATCCACCATCACAGCTCCCTGTGTACTTTGTGGAGGCAATTGCTGCTGGTGAATGTCTCCATGGAGGAATTGATTATAATTCATTTTAATGAACATCATCTTCTCCACATTTTCTGGAAGTAACCTCGTACGCCGATTGCTGACAAGGTGAGCGGCGGCACTAAACACTCTTTCGGAGTACACACTTGTGGGAGGGCAACTTAGGTAGAATAAAGCCAGTTTGTGCAAGGGCCTCCAAATTGCCACTTTTTCCTGCCAGTATACGTACGGACTGTCTGACGTGCCTACTTGGATGCGGTCACTCATATAATCCTCCACCATTCTTTCAATGGTGAGAGAATCATATGCAGTGACAGTAGACGACATGTCCGTAATCGTTGTCAGGTCCTTCAGTCTGGACCAGATGTCAGCATCAGCAGTCGCTCCAGACTGCCCTGCATCACCACCAGCGGGTGGGCTCGGAATTCTGAGCCTTTTCCTCGCACCCCCAGTTGCGGGAGAATGTGAAGGAGGAGATGTTGACAGGTCGCGTTCCGCTTGACTTGACAATTTTCTCACCAGCAGTTCTTTGAACCCCTGCAGACTTGTGTCTGCCGGAAAGAGAGATACAACGTAGGTTTTAAATCTAGGATCGAGCACGGTGGCCAAAATGTAGTGCTCTGATTTCAACAGATTGACCACCCGTGAATCCTTGTTAAGCGAATTAAGGGCTCCATCCACAAGTCCCACATGTCTAGCGGAATCGCTCAGTGTTAGCTCCTCCTTCAATGTCTCCAGCTTCTTCTGCAAAAGCCTGATGAGGGGAATGACCTGACTCAGGCTGGCAGTGTCTGAACTGACTTCACGTGTGGCAAGTTCAAAAGGTTGCAGAACCTTGCACAACGTTGAAATCATTCTCCACTGCGCTTGAGACAGGTGCATTCCACCTCCTATATCGTGGTCAGTTGTATAGGCTTGAATGGCCTTTTGCTGCTCCTCCAACCTCTGAAGCATATAGAGGGTTGAATTCCACCTCGTTACCACTTCTTGCTTCAGATGATGGTAGGGCAGGTTCAGGCGTTTTTGGTGTTGCTCCAGTCTTCTGTACGTGGTGCCTGTACGCCGAAAGTGTCCCGCAATTCTTCTGGCCACCGACAGCATCTCTTGCACGCCCCTCTCGTTTTTTAAATAATTCTGCACCACCAAATTCAAGGTATGTGCAAAACATGGGACGTGCTGGAATTTGCCCATATTTAATGCACACACAATATTGCTGGCGTTGTCCGATGCCACAAATCCACAGGAGAGTCCAATTGGGGTAAGCCATTCTGCGATGATCTTCCTCAGTTGCCATAAGAGGTTTTTAGCTGTGTGCGTATTCTGGAAAGCGGTGATACAAAACATTACCTGCCTAGGAAAGAGTTGGCGTTTGCGAGATGCTGCTACTGGTGCCGCCGCTGCTGTTCTTGCGGCGGTAGTCAATACATCTACCCAGTGGGCTGTCACAGTCATATAGTCCTGAGTCTGCCCTGCTCCACTTGTCCACATGTCCGTGGTTAAGTGGACATTGGGTACAACTGCATTTTTTAGGACACTGGTGAGTCTTTTTCTGAGGTCTGTGTACATTTTCGGTATCGCCTGCCTAGAGAAATGGAACCTAGATGGTATTTGGTACCGGGGACACAGTACCTCAATCAAGTCTATAGTTGGCTCTGCAGTAATGATGGATACCGGAACCACGTTTCTCACCGCCCAGGATGCCAAGGCCTCAGTTATCCGCTTTGCAGCAGGATGACTGCTGTGATATTTCATCTTCCTCGCAAAGGACTGTTGGACAGTCAATTGCTTGGTGGAAGTAGTAAAAGTCGTCTTACGACTTCCCCTCTGGGATGACCATCGACTCCCAGCAGCAACAACAGCAGCGCCAGCAGCAGTAGGCGTTACACGCAAGGATGCATCGGAGGAATCCCAGGCAGGAGAGGACTCGTCAGAATTGCCAGTGACATGTCCTGCAGGACTATTGGCATTCCTGGGGAAGGAGGAAATTGACACTGAGGGAGTTGGTGGGGTGGTTTGCGTGAGCTTGGTTACAAGAGTAAGGGATTTACTGGTCAGTGGACTGCTTCCGCTGTCGCCCAAAGTTTTTGAACTTGTCACTGACTTATGATGAATGCGCTGCAGGTGACGTATAAGGAAGGATGTTCCGAGGTGGTTAACGTCCTTACCCCTACTTATTACAGCTTGACAAAGGCAACACACGGCTTGACACCTGTTGTCCGCATTTCTGTTGAAATACTTCCACACCGAAGAGCTGATTTTTTTGGTATTTTCACCAGGCATGTCAATGGCCATATTCCTCCCATGGACAACAGGTGTCTCCCCGGGTGCCTGACTTAAACAAACCACCTCACCATCAGAATCCTCCTGGTCAATTTCCTCCCCAGCGCCAGCAACACCCATATCCTCCTCATCCTGGTGTACTTCAACAGTGACATCTTCAATCTGACTATCAGGAACTGGACTGCGCGTGCTCCTTCCAGCACTTGCAGGGGGCGTGCAAATGGTGGAAGGCGCATGCTCTTCACGTCCAGTGTTGGGAAGGTCAGGCATCGCAACCGACACAATTGGACTCTCCTTGTGGATTTGTGATTTCGAAGAACGCACAGTTCTTTGCTGTGCTTTTGCCAGCTTAAGTCTTTTCATTTTTCTAGCGAGAGGCTGAGTGCTTCCATCCTCATGTGAAGCTGAACCACTAGCCATGAACATAGGACAGGGCCTCAGCCGTTCCTTGCCACTCCGTGTGGTAAATGGCATATTGGCAAGTTTACGCTTCTCCTCCGACGATTTTATTTTAGATTTTTGAGTCCTTTTTTTACTGATATTTTGTGTTTTGGATTTTACATGCTCTGTACTATGACATTGGGCATCGGCCTTGGCAGACGACGTTGATGGAATTTCATCGTCTCGGCCATGACTAGTGGCAGCAGCTTCAGCACGAGGTGGAAGTGGATCTTGATCTTTCCCTATTTTTGGAACCTCAACATTTTTGTTCTCCATATTTTAATAGGCACAACTAAAAGGCACCTCAGGTAAACAATGGAGATGGATGGATACTAGTATACTTATGGATTACGAGTGACTGACGACACAGAGGTAGCTACAGCCGTGGACTACCGTACTGCGTCTGCTAGTATAGAGACGATAATGATATAAAAAATATATATATATCACTACTGCAGGTATATATAATATAATGACGGACCTGCTGGACACTGTCAGCAGACTCCTAAACAACTAGTATGAAGAAGATAGAAAAAAAAACCCCACCACAGGTAGGTATACAATTATGGACGAGCACTGACGACACAGAGGTAGCCACAGCCGTGGACTACCGTACTGCGTCTGCTAATATAGAGATGATAAAGATGATAGAGATGAACAAAAAAAATATAACACTACTGCAGGTAAATATTTATATAATATAATGAATGACGGACCTGCTGGACACTGTCAGCAGAATGCGTTTATAGAATAAAAAAAAAAAACACCACAGGAGTGTTTGACTTTTTCAGGCAGACAATATACTGGTGGTCACTGGTCAGTCACACTGGCAGCAAAAGTGTGCACTGTACTCCTGCTATAACTGCACCCCAGTCTCCCCCACAATTCAGCTGTGTGAGCAGTGAGCACTCAGCACAGTCAGATATACATAGATGATATTATCATGCAGCACACTGAGGCTGAGCACAGATATGGTATGTGACTGTGTATCGTTTTTTTTCAGGCAGAGAACGGATTATATTAAATTACAAATAAAACTGGTGGTGGTCAGTCACTAGTAACTATCAGCAATACTCTGCACTTTGAGTACTCCTAATGCTCCCCAAAATTACTAAGTAATCAACTCAAGTGTCTCTATCTATTCTAACGGAGAGGACGCCAGCCACGTCCTCTCCCTATCAATCTCAATGCACGTATGAAAATGGCGGCGACGCGCGGCTCCTTATATAGAATCCGAGTCTCGCGATAGAATACGAGCCTCGCGAGAATCCGACAGCGGGATGATGACGTTCGGGCGCGCTCGGGTTAGCCGAGCAAGGCGGGAAGATCCGAGTCTGCCTCGGACCCGTGTAAAAAGGCTGAAGTTCGGGGGGGTTCGGATTCCGAGGAACCGAACCCGCTCATCTCTATGCAAAATGCCTGCATTTTTGCCACCAAACCCCCGTTTCCTCTTATAAACAGTTCCTGACAGGGCTGTAACTAGACATTTTGGTGTTCTGTGCCAGAAAGAACATTGTCACCCCCTTCCCCCCCATAAGTCAATAAAGGGACAGTAAGCATGTAAAAAACTGGTGGGGGTTGTCTCACAGAGAAGGGGCATTGCCACAAAATAGTAGCCGCAATTCAAATTACACCGTAGCGCAACCTTATTTCTATTATACCGCACAATAGAGTCCTTCACGTTACCTCGCACAGTAGTGCCGCTTATTGATGTTGAGCCGCTCAATAATGACAATAATTCACATTACATCACATGGTAGTACCCCTTTTAAGTTTTCGCCTCACAGTAAAACCCCTTTTTATGGCACACAGTAGTATCCCTTATACACAGTATGGCACACAGTAGTATCCCTTATACACAGTATGGCACACAGTAGTATCCCTTATACACAGTATGGCACACAGTAGTATACAGAAGATCATGCTACTATGTGAATTGGATTTTTATTGGTGAATCTGTACTGTTCCCTTGGATGAAAAGATTCAAAATGATTCCCTGTTCTTCAACTAGTTTCCCAACATCATTGGGCCCATATAGACACTGTGCATTGTCAGTAACACAGACATCCCCTCTCTAACACACCCTCTCCACTGCTACCTGGTAATACACACAGACCTCATCTGTGCACCTCTCCCCCGGACTCCAATGCTTCTTCTACCCAGCTTGCAGCTAAAATGGGAGATGCAGTTATGGGACGTTACGCTGCTTCTGCTGGGATCCGGTGACAGGGACAAGGAAGAGACATAGACAGTCTCCCCATCACACCTACCATGCATGTGGTGGAGCCTTCCCTCCCATGCAGGAAGTGTGCTAGCACTATATACTCAGAGCACTGCAATGCTAAGAAGAAGCAGCGCTATTAGAAATTGTGGCAGCGTCGCCCACAGGCCACCTGTGCTGTGTGCAAAGCACCTCCAGCACCACCTTATTTAGGGCTCTGGTTCCTGATTGTCAATCACTCTGTGAATTAATCCTCTATGCAAGACCATCACAGGACAGTATCCAGTCTCTAGGTTGACCACACTTAGGTCGACATGTATTAGGTCAACCACCATTGGTCGACATACATTAGGTCGACATGGTTTATATGTTGACATGGTTACTAGATCAACATGTTCTAGGTCGACATGACAAAAGGTAGACATGAGTTTTTCATATTTTTTATCATTTTTGGAACTTTTTCATACTTTACGCTCCACATGGCCTACAATTGGGAACGGTAACCTTTGCGGAGCGCAGCGGTAGTAGAGCGAAGCACCTTGCCCGAAGCATGGCGAGCAAAGTGAACCATGCGAGGGGACATGGTGCACTAATTGGGGTTACCTGTTACTCTACAAAGAAAACTACACCAATTTTTTTTTTAAAACTCATGTCTACCTTTTGTCATGTCCACCTTGCTCATGTCGACTTAATGTTTGTGTCGCTCTATTTCAGATGTTGACTTAGTTAATGTCAACCAATAATGGTCGAACTAGACACAGTCGACCTATGTGTGGTCGACCCTATGAACCACACCCCACAGGACATGTACAATGCAACTTAGATGCATGTGCAGACCACCAACAATCACTTGAAACAGGCCCTACAATATGTGCGCTGCCGCACAAGATGTGAGGTTCTGCCAGATAATAGTTATTAGAATTTCTAACCAAAACTTTCTAGCATCTCAACTCAAAGGCAAAATCTTTTATGATAACATGATCATTTTCTACCTAATAGTTATTGTTAATTTGCAGATACAATTAGGTAATACAGTCCCAAAGGATTGCACAATCCAAAATGTACTTTAAGTTAATTGTCTATATACTGTATAAACTTGCCTTAGTAGGTGTGTGAGTGTAGCTTTGGAAAAATTAGATTGTTAACTGCAATGGGACAGGTATTGAATAAGTAACATCTCTGTACAGCTATGAGTTATATAAAGAATAATTATAGTACCTAAACACAACCAATAATGGGGCTAATGTAGAGCTGGACGTACATTAGCCCCATTATTGTACGTACAGTATGCTTTGTATGTACACGTACTGTATTTATCTCTTGTACATAAGCACCACTTTTATCCATACATCTCTATGATGACTGGGGAGCATTTTGCGTTTACCACTTCCTACAGTATGCTTAGAAAGACAGAATGCAGAAAAAAAGGGGCGAGCATCCCATGCAGACTACAGCAAAGTTGTCAGGAGGACTTTTTATTTGATACTTGGTACATAATACATAAATAACACTTGGTATTTGGTACGTAATAGGCACTGATACAGTAATAATTGACATCCACTTCTGATTGGTTGAGTGTGTCGTGATCCTTCCCATGGAATTTTATTTTACATGGTAAATATTTATAATTCACTCTCTCCAGAGACAGTTTTATGTATATGATACTTCATAAATATACTGTACTGTATAAACATTGTATGTTCAAACTATAGCATCTAGTACATGGTGAAATTCGGGCTATGCCCGATTCTCACTGTGCGACAGGGGCCTGGTCGGCACATAGTCAGTATCGCAAGCACATAATGAGTGTGCTTGCGATACTGGCTATGTGCGATTTTGGCTAAGTGTCAATTTTGACTATCTCTTCTATAGAGATAGTCAAAATTGACTTCCCTGCACAGTCTATCTTTTCTTTTGATGCCGACCGAGCGGGACCGCGCCTCGGCATTGAATCGGGATCGCAAGGTGACTGTCACCTTGCGATCTGCACTAACTTTTATTCCGATATTGACTATATAGTCAGAATCGGAAGAAAAAATCTCACAGTGTGTACACACCTTCACACTGTCCTCTCCCTGAAGTAAACCATATGCTAGTCTTGAAGATCTCAGTATATCTTGTGATACTGTATGTCCAGATCTATAACCTCTACAGACTACATTCTGCTTTTGCCCACATTCAGCGAATACATTTTTGGTACAAAGGGGGTTATTTAAGTTTGATAGCAAACCAAAAAAGTTAGCAATTTTGAAAAACCATGTAGCACTGCAGGTGGGGCAGATGTAACATGTGCAGAAAGTTAAATTTTGGAGGGATGTGCTCATACTGAAATCTAAATTGCAGAGTAGAAGTAAAGCTGCCCGTATTTACCTTGCACAGAAACCCACCCAAATCTAAATCTCTCTGCACATGTTACATCTGCCCCACCTGCAGTGAAACATGTTTTTCCCTAATGCTAACTTTTTTTGTTTGCTAACAAACCTAAATAACCCCAAAACCAGCTCAGCGTGTGCTCACTCACTGACTGTAATATCTATAGTTGCCTGAAAATCTGTTAGTGGCATTTTATACATGTGTCCTTATTCTTTGGGTACAGAAAATTCAGTTTTCTTACAAAAGCAATATTGTCTCTGCAGAACAATTAATATGATGTATGCCTTTCATAAATAAAAAGCTTTCTTGTGTCTAATGAAGAACAAAGTAACAACAGAACAGCACTGTTTAATGCCCCTTTAAAATAATTTGCATCTAATTTAAAAGACAAAATAAAAAGCAGTGTAATCTATACAAAGTGTAAGTGTGTTTCATTTTCATGAAAAAGATAAACAACATACTGTACTGTACACACTCTTCGTCCCTGAGATCTGAATATCAGACTACCCCTTACATGCATTCAGAACCTTCCTTCTCTTTGTCCTGGCTGCTGTCAGTGATAGATCTCTCAGCTAAGTGCTTGCTGTCCATCACACTACTAAACCTGCAACATTAATATAAAATGTATTTTACCGGAAAACAAAAAAGTCAGTAGCCAAGAAATATATAAACCATTTAAAGGTGCTCGGGGTCAACATTTATAAGCTGAGCATTGTTTGTAACGGTGGATGCTAGCCTTGTTGAATCTGTAATTGAATACAGCAGATGCACAGTACTCCATTATGTAAGTAATGACGCACTATAGCAGGATCATGTAGGCCTTTGGCAAGGGATTCCACTACGATATCTATATATATTTTTTAGACATATATACATAGTGCACATTGCTCTGTAGAAAAGAGATGAGATTGAGAAATATGTAACAGTGATAAAACAGGGACATTATATGTTGTATATTATTTTTATTATTATTATTATTATTATTCTTTATAAGAAAAACAAGAAAACAGCGACTTACAGTAGAAGACAATGTAGGACAAGTACATGGTAAATAAACGTTATCCGTTCAGATGGTCGACAGTGTTAAGGTCGACTCTCATTAGGTCAACCACTAATGCTCGACATTGACATGGTCGGCGTGGACAAATGGTCAACACATGAAAATGGTCAGCACGTGAAAGGTTGACACATGAAAAGATCGACGTGGCTTTTTAAAAAAAAATATTTTTAACTTTTTCATACTTTACCATCCACGTGGACTACGATTGGGAGCATTAATCTGTGCAGAGTGCAGCAGTAGTGGAGCGAGGCACCTTGCCCGCAGCATGGCAAGCGGAGTGAGCCATGCAAGGGGACGCGGTACACTAATTGGGGTTCCTGGTCATGTTACGGAAAAAATGACACCAAAAACAGTCCAAAAATCCATGTCGACCTTTTCATGTGTCAACCTTTCATGTGTCATCAATTTTCATGTGTTGCCCATATGTCCATACTGACCATGTCAATGTCGACCATTAGTGGTCGACCTAATGAGTGTCGACCTTAACACTGTCGACCATTCATACCGGAACCAAATAAACAGTACTGCATGGAGTAGAAATCAGTTTAAGTAGGAGAAGGAAAAGCAAATCAAGGAAGAGGGCCCAGAGGAGGGATAGACAGACAAGGGTGATACAGATGGAGTAGATTGTGAGCATGGAACAGAGGATTAGGATGAGAGATGGCTGGGTTTAGGGATGGCCGTTGGTGGGTTAGCCATCGATGGTCATGCTTTAGTGTGCAATGAGCTGCTGGCCAATCAGAACCTGGGGAGGCTTTGCGGATATTGGGGGGCAGAGCTAGACTCCGTGTCCAGACAGAGCCGTCTTAACAGCAGTGTAGGCCCCTGGGCATAGCAATGCACTGGGCCCCCTACTCATCCTCCAGCGGTAGGGGTGGGGGCTGCTATAAGCAGCAGCTTTGATGTCCCGTGGGCGGTAGGGGGTGTTTTATCTTCCACTCAGCATGTAGGACCTGAAGCAGTAATTTCTGCTAATTACTCCTTTACTGCACAGATGGGGCTAAACTGTAGAAGGGGGCATTGGAATGAATGAAGGGGCTCCGGTACATGACTTCCAGGGTGGTATGGGGTGTTTAATAAGTAGAGGAGGGGTGGATAGTAGAGCGGGCTTAATATTTTTCATTTTCTGGTGGGAGGGCATCTTGCTTGACTGCAGATATCTCATGTTCCTGGAAAGAGATTTCTTAGATTTTAATGGGATAAAAAACTAGAGAGTCACACCTTTTAGTAGGTACTGGGGACTTAGGTATCAGAGTTCAGGAGCCAGAGCAATCCAACAACGAAAATATAACACTGCATGTTAGGCGTGTGGAGCTGGAGCAGGGACCAGCTGCTTGAAGGCTGATATCTATGGTTATGGGCATAGTAGAGACAATCTGCAAGTGTCCACCAAAAGAGGAGAGTCACAGCTTTTGGATTATGCCCTCAGAGTAACTCTAAGTCAGACAGAACCTGAGATATCTGGCTGGAAAAAGCAATTAACAGGCTTGGATGGGGACCACTGCTTTCAAGTCGGATATCTCCAGTTCCCCAAGGCCGATTTAAAAAAATCTGGTACCCCTGGAAAGAGGGGACCCTCAGATATCAGCCTAGGGCCCTTACACTCCTGGGGCCCTTGGGCAAGAGCCCACTGAGCCCATACGAAAAGACGGCCCTGTGTCCAGACATGTTGGAGAAGAAAAATAGCTCTGTATCATCAATGGCGGAAAGCATCTGGTTCTCCCCCATCAATGGAAAAAGTAGTTACTACTGGTCATAGACCATTGATGATTTCAAAACATCGATGGTCGATGGCCATTCCTAGTGGGTCTTGAGAGCCGTTTGACGTTTTGTAGAGAGGTCGAGAGTCTGATAGGGAGAGGTAGAGAATTCCAGAGATAGGGAACAGCACTTGCAAAATCTTGGAGAAGGGAGTGGGAGGAAGTATTCAGTAGGCAGGAGAGGTGGCATAAGTGGGGGGGGGGGTGGGGGGAGTGTAAAGGGAGATAAGGTCAGACATGTAAATGGGATAGGAATGGGTGGGGGTTTTGTAAGTGAGTGTGAGAAGATTGAATTGGATTCTGAAAGGGAAGGGGTATCAGTGTAGGGTTTTAATGGATGGGAGGTGAATGTAGTATGTTGGATGAAGAAAATGAGCTGAGCATAGGTTCCATATTGATTCTGTGTGCAGTGCATTGCGGTGGAGTCAGGCTCTGCCCCTTAAGGGCTTGAAGGCCCCTGCCAAATATATTATGTACCATAGATGATACACAAAAATAACATATAATGGTATGAAAAATAAGGCAAATATTGCCATGGGCATATCTATAATGGGCAGGGATGTAAGTAAGGGTGTGCAAGTGGTGCAGGGGCCCTGTGGGCAGCACTGTCGCTGCCCCTTAGTCAATGAATCTGTCATGCAGGGTGCCTGGAGGAGCAGCACCCTGCAGCCAGAATTGCTGCTTTAGAGCCGCCATAGTGTCGTTTTTGCCTGATGAAACAGCCACGTGCCACCCCTGGTGCATCCTAAAGGATTCGCTGGGCAGTTCTGTACTTACCAGTGCTGGCGGCTCTGCCCCTTCCCCGGGATGCATAGCCAGCACAAGGCGAGAGTAATCCCTGTTATGGTGCTGATAATGGGTGCAGGGTGTATGGTGCACACAGGCTCCTAAGTACAAGGTGTCAGGAATCGACTCACCACAGTGACATCTGTCCGTCGGTGCGGACTCCGTCCGGGGTTCCTACGTTCTGCTGTCATCCGCACCTCTGCCGCCAGACGTCATCCTGGGCCTAGGAACGCTCCTGTGACAGCGAGTGTGTGAGCACGCCGCGTTCCCACCGGGCCGCGGCATGGGCGCCGCCATGACAGTCTCCATCGGTCAGAGTACGGCGGCCAATCCGGTGCTTGGCCGCACCTCCTTTTCCCACTCCAACCAATGCCTGCACACCAGGGGGTATATCAGGAGCTGCAGGGTGAGCCTGTGGTTATCCTGAACTTTGTGTCACTCCTGCGACCCATGTGTCTGGATCTGGTACCTGTTCCTCCGTGTTCCTGGTTACCTACCTGTGACTTTGTGCTCCAGGTTATCCTCTACAGCTCCGTGGAACTACAAGCCTCAGCAATACCTGCTTCTGTTTACTGACTTCACACTAATCACCAACTCAGTGTGCTTCAGCCTAGCAGTAGAGACTTGCTCCAGGTGCATTCCATCTCCTCACCTGTGATGCAGCTTGCTTGCTGCTTGTGCCTCATCACCTGCACTGTGAACGTTGCCAGTCTCCTGCCTCTGCTACCAGGTTTGCTGTATGTTACCATCTCTGCTGGTTCCATGTTTTAAACTGCTCTGGTTCCCATACCAGATTATCATCTATCAAGTTATCATTCATCAGTTGTCATTCATCAGTTATCATTCATCCATTGTCATATCTCTATTGCCATAGACTTTCAGCTCCCACGCTGTACCATTGACATTGCATTCCTTATTGTTTATTTCTGCTGCCTTTTGTGAACTTTGTGTTTAATAAACATCATTGCGCCCATGCGCAGAAACTTAATCCAGGCTCCTCACTTTCTCCCTCCTACCTCCACTGACCCACTAGCGCCCCCTCCGGGGACACAGACAAAACCAAGTCTGACAGTAAGTTCAGGATCGATGGACTCGGACGGTGGTCGGAGTGTGGGGTCAGAGGCCTTACAAAATCTGGTCTCCCGCTTGGATGGTCAAGAGGCTGTACAGCAGCAGATGTTTCAGTTCCTGCAAGGGATGTCCTCCCGGATTGATACACTACAGCAAACCCTGCCTAGTGTACCTGCTACTTCAGTTCCAGTTACTCCAGCACCTGCAAGTGTTGTGAGTACTTCTATGCCGGCTGCATCAGCTCCAGTGTCACGCTTGCACCTGCCCGTGCCTAGCAAGTATGATGGCAGCCCAAAGTTATGTCGCGGGTTTCTTAACCAATGTGAAATCCAGTTCGAATTATTATCACACAATTTCCCCACGCCAAGATCCAAGGTTGCCTACATCATCTCACTACTCTCTGGTTCTGCCTTGAGTTGGGTGTCTCCTCTGTGGGAACGTGCTGATCCTCTGATGAACAACTACGCTGAATTCGTGTCAACCTTCAAACGAATCTTTGACGAACCGGGTCGTGCAACATCGGCCTCTGCAGATCTTATTCAACTTCGTCAAGGTACCCGTAGTATGGGACAGTATGTCATCCAGTTCCAGACGTTAGCCGCAGAGATTCAGTGGAACAATCAAGCCCTGGTAGCAGCCTTCTGGCATGGACTTTCAGATCGGATCAAGGATGAACTGGCAACCCGCGATCTCCCTGAGCAATTGTCTGATTTAATTTCCCTGTGCATCAAGTTGGACTCTCGCATTCGCGAACGCAACGGTGAACGTGCTCGTAGTGAGCCGCGCAGGTCAAGAATGGTACCTTCTGTACAATTTCAGCCTCCACCTTCTGATGAGCCTATGCAAATAAATAGGTCCCGCCTAACTCCTGAGGAGCGGTCAAGAAGACTTCGTGTGTCTTTATTGTGCGGCTGCAGGTCACCAGATTAATTCTTGTACAGTGCGTTCGGGAAATGCCAGATCCTGACTTGTAAAGGAGGAGTCAAGTTGGGATCTTTTAGACAAGCTCCTTCAAATCAAGACCTTATCCTTCCCGTGACTTTAGAAACTTCGGTTGGTCTTCAATCTGCATCTGCGTAAGTGGACTGTGGAGCCACAGGAAACTTCATCACTCAAGCTGCGGTAGATAAGTTTTGTTTGCCTGTCTGTGAACTCTCATACCCAGTCTACATTACCGCTGTAGATGGTAGCCGTATCTCCAAGGGGAATATCTCTCACCAAACTGTACCAATAGTTCTGGGAGTTGGGTTCCTGCACTCAGAATTAATAAAGTTCTTAGTTATTCCTCAGGCAACCGAAGAGGTCGTTTTGGGTATGCCCTGGCTCCAACTACATAATCCACAGATTGATTGGTCTACTTTACAACTTACTTCCTGGGGTTCACATTGCCGCCAGGCCTGTTTAGCCCAAGTTTGTCCTATCAAGTCTACTGAAGTTAAAACCCAGTCAAGTCTTCCTGCGGCTTACCAAGATTTCTCTGACGTCTTCAGTGAAAAAGCCGCTGACGTTCTGCCGCCCCATAGAGAGTGGGATTGCCCCATTGACCTCATTCCCGGCAACATACCACCTAGGGGGCGTACCTATCCGTTGTCCGTTCCTGAAACTAAAGCGATGAGCAACTACATCAGGGAGAACTTACAGAAAGGATTTATCCGTCCCTCATCTTCACCCGCTGGTGCGGGCTTCTTCTTTGTTAAGAAAAAGGATGGAGGATTACGTCCATGCATCAACTACCGGGGTCTTAATGACATTACCATCAAAAATAGCTATCCATTACCACTCATCACCGAATTGTTTGACAGAGTTAAGGGAGCCCGCATCTTCACTAAGTTAGATCTTCGCGGTGCCTACAACCTCATCAGAATCCGGAGTGGTGACGAATGGAAGACAGCTTTTAACACTCGAGATGGTCATTACGAGTACCTGGTAATGCCATTCGGGTTAAGTAATGCCCCAGCAGTGTTCCAGCACTTTGTGAACGAAATCTTCCGTGACGTTCTGTACAAGTATCTTGTGGTTTATCTGGATGATATCCTCATCTTCTCCCAAGACCTCTCCTCTCATCGTCTACAAGTCCGTGAAGTCCTCCGACGTCTTAGTGAGAACCGGCTCTACGGTAAGCTGTCCAAGTGCACCTTTGAAGTTTCCTCTATACCCTTCTTGGGGTATATAATTTCCGGATCGGATCTACAGATGGACCCGACAAAGTTGGAAGCCATTGCCAATTGGTCCATTCCAAATTCTCTCAAGTCTATTCAGCGATTCCTGGGATTCGCCAATTACTATAGGAAGTTTATCCGAGGATTCTCAACTCTCATCGCTCCTATTACCAACTTAACTCGGAAAGGGGAAGATCATTCCAACTGGTCAGAAGAAGCTTTGGCGGCATTCCAGAAGATCAAGCTGGCCTTTATGTCTGCTCCAGTTCTGTCTCAACCAGATGTAAACAAGCCGTTCGAGTTGGAGGTGGATGCCTCTACGGTAGGAGTTGGAGCTGTTCTCTCCCAGAAGGGAACTTATGGGAAGATTCACCCTTGTGGATTCTATTCTCGTAAATTCCTCTCTGCAGAAGCTAACTATTCCATTGGAGATCAAGAACTACTAGCGATCAAGCTGGCCCTTGAGGAATGGAGGTATCTCCTGGAAGGGGCCAAATATCCGTTCAACATCTATACGGATCATAAGAATCTGCTTTATTTAAAGGCAGCCCAGTGCCTTAATCCTCGCCAGTCCCGGTGGGCTATGTTTTTCTCTCGTTTTAACTTTAAGCTTCATTTCCGCCCAGGTTCTCAGAATATTAAAGCTGACGCCTTATCCCGATCTATGGAGTCCGAAGAGGAAACATCTGACTCGGTTCCGCATTCCATCCTGAGTCCAGTGGTATTTGCCGCATCTCAAGTTTCTCCTGCTCCTCCTCCTGGTAAGACTTTTGTTTCCCCAGAACTCCGTCCCAAGTTGTTGTCTTGGGCTCATCAGTCCAAGTTCACTGGACATCCTGGTATCCTGTAAACCTTCAAATTCCTCTCTGAGACGTACTGGTGGCCGAAGATGAAAGCTGACATCAAAGATTTCGTGGAATCCTGTCCTAAGTGTGCGCAGCACAAGACTCCTCGTCAGTCTCCAGCAGGTCAGTTACAACCATTATCTGTTCCCAGTCGCCCCTGGTCACATCTGTCCATGGATTTTATCTCCGACCTGCCCCCTTCTCAAGGATATAATACCATCTGGGTTGTGGTGGATAGATTTACCAAAATGGCCCATTTCGTTCCTCTCCAGGGTCTCCCTTCTGCCCCAAAACTCGCCCAAATCTTCCTACGGGAGATTTTCCGTCTACATGGACTACCCTCGGAAATAATATCCGACCGAGGTGTTCAGTTTGTAGCGAGGTTTTGGAGAGCCCTCTGTTCTGCCATGCAAGTTAAACTGAAGTTCTCGTCAGCTTACCACCCTCAGACGAATGGGCAGACAGAGAGGGTAAACCAGGAATTGGAAAACTTTTTAAGACTTTATGTTTCATCTTCTCAAGATGACTGGTTGGATCTGCTCCCGTGGGCCGAATTTGCCCACAACTTCCGCTACCACACCGCTACTGAGACAACTCCGTTCTTTGCTGTATATGGACAACATCCTCGTGTTCCAGATTTCCAAGAACTCCCTCACATTGATGTTCCTGCTGTCACTGCTGTCCTGAGTCAGTTTTCTTCAACCTGGAGGAAGATTCATGCTTCTCTCAAGAAGGCCTCCAGCCGGTATAAATTCTTTGCTGACCGCAAAAGACGTGCAGTTCCTAGCCTGAAACCTGGTGACAAGGTTTGGCTTTCTACTCGGAACCTCCGTCTTAGAGTCCCGTCGATGAAATTCGCACCACGTTTCATCGGTCCCTTTTCTATGGACAGAGTCATCAGTCCTGTGGCCTACAAGCTTAAGTTACCACCTTCATTACGAATACCTAATGCCTTTCATGTCTCTCTCCTCAGACCATTAGTCCTGAATCGCTTCCAAAGAGCTCTTCCAGTCGGCCCCAAAGTTCGAACTCAGCGGGGCGTGGAGTTCGAGATAGAGAAGATTCTGGATTCCCGTTGCCGGTACGGTCGTCTACAATATCTTATCGACTGGTCCGGTTATGGTCCGGAGGAGAGAAGTTGGGTGAATTCGTCAGATGTCCATGCTCCAAGGTTGGTCCGTGTCTTCCACAGCACTCATCCTTCCAAGCCACGTGGGTGTTCAGTGCCCACCCATAAAGGAGGGGATACTGTCAGGAATCGACTCACCACAGTGACATCTGTCCATCGGTGCGGACTCCGTCCGGGGTTCCTACGTTCTGCTGTCATCCGCACCTCTGCCGCCAGACGTCATCCTGGGCCTAGGAACGCTCCTGTGACAGCGAGTGTGTGAGCACGCCGCGTTCCCGCCGGGCCACGGCATGGGCGCCGCCATGACAGTCTCCATCGGTCAGAGTACGGCGGCCAATCCGGTGCTTGGCCGCACCTCCTTTTCCCACTCCAACCAATGCCTGCACACCAGGGGGTATATCAGGAGCTGCAGGGTGAGCCTGTGGTTATCCTGAACTTTGTGTCACTTCTGCGACCCATGTGTCTGGATCTGGTACCTGTTCCTCCGTGTTCCTGGTTACCTGCCTATACCTCCGTGTTCCTGGTTACCTACCTGTGACTTTGTGCTCCAGGTTATCCTCTACAGCTCCGTGGAACTACAAGCCTCAGCAATACCTGCTTCTGTTTACTGACTTCACACTAATCACCAACTCAGTGTGCTTCAGCCTAGCAGTAGAGACTCGCTCCAGGTGCATTCCATCTCCTCACCTGTGATGCAGCTTGCTTGCTGCTTGTGCCTCATCACCTGCACTGTGAACGTTGCCAGTCTCCTGCCTCTGCTACCAGGTTTGCTGTATGTTACCATCTCTGCTGGTTCCATGTTTTAAACTGCTCTGGTTCCCATACCAGATTATCATCTATCAAGTTATCATTCATCAGTTGTCATTCATCAGTTATCATTCATCCATTGTCATATCTCTATTGCCATAGACTTTCAGCTCCCACGCTGTACCATTGACATTGCATTCCTTATTGTTTATTTCTGCTGCCTTTTGTGAACTTTGTATTTAATAAACATCATTGCGCCCATGCGCAGAAGCTTAATCCAGCCTCCTCACTTTCTCCCTCCTACCTCCACTGACCCACTAGCGCCCCCTCCGGGGACACAGACAAAACCAAGTCTGACACAAGGTAGCCCACATTGTACATCCTCACTGCCTTGTGCTTCAGAAATCACAGGGGAAATAGCTCTGAAGCCATTTTCCTGGAGATTTGTGCATGCGTATTATACTCTAGTCAAATAGGTGTTTTTTTTTTCTAGCGCAAGTGCCCAAATTGAAACTTCACACAGGCACCCTCCTGTTTTCAACTGGCCCTTCATAACCATTTATAAATGAGTCAACAAGAGATGTTGGGAATAATTGATATATAATGTATCTGATTAAACATTGTAGGTGGTGACAAGGAAAGTGTTAGTGACAACTGTAATGCAGAAGCACCTCAGGCACCAATATTAGAACTCAGTACCATGAGTGGGCTTTTATGTACCCTGTTCTGCCCACGCCCCCTGAATACATTACATCATGATATCATGTGGAGAGAGTAGGGACAGTCATGCCAGGATTTGTAGCTCAGACCGGAGCGTTCTCATGGGGCTGCAGCAGCAAATTTTCCTGCAGGATGCCATTACAGGGGCCCTTCTAGCCAGATGCAGGGGCCATGGGTGAGAGGTGGCACCGCCCACAAGGTTCTATGTGACAGCATCAGTCCCACACCCCTAGTTATGGCACAGATGCTGACTATTGTTGTTGTTCAGTCACACATTGGTGTGCTGAGGTTGGAATGAGAAGAGTCAGGGGAAGTGGAGACATGAAGGATGAATTATTCACTGTAAAAATTCTAAGTTACTTTCAAATATTGTCAAACTCCTCCCTCTTCTTGTACAGCAAAGGATTTATCTTTTTTGGTGTATAGCCACTCTTGTGGTCTTCTGCCGGCTTGGAGCAAGTATTTTTCTTTGGCATCATACTTGCTGCTAAACACCAAGCCAGAACACTTTTTCACCAAGTACAGTATACAGAAGTTGTAGCGACAGGTGCTGTCACCAGGGCCTGACTAAGGGTGGCAAAACTTCCCCTGTGCACAACCCTTGAGCCAAACATACACAGACATCAACGCCAAACACACACCCACTTGTCCACACACTAGGGATGGGCAGAACCATTACTTTAAGGGTGCCGGCAGCTCACAGTCATTGTCCCGCGAGACTGTCTTTGCACTGGGGCGCTCCTCGGCGGCCGTTGTCACTAAACAGCTGAGGCGTCACAAGGAGTCTTCTGATTCAACAGTAGTATGTGGGGGCCCTGGGATGACTGCCCATATTTCCCCTCCCTTAATCCGGCACTGGCTGTCACCGAGGATTTAGCAGGAACCACCAAAGAAGAAGCATAGATGGCAATGACATTTGTATTTTCCGAGTTCAGCAGCTGAACTGAGATGATATTTCAGTAGATCTCTAAAACATCCCTGTCCTTGATGTGAGAACTCTCCTTAGATCAACCTTGTAATGTCCCTCTACCTTCACACATGTTTAACTGCTCTATATTTGTGAGATGATTATGCACAGACAATCTAAGCTGCAGTCATCAGTAACTGTGGTCAAAGTGTTACAGTTCTCCTTTAATGAAAATAAATACACTTACAAAACACTTATGCTAATAGATCTATTGAACTTGGTGCTCAAGGTTCAGTTTACGTGTACAGTGTGTGTCAGGGATGTGCGATGAGATAAATGGCTATTTTGCTTTGAAATAAGAAAGCTGCAATAAATGTTATAAACAATTCACCACTCATTTTGCTTTTGGGTTTTAATAGAAATAGATTTTCCCCAAAGGCATTAATTAGATGAAAGGTTCTCCTCAAGGAGAAGGTTATTGCACTGTAGGTGGGGTACAAGCGCATGCTTACAGGCATGTGTCTCCTTCAATAAATTCAGCACAAATGACACCTATGCATATAGGCACATTGATGCGAATTATGAGCCTGAATCAGAGATGGACACTATGCAATAGCAGCCACTACTGCAGATGTATGCTAATGCTTTAGGAGGAGTCTTGTTTAATAGCCAGCTCTAGCTGGCTTCTGTAATCAGCTGCTGCTTCCAAGGGCATAGCATCAAATCATCTGGGTGAAAATCGGTTACTCTATGGTTGCTGAGGCTGACAGTGAAATTCACACTACTGAAGCAAGTGAAGCTGTGTCCAAAGACAGAGCCACTGGCTTCAGCACCCCAGAAAATTGGACCTATACTGCCCGTTTCCTGCAATGCTGCCCATCGCCACCCCTGCCGCATCCCCAAATGGTTGCAGCATGTAAATCATGCTGCAGCTTAGGGGCACTACTGTATGTGTCATCTCGCACATGCACAGTGTGGCATCTGCTGAAATATCTCACCATCAGCGTTGTATGCAAACCATCATTGACAGTCATCAAATGGTATACTGTCAATAGTGCCTTTTGTGATTTCCATCTATGGCAGGAAACAAATGATAGACTTCTCTAGCATGGGTTGGCATAATACTCAGGATATTCCTGCAGGACTAGTGACTGTGTGAGCAAATCAGGGGAAGGGGATTTAGATAAGTGTCACAGTATTGGTCGACAGGCTAAGCATCATGCATCCAACATCAGGTAGTGGACATCTATGCCATTGATGGCAAAACCATTGATCATTGGTTGCAAACCATGGATGATTGATGGTCATCCCTATTTGAATCAGGGGCAAAGCAAAAAAAAAGGAGTAACTTAGCACATGGACAAACCAAATTTAAAGCTCTCTGCACATTTTATATCTGACACACCTGCATTGCAATGTGGTTTTTCAAAGTTGTAAAGTGTCTCAATTTTTTGTGCTTTGCTCCAAACTTTTAATCAGCACCTTTGCAAGTAACGCTGTGTGGTGGTCCATAAAGCGGCATCCCGACAGTGACAATATGAACACCGGAGAGGCGTAAGTATTTTACCCCTCTCCCCTTCCTACCCTAACCCTCTGGCAGTACTGGTTAGGGCTAACCCTCTAGAGGTGTCGACTATGGCTAACCCTCCTGGGGTGTCAGCTATGGCTAACCCTTCTACCCTAGGGGTGGGGTGTCAGTTTGGGCTAACCCTCTGGGGCAGTCAACTATGGCTAATCCTCCTGGGGTGTCAGCCAGTGCCTAACCCTACCCCCCTATCCTATTGCCTAACCCTAAACCTCCCATCCGGGCCCTAACCGTAACCCCCACCCTGATACCTTCACGAGCTCATATTATTGTAAGTTGCTGTAGTTTAATTATAGTATACATTGCTTTCTATTTTCAGTAGTTATTTCCATAAATGTTTAAAGTCTATAACATAAAAATAGAAGATAAAAATTGCATCTAAGTGGCTGACAAAGAGATGTTTCATTGAACATTTTGTCAGTATTGAAAAATTGAGACAGTTGCATAAATAAAAATTCCCATTGAAAATCTGTAATACCTGAGACTGTATCTGGAAACAAAGGACTGATGTCAATTTTATCACACTAATAAAATTGCTGCAGATAAGGTATATTCGCATCACACCAAAAAGGGGGCATGTTCATTTTGCAAATGGTTACGGCACATGTTTGATACTTACCGAATTTCCGAAAGGTCCTCCAATGCTTTCAATACATTTCTTGCTACCAATTCTAGGTTCCTGCAATCAGGTGTGCATCGCCCCATTCCCACGGATTCCCGGTGGGCCAATGTTCACCCTGAGCTTGTTTTGTTTGTTGACATGTAAGGGGTGGTGCTGCTAAAATAGTTAAACGATATACCTCTGGTGCTGTCCATGTGAGGCCTCGTCTACAAATTTTTCCAGGGCCACTTTCAGTTCCCAATCCGCCCCGGCCTGACTTTGAAAGAAAGTGCAATGGAATATGCTACTGCTACATACATGTTAATAAACAAATTAATATAGATTTTACAGCTAAGAATTGTAAAACATCTTGGTGTCACTGGACCTTCCAAACAGCAGTGGAAATTTAGAACAAATTGTAATACTAAAGAGCTATATTACACATTTATTACCCCCCCTGTGGGGGCCATTTTTTATTGTTTTCTGTGGGGGCCAATGTGTTTTATTTTGTTCTTGTGCAATGTTTTTAATCTGCGCTTGCATCTGAGTTGCCCCGTGCATGCATGCACCACGATGGTGTTTATACAGAGTCAGACACACGCACCAAGAAGTGTATTATAAATGTGTTGGGCATTCCTATGAGGTTATAGGGGGTTGGTTAACCAGACGCAGATGTAACGTAGTATGGGCGTGTTGCTGATAGTGGTTGCAAAGAGAGATATTAAATTGCTCTAGCATAGGGCTGATGAAAGTTTCCATGGTGCAACCGATGGAGGCATCTGAAGTTGCACAAAGCATGAGTGGTCATCTCAGACCTTGCATATTTGGATGCATGGATGTACAATGGGGGAACTGCATTGTAGCGTCATTAGCATAAAGTCACACCCAACTGCAGCAAAAGATGCAAGGAAAGCCACAACTACGTTCAACTCATAATCAGACCCTATGAGGATTAATCCCGCCCCCTCAACAGAACCATTCGACACAATAGACCCCACCCCCATTAGGGCTGCTTTAAAAAATTCCCTAGGCTGGTTTTCAATCCTAATTCGCCCCTGCCTGCAGTACCTACAAATCATATCAAACAAATGAATACATCCAAATCAAATTCATTGTAATGCCATTGGCACTGTAAAAGTAATTTTCAAGAATACACACCCACATTGGCTCTTTGATTCTTTGAAAAATTCAGATAAATCTTCATCTGTGCATGTATATTCTCCATAACAGTGAAAACAGCAGAAACATCATTAGGAAGTAAAACTTTCATACACTTTAGAACCAGTCCATTATTTAATTACACTTATGAAATACACTTGGCTTAGCCTTAGCCTCATTTACGGCTTAAATTATTCATTAAAATTAGGTGGTTGACTATATTACACTGTATATTAAAAAAAATCAAAATGCATACAGAAAATGTGCTTTTCTGTAGAAGTGCACGAGGTTAATAATTATCTCCCAATAAAAATACAAAAGAAAGATGTTTGACACCACTGACCCATAAGAACCTTTTAATATTTTTTTCTGGAAAGAAAAAACTGAGGGCTGCTTTATATACAGTATGTCTCCACAGTGGTGGAACTTGTGAGTGGTGAGGAGGATAACTCATTGATGGTCTTGGAAGCAGTGGCCCCTTAGCACTTCCTGCACCAATGGTAGTTCCGCCTCTGTGTCTCCACTCCCTGCTCTTGATTTTGATTTTTTTTCTTCAGTATGTTTGTATACATGCAGTATTTTGCATTTTGATTTGAGGGATGTTGCATGTCGATTTGTCATAGAAAAACTTATATTAGCAAAATAATAATCTGTAGAAAGCTCCGCTTATTATTACTTTTGTACATCCTTTTTAATTACAGTTTTTAATTTATCTCTCTTCAGAACCTCATTTTTGTCTTAAATAAGAGAATATCATTTTCTTGTGACTTACATATTTGTAGTTGGTAGTGTTACATTGCCTTATGTGGGAATATTAACTCACTAGTTCTGTTCATAGAAATGTACTGAGTTACAGTTCTAGCCGTTCTCATCACACCCACGACTATTCGCAGGTGCGACTAGTTATCCATGATGTGTACACACGTTAGTGGGCACGTGTGAATAGTTGTACCCATCAGCCATAGGAATTAAATTGTGTGATCACAGGTGTGGCTATTAGCACCTGGGCGCACTAAGGGCCTTATTCAGAAGTGGACACAGCCGCGTCCTACCGTGCAGCGATGCAGCATTGAGGGGCATGGTGGGCAACATAGGGGCATGTCAGGAGCATTTTCAGGATGGCTGCATGCCGTCACATGCAGCCGTCCAAGAAAAACAATGGTG
Source organism: Pseudophryne corroboree (assembly GCF_028390025.1). Lineage (NCBI taxonomy): Eukaryota > Metazoa > Chordata > Amphibia > Anura > Myobatrachidae > Pseudophryne > Pseudophryne corroboree. The sequence goes on from NC_086451.1 coordinate 321,319,130, forward strand.
CAGGAGTGCAGGCAGGGGTCAACCTTAAATTAATTCGTTCACAATTCAATTATGAATGCATCACAGGGTGGTGTCACACACATGCTGGGCAGCCTTACCCTGTGCCGGATGGCCTCCAGCATTTGAATAGATGGACGCAGATCTTGCTGAGGAAGCAAGATCTCCATCCATCTCTGAATAACCGCCTAAGGGGGACATGTACTAAGCAGTGATAAAAGTGGAAAAGTGAGCCAGTGGAGAAGTTGCCCATGGCAACCAATCAGCTGCTCTGTATAATTTTATAATATGCAAATTATAAATGTTACACCAATGCTGATTGGTTGCCATGGGCAACTTCTCCACTGGCTCACTTCTCCACTTTTATCACTGCTTAGTACATGTTCCCCTAAGTCGCAACCATGATGCGTGTGAACACATCATGGCAATGATGAGGGAGGCTATTTCTGTATATGAAAATTGCTGTTTCAAGTCATGGGGACCTAGTGGTCATTATTGATCCTGGATAGGCATTGAAATAGCAGTTTCCTCTATTCATTATTACACAGGGATTTTCCTAGTTTTTAAGGTTACATTGTCTTGGTTTTTCTGCAGAAGCATGGTACATCAAAGATTGACTTTATGGTCTCTGCAACACTTTTCTCTGCTCTACTCTACTTCTCGTTCTATCAAGTTAAAATTCTTCAGTGCTACCTAATGTACAGTATATCATTATATTCACTCAACTACATTGACTTCTTTTCAATAACTACCTTTTTCTCCAACCTCCTAAGTATATTTTCTAAGATTCCACTTACCATAGAGAAAAAGTAGCTCCTGCTTCATCTGTTTACTAACAATGTGGATGTCGAAGTGGAGGAACAAAAAATCACACTCTTGGCGATCTCTCCACGAATGCATAGCTATCCTCTAATGTAAATTCCACACGCACAATATTACTAATAGGGTGCATGACAAATAGGAGGCCTGGAAGTCAACACCCCTGCCCATAAGGCAATGTGCTCCAGCTCCCTCCCTCCTTACTTTACCGCCACAAAGACCTTTGAAGGTAGCACCCTTGCTCCTCTCCCTGTTGGCAGCTCCACTGCAGAGTGTAGGTGGTAGGACTGTGGACACAGAAGATTGCCTAAAGACAGAAAAGTGGATCATTAAATGTAGTGTTAACTAGTGATGTGCACCGGACATTTTTTTCGGGTTTTGTGTTTTGGTTTTGGATTCGGTTCCGCGGCCGTGTTTTGGATTCGGACGCATTTTGGCAAAACCTCCCTGAAATTTTTTTGTCGGATTCGGGTGTGTTTTGGATTCGGGTGTTTTTTTAAAAATAAACCTCACAAGCAGCTTAAATCACAGAATTTGGAGGTCATTTTGATCCCATAGTATTATTAACCTCAATAACCATAATTTCCACTCATTTCCAGTCTATTCTGAACACCTCACACCTCACAATATTATTTTTAGTCCTAAAATTTGCACCAAGGTCGTTGGATGACTAAGCTAAGCGACCCAAGTGGCCGACTCAAACACCTGGCCCATCTAGGAGTGGCACTGCAGTGTCAGACAGGATGGTCGATTTAAAAAATAGTCCCCAAACAGCACATGATGCAAAGAAAAAAAGAGGTGCACAGTGGTCGCTGGATGGCTAAACTATGCGACACAAGTGGCCGACACAAACACCTGGCAACATCTAGGAGTGGCACTGCAGTGTCAGGCAGGATGGCACTTCATAAAAATACTCCCCAAACAGCACATGATGCAAAGAAAAATGAAAGAAAAAAGAGGTGCAAGATGGAATTGTCCTTGGGACCTCCCTCCCACCCTTATGTTGTATAAACAGTAGTGATGTGCACCGGAAATTTTTTGGGTTTTGTGTTTTGGTTTTGGGTTCGGTTCCGCGGCCGTGTTTTGGATTCGGACGCGTTTTGGCAAAACCTCACCGAATTTTTTTTGTCGGATTCGGGTGTGTTTTGGATTCGGGTGTTTTTTTCAAAAAACCCTCAAAAACAGCTTAAATCATAGAATTTGGGGGTCATTTTGATCCCAAAGTATTATTAACCTCAATAACCATAATTTCCACTCATTTTCAGTCTATTCTGAACACCTCACATCTCACAATATTATTTTTAGTCCTAAAATTTGCACCGAGGTCGCTGGATGGCTAAGCTAAGCGACACAAGTGGCCGACACAAACACCTGGCCCATCTAGGAGTGGCACTGCAGTGTCAGACAGGATGGCCCTTCAAAAAAATTGTCCCCAAACAGCACATGATGCAAAGAAAAAAAGAGACGCACCAAGGTCGCTGTGTGACTAAGCTAAGCGACACAAGTGGCCGACACAAACACCTGGCCCATCTAGGAGTGGCACTGCAGTGTCAGGCAGGATGGCACTTCAAAAAAATAGTCCCCAAACAGCACATGATGCAAAGAAAAAAAGAGGCGCAATGAGGTAGCTGTGTGACAAAGATAAGCGACCCAAGTGGCCAACACAAACATCTGGCCCATCTAGGAGTGGCACTGCAGTGTCACGCAGGATGGCCCTTCATAAAAATACTCCCCAAACAGAACATGATGCAAAGAAAAATGAAAGAAAAAAGAGGTGCAAGATGGAATTGTCCTTGGGCCCTCCCACCCACCCTTATGTTTTATAAACAGGACATGCACACTTTAAAGAACCCATCATTTCAGTGACAGGGTCTGCCACACGACTGTGACTGAAATGACTGGTTGGTTTGGGCCCCCACCAAAAAAGAAGCAATCAATCTCTCCTTGCACAAACTGGCTCTACAGAGGCAAGATGTCCACCTCATCATCGTCCTCCGATTCCTTACCCCTTTCACTGTGTACATCCCCCTCCTCACAGATTATTAATTCGTCCCCACTGGAATCCACCATCTCAGGTCCCCGTGTACTTTCTGGAGGCAATTGCTGCTGGTGAATGTCTCCACGGAGGAATTGATTATAATTAATTTTAATGAACATCATCTTCTCCACATTTTCTGGAAGCAACCTCGTATGCCGATTGCTGACAAGGTGAGCGGCTGCACTAAACACTCTTTCGGAGTACACACTGGAGGGAGGGCAACTTAGGTAGAATAAAGCCAGTTTGTGCAAGGGCCTCCAAATTGCCTCTTTTTCCTGCCAGTATACGTACGGACTGTCTGACGTGCCTATTTGGATGCAGTCACTCATATAATCCTCCACCATTCTTTCAATGGAGAGAGAATCATATGCAGTGACAGTAGACGACATGTCAGTAATCGTTGGCAGGTCCTTCAGTCCGGACCAGATGTCAGCACTCGCTCCAGACTGCCCTGCACCACTGCCAGCGGGTGGGCTCGGAATTCTTAGCCTTTTCCTCGCACCCCCAGTTGCGGGAGAATGTGAAGAAGGAGCTGTTGACGGGTCACGTTCCGCTTGACTTGACAATTTTCTCACCAGCAGGTCTTTGAACCCCTGCAGACTTGTGTCTGCCGGAAAGAGAGATACAACGTAGGTTTTAAATCTAGGATCAAGCACGGTGGCCAAAATGTAGTGCTCTGATTTCAACAGATTAACCACCCGTGAATCCTGGTTAAGCGAATGAAGGGCTCCATCCACAAGTCCCACATTCCTAGCGGAATTGCTCTGTTTTAGCTCCTCCTTCAATGTCTCCAGCTTCTTCTGCAAAAGCCTGATGAGGGGAATGACCTGACTCAGGCTGGCAGTGTCTGAACTGACTTCACATGTGGCAAGTTCAAAAGGTTGCAGAACCTTGCACAACGTTGAAATCATTCTCCACTGCGCTTGAGACAGGTGCATTCCACCTCCTTTGCCTATATCGTGGCCAGATGTATAGGCTTGAATGGCCTTTTGCTGCTCCTCCAACCTCTGAAGCATATAGAGGGTTGAATTCCACCTCGTTACCACCTCTTGCTTCAGATGATGGCAGGGCAGGTTCAGGTATTTTTGGTGGTGCTACAGTCTTCTGTACGCGGTGCCTGAACGCCGAAAGTGGCCCGCAATTCTTCGGGCCACCGACAGCATCTCTTGCACGCCCCTGTCGTTTTTAAGTAATTCTGCACAACCAAATTCAAGGTATGTGCAAAACATGGAACGTGCTGGAAATTGCCCAGATGTAATGCACGCACAATATTGCTGGCGTAGTCCGATGTCACAAATCCCCAGGAGAGTCCAATTGGGGTAAGCCATTCTGCGATGATCTTCCTCAGTTGCCGTAAGAGGTTTTCAGCTGTGTGCGTATTCTGGAAAGCGGTGATACAAAGCGTAGCCTGCCTAGGAACGAGTTGGCATTTGCGAGATGCTGCTACTGGTGCCGCCGCTGCTGTTCTTGCAGCGGGAGGCAATACATCTACCCAGTGGGCTGTCACAGTCATATAGTCCTGAGTCTGCCCTGCTCCAATTGTCCACATGTCCGTGGTTAAGTGGACATTGGGTACAACTGCATTTTTTAGGACACTGGTGAGTCTTTTTCTGAGGTCTGTGTACATTTTCGGTATCGCCTACCTAGAGAAATGGAACCTAGATGGTATTTGGTACCGGGGACACAGTACCTCAATCAAGTCTATAGTTGGCTCTGAATTAACGATGGATACCGGAACCACGTTTCTCACCGCCCAGGCTGCCAAGGCCTCAGTTATCCGCTTTGCAGCAGGATGACTGCTGTGATATTTCATCTTCCTCGCAAAGGACTGTTGGACAGTCAATTGCTTACTGGAAGTAGTACAAGTGGTCTTCCGACTTCCCCTCTGGAATGACGATCGACTCCCAGCAGTAACAACAGCAGCGCCAGCAGCAGTAGGCGTTACACTCAAGGATGCATCGGAGGAATCCCAGGCAGGAGAGGACTCATCAGACTTGCCAGTGACATGGCCTGCAGGACTATTGGCTTTCCTGGGTAAGGAGGAAATTGACACTGAGGGAGTTGGTGGTGTGGTTTGCAGGAGCTTGGTTACAAGATAAGGGATTTACTGGTCAGTGGACTGCTTCCGCTGTCGCCCTAACTTTTTGAACTTGTCACTGACTTATGATGAATGCGCTGCAGGTGACGTATAAGGGAGGATGTTCCGAGGTGGTTAACGTCCTTACCCCTACTTATTACAGCTTGACAAAGGCAACACACGGCTTGACACCTGTTGTCCGCATTTGTGTTGAAATAATTCCACACCGAAGAGCTGATTTTTTTTGTATTTTGCCCAGGCTGCCAAGGCATCAGTTATCCGCTTTGCAGCAGGATGACTGCTGTGATATTTCATCTTCCTCGCAAAGGACTGTTGGACAGTCAATTGCTTACTGGAAGTAGTACAAGTGGTCTTCCGACTTCCCCTCTGGAATGACGATCGACTCCCAGCAGTAACAACAGCAGCGCCAGCAGCAGTAGGCGTTACACTCAAGGATGCATCGGAGGAATCCCAGGCAGGAGAGGACTCATCAGACTTGCCAGTGACATGGCCTGCAGGACTATTGGCTTTCCTGGGTAAGGAGGAAATTGACACTGAGGGAGTTGGTGGTGTGGTTTGCAGGAGCTTGGTTACAAGATAAGGGATTTACTGGTCAGTGGACTGCTTCCGCTGTCGCCCTAACTTTTTGAACTTGTCACTGACTTATGATGAATGCGCTGCAGGTGACGTATAAGGGAGGATGTTCCGAGGTGGTTAACGTCCTTACCCCTACTTATTACAGCTTGACAAAGGCAACACATGGCTTGACACCTGTTGTCCGCATTTGTGTTGAAATAATTCCACACCGAAGAGCTGATTTTTTTTGTATTTTGACCAGGCATGTCAATGGCCATATTCCTCCCATGGACAACAGGCGTCTCCCAGGGTGCCTGACTTAAACAAACCACCTCACCATCAGAATCCTCCTTGTCAATTTCCTCCCCAGCGCCAGCAACACCCATATCCTCATCCTGGTGTACTTCAACAGTGACATCTTCAATTTGACTATCAGGAACTGGACTGCGGGTGCTCCTTCCAGCACTTGCAGGGGGCGTGCAAATGATGGAAGGCGCAAACTCTTCCCATCCAGTGTTGGGAAGGTCAGGCATCGCAACCGACACAATTGGACTCTCCTTGGGGATTTGTGATTTCGAAGAACGCACAGTTCTTTGCTGTGCTTTTGCCAGCTTAAGTCTTTTCTTTTTTCTAGCAAGAGGATGAGTGCTTCCATCCTCATGTGAAGCTGAACCACTAGCCATGAACATAGGCCAGGGCCTCAGCCGTTCCTTGCCACTCCGTGTCGTAAATGGCATATTGGCAAGTTTACGCTTCTCCTCAGACGCTTTTAATTTAGATTTTTGGGTCATTTTACTGATCTTTTGTGTTTTGGATTTTACATGCTCTGTACTATGACATTGGGCATCGGCCTTGGCAGACGACGTTGATGGCATTTCATCGTCTCGGCCATGACTATTGGCAGCAGCTTCAGCACGAGGTGGAAGTGGATCTTGATCTTTCCCTATTTTTTTAACCTGCACATTTTTGTTCTCCATATTTTAATGCGCACAACTAAAAGGCACCCGAGGTATACAATGTAGATGGATGGATAGTATACTTATGGACGACGAGGGACGACACAGAGGTAGGTACAGCAGTGGCCTACCGTACTGCTATATACAGTATAATAAATGGACCTGGTGGACACTGTCAGCAAACTGCTAAACTAGTATAAAGAAAAAAAGGCACCACAGGTATACAATGTAGATGGATGGATAGTATACTTATGGACGACGAGTGATGACACAGAGGTAGGTACAGCAGTGGCCTACCGTACTGCTATATACAGTATAATAAATGGACCTGGTGGACACTGTCAGCAAACTGCTAAACTAGTATAAAGAAAAAAAGGCACCACAGGTATACAATGTAGATGGATGGATAGTATACTTATGGACGACGAGTGATGACACAGAGGTAGGTACAGCAGTGGCCTACCGTACTGCTATATACAGTATAATAAATGGACCTGGTGGACACTGTCAGCAAACTGCTAAACTAGTATAAAGAAAAAAAGCCACCACAGGTATACGATGTAGATGGATGGATAGTATACTTATTATTATTAATGGATGCTGAGTGACTGACGACACAGAGGTAGGTACAGCAGTGGCCTACCGTACTGCTATATACAGTTTAATGGACCTGGTGGACACTGTCAGCAGACTGCTAAACTAGTACTACTAGTATAAAAAAAAAGCCACCACAGGTATACAATGTAGATGTATGGTAGTATACTTATGGACGACGAGTGACGACACAGAGGTAGGTACAGCAGTGGCCTACCGTACTGCTATATACAGTATAATGGACCTGGTGGACACTGTCAGCAGACTGCTAAACTAGTACTACTAGTATAAAGAAAAAAAGACACCACAGGTATACAATGTAGATCGATGGATAGTATACTTATGGACGACGAGTGACGACACAGAGGTAGGTACAGCAGTGGCCTACCGTACTGCTATATACAGTATAATAAATGGACCTGGTGGACACTGTCAGCAAACTACTAAACTAGTATAAAGAAAAAAAGCCACCACAGGTATACAATGTAGATGGATGGATAGTATACTTATTATTATTAATGGATGACGAGTGACTGACGACACAGAGGTAGGTACAGCAGTGGCCTACCGTACTGCTATATACAGTATAATGGACCTGGTGGACACTGTCAGCAGACTGCTAAACTAGTACTACTAGTATAAAAAAAAAAGCCACCACAGGTATACAATGTAGATGTATGGTAGTATACTTATGGACGACGAGTGACGACACAGAGGTAGGTACAGCAGTGGCCTACCGTACTGCTATATACAGTATAATGGACCTGGTGGACACTGTCAGCAGACTGCTAAACTAGTACTACTAGTATAAAGAAAAAAAGGCACCACAGGTATACAATGTAGATCGATGGATAGTATACTTATGGACGACGAGTGACGACACAGAGGTAGGTACAGCAGTGGCCTACCGTACTGTTATATACAGTATAATAAATGGACCTGGTGGACACTGTCAGCAAACTGCTAAACTAGTATAAAGAAAAAAAGCCACCACAGGTATACAATGTAGATGGATGGATAGTATACTTATTATTATTAATGAATGACGAGTGACTGACGACACAGAGGTAGGTACAGCAGTGGCCTACCGTACTACTATATACAGTATAATGGACCTGGTGGACACTGTCAGCAGACTGCTAAACTAGTACTACTAGTATAAAAAAAAAAGCCACCACAGGTATACAATGTAGATGGATGGATAGTATACTTATGGATGACGAGTGACGACACAGAGGTAGGTACAGCAGTGGCCTACCGTACTGCTATATACAGTATAATAAATGGACCTGGTGGACACTGTCAGCAAACTGCTAAACTAGTATAAAGAAAAAAAGCCACCACAGGTATACAATGTAGATGGATGGATAGTATACTTATTATTATTAATGAATGACGAGTGACTGACGACACAGAGGTAGGTACAGCAGTGGCCTACCGTACTACTATATACAGTATAATGGACCTGGTGGACACTGTCAGCAGACTGCTAAACTAGTACTACTAGTATAAAAAAAAAAGCCACCACAGGTATACAATGTAGATGGATGGATAGTATACTTATGGATGACGAGTGACGACACAGAGGTAGGTACAGCAGTGGCCTACCGTACTGCTATATACAGTATAATAAATGGACCTGGTGGACACTGTCAGCAAACTGCTAAACTAGTATAAAGAAAAAAAGCCACCACAGGTATACAATGTAGATGGATGGATAGTATACTTATTATTATTAATGGATGACGAGTGACTGACGACACAGAGGCCTACCGTACTGCTATATACAGTATAATGGACCTGGTGGACACTGTCAGCAGACTGCTAAACTTTATAAAAAAAAAGCCACCACAGGAGTGTTTTTCAGGCAGACAAACGTATACTGGTGGTCACTGTCAGCAAAACTGTGCACTGTACTCCTGCTATAGCTGCTCCCCAGTCCCCACAATTAAGCAGTGTGAGCACTCAGCACAGATAAATCATGCAGCACACTGTGCACAGATATGGTATGGAGCGTTTTTTTCAGGCAGAGAACGGATTAAAAAAAACTGGTGGTCACTATCAGCAAAACTCTGCACTCTACTCCGAGTCCAAACAGCTGCTCCCCAATCCTCCCCACAATTAGTAATAAAACAAGCAATCAACTGTCTCTTCTACAATTATTAACGGAGAGAATGCCAGCCACGTCCTCTCCCTATCAATCTCAATGCACGTGTGAAAATGGCGGCGACACGCGGCTGCTTATATAGAATCCGAATCTCGCGAGAATCCGACAGCGGGATGATGACGTTCGGGCGCGCTCGGGTTAACCGAGCCATACGGGAGAATCCGAGTATGGCTCGGACCTGTGTAAAAAGGGTGAAGTTCGGGGGGGTTCGGTTTCTCGGAAACCAAACCCGCTCATCACTAATAAACAGGACATGCACACTTTAACAAACCCATCATTTCAGCGACAGGGTGTGCCACACAACTGTGACTGAAATGACTGGTTGGTTTGGGCCCCCACCAATAAAGAAGCAATCAATCTCTCCTTGCACAAACTGGCTCTACAGAGGCAAGATATCCACCTACTCCTCATCGTCCGATTCCTCACCCCTTTCACTGTGTACATCCCCCTCCTCACAGATTATTAATTCGTCCCCACTGGAATCCACCATCTCAGGTCCCTGTGTACTTTCTGGAGGCAATTGCTGGTGAATGTCTCCACGGACGAATTGATTATAATTCATTTTGATGAACATCATCTTCTCCGCATTTTCTGGAAGTAACCTCATACGCCGATTGCTGACAAGGTGAGCGGCTGCACTAAACACTCTTTCGGAGTACACACTGGAGGGGGGGCAACTTAGGTAAAATAAAGCGAGTTTCTGCAAGGGCCTCCAAATTGCCTCTTTTCCTACCAGTATACGTACGAACTGTCTGACGTGCCTACTTGGATGCGGTCACTCATATAATCCTCCACCATTCTTTCAATGGTGAGAGAATCAAATGCAGTGACAGTAGATGACATGTCAGTAATCATTGGCAGGTCCTTCAGTCCGGACCAGATGTCAGCACTCGCTCCAGACTGCCCTGCATTACCGCCAGCGGGTGGGCTCGGAATTCTTAGCCTTTTCCTCGCACCCCCAGTTGCGGGAGAATGTGAAGGAGCAGCTGTTGACGGGTCACGTTCCGCTTGACTTGGCAATTTTCTCACCAGCAGGTCTTTGAACCTCTGCAGACTTGTGTCTGCCGGAAAGAGAGATACAACGTAGGTTTTAAATCTAGGATCGAGCACAGTGGCCAAAATGTAGTGCTCTGATTTCAACAGATTGACCACCCGTGAATCCTGGTTAAGCAAATTAAGGGCTCCATCCACAAGTCCCACATGCCTAGCGGAATTGCTCTGTTTTAGCTCCTCCTTCAATGTCTCCAGCTTCTTCTGCAAAATCCGGATGAGGGGAATGACCTGACTCAGGCTGGCAGTGTCTGAACTGACTTCACGTGTGGCAAGTTCAAAGGGTTGCAGAACCTTGCACAACGTTGAAATCATTCTTCACTGCGCTTGAGTCAGGTGCATTCCCCCTCCTTTGCCTATATCGTAGGCAGATGTATAGGCTTGAATGGCCTTTTGCTGCTCCTCCATCCTCTGAAGCATATAGAGGGTTGAATTCCACCTCGTCACAACCTCTTGCTTCAGATGATGACAGGGCAGGTTCAAGACTGTTTGCTGGTGCTCCAGTCTTCGGCACGCGGTGGCTGAATGCCGAAAGTGGCCCGCAATTCTTCGGGCCACCGACAGCATCTCTTGCATGCCCCTGTCGTTTTTTAAATAATTCTGCACCACCAAATTCAATGTATGTGCAAAACATGGGACGTGCTGGAATTTGCCCAGATGTAATGCACGCACAATATTGCTGGCGTTGTCCGATGTCACAAATCCCCAGGAGAGTCCATTTGGGGTAAGCCATTCTGCGATGATGTTCCTCAGTTTCCGTAAGAAGTTGTCAGCTGTGTGCCTCTTCTGGAAAGCGGTGATACAAAGCGTAGCCTGCCTAGGAACGAGTTGGCGTTTGCGAGATGCTGCTACTGGTGCCGCCGCTGCTGTTCTTGCTGTGGGAGGCAATACATCTACCCAGTGGGCTGTCACAGTCATATAGTCGTGAGTCTGCCCTGCTCCACTTGTCCACATGTCCGTGGTTTAGTGGACATTGGGTACAACTGCATTTTTAAGGACACTGGTGAATCTTTTTCTGAGGTCTGTGTACATTTTCGGTATCGCTTGCCTAGAGAAATGGAACCTAGATGGTATTTGGTACCGGGGACACAGTACCTCAATCAAGTCTGTAGTTGCCTGTGTATTAACGGTGGATAACGGAAACACGTTTCTCACCGCCCAGGCTGCCAAGGCCTGAGTTATCCGCTTTGCAGCAGGATGACTGCTGTGATATTTCATCTTCCTCGCAAAGGACTGTTGGACAGTCAATTGCGTACTGGAAGTAGTACAAGTGGTCTTCCGACTTCCCCTCTGGGATGACGATCGACTCCCAGCAGCAATAACAGCAGCGCCAGCAGCAGTAGGCGTTACACTCAATGATGCATTGGAGGAGTCCCAGGCAGGAGAGGACTCGTCAGACTTGCCAGTGACATGGCCTGCAGGACTATTGGCTTTCCTGTGTAAGGAGGAAATTGACACTGAGGGAGTTGGTGGTGTGGTTTGCAGGACCTTGGTTACAAGAGGAAGGGATTTACTGGTCAGTGGACTGCTTCCGCTGTCATCCAAAGTTTTTGAACTTGTCACTGACTTATGATAAATGCGCTGCAGGTGACGTATAAGGGAGGATGTTCCGAGGTGGTTAACATCCTTACCCCTACTTATTACAGCTTGACAAAGGCAACACACGGCTTGACACCTGTTGTCCGCATTTGTGTTAAAATAATTCCACACCGAAGAGGTGATTTTTTTTGTAATTTGACCAGGCATGTTAATGGCCATATTCGTCCCACGGACAACAGGTGTCTCCCCGGGTGCCTGACTTAAACAAACCACCTCACCATGAGAATCCTCCTTGTCAAGTTCCTCCTCAGCGCCAGCAACACCCATATCCTCATCCTGGTGTACTTCAACAGTGACATCTTCAATTTGACTATCAGGAACAGGACTGCGGGTGCTCCTTCCAGCACTTGCAGGGGGCGTGCAAATGGTGGAAGGCGCCACCTCTTCCCGTCCAGTGTTGGGAAGGTCAGGCATCGCTGCCGACACAATTGGACTCTCCTTGGGGATTTGTGATTTAGAAGAATGCACAGTTTTTTGCTGTGCTTTTGCCAGCTTAAGTCTTTTCATTTTTCTAGCGAGAGGATGAGTGCTTCCATCCTCATGTGAAGCTGAACCACTAGCCATGAACATAGGCCAGGGCCTCAGCCGTTCCTTGCCACTCCGTGTCGTAAATGGCATATTGGCAAGTTTATGCTTCTCCTCAGACGCTTTTAATTTTGATTTTTGGGTCATTTTACTGAACTTTTGTATTTTGGATTTTACATGCTCTCTACTATGACATTGGGCATCGGCCTTGGCAGACGACGTTGATGGCATTTCATCGTCTCGGCCATGACTAGTGGCAGCAGCTTCAGCACGAGGTGGAAGTGGATCTTGATCTTTCCCTATTATACCCTCCACATTTTTGTTCTCCATTTTTTAATGTGTGGAATTATATGCCAGTATCAATAGCAATGGCCTACTACTATATATACTGCGCACAACTGAAATGCACCACAGGTATGGATGGATAGTATACTTGACGACACAGAGGTAGGTAGAGCAGTAGCCTACTGTACCGTACTGCTATATATTATATACTGGTGGTCAGCAAACTGTGCAAAACTGAAATGCACCACAGGTATGGATGGATAGTATACTTGACGACACAGAGGTAGGTAGAGCAGTGGCCTACTGTACCGTACTGCTATATATTATATACTGGTGGTAAGCAAACTGTGCAAAACTGAAATGCACCACAGGTATGGATGGATAGTATACTTGACGACACAGAGGTAGGTAGGGCAGTGGCCTACTGTACCGTACTGCTATATATTATATACTGGTGGTCAGAAAGCTGTGCAAAACTGAAATGCACCACAGGTATGGATGGATAGTATACTTGACGACACAGAGGTAGGTAGAGCAGTGGCCTTCTGTACCGTACTCCTAAATATTATATACTAGTGGTCTGCAAAATTATGCACTGTACACCTACTATATACTACAATGCAGCACAGATATGGAGCATTTTTCAGGCAGAGAACGTATAATACTGGTGGTCACTGGTCAGCAAAACTCTGCACTGTACTCCTCCTATATAACACTGCTGGTCCCCAGTCCCCACAATAAAGCAGTGTGAGCACAGATATATGCAGCACACTGAGCACAGATATGGAGCGTTTTTCAGGCAGAGAACGTATAATACTGGTGGTCACTGGTCAGCAAAACTCAGCACTGTACTCCTCCTATATAATACTGCTGGTCCCCAGTCCCCACAATAAAGCAGTGTGAGCACAGATATATGCAGCACACTGAGCACAGATATGGAGCGTTTTTCAGGCAGAGAACGTATAATACTGGTGGTCACTGGTCAGCAAAACTCTGCACTGTACTCCTCCTATATAACACTGCTGGTCCCCAGTCCCCACAATAAAGCAGTGTGAGCACAGATATATGCAGCACACTGAGCACAGATATGGAGCGTTTTTCAGGTAGAGAACATATAATACTGGTGGTCACTGGTCAGCAAAACTCTGCACTGTACTCCTCCTATATAATACTGCTGGTCCCCAGTCCCCACAATAAAGCAGTGTGAGCACAGATATATGCAGCACACTGAGCACAGATATGGAGCGTTTTTCAGGCAGAGAACGTATAATACTGGTGGTCACTGGTCAGCACAACTCTGCACTGTACTCCTCCTATAATACTGCTGGACCCCAGAATAAAGATATTTGCAGCCCCCTGAAACAAAGTGAGAGGACGCCAGCCACTTCCTCTCACTATCATTTCCAATGCACGAGTGAAAAATGGCGGCGACGCGCGGCTCCTTATATAGAATCCGAATCTCGCGTCAATCCGACAGCGGGATGATGACGTTTCTTGCGCGCTCGGGTTAACCGAGCCATACGGGAGAATCCGAGTCTGCCTCGGACCCGTGTAAAATGGGTGAAGTTCGGGGGGGTTCGGATTCCGAGGAACCGAACCCGCTCATCACTAGTGTTAACATGATTTTGAACAAACTTTATTAACATTTTACTAAACAACAGAGTAGACTCTCACCTACTGAAATCTTTGGAAGGTGATAGCAGTGATGGAGATGGTAAGTGTCTCCGCAGCTTATTAATATATGGGACTTTTAGCACTGTCATAGGTGCCTATGGCAACACGTAAAATCCTGCACTATTTTGCCAGAACACAAATCCCTTAGGTACAAATCAGGCAATATTTTCTCTGTTCAATATTTTTCACTATTCCTCTTCTTCTCCTCAAAGTACATGTAGCCTCTATCTCTGTTTCTCCCTTTTCTTTCTGCATTACTCTTCTTTCCCCCCAAAAAATAATATACAATAAAAACAGATTTCCTCTTTGACTCATTCAACTGCTGTACTTCCTTCCATGACACCAAATGTCTATCAATTGCTCCACTTGCTCTTGTTCCTTTGACTGAATTCCTGCTTTTGCGACTTATCGTTCCACTTAATTGAGCAAATGTTCTCTTTGTTTCTTTCCATTAACTGCCTTTGTCTAGGCTCCCTTACAGTATATTTCCTATGGCTCCATTTATTTTCCCTGTTATACACTTTCTTAATTTCCTTTTCCCCTTCCATTCACTTTTTACTGCATTGTCTCTACTGTAGCTGCCTGTGTTTGTGACTCCAGAAACATGATGATCTAATCTGCCCCTGCTGGCTCAGCTTGCCTTCAGCACCTGGAGGCAGCTCATGCCCTTTTCCACTGGCTGCTACATGGTTGGACTGGCTTAGCGATCATTGGGACGTTTACTCTGTCGATGTGACTGGCTCAGCACACGCAGAGACTGAAGCTGCAGTATGGCTCCTGCCTGTCAGCATGTCCTTGCAGCAGTCTCTTATTCTGCCCAGGTTGGCATCAGTATTATTACTAGAGATGAGCGCCTGAAATTTTTCGGGTTTTGTGTTTTGGTTTTGGGTTCGGTTCCGCGGCCGTGTTTTGGGTTCGAACGCGTTTTGGCAAAACCTCACCGAATTATTTTTGTCGGATTCGGGTGTGTTTTGGATTCGGGTGTTTTTTTCCAAAAACACTAAAAAACAGCTTAAATCATAGAATTTGGGGGTCATTTTGATCCCAAAGTATTATTAACCTCAAAAACCATAATTTACACTCATTTTCAGTCTATTCTGAATACCTCACACCTCACAATATTATTTTTAGTCCTAAAATTTGCACCGAGGTCGCTGTGTGAGTAAGATAAGCGACCCTAGTGGCCGACACAAACACCGGGCCCATCTAGGAGTGGCACTGCAGTGTCACGCAGGATGTCCCTTCCAAAAAACCCTCCCCAAACAGCACATGACGCAAAGAAAAAAAGAGGCGCAATGAGGTAGCTGTGTGAGTAAGATTAGCGACCCTAGTGGCCGACACAAACACCGGGCCCATCTAGGAGTGGCATTTTTGTTCTCCATATTTTAATAGGCACAACTAAAAGGCACCTCAGGTAAACAATGGAGATGGATGGATTGGATACTAGTATACAATTATGGACGGGCTGCCGAGTGCCGACACAGAGGTAGCCACAGCCGTGAACTACCGCACTGTACTGTGTCTGCTGCTAATATATAGACTGGTTGATAAAGAGATAGTATACTCGTAACTAGTATGTATGTATAAAGAAAGAAAAAAAAACCACGGTTAGGTGGTATATACAATTATGGACGGGCTGCCGAGTGCCGACACAGAGGTAGCCACAGCCGTGAACTACCGCACTGTACTGTGTCTGCTGCTAATATATAGACTGGTTGATAAAGAGATAGTATACTCGTAACTAGTATGTATGTATAAAGAAAGAAAAAAAAACCACGGTTAGGTCACTGGTATATACAATTATGGACGGGCTGCCGAGTGCCGACACAGAGGTAGCCACAGCCGTGAACTACCGCACTGTACTGTGTCTGCTGCTAATATATAGACTGGTTGATAAAGAGATAGTATACTCGTAACTAGTATGTATGTATAAAGAAAGAAAAAAAAACCACGGTTAGGTCACTGGTATATACAATTATGGACGGGCTGCCGAGTGCCGACACAGAGGTAGCCACAGCCGTGAACTACCGCACTGTACTGTGTCTGCTGCTAATATATAGACTGGTTGATAAAGAGATAGTATACTCGTAACTAGTATGTATGTATAAAGAAAGAAAAAAAAACCACGGTTAGGTCACTGGTATATACAATTATGGACGGGCTGCCGAGTGCCGACACAGAGGTAGCCACAGCCGTGAACTACCGCACTGTACTGTGTCTGCTGCTAATATATAGACTGGTTGATAAAGAGATAGTATACTCGTAACTAGTATGTATGTATAAAGAAAGAAAAAAAAACCACGGTTAGGTCACTGGTATATACAATTATGGACGGGCTGCCGAGTGCCGACACAGAGGTAGCCACAGCCGTGAACTACCGCACTGTACTGTGTCTGCTGCTAATATATAGACTGGTTGATAAAGAGATAGTATACTCGTAACTAGTATGTATGTATAAAGAAAGAAAAAAAAACCACGGTTAGGTCACTGGTATATACAATTATGGACGGGCTGCCGAGTGCCGACACAGAGGTAGCCACAGCCGTGAACTACCGCACTGTACTGTGTCTGCTGCTAATATATAGACTGGTTGATAAAGAGATAGTATACTCGTAACTAGTATGTATGTATAAAGAAAGAAAAAAAAACCACGGTTAGGTCACTGGTATATACAATTATGGACGGGCTGCCGAGTGCCGACACAGAGGTAGCCACAGCCGTGAACTACCGCACTGTACTGTGTCTGCTGCTAATATATAGACTGGTTGATAAAGAGATAGTATACTCGTAACTAGTATGTATGTATAAAGAAAGAAAAAAAAACCACGGTTAGGTGGTATATACAATTATGGACGGGCTGCCGAGTGCCGACACAGAGGTAGCCACAGCCGTGAACTACCGCACTGTACTGTGTCTGCTGCTAATATATAGACTGGTTGATAAAGAGATAGTATACTCGTAACTAGTATGTATGTATAAAGAAAGAAAAAAAAACCACGGTTAGGTCACTGGTATATACAATTATGGACGGGCTGCCGAGTGCCGACACAGAGGTAGCCACAGCCGTGAACTACCGCACTGTACACTGGTTGATAAAGAGATAGTAGTATACTCGTAACAACTAGTATGACGACGGTATAAAGAATGAAAAAAAAACCACGGTTAGGTGGTATATAATACAATTATGGTTGGACGGACTGCCTGCCGAGTGCCGACACAGAGGTAGCCACAGCCGTGAACTACCGCACTGTACACTGGTTGATAAAGAGATAGTAGTATACTCGTAACAACTAGTATGACGACGGTATAAAGAATGAAAAAAAAACCACGGTTAGGTGGTATATAATACAATTATGGTTGGACGGACTGCCTGCCGAGTGCCGACACAGAGGTAGCCACAGCCGTGAACTACCGCACTGTACACTGGTTGATAAAGAGATAGTAGTATACTCGTAACAACTAGTATGACGACGGTATAAAGAACGAAAAAAAAACCACGGTTAGGTGGTATATATTATAATACAATTATGGATGGACGGACTGCCTGCCGAGTTCCGACACAGAGGTAGCCACAGCCGTGAACTACCGCACTGTACACTGGTTGATAAAGAGATAGTAGTATACTCGTAACAACTAGTATGACGACGGTATAAAGAACGAAAAAAAAACCACGGTTAGGTGGTATATATTATAATACAATTATTGATGGACGGACTGCCTGCCGAGTGCCGACACAGAGGTAGCCACAGCCGTGAACTACCGCACTGTACTGTGTCTGCTGCTAATATAGACTGGTTGATAAAGAGATAGTATACAATACTACTAATATACTGGTGGTCAGGCACTGGTCACCACTAGTCACACTGGCAGTGGCACTCCTGCAGCAAAAGTGTGCACTGTTTAATTTTAATATAATATTATTTATCATGTACTCCTGGCTCCTGCTATAACAACCTGCAGTGCTCCCCAGTCTCCCCCACAATTATAAGCTTTATATACAATACATTGATGTGCAGCACACTGGGCTGAGCAGTGCACACAGACTGAGTCACTGTGTGACTGTGTATCGTTTTTTTCAGGCAGAGAACGGATATATTAAATAAAACAAACAACTGCACTGTCTCTGGTGGTCACTGGTCACTGTGGTCGTCAGTCACTAAACTCTGTCTGCACTCTGCACTCTCTTCTAATCTACAGTATCACAGCAATCTCTCTCTCTCTCTCTCTTCTAAATCTAATCTAAATGGAGAGGACGCCAGCCACGTCCTCTCCCTATCAATCTCAATGCACGTGTGAAAATGGCGGCGATGCGCGGCTCCTTATATAGAATCCGAGTCTCGCGAGAATCCGACAGCGTCATGATGACGTTCGGGCGCGCTCGGGTTAACCGAGCAAGGCGGGAAGATCCGAGTCGCTCGGACCCGTGAAAAAAAAAGTGAAGTTCGTGCGGGTTCGGATTCAAAGAAACCGAACCCGCTCATCTCTAATTATTACCTGTAATACATTCAATTAAACCTAAATATGTTTGCACAGCGGTACTTCTAGTTCAATACACCAATGTTAACAGATACAGATAAGTAGATCTACTTTTTTTTTTGCAATCTATGGGACTTTTTACACCTACAACAAATAATCAGTAATTCTCAGTAATGGTAGTGTCCTATAAGGTGCTGTACTCAGCAGCATGTAGTAACCAAATCCTGATTAAATTTTAGATTAAGAAGAGCTATTCTAACAGAGGTGTAAAACAATAAAACTGTGTTGTTTTATATATATATATATATATATATATATAGAGAGAGAGAGAGAGAGAGAGAGAGAGAGAGAGAGAGAGAAACATGTGGTGGCACTCAGAAAGAACGACTGCAAAGGCAACGCTGATGCGGTCAACGTTTCAGGGATTGCTCCCTTTTATCAAGACACAACCAGCACCCTGTAATACAACACATATATATACACAACACCGGTACCTTACCAGACTCCAATCGCGTGGCTCCGTCCACTTCTCCCTGCCGCTGGACGATGACGTCATCAGCACAAGCGAGCGCTGAGAATCTCCGTCGGGCGGGTAGAGGGCGCGGCTCCGCACACACGTCGAGGCATTGCTAGGTAACCGTAAACAACAGGAAGTGTAGACAGACTGAAATATCGCTCCTACAAATAACTGATACAAATACAGAACGTGACAAACAATTAAAAACACTTGAGAATGTAAATCCATACCGGGCAGCGCTATCTTATACAGCAGAATACATAATTTAAAGGGCAAGCAATATTATCAATATGCTAGTGTATAAATAACAAGCTATGCATCACAAATGTGTTATAATTAGCAAATACATCCTGGTAACAGAATAGCATACTCCCTCATATCTGTGATTGTATATACTACTACGAAAATAATGTAGCTTCAAAACCAAGTTATCAGTCATAATTGTGGCTTCTGTATGCTTACAAACGCCTTGATAAACCATGAATAGAATAAGAAGTAAATAATGAGTTACAAAAAACAATTAAAGCTTAAGGCCTCGTTAAGGCCCAACGGATGGACCGTTTGGAGAGTGTGGATCCACCACGCCTCTTTTCTCAAGAGCGCCTGACCTCTGTCACCCCCTCTATTACTTAATGGAACGTGATCGATCATTTTGTAGCGAATGGACGACAAACTATGGTTGCAATTTTTAAAATGTCGTGCTACAGGCAGATCGCTACCTCTGCCTTCTATGGCTGCTCGTATACTCGACCTGTGTAGGGCAATTCTCTCCTTAAACTGTCTAATACTTTTACCGACATATAAAAGCCCACATGGGCACTTGATGTAGTAAACAATGAATGTAATACTACACGTTAATGTATGCTTGATGTTAAAGAGCTTGCCCGATCTAGGGTGGTTGAAGGTGCTACCAGGTTCCAAGCAACTACAGGTAGTGCACCCTGTGCACCTATAGTTGCCCGGTTTACGAATCAATAAATGTGGCAATCTTTCTTGACCCAAGTCAGATATATCATTGTGGACAACTATGTCTTTTATGTTGCGTCCACGTCTATATGATGCCATGAGTGTGGTGTCCTTAAAGGACGATAATTCTTTGTCTTTAGCAATCACTGGCCATTTGCCCTTAGCTTGACGGTATAGTTTCTTACTTGCCGTCGTGTAATCTTGAGTCCAAATCATTCTATTATGGACACTTTTAGAATCCTTAGGAAGTAAAGTGTCTTGTCTGGGTGTACTGAGCGCTTTAGACATCGCCAGCTTCAGAGATTCTTGGGAATATCCTCTAGTTTAAATTTTTTTAGCCATGATTTGCATCTGAACTTGGGCATCATCCTCATTACTGCAAATCCGTCTGATTCTCAGAAACTGCGAGAATGGAAGACTCCATTTCATAGATTCTGGATGATGGCTGTTAGCCCTGAGTAAAGTATTACGGTCAGTGGGTTTATAATACATGCTGGTAACAATATTATAATCACTGTCCACTGAAATAGCCACGTCTAGATAGTGGACAGTGTTGTAACTACAATCAAAAGTAAATTTGATGGCTGCATCTTTCTGGTTCACCTGGAACATCATCTCTTGAAACTCCTGTAGTGTACCCGACCAAATCATCAAGATATCGTCGATATAACGACGAAATAACTTGATGTGTTGGGAGTATAACACATTATTGAAAAACAATTGCTTTTCTACTTCGCTCATAAATATGTTCGCGATATATATATATATATATATATATATATGACATAACTAGGACTGTCTTAACAGCATTTTAGGCCCTGAGCAAAGCAATGGATTGGGTCCCTACACACCCATTCATGGGAATCAATAAAAAAAAATCATAATATGCCCTTTCTGCGGTCCTGCACCCTCTCTCCACATGCTTCCTTACACTGAATGGCTGTCAGGCCTCTAATTGGTGGACAGCTCCAGCCATCCGCCAATCAGCATGCTGACAGCCATTCACTCTCAGGCTGCAGGCAGGCCTGGTGGTAGGGGGGCTTAAAGGGGACTCCCGTATCTGGCCTCGACATTGTGAGGGTCCCCAAGGACCTAGGCAGTATTAAACATGATGGCTGCTGTGTCAGTGCGGTGGCTGCCATGGCTAGCATGCATGATTAGACTGCAGATAAATGTGACATGGCCCGCCTGTTGTAACCTTCCAGTGGCTGCCCCCAGGTTACATGTCTGGATCCCCATTGAGTGTGGGCATGACATCAGCACACCATGCCCATACAAAACTTAACACTGCACTCTCATCCCCGCCCTTGCTGCTCTGATTGTGTGACCACCACCTTCCCCTGCTCAAAGGCCCCTAGAATTGTGTGGCCATGGGCAGCTGCCTAGTGAACCTATGCATTAAGATGGCCCTGGACATAACAAAATATATCTTTTTCTTTTATTGAAACATTTAAAGCAGAAATTTAGCAAAAGGCAAAAATGAAATAATAAAAATGTCAAACCATTATTTGCATGTCTCCTTGAAGCTACTATAAAGATAGTGCTTGGGACAGGTGTGCAAAGGATAAATCCATCCGATGCCATGAAACTGCAAGATCTGCAGCCGTGTGTTTGAGAATTAGCAAGGTGCAGGCCTATGATAGTAAGAGTTTAATGGGTAGCAGATGGAAAAATAGCCCATTGCTCAGGGGGGCCTATAACTCTATCCCCATCTGTCCATCATCTCCCCCACCATGCTGGATTATGTGCTGGGGAAAGAGAAACAAGCAACTACATAAACCAAAAAATTCCTATTCTTCTTCATTGAGATAAAATCTAGGATTCCTGGAGGTGAGCCTTGCTGTGGCATCCCCCATGTCAGAGCAAGGACCACTTCCAGGAAGTCTAGAAGCCTAGAGTAATGCCCCCTGAGCCATGGCTTTTCTCAAAGATGCAAAAAAGTAGAGATGTGCGGCGGGCACTTTTAGTGTGTTGTGTTTTGGTTTTGGTTCTAATTCCACTTTCATGTTTTGGTTTTTGATCGGTTTTGCCAAAACCATCCTTTGTGTTTTGGTTTTGGTTTTGGATTAGGATGATTTTTGAAAAAAACATAAAAACAGCTAAAATCACAGAATTTGGGGGTAATTTTGATCCAACTATATTATTAACCTCAATGACAATCATTTCCACTACTTTCCACTCTATTCTACACCACACACCTCACAATATTGTTTTTAGGCCAAAAGGTTGCACAGAGGTGGCTGTATGACTAAGCTAAGCGACACAAGTGTGCGACACAAACACCTGGCCCATCTAGGAGTGGCACTGCAGTAGCAGAAAGGATGGCAGATATAAAAAAAAGGCCCCAAACAGCACATCATGCAAAGAAGAAAAAGAATTGCAATGAGGTAGTTGTATGAATAAGCCAAGCGACACAAACAATTGGCCCATCTAGGAGTGGCACTGCAGTGTCAGACAGGAGGGTAGATATAAAAAAAGGCCCCAAACAGCACATCATGCAAAGATGTAGAAGAGGTGCAATTAGGTAGCTGTATGACTAAGCTAAGCGACACAACCACCTGGCCCATCTAGTAGTGTCACGCAGTGGCTGAATGTTGAGAGTGGGCCGCAAGTGTTCGGTCCACTGACAGCATCTCCAGCATGCTCCAGTCATTGAAAAAAAAATTCTGCAATTGGTGGAATTATACGGCAGTACCACAGGACTAATACAGCAGTATTCCTGGACTCATACGGCAGTGTCAGACAGGATGGCACTTTTCAAAAACTAGGCCCCAAATGGCACCTTATGCAAAGATGTCGAAGAGGTGTAATGAGGTCGTTGTATGACTAAGCCAAGCAACACAAACAATTCCAACTGGAATTATACGTCCAAATCACTGTAATTAATTGGCAAAATCATTGTAATTATATGTCCAAATCAATGGAATGAATTGGCAAAATCACTGGAATTAGTAATTATACGTCCAAATCACTGGAAGTAAATGGCAAAATCACTGGAATTATACGTCAAAATCACTGTAAATAATTGGCAAAATAACTGTAATTAATAATTATACGTCCAAATCACTGGAATTAATTGGCAAAATCACTGTAATTATACGTCCAAATCACTGGAATTAAATAGCAAAATCTCGCTATCACCTGCCTAGTGTCTAAATCCCACTGCACTAATGGCGGATACCGGACGCACATCTAACACCAACATAAGTGTCAAGGCCTCAGTTATGAGGGCTTCCATTGTCATGTGAAGCTGAACCACTAGTCATGAACATAGGCCAGGGCCTCAGCCGTTCTTTGCCACTCCGTGTCGTAAAATGTCATATTGGCAAGTTTACATTTCTCCTCAGACCATTTAAATTTTTTTTTTTGGATCTTTTTACTGAACTTTGGCTTTTTGGATTTTACATACCCGCTACTATCACAATGCGCATCGGCCTTGGCAGACGGCGTTGATGGCATTTCATAGTCTATGTCATGGCTAGTGGCAGCAGCTTCAGCACTAGTAGGAAGTGGTTCTTGATCTTTCCATATTTTATCCTCCAAATTTTTGTTCTCCATTATTTTTCTGGAGTTATATAACACAATGGCCCTCATTACGAGTTGTTCGCTCGCAAGATGCTTTTATCAGCATTGCACACGCTAAGCCGCCGCCTACTGGGAGTGAATCTTAGCATAGTAGATTTGCGAACGAAAGATTAGCAGATTTGCGAATAGACAGTTCTTAGCAGTTTCTGAGTAGCTCGAGACTTACTCTGCCACTGCGATCAGTTCAGTCAGTTTCGTTCCTGGTTTGACGTCACAAACACATCCAGCGTTCACCCAGACACTCCCCCATTTCTTCAGACACTCCCGCGTTTTTCCCAGAAACGGCAGCGTTTTTTCGCACACACCCATAAAACGGCCAGTTTCCGCCCAGAAACACCCACTTCCTGTCAATCACATTACAATCACCAGAACGAAGAAAAAACCTTGTTATGCCGTGAGTAAAATACCTAACTTAATAGCAAATTTACTTGGCGCAGTCGCACTGCGGACATTGTGCATGCGCATTAGCGACTAATCGCTCCATTGCGGAAAAAAAATAACGAGCAATCAACTCGGAATGACCACCAATATGTGGCACAAGAGAGCGTACCCCTACACCTCACAGGGCAAACACTAAAAATTATTTGGATTAAATATTAATAACTCCTTTATTTGGAGTAAATAATATACAGCACAGGACAGCACCACTGAACTTATATGGCAGCACCACTGGACTGGATTTATACAGAATTATATGGATTTATATGGAATTATATGGCAGGATAACTGGAACTATACGGCAGTATCATGGGAATTATATGGCAGTATCACAGGAATTATACGCCAGTATTCTAAGAATTAAACAGCAATATCACAGAAATTATACACAAGCATCACAGGAATTATACGCCAGTATTCCGAGAAATATAATGCAGTATCACAGTAATTTTACGCCAGCATCACGGGAATTATATGGCAGTATCACAGGAATTACACGCCAGTATCATGGTAATTATATGGCAGTATCACAGGAATTATACGCTAGTATCACGGGAATTATATGGCAGTTTCACAGGAATTATACGCCAGTATCACGGGAATTATATGGCAGTATCACAGGAATTGTACGCCAGTATCACGGGAATTATATGGCAGTATCACAGGAATTATATGCCAGTATGCCGAGAATTATACGGCAATATCACGGGAATTATACGCCAGTATCACGGAATTATACAGCAGTAACACTGGATATATGGCAGCAGAGGACACCACCACTGTGACTGGTCACTGGACTGATGCTGCACAAGACACTACCCCTGGTCTGATGCAAAAGAACACAGCAAAAATGCAAGGGACTTATACAACAGCCAGCAGCACTGGGGACATATAGCAGCAGAGGACACCAACACTGTGACTGGCTGGACTGATGCAGCATAAGAGACTGACTACACTGGACTGGACTGAGCAGCACAAGACAGCACTAGACTCGCCACCCCACTTTCCCGCCCCCACACAGACACTGAGGACGGAGACACGTCCTTTCACTACACTTTCCGAGACTGGAGTGAAAATAGCCGTGACGCGCGGCTCCTTATATGGAATCCAAATCCCGCGAGAATCCGACAGCGAGTTGATGACATCTTGCCTTGTTCGGGATTCCGAGTCAGACGGGAAAACCCGAGCCTGACTCGGAACCGGGCTCAGACCGTGAAGTCCGCTCATCTCTACAAAAAAAGCCACTGCCTCACTGGAGCACAATTTTCCTCTTGGTTGCCCTAGATACTGTACATTTGTTTAAGATCAAATCTTAGCTATGCCTTCATAGATTGTTGTACCTTTCAGAATATGACTATATCAATAACAGTAGTGTGTAAAAATACAAAGTCACATAAATATTTTATCTTGCTCCTTTCTCCCTCTGTGTATTGTATGTGATCAGATGGTACCTACCTTTTTTTAAAATATAACTGTCTGCTGATGTTGTCATTGACTACACTGAACGTCACATTTTCTGTGATTCTAATACCCACTGCATCCCATATATAAAAATACATGTTAATAATCAACCTGGTTCAAATGCACTTAAAAGGTAAGAGGGGGTACAAAAAAGAATCAGGAATCGTGTTCTAGAGGGCAGGACGCTTGTAGTATGGGTTTCCACTGCTAGGTGAATGTTTGAGGACACCCTTCTGAGCCAGTATCCCCGCTGATGTTGCGGTGGAAGGTAACGTTTGACTCCAATGATATTTTTTTTCCAATGAGTTATTCACTCTTTCACCTATTTTTGTGATGGCTGATTCACACGAACAATGTGCTCACAAGAATGAGAGAGGGATTGTGCACTCAGAATTTGTACCCCAGGGTCAAACTGTCAACAAAAGTATTTATTTGTTAATATTGAAAAGATTGCATCACACTTTGATGAAAAAACATCCTGATTTGTGGCAAAACGCTGACTGGTTCTTCCATAATGACAACGCACCTGCCCACACAGTACTGAGTATTAAGCAATTTTTAACCAAAAATTACATGACACCTTTGCTTCACCCACCGTATTCACCCCATCACGCCCTGTGCAACTTTTTTTTTATTTCCTTGGATGAAAAGAGACCTTAAAGGAAAAAAGTTTAGCTGATACCGAAGAGGTGAAACAAAAAAAGACAAAATAACTAAAAGGAATCAACGAAGATGAGTTTAAAAAATGTTTTGAGCAATGAAGAAAACATTTGGACAAATGTATTGATTCAAGTGGTGAGTACTTTGAGGTTGACCGAAGTTTCAAAATGTACAACTAATTAATTAATTAATTAATTAATTAACTAATCATCCCTGTTTCTTGTGGGTTCTCTCTCATATATCAGAAATTATTAATATCAGTAATACCTTTCAATGAATCTGGTCCCTGTCACAGATTGAGCAGTCAGTTACAAAGGAAGCACTATTATCCTATAAAATAAAAGGCTAACACTGCTCCTCACTGCTATGGGGGGAATTCAAGTGTTTTGCACTCCCGGCAGCCACTAGACGGCACCCGATGGAGCGATTTAAGTGTTGCTTTGTTCAGGCATGCACAGCCGTTGGCGCTGACATTACTGTTATGTTGTTCCGTCATTTTGATGGGCTGGTAACAACTAATAAATCAGGAACTTCAGTGGGTGTCAAATATGAACTGTACAAATAAAAAATACAGTGGCTAGTATACAATAATTTTATGGAATACGTGTGTGCTCCAATTTTTGTGCATACCTTGCAGCTTGCTGCCATACCTGTATATGATGTTTGACTGTACTGAACTTCCATACTGACTGCTGTGTGTGGCATATGTTGTCTGTTGTCATTCTGTATTTTCATGCTCTTTTTAGGAAATGAAATATGCTCTTGAAGAAAATAAATTACTAAAAGGTCTGCCTAATTAGGACCAAGACTTTAATTAAACAGTTTTCATTTCACCTGAAGTTCTTACCATTTGTGCCTTATTTAGATTTTAAGGGGCCTATTCATGATCCATTATAGGCCCATTACACATGCAGGAATACTAGATTCAGCATATTTTTGTAATGGGCCCATTCATTATTAGGGGCTGATGGGGCCATGTAGTATTCTTCAATTTCTGAAAACTGAACGTTTCTGAGTTTGCTTGCAGGAACCATTAGTATCTTCCAATGGCGCAGATTCCTTGAGTCCTGCTCCTTCCTATTTAAAAGAGGTCTGGGGTGGCATAGAGGGATCCTTTTCATGCTACCAAACTGCGCGATCTGCAGCTATGTCCATGTGAGAACTCGCGTCATTTATGCGCAGTCAGCCGACACTGGCAAGTAACACTTCAGTTAGGGATTTTGGGCACAGCTGCTTTTCTGCTCTGGAGCAATACTAAATTAATCCGGTAGCTAAATATCCACCACAGCATCTCGTGGCACATTGGATGCTGTACATAATTATCAGTGGCCCCAATACAACACAACTTTAAAGGGGGGTCACTTGGGCAACCTTTACAATTTGACTTGATTATTTTCAGGTTGCAATGATTTTAATGGTATTTACAGTAATGTGTATCAACTGGCAACTGTGTATAAATGAAGCAAAAATTGTGAAACACTGACAGTAACATCCATCCTCTAATACCATGTAATCAGTGGCGTAACTCCCGGAGGCAGTGGAGACTTTTGCCGCCGGGCGTTAGCCATCAGGGGGGCACATAAGAGCGGGCACCGGACACTGTAGGTTATAGATTAATTAATCTATAACCTCTACTTGTGTGCGCACTGAGGACTTCTGCAGCGAGCGGCAGTGCTCCTGCTGCTGCTGCTGCTGTAGCTGACAAAGCCGAGTCCCGGGTGCCTGTCTTATCGCTGCGCTGGCATTGGTCCAAGTGACAGAAGGGAGGGGGCGTTGCAGCTGTCCCTCTCACTCTCTCTCTTCTGCTCTGCTGTCCGCGCGGGAGGCTGGGAGGAGGATCGGCGTTCGATCGCGGAAGTCTGTGTCTGGAGTCCCACCGGAGCCAGCGGCAGCTTCCAAGCCAGCAGCCAGCATAGGGAGGTATGTTATTAAACATTAAAAAAATATTCCCTGACTGACATCCACTCTTTATATACTGAGCATATCTAATATTATTATATTACTATATTATGTGCCACAAGTGCTATCTGCAGTATATGGGGGTAACCAATGCTGGGGGGGGCACTGCCATCCATATCGCCTCCGGGCGCATGACATGAACTTACGCCTCTGCATGTAATGCACGTGCGGAAGAAAACTAGCACTCCAAGGCATTGATTTACTAAAGCTTCTAAAACAGACAAGTGGTGGCATTACCTATAGCAACCAATCAAGCTGTAGCTATCATTTCTCTTTTGATTCCTAGAAAATGATATGATCTGATTGGATGCTGTGGGCAACTCCACTACTTGCCTCTCTAAGAAGCTTTAGAAAATCTACCCCCAAAAGTTTTGTGTTCTGCCGCAGATTGTGAGTAACATGAGAAAATATGACTTTAGTAATGCTATCTCTGAGGTGGTGTAAATCTTGTTTTTGACTGTGTGCAGAAGCTGGATTGCAGTATTCTCCATGGAACACCCCTTGTTCAGCCCATAACAACATGCGGAGCAACAGGCCCCCTCCATTCCACAACTGAAGGCATCTTATTATACCTATTCTGTATACACCAATTAAAACTAGAGATGAGCGCCTGAAATTTTTCGGGTTTTGTGTTTTGGTTTTGGGTTCGGTTCCGCGGCCGTGTTTTGGGTTCGAACGCGTTTTGGCAAAACCTCACCGAATTTTTTTTGTCGGATTCGGGTGTGTTTTGGATTCGGGTGTTTTTTTCAAAAAACACTAAAAAACAGCTTAAATCATAGAATTTGGGGGTCATTTTGATCCCAAAGTATTATTAACCTCAAAAACCATAATTTACACTCATTTTCAGTCTATTCTGAATACCTCACACCTCACAATATTATTTTTAGTCCTAAAATTTGCACCGAGGTCGCTGTGTGAGTAAGATAAGCGACCCTAGTGGCCGACACAAACACCGGGCCCATCTAGGAGTGGCACTGCAGTGTCACGCAGGATGGCCCTTCCAAAAAACCCTCCCCAAACAGCACATGACGCAAAGAAAAAAAGAGGCGCAATGAGGTAGCTGTGTGAGTAAGATTAGCGACCCTAGTGGCCGACACAAACACCGGGCCCATCTAGGAGTGGCACTGCAGTGTCACGCAGGATGTCCCTTCCAAAAAACCCTCCCCAAACAGCACATGACGCAAAGAAAAAAAGAGGCGCAATGAGGTAGCTGTGTGAGTAAGATTAGCGACCCTAGTGGCCGACACAAACACCGGGCCCATCTAGGAGTGGCACTGCAGTGTCACGCAGGATGTCCCTTCCAAAAAACCCTCCCCAAACAGCACATGACGCAAAGAAAAAAAGAGGCGCAATGAGGTAGCTGACTGTGTGAGTAAGATTAGCGACCCTAGTGGCCGACACAAACACCGGGCCCATTTAGGAGTGGCACTGCAGTGTCACGCAGGATGTCCCTTCCAAAAAACCCTCCCCAATCAGCACATGATGCAAAGAAAAAGGTTAGGTGGTATACAATTATGGACGGACTGCCTGCCGAGTGCAGACACAGAGGTAGCCACAGCCGTGAACTACCGTACTGTACTGTGTCTGCTGCTAATATAGACTGGTTGATAAAGAGATGTCGTAGTAGTATGTATGTATAAAGAAGAAAAAAAAACCACGGTTAGGTGGTATACAATTATGGACGGACTGCCTGCCGAGTGCAGACACAGAGGTAGCCACAGCCGTGAACTACCGTACTGTGTCTGCTGCGACTGGATGATAAATGATATAAAAAATATATATATATCACTACTGCAGCCGGACAGGTATATATTATATATTATATAATGACGGACCTGCTGGACACTGTCAGCAGAATGAGTTTGATTTTTATAGAATAAAAATAAAAACAACACACAAGTGAAGTCACACGACGAGTGTTTAACTTTTTCAGGCAATCACAATATAAGTATACTACTAACTATACTGGTGGTCAGTGTGGTCAGGTCACTGGTCAGTCACACTGGCAGTGGCACTCCTGCAGCAAAAGTGTGCACTGTTTAATTTTAATATAATATTATGTACTCCTGGCTCCTGCTATAACCTATAACTGGCACTGCAGTGCTCCCCAGTCTCCCCCACAATTATAAGCTGTGTGAGCTGAGCAGTCAGACAGATATATAATATATATAGATGATGCAGCACACTGGGCTGAGCCTGAGCAGTGCACACAGATATGGTATGTGACTGAGTCACTGTGTGTATCGCTTTTTTCAGGCAGAGAACGGATATATTAAATAAACTGCACTGTCTGGTGGTCACTCACTATATAATATTATGTACTCCTGGCTCCTGCTATAACCTATAACTGGCACTGCAGTGCTCCCCAGTCTCCCCCACAATTATAAGCTGTGTGAGCTGAGCAGTCAGACAGATATATAATATATATAGATGATGCAGCACACTGGGCTGAGCCTGAGCAGTGCACACAGATATGGTATGTGACTGAGTCACTGTGTGTATCGCTTTTTTCAGGCAGAGAACGGATATATTAAATAAACTGCACTGTCTGGTGGTCACTCACTAGTAAACTCTCTGCACTCTCTACACTTCTACAGTACTCCTCCTAGTCCTAAGCTCCAGTAAATCTCTCTCTCTTATAATCTAAATGGAGAGGACGCCAGCCACGTCCTCTCACTATCAATCTCAATGCACGTGTGAAAATGGCGGCGACGCGCGGCTCCTTATATAGAATCCGAGTCTCGCGAGAATCCGACAGCGTCATGATGACGTTCGGGCGCGCTCGGGTTAACCGAGCAAGGCGGGAGGATCCGAGTCTGCTCGGACCCGTGAAAAAAACCATGAAGTTCGGGCGGGTTCGGATTCAGAGAAACCGAACCCGCTCATCTCTAATTAAAACAGCTCGTTATGTTTTCTGTCTCTATGCAAGGCAATGATATTGCAATGTAAAACAAAGCAGCTTTTAAGCTGCTACTACACATTAATTTCATATGACTCTACTTCGCATATATAACTAATGCAATTAGGTTGCTAAAATGTGTTTTGCAATTCAACAAGACAGTGCTTTGTGCTAGGTCACATTGTGAATGTATCATGTTAATAATTATAGCGTGTTTATGGTTAATAAAACTGTACTGTACCTTGTAGTTTCTTTTGGACGTAATGAATATAAGAGAGCAATGAATATAAGTTATAATACATTCTAGGAAGAAAATTATATTAGGATTTATATCTGATTATTTCACTTGTTTTAAACAAATGTGAAAATGTTTGCTCATAGTTTCTTTATTGGAGGATTTGGACAGATTGTGCTAATAACCTCACACAGTGTGATGCGAGCTATACAATGTGATTAGCACTTAGCCATCCCCAGCAGGGGGAAAAGGCGGGCGACGAAAAAGGGTTATGGCCTCTGACATACTTGTAGGAAGAGTATAATTGAATTACTGTGTAATCAACAGAAAAAAATGTCTAATCAGTATAAAGCAATGAAATATATCTAACATGTACAGACTAGAATCTTCTGTTGTATCTACAAAGCTCAGCTGTGCACTATTACATTATATAACATTATATCCAGCATATGGAATCTGCTGTGCAGAATGTTGAGATGATATAGCCAATATCTATGCTTATTAGAAATACTTTTATCAACCAAGGCAGTAACTATGCGTCTCTATAGCAACTATGTGCGATGCAAAATGTGGTAA
This sequence comes from Pseudophryne corroboree, assembly GCF_028390025.1. NCBI lineage: Eukaryota > Metazoa > Chordata > Amphibia > Anura > Myobatrachidae > Pseudophryne > Pseudophryne corroboree. The sequence continues at coordinate 321,351,259 of NC_086451.1, forward strand.
TATTGTTTTTTTGTATTTATTAACTCAGCACCATTTCTTATGTAGTATGCAAAGGTGCTAAGGTCTGAAAGAAAAATAGGTGTTGCAGTGAAGAGGTTAATTGCTGCTTTTCGAAGCTATCAAGGGTAGCAAAAAACACATTCATTTAAAGATATAATCACATAAATGCCAGTCTTCATGTGCTACTTAAAATCCAGTTTTCATATTGATTACAAAAGGGTTTATTTTCAGTTTCTTAAATGGATTTGTCAATAGTTATGGCTTTTTTAAATAAGTTATTTGCAGCTTGTGACACTTAAAGACCACAGATTCTTCCGGTGATGTGATAAAGAACGACCTGCATGATATATAATTAAAAGTGTACTCCACATTTAGTGAAGTCTACTGTCCAGGTCAGAGCAGGTAAAGTCATAAGGCAGTAATTGCCTAGGGCCCAGTGGAAACCAGGGGGCACACCTTTCAACCACTAGAGGTTTGTGCTGATAACAAAGTTGTCAGATCATATACTAACAATAGTATCTGATTCTGCCATATGGGGTGGACGTACAGCAGTCCAGTGAGTGGGGTTTCACCTGCTAAGCCCCTGAAGCACATTATCATCACTGCCTGAGGGGTATTGTGTGGATGTAGCAGAGCTCGCAGCTCCCACTCTGCCCAAGGAAGTCCCATCTTGAGGCACTGATCTGTCAGTGTGCTTCGGGCAGATAACCCCCTTGGGGTGGGGAGAATTTGTGACAGTGAGGAGGGGAAATGTATGTGATGGAGGAAGATAACTTTGTGAAGGGGTGTCTGTGTGAGGGGGTGTACAGTGTGTGAGGTTGGGGTAACTGTGTAAAAGGGGATCAGAGTGGGGGCCTGTGTGACTTACCTGATTGAGTGAGATAGGTGCTTGAGGGAGAGCTTTGGTGGGGGGGTATCTGTGTGAGGAGGAAGAGTTGTGTATGTTGGGGGATCAGTGTGAGGGGGGAGTCTGAAAGAGAGGGGAAGCTGTATGCCGTGGGAGTTCTTTGTGATGTGCGGTGGAGCTGTTTTGTGGTGGGCTGTGTGATGGTGTAGGGTCTGTGTGAGGGTATAGTGTCTGTGTGAGGGAGGATGTGAGTAAGGGGTGAGATCAGTGTGAGAGGTACAGAGTTGTCTTAAGTGACGGGAATGTATGAGAGGAGGAGAGCTGTGTGAGAGATATATTTACTACAGTATATGTGTTTCTATATACAGTGTATACATTATGGTATTTTTCAGAGGGGAAATGGATGAGACTGTGACAATGGACTTCTGCTACCGAGATCTCCAAGAAGGGATTAGGAAAAAGTAAAACTTGTATGCAACAAATTATATCCGGTTGAGATGTGGTCGGAGTAGCGGCATATTTCACCAAATTACCATTGTTCTGTACAGGATCCGTACTGTGCATGTGCAATATATGACAGTGACGTCGGTCGCACTATGACATCAGACTGTCAGCTATTGACAGTCTGATGTCATTTGGAGCTAGGGTGCGGTTGGCGACGGCCCCCATTTTTCCATATGGAGGTGTGTCACCACCGTTACAGGGGACGGATGAGGACAGAGATTTTGTGGCCTCTAGGTAAGACTTGCGGTGGCTGGCTTGCACAACCCCATGGGTCACGCATCATACCGATAGTGCCAGGGAAAATCTGATACTGCTTACTTGGAAGCAGTTTGGATCTGTAAAGCAGAGGAGGCGTGACTCCTACTGCTGCATTACCATATTAGAGCTATCACTGCTGCTTCTATGTAAGCAGCAGTGATAGCTACAGTACTCCAACTATATCTGAAGCAGGCCCAGGTTGAGCAGAATAGAACTTACACACCTACACATGTATCCCCATACATCTAGGGCGGGATGTAATAACATACATTGCCGCCCTCGCCACCCATCGCAGCAATGTTGATTGCATATGTACAAACATATGCGATCAACATTGCATTGCGGTGACGGAGGCCCCCCGCAATACCTGTGAGGTGGTGTGCGAGGGGCCTCAGTCACCTCCCTGGGGTGTCCACATTCTTCCCATGCCGGGAAGCAGCAGCAGGCTGTCCCTGGCGCCTCCTCCTCCCTGCAGCCGGAAGGACATCCGGCTGCGTTGCTAGGGGGAAGAGGAGTTTACCTTCCTGGTCCAGGATTCCTGGAGGAAGGTATGCCGGGGGGAGGGGGGAAGGCATCAGCAGCAGGGGGGTGGCGGAGGTGGCAGGTTGCGGCAGCTGGTGATAAGAAGCCCATAGGCTTCTATAGGGTATCTCCATCTAAAGATGGTGATACCCTCATTGGCGAAAACGTGGTGGCTGGGTGTTAGTACATATGAAAATGCAATAAAAACCCTGAAAACGGGGGGTTTATCGCATTTTCCCTTTAGTACATCCCGCCCCTAGACTTAATATGCCATGCAGCGGGTGATGCCTGGCATGATTGAGCAGCCAACTCTGTTATCACTCGGTGTCTTTTTTTGGCCAAAATTTGTCTTAATCAGCACAGTCTCCTGGTGTGTCCATTGATAATAGAGTCTCATGGGACATGGTGCACTGAGAGTTCCTGTTTGGCGCGACTGCAGCAGTGTTGTATGAGGACACATCTGTAGGAAGTGTTAGATTGCAAACCAGGGAACAGGGAGTTTTAGGGTTAAATAATGGTTTGCAGTTTGTCTAATGGGGAGGTTAGAGGGGCAGGAAGTAAGGGGTGCTAAGTTGCCATTTTGTGGGCTGTGAGGCAGTTCTGCCTATTTTAGTTTGCTTCTGTTCCTCTCTTTCCTATTTTGTACCCTTCAGTGGCGTGTCTGTTGCTATGGATTGTGGCAATTCACCACCATAGCCTGAGACTGTTGTCAAGAATTCTAGCAATATCATTCATAGTTATTGGTACTACTGCACATGCCCGGTGAAATCTGAAGCCTCTGAAGTGATATTGGGATTTATTCATGTACAAAATGTAAATCACATCAGTTTTATGCAATATATAGCTTAGATGTAGGGATGAGCGGGTTCAGATCTCTGAGATCCGAACCCCCTGGACTTCACGATCCGAGTCTGGATCCGAGTCCGGCTCGGGTTTTCCCGCCAGACTCACGAGGAAAAAAAAACGTTATCATCCTGGTGTTGGATTCTCGCTAGATCCGGATTTTGTATATATCGCGCCTCCCGCCCCACCATCTTCACTCCAGTCCTGGAGAGTGTAGCGAGAGGACGTGTCTCCTCAGTGTCTGTGCGTGAAAGTGGCGTGGTGCATGAAATGGTGCCCTGCTCTTTTGTATCGTTCCAGTGGTGCTGTCTTGTGCTGCATCAGTCCAGTGATGGTGTCTTGTGCTACATCAGTCCAGTCACAGTGGTTGTGTCCTGTGCTGCCATAAGTCCAGAGCTGCTGTATAAGTGCATTCCAGTGGTGCTTTCTTGTGCTGCATCAGTCCAGTGGTGGTGTCCTGTGCTACATACTGTAAGTCCAGTGGAGGTGTCCTGTGCTGCCATAAGTCCAGTGCTGCTGTATAAGTCCAGTCCAGTGACTGACCTTCCCAACACTGGGTGTAATTCAGAGTTGATCGCAGCAGCAAATTTGTTAGCAGTTGGGCAAAACCATGGGAGTCATTCTGACCCATTCGCACGCAGCGGTTCATCGCTGCGGTACAAACGGGTCGGAAATGCACATGCGCGGCGGACGCATTGCGCACGCGCGTTGTTGCCCAGCGATGGCCGACGCCGGGCAGCGGCGCCGCCAGCAGAAAAAGTGATCGCAGTGGCTATTGCAAGAAGACTGAAAGGCGGGAGGCGTTCCAGGGGGTCAACTCACCGTTTTCCAGGCGTGGTGAGACGAACGTAGGCATGTCCAGGCGTTTGGAGGGCAGATGTCTGACGGCAATCCCGAGACCTTCTGATGGGGATGTGGTTTGTTTAAATCAGGCACCGGGGGAGACAGTTGTTGTCCGTGGGATGAATGAAACCCATTGTCATGCCTGGGCAAAATACCAAAAAAGCCACCTCTTTGGTGTGGAATTTTTTCTCCACAAATCCAGACAACAGGTGTCAAGCCATCTGTTTCCTTTGTCAGTCCATAATAAGTAGGAGTAAGGACGTTAACCACCTTGGAACATCCTCCCTTATTAAACACCTGCAGTGCATTCATATAAGTCATTATCAAGTTCAGAAACTTTAAGTAATAGCATAAGCAGTCCACTGACACCTAAATGATGTGGTTTTGTTTGTTTGAATATTATTTCTCTTTGAGGATAAGAATGTAAACACTGAAGGGGGGGATATGAGGATGAGGACAACATCTTGCCACTGTAGAGCCAGTTTGTGCATGGAGAGATTAATTGCTTCTTTTTTGGTGGGGGCCCAAACAAACCAATCATTTCAGCAACAGTTGTGTCACTGAAATGATTGGTTTGTTAAAGTGTGCATGTCCCATTTATACAATATAAGGCTAGGTGGGAGGGCCCAAGGAAAATTACATCTTGCACCTCTTTTTCTTCTTTGCATTATGTGCTCTTTGGGGCCTTGTTTTTAAAACTGCTATCCTGTCTGCCACTGCAGTGCCACTCCTAGATGGGCCAGGTGTTTGTGCCGCGCACTTAGGTCGCTTAGCTTAGTCATCCAGCTACCTCATTGCACCTCTTTTTTTTTTCTTCTTTGCATTATGTGCTCTTTCGGGCCTAGTTTATAAAAGTGCCATCCTGTCTGACACTGCAGTGCCACACCTAGATGGGCCAGGTTTTTGTGCTGACCACTTGTGTCGCTTAGCTTAGTCATCTAGCTACCTCATTGCACCTGTTTTTCTTCTTTTGTATTATGTGCTCTTTCGGGCCTAGTTTTTAAAAGTGCCATCATGTCTGACAATGCAGTGCCACTCCTAGATGGGCCAGGTGTTTGTGCCCTCCACTTGTGTCACTTAGCTTAGTCATCCTGCGACCTTGGTGTAACCTTTTGGCCTAAAAACAATATTGTGAGGTGTTCAGAATAGACTGGAAATGAGTTTAAATGAATGTTATTGAGTTTAATAATACCAAAGGATCAAAATTACCACCAAATTCTGTGATTTTAGGTGTTTTTATGTTTTCCCCCCAAAAATCATCCAGATCCAAAACCAAAATACGAAAGGATGGCTTTTGCAAAATCAAGCCAAAGCCAAAACCAAAACACGAAAGTGGAATTAGAACCAAAACCAAAATACAAAACATGAAAAGTGCCAGCCGCACATCTCTACTAATAACATATGTTAGGGCAGAGGTTCTCAAACTCGGTCCTCGGGGGCCCACACAGTGCATGATTTGCAGGTAACCCAGCAGGTGCACAGGTGTATTAATTACTCACTGACACATTTTAAAAGGTCCACAGGTGGAGCTAATTATTTCACTTGTGATTCTGTGAGGAGACCTGCAAAACATGCACTGTGTGGGCCCCCGAGGACCGAGTTTGAGAACCTCTGTGTTAGGGTTTATGCAAATATTATCAAGTGTGGCAGTATGTACCGGTGAGGGTTAATGCATCCCACCCAGTTTGTGGAAAATAATACAGTCAAACACATGAGTTGTAAGGGTAGGTCCCACAGCCTCCTATTTAGGACGCATTCTGTGTAACAACTGGGACTCCCTGTCTATAGTTAAATAGTGATCCAACGCAAATGTTTTACAAGTATCATCTGAAATGTCACAGGTACTGTAATTATTAACTTGATGAGAATAGCAATGTGGAAAATCTCAGCAATGCTTAACTTAAAAGAGCATTAGAAAAAAAGGATGGTCTATCCTTGTCAAAAATCAGTATACAGGGAATTCAATGTAATAGAACAAGTCCACAAGATTCTTTCCTGAGAAGCAGCAGAACAGCAGAGAGGGATGGATCTGGAAATAAAGTAAGGTAAAGCCAGGAGCTTTTCTCATTATGCAGTGTTCAATAGACATGAGGTATTTAATTGCCCCTTTAAGTAGGCTGGAATCTATTATGTCTAGTGATGTGCACCGGACATTTTTCGTGTTTTGTGCTTTGGTTTTGGATTCGGTTCCGCGGCCATGTTTTGGATTCGGACGCGTTTTGGCAAAACCTCCCTGAAATATTTTTGTCGGATTCGGGTGTGTTTTGGATTCGGGTGTTTTTTTACAAAAAACACTCAAAAACAGCTTAAATCATAGAATTTGGGGGTCATTTTGATCCCATAGTATTATTAACCTCAATAACCATAATTTCCACTCATTTTCAGTCTATTCTGAACACCTCACAATATTATTTTTAGTCCTAAAATTTGCACCGAGGTCGCTGGATGACTAAGCTAAGCGACCCAAGTGGCCGACACAAAAACCTGGCCCATCTAGGAGTGGCACTGCAGTGTCAGACAGGATGGCACTTCAAAAAAATAGTCCCCAAACAGCACATGATGCAAAGAAAAAAAGAGGCGCAATGAGGTAGCTGTGTGACTAAGCTAAGCGACCCAAGTGGCCGACTCAAACACCTGGCCCATCTAGGAGTGGCACTGCAGTGTCAGGCAGGATGGCACTTCAAAAAAATAGTCCCCAAACAGCACATGATGCAAAGAAAAATGAAAGAAAAAAGAGGTGCAAGATGGAATTGTCCTTGGTCCCTCCCACCCACCCTTATGTTGTATAAACAGGACATGCACACTTTAACAAACCCATCATTTCAGCGACAGGGTCTGCCACACAACTGTGACTGAAATAACTGGTTGGTTTGGGCCCCCACAAAAAAGAAGCAATCAATCTCTCCTTGCACAAACTGGCTCTATGGAGGCAAGATGTCCACCTCCTCCTCATCGTCCGATTCCTCACCCCTTTCACTGTGTACATCCCCCTCCTAACAGATTATTAATTCGTCCCCACTGGAATCCACCATCTCAGGTCCCTGTGTACTTTCTGGAGGCAATTGCTGGTGAATGTCTCCACGGAGGAATTGATTATAATTCATTTTGATGAACATCATCTTCTCCACATTTTCTGGAAGTAACCTCGTACGCCGATTGCTGACAAGGTGAGCGGCTGCACTAAACACTCTTCCGGAGTACACACTGGAGGGTGGGCAACTTAGGTAAAATAAAGCCAGTTTCTGCTAGGGCCTCCAAATTGCCTCTTTTTCCTGCCAGAATACGTCTGACGTGCCTACTTGGATGCGGTCACTCATATAATCCTCCACCATTCTTTCAATGGTGAGAGAATCATATGCAGTGACAGTAGACAACATGTCAGTAATCGTTGGCAGGTCCTTCAGTCCGGACCAGATGTCAGCACTCGCTCCAGACTGCCCTGCATCACCGCCAGCGGGTGGGCTCGGAATTCTTAGCCTTTTCCTCGCACCCCCAGTTGCGGGAGAATGTGAAGGAGGAGCTGTTGATGGGTCACATTCCGCTTGACTTGACAATTTTCTCACCAGCAGGTCTTTGAACCTCTACAGACTTGTGTCTGCCAGAAAGAGAGATCCAACGTAGGTTTTAAATTTAGGATCGAGCACAGTGGCCAAAATGTAGTGCTCTGATTTCAACAGATTGACCACCCATGAATCCTGGTTAAGCGAATTAAGGGCTCCATCCACAAGTCCCACATGCCTAGCGGAATCGCTCTGTTTTAGCTCCTCCTTCAATGTCTCCAGCTTCTTCTGCAAAAGCCTGATGAGGGGAATGACCTGACTCAGGCTGGCAGTGTCTGAACTGACTTTCTAGTGTGGCAAGTTCAAAGGGTTGCAGAACCTTGCACAACGTTGAAATCATTCTCCACTGCGCTTGAGTCAGGTGCATTCCCCCTCCTTTGCCTATATCGTAGGCAGATGTATAGGCTTGAATGGCCTTTTGCTGCTCCTCCATCCTCTGAAGCATATAGAGGGTTGAATTCCACTTTGTTACCACCTCTTGCTTCAGATGATGGCAGGGCAGGTTCAGGACTGTTTGCTGGTGCTCCAGTCTTCGGCACGCGGTGGCTGAATGCCAAAAGTGGCCCGCAATTCTTCGGGCCACCGACAGCATCTCTTGCACGTCCCTGTTGTTTTTAAAATAATTCTGCACTACCAAATTCAGTGTATGTGCAAAACATGGGACGTGCTGGAATTTGCCCAGATGTAACGCACGCACAATATTACTGGCGTTGTCCGATGTCACAAATCCCCAGGAAAGTCCATTTGGGGTAAGCCATTCTGCGATGATTTTCCTCAGTTTCCGTAAGAGGTTGTCAGCTGTGTGCCTCTTCTGGAAAGCGGTGATACAAAGCGTAACCTGCCTAGGAACGAGTTGGCGTTTGCGAGATGCTGCTACTGGTGCCGCCGCTGCTGTTCTTGCTGCGGGAGGCAATACATCTACCCAGTGGGCTGTCACAGTCATATAGTCCTGAGTCTTCCCTGCTCCACTTGTCCACTTGTCCACATGTCCGTGGTTAAGTAGACATTGGGTACAACTGCATTTTTTAGGACACTGGTGACTCTTTTTCTGAGGTCTGTGTACATTTTCGGTATCGCCTGCCTAGAGAAATGGAACCTAGATGGTATTTGGTACCGGGTACACAGTACCTCAATCAAGTCTGTAGTTGCCTGTGAATTAACGGTGGATAACGGAAACACGTTTCTCACCGCCCAGGCTGCCAAGGCCTGAGTTATCCGCTTTTCAGCAGGATGACTGCTGTGATATTTCATCTTCCTCGCAAAGGACTGTTGGACAGTCAATTGCTTACTGGAAGCAGTACAAGTGGTCTTCCGACTTCCCCTCTGGGATGACCATCGACTCCCAGCAGCAACAACAGCAGCGCCAGCAGCAGTAGGCGTTACACTCAAGGGTGCATCGGAGGAATCCCAGGCAGGAGAGGACTCGTCAGACTTGACAGTGACATGGCCTGCAGGACTATTGGCTTTTCTGTGTAAGGAGGAAATTGATACTGAGGGAGTTGGTGGTGTGGTTTGCAGGACCTTGGTTACAAGAGGAAGGGATTTAGTGGTCAGTGGACTGCTTCCGCTGTCGCCCAAAGTTTTTGAACTTGTCACTGACTTATGATGAATGCGCTGCAGGTGACGTATAAGGGAGGATGTTCCGAGGTGGTTAACGTCCTTACCCCTACTTATTACAGCTTGACAAAGGCAACACATGGCTTGACACCTGTTGTCCGCATTTGTGTTTTAATAATTCCACACCAAAGAGGTGATTTTTTTTGTAATTTGACCAGGCATGTCAATGGCCATATTCGTCCCACGGACAACAGGTTTCTCCTCGGGTGCCTGACTTAAACAAACCACCTCACCATCAGAATCCTCCTTGTCAAGTTCCTCCTCAGCGCCAGCAACACCCATATCCTCATCCTGGTGTACTTCAACAGTGACATCTTCAATTTGACTATCAAGAACTGGACTGCGGGTGCTCCTTCCAGCACTTGCAGGGGGCGTGCAAATGGTGGAAGGCGCCACCTCTTCCCGTCCAGTGTTGGGAAGGTCAGGCATCGCAGCCGACACAATTGGACTCTCCTTGGGGATTTGTGATTTAGAAGAACGCACAGTTCTTTGCTGTGCTTTTGCCAGCTTAAGTCTTTTCATTTTTCTAGCAAGAGGATGAGTGCTTCCATCCTCATGTGAAGCTGAACCACTAGCCATGAACATAGGCCAGGGCCTCAGCCGTTCCTTGCCACTCCGTGTCGTAAATGGCATATTGGCAAGTTTACGCTTCTCCTCAGACGCTTTTAATTTTGATTTTTGGGTCATTTTACTGAACTTTTGTGTTTTGGATTTTACATGCTCTCTACTATGACATTGGGCATCGGCCTTGGCAGACGACGTTGATGGCATCTCATCGGCCATGACTAGTGGCATCAGCTTCAGCACGAGGTGGAAGTGGATCTTGATCTTTCCCTATTTTAACCTCCACATTTTTGTTCTCCATTTTTTAATGTGTGGAATTATATGCCAGTATCAATAGCAATGGCCTACTACTATATATACTGCGCACAACTGAAATGCACCACAGGTATGGATGGATAGTATACTTGATGACACAGAGGAAAGGTAGAGCAGTGGCCTACTGTACCGTACTGCTATATATTATATACTAGTGGTCAGCAAACTGTGCAAAAGTGAAATGCACCACAGGTATGGATGTATAGTATACTTGACGACACAGTGGTAGGTAGAGCAGTGGCCTACTGTACCGTACTGCTATATATTATATACTGGTGGTCAGCAAACTGTGCAAAACTAAATGCACCACAGGTATGGATGGATAGTATACTTGACGACACAGAGGTAGGTAGAGCAGTGGCCTACTTTACCGTACTGCTATATATTATATACTGGTGGTCAGCAAACTCTGCAAAACTGAAATGCACCACAGGTATGGATGGATAGTATACTTGACGATACAGAGGTAGGTAGAGCAGTGGCCTTCTGTACCGTACTCCTATATATTATAAACTGGTGGTCAGCAAATTTATGCACTGTACTCCTACTATATTCTACAATGCAGCACAGATATGGAGCATTTTTCAGGCAGAGAACGTGGTCAGCAAATTTATGCACTGTACTCCTCCTATATAATACTGCTGGTCCCCAGTCCCCACAATAAAGCAGTGTGAGCACAGATATATGCAGCACACTGAGCACAGATATGGACTTTTTTTCAGGCAGAGAACGTATAATACTGGTGGTCACTGGTCAGCAAAACTCTGCACTGTACTTCTCCTATATAATACTGATGGTCCCCAGTCCCCACAATAAAGCAGTGTGAGCACAGATATATGCAGCACACTGAGCACAGATATGGAGCGTTTTTCAGGCAGAGAACGTATAATACTGGTGGTCACTGGTCAGCAAAACTCTGCACTGTACTCCTACTATAATACTGCTGGTCCCCAGAATAAAGATATTTGCAGCCCCCTGAAAGTTCTGAAACAAAGTGAGAGGACGCCAGCCACGTCCTCTTACTATAATTTCCAATGCACGAGTGAAAAATGGCGGCGACGCGCGGCTCCTTATATAGAATCCGAATCTCGCGAGAATCCGACAGCGGGATGATGACGTTCGGGCGTGCTCGGGTTAACCGAGCAATACTGGAGTATCCGAGTATGCCTCGGACCCGTATAAAATGGGTGAAGTTCGGGGGGGTTCGGATTCCGAGGAACCGAACCCGCTCATCACTAATTATGTCACCAGATAATGGAGTCTATCTATGTAGCAGAGACATGCCCTGTTTTGCGTAACACAGGGCTTTTCTCTACTTTGTGTTATTCACAAAGTGGTAGATGTATCAAATCTTGGAGAGAGATAAAGTGGAGATACCCATAGCAAGCAAACAGCTTCTGTCGTTTTATAGACCTTTCTAGATAAATGATAGAGTGACTGGTTGCTATGGGTAACTTCTCCACTTTCTTTTTCTCTGTAAGGTTTTATAAATTTCCCTCTGTGTATTTATTTATGTGGAGCACACTTATTAAACAATGCTCTTACAGAGAGTATTTGTCATTCACATAAATCCAGGCCCCAGTGGGACTTCCAATCTATTGTTCCAACTACATGGACACCAATACAGGGTTATTCTTTGTCAGAAGCTAATTAACCTACCATTTGTTAGGGGGAGATTGTGGGAGCAAACTAGAGCACCGGGAAACTGCAGTTGTCAGTGGCTTATTCTGTAACTGCACATACTATATAGGAGGAAAGTCCTGTAATCTCTCTCATTGTTTAAACTCAGGGCCTAATTCATATGTGTATACAATGCTGATGTTTTCACAATGGAGCAATTATCAGCAGACTACACATGTTCAGCAAATGCACTGCGCACATGCCAAGGTACCTATGCGATCACACATGCGCTGACATTTTATATGCAGAGTGATTTATATGCAGGGAGAGTTAACATGGGAGTGGCGGTAAAAATGCAGGCATGTCATAATAATTTTTGAGGCATGTATCTGTCTTTAGCTGTGACCATATGCATAGATTTTTATTTATTTTATTTTCTGTGTTTACCTCATCTCATTAATTTATACCTCCAAAGAAATATAAAGTCTCCCTACTACCTTCAGTAAAATGCACCAATCGAAAATTGGCTCGAAAGTCAGACCCTGCACCCTCTGGCCTCTGCACAATAGTCCTAAAATGTAAAACTAGTTATGTTAAACAGTCATGTCCTTGAATATTACAAACAGTTTTTATTACTGTAACACCCCTTTACTCAAGCCTTCTGGGTAATGGTGTGTATTTAAATCTCTCCTTTGCAATGCTTTTCACAGTGTGACTCTCTTTTCATCAGTGCATCCACCTGCGTTTTGGCATGACATGCTCTTAATTGGGTGTTTACAGGTTCAGGTACACCAGAGTGAGATTTGAAACTATCTGCCCAATGCAAGCTTAGACCACAAACAGTACAGGAATGTATCACACAGATCTGTTGCAAAAAATACCCTGGTACATTTATTAAAAGGGTCCTGGATAGATACTGCTTTTATGCATTTTATCTAAAAAGTAACATATTGAGATCAATAAATGAAAACATGTATAAGATAGGCATAGAGCATACTTGCATACGTGTCCCTCTCCATGAGGGAGAAAATGCTCTGTTCCTGGACTTTCCTGGTAATCTGATTGCCATCACCTGTGGTAAATTGATAAGAAAGATGTTTCACCACAGGTGATGGCAATCACACATTACCAGGAAAGTCCAGGAGCAGAGCATTTTCTCCCTCATGGAGAGGGTCAGGTAGGCAAGTATGGCACAGAGGATAACTTGAACAATCAGTAATGTGCATAAACATCTAAAGGTCATATAATGCAGTAATCAGCAATGTGTTAGAGTAGCACAAATAGGAGTCTCCCCCTTTTTCCACCTTCTGCGCCCTATCAACCTATGGGGGTACCTTTCTCTTGCATATTACAATTTTCATCAACTACACACCAGTAGTCACTACAAACCATACAGAGTACTCTTATTGCATGGACAGTGTTCTATTAACGTAAACTGCTAGCACACTCAAACTTGTCTGCATACTGCAAAATCATGGCATAAAATGGTAAGGCAGTTACACACATCCAAATCTTTGATATTCTGTGTTATCCAAGATGCAAGTCCTTTTTATTCGCACCCAGCCTCTAGTTTTATATATATATATATATATATATATATATATATATATATAGTACTCCAAGATAAAACGGCACTGGACGCAAAGAATATGAAAATGAGATGTATTGCAACAACAACAGCTGTTTCAGGGCAGCAGCCCTTTCCTCAAGTTAACAGCAACACTACCATTTGTTGGTAGTGTTGCTGTTAACTTGAGGAAAGGGCTGCTGCCCTGAAACAGCTGTTGTTGTTGCAATACATCTCATTTTCATATTCTTTGCGTCCAGTGCCGTTTTATCTTGGAGTACTGTATCTGATATTTTGAAAACGCTGCACGGAGGCCAGTTGTGTTTATTTAATCTAAGAGTGCCGACTGAACTGCAAGTATATATATATATATATATTTAAATAAAGGTATGCTAGTACTAGTTTTAAAGGTACACATGCACCGCTATGTAGACTCTATTATTCTGAACCTGTCTCAGCTATTCCTTAGTAATCTATTAGCAGGTGACTAGTGTACCTAGTGTACCTTTAAAAGCCATAAGGTGTGTGGCAGGTGCACATTAAACCTAGCAGGCATATGATGTGTGAAACTGTTGCCAGGTTTTAAGACTTTGTAATAGTGCAGGACCTACATGAAGGCGGGGTACAATGGCGATCGGTTTGCAGGCTTCTATACATTGGCCAATTCACTAACTAAACCCCCATCATTTATTTATTGATGTGTTGAGAATAAGTGAGCTTGCTTTGGTGAGTGCTGAGTTTTCTGTTTGTGTGTGTGTGTATATATGTAAATATATATATATATATATATATATATATATATATATAGTGTGGGTAGGAACATGTGCCTGTGTTTACTACTATTATTATTACTGTTGAAACCTCAGTGTTTTGCTTCAGCTTTTGTTATACTTTCCACTGCAGGCTTCCTCTGTGCATTTAACACACTAGTTCTTCTTGATATCTCAGTCCCAAAATCAACTTTTTAATACATTTAAATTACTTCTAAACCTTCTCTCACCCAAACCACCAGCCACTATCAATGCACAAGATCTTGCTTCTTACTTCAAGGACAAGATTGATAAGATATGAAATTAAATGGTATGCTCTTCCACAGCCAGTGACCTGCTTAATTCCTTACCAAAACCCTACCACAAATGAAGATGAAGTATCAACACTCTTTTCATCCTCCTACTCTAGTAGTTCTCCTCTTGATCCTATACCCTCACAAACATGTAAAGCTCATCCCAACCTTAACTAAAATCTGTAATCTCTATCTACTGTATCTTTTTTCCACTGTTCATGCATGCAGTGATTACTCATATTCTGATAGAACAAAATTCAGATCCAAACTACAATATCTCCAACTACCATCCCATCTCTCAGCTCCTATGCCCCTCTATGCTACTTGAGAGACTTGCCTACACTCGACTCATACACATTCTTAATTCACACAACTTATTGGAACCAATTCAGTCAGGTTTTCGTTCTCAACACTCCACAGAGACAGCACTGACTAAAGTTTTGATCAGGTCACTGCGAAGTCTAAAGGCCATTACTCACTTCTTATTTTTCTAAATCTCTCTGCTGCATTTGGTACTGTTGACCACTCTCTTCTTATACAAACAGTCAAATCCCTAGATCTTCAGGATACATACCTTTCTTGGTTCTCATCATATATATCTAATCGCTCTTTCAGTGTACGCTTTTCTGAATCCATCTCCTCTTCGCTACCTCTATCAGTAGGAGTACTGCAAGGCTCAGTCTTAGGTTCTCTGTTTTTTTCTCAGTTTATACAACAACTCTTGGAAAACGAATCAGTTCTTTTGTATTACAGTATCATCTGTACGTAGATGATACTCAAATCTACTTATCCTCCCCAGATTTGTCACCATGTGTATTGGTCCATGTCACTGAATACATCTCTGTCATTTCCTCTTGGATGTACATATCTTTGCTTATCTCTAAATATCGGCCAACCTGACCTCATCACTCTTTGCAAGATCTACGTCTCTCATAGATTTTCTCCCATTCACGATTGCAGGACTTTACTTGGGCTGCACTTACTCTGTGGAATGCCCTCCGATGCATAATAAAACTATCCTCTAGTTTCCAAATCTTCAAGTGTTCCCTGAAAACTCACCTATTCAGGCAATGTTATCAAATTTCGGAAACCGCAAAAATAACCTTAATAAATTTTCCTATCCAATAAAACCTCCACTGTACCGTCCTCACATATTTTCTCTTTTTCACTTTCACGGCCAACATTGCTGTGTGACCATGTCATATAGCCTATCAAGAACATTTGCAATCTAATGGACCACTATGCAATAGATAACACCTATCTTTGTGTATTAATATCTTGTGAATTAAGGCCTATTTACCTGTAGATTTTAAGCTTGTGAGCAGAGCCTTACTACCTCTGTGACTGTCTGTTATTATCCAGTTTTGTTTTAATACTGTTGCTTCCAATTGAAAAGTGCAACGGAATGTGCTGTGCTGTATAAGAGACTGTTAATAAATAAATACATTTACAATAAGGTTATATAAAGCATGCATATACATAAAAGTTGACATGGGTGTAAATGTGTATGAAAAATAAGTGACGTACAGTAATGGTTTAGAGCACAGAATTTAGGATTCCTAGTAGTAGACCGGAAATCCTTCATTACATCAGGATTTTTTTCAATAATATGGCCACATAACACTAAAGGGCCCTATACACTAGAAGACATGACCAATGTGAAAGATGAACAATGTGAAAGATGAGCAATTTCGCTTGAACTTCCCAGAGCCCTGACAAATGAAATTGAGTGTACACACTAAGCAATTTTTGATACCAATTGAAATACGAAAGATATCTTTGGAATTGGCACCTTATTTACATATTTTAATATTGGGGTGGCATTTCTGGGGGTGTGGGCAGGGCTGTAGGAGGGGATAAATGATATATCCTTTATCAGAAACAGTTAATTAATAAATCCGAAAGCTCACGCTGGTGTGGACCCAGTATGTATGTATTCTGCTTAGCAAGTCCATCGAGTGACACCACTGCACGTCTATATATTATATACTTTTTATGTATATATATATATATATATATATATAACCTCTATGTATATATATATATATATATATATAGAGAGAGAGAAAGAGATTAGGGCAGCACACCTTTCAGAAGAAAATGGCTCTGGTGCCTGAGTGTAGCGATGTGTTCCTATCAGTAGTCTTAATGTGCAAATTAGTGGATAATTGATGATTTTGGAGCTTAACCACAAAGTCAAGAAAACTGATGATCAATCACTGATATCATAAGAAAATGTAATGGGATTTTCTTGATGTTGTGGTCAAGCTTCAAAATTAGCAATTATCCACTAATTTGCACATTAAGACTACCGATAGGAACACATTGCTACACTCGAGTAGCTTTCATCCGAAACCCCTTAAATATGGACTCCCTTTTTCTCAATTTCTTAGAGCTTGTTGAATCTGTAGTAATAAAGAGGATGCCATAGTCCAGATCAACATTATGATTGAGAAATTTCTGGTTAGAGGTTACTCTTTACCTTCTTTACTGTCAGCAAAACATAAAGCACTGGGAAAATCACGCAACAGTTTATTGCAGTCCTCTAGGAGGGATACTCTGGACAATCACATGCCGTGGGTTAATCACTTTAACACCTCAAGTAATGCTATAAAATCAGTGTCCAAACAGTTATGGCCCACTGTGCGTTCAGATGATGATCTTAGTCTAAGGGATAAGAGGCTCATGCCCTGTTATACCAGGGGATGCAATATTCGTGATTGGGTCGTTAAAACGGACATCATGAATATGTGTAGCGCAGCAAGTACACAACATTTTTTGAGTAGACGGAATGGGTGCTACAAGTGTATCAATTGTGTTACGTGTCGGTATCTTATAGCTGGTGAAAGTTTTTGCCATCCGTACAGTGGTAAAAAGTTTTTCATCAGACATAAGGTCACGTGTACGACAAAATTTATTGTCTACTTTATTAAATGTCCTTGCGGATTATTTTATGTCGGCAAAACCGACAGAACCTTACGAGAGCAAATGGCGGCACATCATTTTACCATTTGTGCCGCGATTGAACCCGGTAAGAGCGAACATCCCGTTGCACGACACTTTGCAGAGGCTTGCCATAACATGGCCAACCTCCGGTACATGATCATTGATCATGTACCGCCATTTTTTCAGGGTGGTAATCCATCACTTAAGCTTCTAATGTGTGAATCTAGTTGGATTTATAGACTAGGGACACTTACACCACGTGGTTTGAACGACAGTCTTGGTCTTCATGTATTTGTATAGTACGATGCTGCTTTCCATCATTTATTTATATATTATACATTATCTGTGTGGTGTTATATATTCTACATATGGTATAATACTGTATGCCTTTATGAGATTATGAATATTCTATGCTATTGATGTATATCCTGTTTACCCTCTGGTTTTACACATTTGTTTTAATTAGTGCCGGTTTCCATGGCGACGGACTGTGGGAGATGACGTCATTTGTGGGTGCCATGCTTCCTGGTTCTGGATGCCGCTGGTAGCGTTTCACCTGGTGGGGATATAAGGTGAGCAGATGTCTGTCATTTATTTTTTGCTTGATGACGATGTAAAATACATATAAAGATTAATAAGTCACCAGGTCCCGATGGTATTCACCCAAGGGTTCTAATGGAGCTTCATTCTGAACTTGCAAAGCCGCTATTTTTGATCTTTAAGGATTCAGTAATATCAGGTATGGTACCCAAAGACTGGCGTATAGCGGAAGTAGTGCCTATATTCAAAAAGGGAAGTAAAGCTGAACCAGGTAATTATAGACCAGTTAGTCTTACATCTATAGTGGGGAAAGTATTGGAAGGTATTCTAAGAGATAGTATTCAGAAGTTCCTTGAAGTCAATAAGGTCATTAAAAGGAATCAACATGGGTTTATGAAGGACAGATCCTGTCAAACCAACTTACTTGGCTTTTATGAAACAGTAAGCACAAACCTAGATCAGGGTAAAGAGGTGGATGTAATCTTTTTAGATTTTGCCAAAGCGTTCGATACTGTACCACACATGAGACTTATCTACAAGCTACAAGAATCAGGGCTAGGAAGCACAATATGCACTTGGGTCAAAAACTGGTTAGATAATAGGGAGCAGCGCGTTGTGGTTAATGGATATTTTTCAACTTGGACTGAAGTGCTAAGTGGTGTGCTGCAAGGCTCAGTATTAGGACCGCCTTTGTTCAATATTTTCATTAACGACCTAACAGAAGGTCTAGAGAGCATGGTGTCAATTTTTGCAGATGATACCAAATTGTGTAAAGTTATAAATGCGGAGGGGGATGCTGAGTCGCTTCAGAATGACTTAGTTAAATTAGAAGCTTGGGCAGCGAAATGGAGAATGCGCTTCAATACAGACAAGTGTAAGGTAATGCACTGTGGTAACAAGAACAAAAATAACACCTACCTACTTAATAGGGTAAAATTAGGGGATTCTGTACTGGAAAAGGACTTAGGTGTCCTCATAGATAGCAAACTAAGCAGTAGTATCCAAAGTAGGACTGCAGCAAAGAAGGCTAATAAGATATTAGCATGCATAAAATGGGGAATTGATGCTAGGGACGAGAGTATTATACTCCCGTTATATAAATCACTTTTGAGGCCACACCTTGAATACTGTGTACAATTCTGGGTACCTTACTACAGAAAGGATATCCTGGAGCTAGAAAAGGTTCAAAGGCGGGCGACCAAACTAATCAATGGTATGGAGACGCTGGAATACGAGGAAAGGCTTGCAAGACTAGGCATGTTTACACTGGAAAAGAGGAGATTAAGAGGGGACATGATCAACATTTACAAATATATTAGGGGACAATATACAGATCTTGTGCAGGACCTGTTTTTGGTTAGATCAACACAGAGAACTCGTGGACACTCGCTCAGGTTAGAGGAGAGGAGATTCCACACAATACGATGTAAAGGCTTTTTTACGGTAAGGACGATACGTGTTTGGAATTCCCTGCCTGAGGGAGTTGTAATGGCCAACTCAGTCAACACCTTTAAGAATGGGTTAGATAAATTCCTAATGGATAAGGATATCCAGGGTTACAGGGCATAGTCACGCACTATGGTAATAATAAAAAAGAGGTGTTAATCGGAACGGCAGTCAGCAAGTTCAGTCAAAATTTTATACAAAATAATTGTGCATAATAGACCACAAATAGGTTGAACCCGATGGACAATTGTCTTTTTTCAACCTTAGATACTATGTTACTATGTTACATCGAAACGTTGCATTCCATTCCTGTGTGATAGCGTATTTTTTCTTCCGTGTACTGCTGGACGTGCGCTGTTTTTATATATATACTGTGTATATATATATATATATATATATATATATATATGTGTGTGTGTGTGTGTGTGTGTGTGTATATGTATGTATGGGTGTGTTTCGTCAGGCCGAAAGTGCCAATAATACAGGGCACTGAAACGTTGCCGTTACCTATGCCTGTTTGAGCCTGAGTTATTCAAGACACCAGGAGTCCTGCCCCCGCTTGTATGTATAAACTTTTCCATTATCCTTGCACCCGGTGCAATGTGACTATTACAGGGAGAGCCAGACCTGCCATTTCTATATGTATATATATATATATATATATATATATATATATATATATTAGTGATGAGCACCGGAAATTTTTCGGGTTTTGTGTTTTGGTTTTGGGTTCGGTTCCGCGGCCGTGTTTTGGGTTCGAACGCGTTTTGGCAAAACCTCACAGAATTTTTTTTGTCGGATTCGGGTGTGTTTTGGATTCGGGTGTTTTTTTCAAAAAACCCTAAAAAACAGCTTAAATCATAGAATTTGGGGGTCCTTTTGATCCCAAAGTATTATTAACCTCAATAAGCATAATTTCCACTCATTTTCAGTCTATTCTGAACACCTCACACCTCACAATATTATTTTTAGTCCTAAAATTTGCACAGAGGTCGCTGGATGACTAAGCTCAGCGACCCAAGTGGCCGACACAAACACCTGGCCCATCTAGGAGTGGCACTGCAGTGTCACGCAGGATGGCCCTTCAAAAAACTACTCCCCAAACAGCACATGACGCAAAGAAGAAAAAAAAGAGGCGCAATGAGGTAGCTGTGTGACTAAGATAAGCAACCCTAGTGGCCGACACAAACACCTGGCCCATCTAGGAGTGGCACTGCAGTGTCACGCAGGATGGCCCTTCCAAAAAACACCCCCCAAACAGCACATGACGCAAAGAAAAAAAGAGGCGCAATGAGGTAGCTGTGTGACTAAGATAAGCGACCCAAGTGGCCGACACAAACACCTGGCCCATCTAGGAGTGGCACTGCAGTGTCACGCAGGATGGCCCTTCCAAAAAACACCCCCCAAACAGCACATGACGCAAAGAAAAAAAGAGGCGCAATGAGGTAGCTGTGTGACTAAGATAAGCGACCCAAGTGGCCGACACAAACACCTGGCCCATCTAGGAGTGGCACTGCAGTGTCACGCAGGATGGCCCTTCCAAAAACTACTCCCCAAACAGCACATGACGCAAAGAAAAATGAAAGAAAAAAGAGGTGCAAGATGGAATTGTCCTTGGGCCCTCCCACCCACCCTTATGTTGTATAAACAGGACATGCACACTTTAACCAACCCATCATTTCAGTGACAGGGTCTGCCACACGACTGTGACTGAAATGACGGATTGGTTTGGACCCCCACCAAAAAAGAAGCAATTAATCTCTCCTTGCACAAACTGGCTCTACAGAGGCAAGATGTCCACCTCATCATCATCCTCCGATATATCACCGTGTACATCCCCCTCCTCATAGATTATCAATTCGTCCCCACTGGAATCCACCATCTCAGCTCCCTGTGTACTTTGTGGAGGCAATTGCTGCTGGTCAATGTCTCCACGGAGGAATTGATTATAATTAATTTTAATGAACATCATCTTCTCCACATTTTCTGGATGTAACCTCGTACGCCGATTGCTGACAAGGTGAGCGGCGGCACTAAACACTCTTTCGGAGTACACACTTGTGGGAGGGCAACTTAGGTAGAATAAAGCCAGTTTGTTCAAGGGCCTCCAAATTGCCTCTTTTTCCTGCCAGTATAAGTACGGACTGTCTGACGTGCCTACTTGGATGCGGTCACTCATATAATCCTCCACCATTCTTTCAATGGGGAGAGAATCATATGCAGTGACAGTAGACGACATGTCCGTAATCGTTGTCAGGTCCTTCAGTCCGGACCAGATGTCAGCATCAGCAGTCGCTCCAGACTGCCCTGCATCACCGCCAGCGGGTGGGCTCGGAATTCTGAGCCTTTTCCTCGCACCCCCAGTTGCGGGAGAATGTGAAGGAGGAGATGTTGACAGGTCGCGTTCCGCTTGACTTGACAATTTTGTCACCAGCAGTTCTTTGAACCCCAGCAGACTTGTGTCTGCCGGAAAGAGAGATCCAAGGTAGGTTTTAAATCTAGGATCGAGCACGGTGGCCAAAATGTAGTGCTCTGATTTCAACAGATTGACCACCCGTGAATCCTTGTTAAGCGAATTAAGGGCTCCATCCACAAGTCCCACATGCCTAGCGGAATCGCTCTGTGTTAGCTCCTCCTTCAATGTCTCCAGCTTCTTCTGCAAAAGCCTGATGAGGGGAATGACCTGACTCAGGCTGGCAGTGTCTGAACTGACTTCACGTGTGGCAAGTTCAAAAGGTTGCAGAACCTTGCACAACGTTGAAATCATTCTCCACTGCGCTTGAGACAGGTGCATTCCACCTCCTATATCGTGCTCAGTTGTATAGGCTTGAATGGCCTTTTGCTGCTCCTCCAACCTCTGAAGCATATAGAGGGTTGAATTCCACCTCGTTACCACTTCTTGCTTCAGATGATGGCAGGGCAGGTTCAGGCGTTTTTGGTGGTGCTCCAGTCTTCTGTACGTGGTGCCTGTACGCCGAAAGTGTCCCGCAATTCTTCTGGCCACCGACAGCATCTCTTGCACGCCCCTCTCGTTTTTTAAATAATTCTGCACCACCAAATTCAAGGTATGTGCAAAATATGGGACGTGCTGGAATTTGCCCAGATTTAATGCACACACAATATTGCTGGCGTTGTCCGATGCCACAAATCCACAGGAGAGTCCAATTGGGGTAAGCCATTCTGCGATGATCTTCCTCAGTTGCCGTAAGAGGTTTTTAGTTGTGTGCGTATTCTGGAAAGCGGTGATACAAAGCGTAGCCTGCCTAGGAAAGAGTTGGCGTTTGCGAGATGCTGCTACTGGTGCCGCCGCTGCTGTTCTTGCGGCGGGAGTCCATACATCTACCCAGTGGGCTGTCACAGTCATATAGTCCTGAGCCTGCCCTGCTCCACTTGTCCACATGTCCGTGGTTAAGTGGACATTGGGTACAACTGCATTTTTTAGGACACTGGTGAGTCTTTTTCTTAGGTCTGTGTACATTTTCGGTATCGCCTGCCTAGAGAAATGGAACCTAGATGGTATTTGGTACCGGGGACACAGTACCTCCAACAAGTCTCTAGTTGGCTCTGCAGTAATGATGGATACCGGAACCACGTTTCTCACCGCCCAGGATGCCAAGGCCTCAGTTATCCGCTTTGCAGCAGGATGACTGCTGTGATATTTCATCTTCCTCGCAAAGGACTGTTGGACAGTCAATTGCTTGGTGGAAGTAGTAAAAGTGGTCTTACAAGTACGACTTCCCCTCTGGGATGACCATCGACTCCCAGCAGCAACAACAGCAGCGCCAGCAGCAGTAGGCGTTACACGCAAGGATGCATCGGAGGAATCCCAGGCAGGAGAGGACTCGTCAGAATTGCCAGTGACATGGCCTGCAGGACTATTGGCATTCCTGGGGAAGGAGGAAATTGACACTGAGGGAGTTGGTGGGGTGGTTTGCATGAGCTTGGTTACAAGAGGAAGGGATTTACTGGTCAGTGGACTGCTTCCGCTGTCGCCCAAAGTTTTTGAACTTGTCACTGACTTATGATGAATGCGCTGCAGGTGACGTATAAGGGAGGATGTTCCGAGGTGGTTAACGTCCTTACCCCTACTTATTACAGCTTGACAAAGGCAACACACGGCTTGACAAATGTTGTCCGCATTTCTGTTGAAATACTTCCACACCGAAGAGCTGATTTTTTTTGTATTTTCACCAGGCATGTCAATGGCCCTATCCTCCCACGGACAACAGGTGTCTCTCCGGGTGCCTGACTTAAACAAACCACCTCACCATCAGAATCCTCCTGGTCAATTTCCTCCCCAGCGCCAGCAACACCCATATCCTCCTCATCCTGGTGTACTTCAACACTGACATCTTCAATCTGACTATCAGGAACTGGACTGCGGGTGCTCCTTCCAGCACTTGCAGGGGGCGTGCAAATGGTGGAAGGCGCATGCTCTTCACGTCCAGTGTTGGGAAGGTCAGGCATCGCAAACGACACAATTGGACTCTCCTTGTGGATTTGTGATTTCGAAGAACGCACAGTTCTTTGCTGTGCTTTTGCCAGCTTGAGTCTTTTCATTTTTCTAGCAAGAGGCTGAGTGCTTCCATCCTCATGTGAAGCTGAACCACTAGCCATGAGCATAGGCCAGGGCCTCAGCCGTTCCTTGCCACTCCGTGTGGTAAATGGCATATTGGCAAGTTTATGCTTCTCCTCCGACAATTTTATTTTAGATTTTTGAGTCCTTTTTTTACTGATATTTGGTGTTTTGGATTTTACATGCTCTGTACTATGACATTGGGCATCGGCCTTGGCAGACGACGTTGCTGGCATTTCATCGTCTCGGCCATGACTAGTGACAGCAGCTTCAGCACGAGCTGGAAGTCAATCTTGATCTTTCCCTATTTTTGGAACCTCAACATTTTTGTTCTCCATATTTTAATAGGCACAACTAAAAGGCACCTCAGGTAAACAATGGAGATGGATGGATACTAGTATACTTATGGATGGACGAGCGACTGCCGACACAGAGGTAGCTACAGCCGTGGACTACCGTACTGCATCTGCTGCTAATATAGACTGGATGATAATGATATAAAAATATATATATATCACTACTGCAGCCGGACAGGTATATATTATATAATGACGGACCTGCTGGACACTGTCAGCACTGCAGACTCCTAAAGTAAGCTACTAGTATCAAGAAGATAGAAGAAAAAAAAACACCACAGGTAGGTGGTATACAATTATGGATGGACGAGCGACTGCCGACACAGAGGTAGCTACAGCCGTGGACTACCGTACTGCATCTGCTGCTAATATAGACTGGATGATAATGATATAAAAAATATATATATATCACTACTGCAGCCGGACAGGTATATATTATATAATGATGGACCTGCTGGACACTGTCAGCACTGCAGACTCCTAAAGTAAGCTACTAGTATCAAGAAGATAGAAAAAAAAAACACAACAGGTAGGTGGTATACAATTATGGATGGACGAGCGACTGCCGACACAGAGGTAGCTACAGCCGTGGACTACCGTACTGCGTCTGCTGCTAATATAGACTGGATGATAATGATATAAAAAATATATATATATCACTACTGCAGCCGGACAGGTATATATTATATAATGACGGACCTGCTGGACACTGTCAGCACTGCAGACTCCTAAAGTAAGCTACTAGTATCAAGAAGATAGAAAAAAAAAAACACCACAGGTAGGTGGTATACAATTATGGATGGACGAGCGACTGCCGACACAGAGGTAGCTACAGCCGTGGACTACCGTACTGCGTCTGCTGCTAATATAGACTGGATGATAATGATATAAAAAATATATATATATCACTACTGCAGCCGGACAGGTATATATTATATAATGACGGACCTGCTGGACACTGTCAGCACTGCAGACTCCTAAAGTAAGCTACTAGTATCAAGAAGATAGAAAGAAAAAAAAACACAACAGGTAGGTGGTATACAATTATGGATGGACGAGCGACTGCCGACACAGAGGTAGCTACAGCCGTGGACTACCGTACTGCGTCTGCTGCTAATATAGACTGGATGATAATGATATAAAAAATATATATATATCACTACTGCAGCCGGACAGGTATATATTACATAATGACGGACCTGCTGGACACTGTCAGCACTGCAGACTCCTAAAGTAAGCTACTAGTATCAAGAAGATAGAAAAAAAAAACACAACAGGTAGGTGGTATACAATTATGGATGGACGAGCGACTGCCGACACAGAGGTAGCTACAGCCGTGGACTACCGTACTGCGTCTGCTGCTAATATAGACTGGATGATAATGATATAAAAAATATATATATATCACTACTGCAGCCGGACAGGTATATATTATATAATGACGGACCTGCTGGACACTGTCAGCACTGCAGACTCCTAAAGTTAACTACTAGTATGAAGAAGATAGAAAAAAAAAAACCTCCACAGGTAGGTATACAATTATGGACGAGCGACTGCCGACACAGAGGTAGCTACAGCCGTGGACTACCGTACTGCGTCTGCTGCTAGTATAGACTGGATGATAATGATATAAAAATATATATATATATCACTACTGCAGGACAGGTATATATTATATAATGACGGACCTGCTGGACACTGTCAGCAGAATGCGTTTATAGAATAAAAACACCACACGACGAGTGTTTAACTTTTTCAGGCAGACAATCTATATATACAATATACTGGTGGTCACTGGTCAGTCACACTGGCAGTGGCACTCTGGCAGCAAAAGTGTGCACTGTTAAATATATGTACTCCTGCTATAACTGCTCCCCAGTCTCCCCCACAATTAAGCTGTGTGAGCAGTGAGCACTCAGCACAGTCAGATATACATAGATGATGCAGCACACTGAGGCTGAGCACAGATATGGTATACTGTGTCACTGTGTATCGTTTTTTTTTCAGGCAGAGAACGGATTATATTAAATAATAATAAAACTGCACAGGTGGTCACTGGTCAGTCACTAGTAAACTCTGCACTCTCTGAGTACTCCTAAGCTCCAGTAAATCAAGTGTCTCACTCTCACTATCTATTTCTATTCTAAACGGAGAGGACGCCAGCCACGTCCTCTCCCTATCAATCTCAATGCACGTGTGAAAATGGCGGCGACGCGCGGCTCCTTATATAGAATCCGAGTCTCGCGATAGAACACGAGCCTCGCGAGAATCCGACAGCGGGATGATGACGTTCGGGCGCGCTCGGGTTAACCGAGCAAGGCGGGAAGATCCGAGTCTGCCTCGGACCCGTGTAAAAAGCGTGAAGTTCGGGGGGGTTCGGTTTCCGAGAAACCGAACCCGCTCATCACTAATATATATATATATATATATTATAGAAATAATACAGCAGCACTCGCTGCGATTATTTAAATCACACTGCTTGTATTGATGAAAGGTAAATAAAATCGTCACACAAAGTTGCATACGCCTGTCAATGTAATTTACCTTTCATCAATACAAGCATTGTGATTTAAGGGGAGGGACCTATAGCTGCCATCAATGGGGGTCATTCCGAGTTGTTCGCTCGGTAAATTTCATCGCATCGCAGCGATTTTCCGCTTAGTGCGCATGCGCAATGTCCGCACTGCGACTGCGCCAAGTAAATTTGCTATGAAGTTAGGATTTTTACTCACGGCTTTTTCTTCGCTCAGGCGATCGTAATGTGATTGACAGGAAATGGGTGTTACTGGGCGGAAACAGGCCGTTTTAAGGGCGTGTGGGAAAAAACGCTACCGTTTCCGGAAAAAACGCGGGAGTGGCTGGAGAAACGGAGGAGTGTCTGGGCGAACGCTGGGTGTGTTTGTGACGTCAAACCAGGAACGACAAGCACTGAACTGATCGCAGATGTCGAGTAAGTCTGAAGCTACTCTGAAACTGCTTAGAAGTATGTAATCGCAATATTGCGAATACATCGTTCGCAATTTTAACAAGCTAAGATTCACTCCCAGTAGGCGGCGGCTTAGCGTGTGCAATACTGCTAAAATCGCCTTGCGAGCGAACAACTCGGAATGAGGGCCAATGTGAGATGCTACCTACTGAGACTTGTAGTTCTACAGAGAAAAGGGGGGGGGGGGGTTAGGAGCCCTATTTCTAGCATTACTTATGTCATACAGCTTAGCATATAATAAATAGTGGAGTTTGGTTATGTATTGATCAATGCATGTAGCTGCAGCCCCATGGCATGGGACTCCACTCTGCTGCAGCAGACCCTCCAACATGATCCGCCCAACTAGGTACAAAATGCTCTGTTTCTGGACTTCCCTCTTAATTTATGATTTACATCACCTCTGTTGAACTAGTTAAATGATAAGAAAGATGTTTCTTCACAGGTGATGGCAATAATAAATTAAGAGGGATGTCCAGAAACAGAGCATTTTGTACCTAGTGGGGCAGGTCATGTTGGAGAGTATGCTGCACTACCTAACACTATAAGGGTTCAAAGCTAGGGCATGGGACCCCCCAAACCACCACAGCCAAGCGACCCCAGGGCATCACAGGGAATGATTGTGTGTAGTGAGAAGGATTAAGGAATAGGTGAGAAAAAAGTGTTATGGGGTGTATTAATATAAGTGAAAAAGGTGTGACATGTATAATAAACAAACAGTGAAAGTGCCAAATTAAATGTAATGCTGCAATGCCCTATTGTCACCCAGCCACGGCAGTCCAGAAGCCACCCCATTGCTGACTTATAGTACAGAATAATTGGACTTACCTAGAATTGTTCCATATACACAAGTGCAGTCATGCTCGGTACCCTAGTTAAATAAAAATGAGGGTCAAGTGTGGGCAGATGCAAGTCCAAGAATGAAGGTGTCTCACTCCTTCAGGTGTGTCTATAAAAACACTTTTTGCTAGGGAGGGGCCTTAGACTGCACACCAATGTGCATTGAGATTTAAATATTCGCTGGTAGTACTGCTGTTTTATTTCAAATAAATAAATATATATATATATATATATATATATATATATAAACATATTTATTTGTAATGTACACTCTGTCATCGCAGAGGGCATCCAGTCATCTTGCCAGTTTATTCTGTATGTATATATATATATATATATATATATATATATATATGTATATATATATATATATATAGAGTCCTTGTTAATACCCGGCACTCCAATTAGGGATAAAGGCAATATACTTGCTGTGGTGCCTTCCGTGGGTTAGTTGCTCTAACCCCATGTATTGTCCAAAGGTCGGCGGCACTCGTACAGACTGCTCAAAGTGTTTTAAAAAGATATGAATTTATTTTCCAACGGCGTTTCGGAGATATACCCCGTCGTCAGGGACAGCACATCTGTCCCTGATGACGGGGTATATCCCAGAAACGCCGTTGGAAAATATCTTTTTAAAACACTTTGAGCAGTCTGTACGAGTGCCGCCGACCTTTGGACAATATATATATATATATATATATATATATATATATATATGTGCGGCTGGCACTTTTCATGTTTTGTGTTTTGGTTCTAATTCCACCTTCATGTTTTTGTTTTGGCTTGGTTTTGCCAAAACCACCTTTCGTGTTTTGGTTTTGGTTTTGGATCTGGATGATTTTTGAAAAAACATAAAAACAGCTAAAATCACATTATTTGGTGGTAATTTTGATCCTACGGTATTATTAACCTCAATAACAATCATTTCCACTCATTTCCAGTCTTTTCTGAACACCTCACACCTCACAATATTGTTTTTAGGCCAAAAGGTTGCACCAAGGTGGCTGTATAATTAAGCTAAGCGACACAAGTGTGCGGCACAAACACCTGGCCAATCTAGGTGTGGCACTGCAGTGGCAGACAGGATGGCAGTTTTAAAATATAGGCCCCAAAGAGCACATGACGCGAAGAAGAAAAAGAGGTTCAAGATGGAATTGTCCTCGGGCCCTCCCACTCTTATGTTGTATAAACAGGACATGCACACTTTAGCAAACCAATAATTTCAGCAACAAGGTCTGCCACATGACTGTGGCTGAAATGACTGGTTTGTTTGGGCCCCCACCAAAAAAGAAGTAATCAATCTCTCCTTGCACAAAGTGGCTCTACAGAGGCAAGTTATCAACCTCATCCTCATCCTCCAACTCCTCACCCTTTTCACTGTGTATGTCCTCCTCCTCAGAGTATTAATTCATCCCCACTGGAATCCACCAACACAGGTCCTGTGTACAATCTGTAGTCAATTGCTGATAAAGGTCTTCCTGGAGGAATTTATAATATATTTTGATGAACATCATCTCCACATTTTGTGGAAATAACTTCCTATGCCGATCGCTGACAAGGTTACCGGCTGCACTAAACACTCTTTCGGAGTACACACTGGAGGGGGGGCAACTTAGGTAAAATAAATCCAGTTTATGCAAGGGCATCCAAATTGTCTCTTTTTCCTGCCAGTATACATACAGACTGTCTGACATAGCAAAGAAAGTAATCTATCAAGTGTGATAAATAGATCGGGCGCTTAAAGGTGCTGTTGCTCAAACAGCTGCTGCTATAAGAATTGGGTTAGTCACCCCCTATTTAAACACAACAAAGGAAAAGAACAATTAGCAGCGCTAATAGATGTATATAAACATAAAAATATAATAGAAGGATTGGGTGCTGATATAAAATAATTTAATCAATTTTGATCATTAACACACTATAAACACGATAGAATATAAAATGGATAATATAATACTAAATAGTATTAGCTAAAAAATTGAGGGATCACAATATTGCTGCCTGCTGTTAATGTAGTCCGTTCCCAATTAATATGGACTGGATAGTGCAATGGATGAACTACTCTGGACTGACGGCGCAGTCTCTGGATGATATTTAGTTACCACAGTTGTACCGCTGGAGGAATTGATGTCCCTTCAAGATGTTAATTGTGGGTCCTCACTGCATCGCGGTGTCTCCTTAGTTGCCAAGGAGTGGTGGTGGTTCAGTTGGATGGAGTGTTCAAAAGGTCCAAATGATAAGCACAATGTCCAGTCCTGGTCCGGATAACGTGGCAGCAAATTTCCAATAGGTGATGGCCCCCAAAAGATTGATCCCTGACGCGTTTCGCTGCAGGTCCTGCAGCTTTTTCTGACATGCCTACTTGGATGCTGTCACTCATATAATCCTCCACCATTCTTTCAATGGTGACAGAATCATATGCAGTGAAAATAGACATGTCAGTAATCATTGGCAGCTCCTTCAGTCTGGACCAGTTGTTAGCACTCGCTTCTTACTGCCCTGCATCACTGCCAGCGGGTGGGCTCGGAAATCTTATCCATTTCCTCGCAGTCCCAGTTGTGGGAGAAAGTGAAGGAGGAGCTGTTGACGCGTCACGTTCCACTTGAGTTGACAATTTTCTCACCAGCAGGTCCTTGAACCTCTGCAGACTTCTGTCTGCCAGAAAGAAAGATACAATGTAGGCTTTAAACCTAGGATCAAGCACGGTGGCCAAAATGTAATGCTCTGATTTTAACAGATTGACCACCCTTGAATCCTGGCAAAGCGAATAAAGGGCTCTATCCAAGTCTCACATTTTTTTTGCAGAATCGCTCCATCTTAGCTCCTCCTTCAATTTCTACAGCTGCTTCTGCAAAATCCTGAAGAGGGGAATGACCTGACTCAAGCTGGCAGTGTCTGAACTGACTTTACATGTGGCAAGTTCGAAGGGTTGGAGAACCTTGCACAAGACAGAAACCATTCTCCACTGTGCTTGAGTCATGTGCATTCCCCCTCCTTTGCCTATATTGTAGGTGAATGTATAGGCTTGAATGGCCTTTTTCTGCTCCTCCCTCCTCTGAAGCATATAGAGTGTTGAATTCCACCTCATTACCACCTCTTGCTTCAGTTGATGGCAGGTCAGGTTCAGGCGTGTTTAATTGCGCTCCAGTCTTTGGCACGCAGTGGCTGAATGCCAAAAGTGGCCCGCAATTGGTCGGACCACCTACAGCAGAGCTGGCCAAACCGGTCCTCGAGATCTACCAACAGTTCACATTTTCCAGACCACCTGGCTAGTGCACAGGTGTAGTCATTACTAATTAAGATGTGCTACATTCATTCCTAACTGACAGTTCTACAGGTCTCCAGGAGGCCTGGAAAACATTAACTGTTGGTAGATCTCGAGGACCGGTTTGGCCAGCCCTGACCTACAGCATCTCCTGCATGCCCCTGTCATTTTTTTTAAAATTCTGCACCCCCAAATTAATTGTATGTGCAGAACATGGGACGTGTGGGAATTTGCCCAGATGTAATGCACGCACAATATTGGTGGCGTTGTCCGATATCACAAATCCCCTGGAGAGTCTAATTGGGGTAAGCCATTCTGCAATGATGTTACTCAGATTCCTTAAGAGGTTGTCAGCTGTGTGCCTCTTACAGAAAGCAGTGATACATAGCGTAGCCTGCCTAGAAATGAGTTGGCATTTGCGAGATGCTGCTACTGGTGCCGCTGCTGTTGTTGCTGCAGGAGGCCATACATCTACCCAGTGGGCTGTCACAGTCATATAGTCCTTAGTCTGCCCTGTTTCACTTGTCCTTGGTTAAGTGGACAGTGGGTAGAACTGCATTTTATAGCATACTAAGAACACTTTTTCTGATGTCTCTGTACATTCTCGGTATCACCTGCCTAGAGAGGTGGAACCTAGATGGGAATTGATACCGGGGACACAGTACCTCAAACAATTCTGTAGGTCCCACTGAACTAATGGCGGCTATTAAACGCACGTCTAACACCAACATAGCTATGAAGGCCTCAGTTATCCGCTTTGCAAAAGGATGACTATTGTCATATTTCATCTTCCTCACAAAGGACTGTTGGACAGTCATTTGCTTACTAGAAGTAGTACAAGTGGTCTTCCGACTTCCCCTCTGGTATGACGATCGACTCTCATCAGCAACAACAGCAATGGCAACAACAGCAGGCGTACCACTCAAGGATCCTCCGGAGGAATCCTGGTTAGGAGAGAAATCCTCAGTCTTGACAGTGACATGGCCTGCAGTACTACTGAAGTTCCTGACTGAGGAGGAAGTTGATGTTGAGGGAGTTGGTGGTGTGGCTTGCAGGAGCTTGGGTACAAGAGGAAGAAGGGATTTAGGTGTCAGTGGACTGCTTACGCTCTTCCTCAAAGTTTCACAACTTGATACTGACTTCTGATTAATGAGTTGTAGGTGACGTATAAGGGAGGATGTTCCTAGGTGGTTAACATCCTTACCCCTACTTATTACAGATTGACAGAGGCATTTGTAGAGAAATAATTCCACACCAAAGAGGTGGCATTTTTGGTAGTTTGCCCAGGCATCGCAATGGGCTTCTTCATCCCACAGACAACAGGTGTCTCCCCCGGTGTCTCATTTAAACAAACCACACCACTATCAGAATCCTCATTGTCAACGTCCTCCTCAGCGCCAGCAACACCTATATCCTCATCCTGGTGTACTTCAACAGTAACATCTTCAATTTGAATATCAGAAACTGGACTGTGGGTGCTCCTTCCAGCACTTTCAGGGGGCGTGCAAATGGTGGAAGGAGCCACCTCTTTCCATCCAGTGTTGGGAAGATCAGGCATCGCAACCGCAAACACACTGGGACTCTCCTTGGGGATTTGTGATTCCATCTTAGAACGCACAGTTCTTTTCTGTGCTTTTTGAAGCTGAACTCTTTTCATTTTCCTAGCAGAAGGATGAGGGCTTCCATCATTATGTGAAGCTGAACCACTAGTCATGAATATAGGCCAGGGCCTCAGCCGTTCCTTGCCACTCCGTGTCATATATGGCATATTGGCAAGTTTACGTTTCTCCTCAGACCATTTAAAAAAAATTTTTGGCTCTATTTACTGAACTTTGGCTTTTTGGATTTTACATGCCCTCTACTATCACATTGGGCATCGGCCTTGGCAGATGACGTTGATGACATTTCATCGTCTATGTCATGACTAGTGGCAGCAGCTTCAGCACTAGGAGGATGTTGTTCTTGATCTTTCCCTATTTTATCCTCCAAAGTTTTGTTCTCCATAATTTTTCTAGAGTTATATAGCACAATATGAGGCACATGAGCACTGGACATATGGCAGCAGAGTATACCACTGTGACTGCCTGGTCACTGGTATGAGTGATGGCTGATGCACAGGACACTACCACTGGTCTGATGCAGGACAGCACAGCAACACTGTTAGTGACTTGTTATTATTATACAGCAGCACTGGACATATGGCAACAGAGTATACCACTGTGACTGCCTGGTCACTGGAATGACTGTTGGGCGATGCACAGGACACTATCACTGGACTGATGCAGCTCAATACACCACCACCACTGAACTGATGCAGCACAATACAGCAACACTGGACCGGACTTACACAGCAGCACTGGATATATGGAAGCAAGAGGACACTACCACTGTGACTGGACAAATGCAG
Source organism: Pseudophryne corroboree (assembly GCF_028390025.1). NCBI lineage: Eukaryota > Metazoa > Chordata > Amphibia > Anura > Myobatrachidae > Pseudophryne > Pseudophryne corroboree. The sequence continues at coordinate 321,384,741 of NC_086451.1, forward strand.
CACAAGACATGGAGACTGAGAGAATGGAGACACTTCCTCTCTCTACACTCTCCAATGCCGGAGTGAAAATGGCGGGAACGCGCAGCTCCTTATATTGAATCCAAATCCCGCGAGAATCCAACAGCGGGATGATGATGTTTTGCCTCATTCTGGTTTCCGAGTCAGGTGGGAAAACCAGAGCCTGACTCGGATCTGGACTCGGGTAGTGAAGTTCGGTATGGCTCGGTTCTCAGAGAATCAAACCCGCTAATCTCTAATATATATATATATATATATATATATATATTGGGGGGTGGAGGCCGTGGGGGCATATCCAGCCCTGGTCATGCACTGGAGCCACCTGCCACAGCTGGACCTTGCCAGTCAGGTGGGCATCCACGAGCAGCAACAGAGGGCAAACAAGGTGGGAAACAAGGGTCACAACGTGAAAAGAAGTAGGGGCCATGAAGTGGAACCTCCGTTGGCCAAGTGTAAACCACACCTTGCCCAGTAATCTCCCCAACAATGCAGCAGCTTTCTACCCTCAGACTTGGCCAAGTGCCCCAGACGCAGGTACTGCTGCACCTTCCAGCAAGCCTCAAGTAACCATCAAGCCCCAGCACCACCAGCTCAGCCTCCAGCACCAAAAACACATCGCCAGGTCAGGAGCATGTCCAGCGAGGGCATCGTCAGTGTTGCGACAAAGAGGAGGTGAGACACAGTGCTGCTGGCACTACAAACCTCAGGACTAGGTTATGCACCGGAAAGGTATAGTTTGATGAATAGGTGGGTTTGTAGTGACCGTTTGAAGCTTTGCAAGGTCTGGGAGAGTCTAAAGGAGTGGGGGAGCGGATTGCACTGAAGGGGTGCAGCACGGGCAAAATCTTGAACTCGAGCATGGGAAGCAGTGACCAAAGCAGAGGAGAGGCGATGGTCATTGGTTGACCGTAGGGGGCTGGAGGGAGTGTGAAGGGAGAGGAGGTTGAAGATGTAGGGAGCAGTGGAATTAGAGATGGCCTTGTATGTGAGGGTGAGGAGTTTGAAGAGGATTCTTTAGGGGAATAAGAGCCAGTGTAGATTTTGTCGAAGGGGAGTGGCAGATGTGGAGTGGCGGGAGAGGAAGATAAGCCTAGCTGTGGAGTTGAGGACAGGTTGGAGGGGAGCAAGATGGGAGCGAGTGAGGCCAGTGAGGAGAACATTGCAGTAGTCGAGTCGTGAGATGACCATTGAGTGGATGATAAGTTTACTTGCACTGTCGAAGTCGAAAAATATTGCAATACACACATCACGTACAAAGGGGGTGATTCCGAGTTGTTCGCTCGCTAGCTGCTTATAGCAGCATTGCACACGCTAAGCCGCCGCCCTCTGGTAGTGTATCTTAGCTTAGCAGAAGTGCGAACGAAAGATTAGCAGAATTGCGAATAGAAATTTCTTAGCAGTTTCTGAGTAGCTCCAGACTTACTCAGCCATTGTGACCAGCTCAGTCCTTTTCGTTCCTGGTTTGACGTCACAAACATACCCAGCATTTGCCCAACCACTCCCCCGTTTCTCCAGCCCCTCCTGCATTTTGCAACTCGAACACCTGCGTTTTTTCGCACACTCCCATAAAACGGCCAGTTTCCACCCTGAAACACCCACTTCCTGTCAATCACACTACGATCAGCACAGCGATGAAAAAGCTTTGTTATGCCGTGAGTAAAATACCTAACTTTTGTGTAAAATTACTAAGCGCATGCGCTCTGCGAACCTTGCGCATGCGCAGTTAGCGACTAATCGCAGTAAAGCAAAAATCGTCAACGAGCGAACAACTCGGAATGACCCCCATACTACACACAGATGGCCTCCGTGCACGTACTTATTCTGCTGTGCGTGCACATATTCGCAATTTGCGTATGGTCGCTCCCGCGGTCCTGCGCATTACCGCGTGGCATGAGTATTTACGGTAATGTTTGTATTCGCATGGAAAAGCCATAAAAATACATTACATATTTAATCCAAATAGTGCACAATGCACACATAGTCTCCCTGCATCACACCAGCAAGTTACAACAGTTTAAATGGTATCAGAACAAAGGGATTCACCTTTACAGGATAGGAGGGGACAGAACAAGGTTATAAGGTGGTGTTTGGTATCCAGCTGTATGGTATTTCAAGGGCAATATTCCGGTGATGGTTTGCAGAAGATCGCACGCTCCTGCGAATAGTTCTGCGCAGGAGCAGAATATAAATATAAACTGTATTTACTGTACATTTGTTATGCGGCGGGAACCCAGAGGAGACCACCTGCAAGTGCACCTGGAACAGACATCGCCCACCTATTCAAACCAACCTATGACCTCTCCTGTACTGTAAATGACCATCCCTGTGTCCAATGGACAAAGAGATTACAGTATCCATTGTGTTAAGTTTTGGAAGATTGTATAAAAGAGCCAGCTGCATGCCAGGTCACACACAGACTCTTAAGGTCATCTACCCTGATTACTGAGGACCAGACTGGGAAGCGCAGGCGAAAACCAAACAAGTATGTACCATTGACTGTAGCCATTATTCTATTGTATTGTATTGTATTGTTATTGTAACCCCCTTTCAGTAATTATATGTTGGTGTGTCGGAACCCGGCATTTTAAATACAATCTGGTGTCGTGTTTCCTTTCCCTGCTAAGGTTATTAAGTGTATTACAATCACATGTGTAGCTGCTAAGGGCTCACGGAGTATCTTTGGGTGTGTACGCACGGAGTGTACTTTGTACAGCCAGCGCGGCGTTTGTACGCAAAGTGCGTATACGGTACGGGGCTCTGTACGCTAATGGTGTAATAAGTACGTAGGTTGAGGATTGAGTACAGCGGCCGCAGCTGCTCCATTTAAAGTGTATTAAATGTCTTTTTAAAGTGTTGCTTTTAGTCCTGTAAGTAAACCAGCGTTTACAGCACTCTGGGAGAGTAATGGCCTGATGCGAGCTATGTTGCTTAGCTGGAACCGACAGGATTGTACCAGAGCTTGGATGTGGGGTGCAAAGGAGAGGAAGGAGTCAAGAGTGACGCCCAAGCAGCGGAGTTGGGGGACAGGGGAGATGGTGTTGTCAACAGTGATAGAGATATTGGTACTTTGATAAAATCTCTTTGATAAAAGTCATCTAGTGTGTATATCCCTTAACTTACTAAAGTTTGTGACTGTCATTCACTTTTTACTTTTTGCTAAATTTCTTTTCATTACACTTAAATAACCAACTTAACTTTTTTTTCCAATAATAATTGTGAATGTCAGTTCTTTAAAACTGACCTGATAAATACAGTTTAATTTTTTTTAAATAGGCATTTTTTTTTAAAAATGTCAAGGACATTTAAAGGTCAGAGTAGGTAGCAATACTGGTTTTCAAATTGTACTTGATATTATTGGATACTTACCTAAACATTATATTGTCTTTTCAGGCTTATCACATGTATTTCCACCCTACCTAGCTCCAGTACTTGCTGAGGTACAGAATCATCCTCTCTGTATGGTAGTTGATCCAGCTGAGGAGACAACACCTGGCACCTTCAGCCCACATTGAACTAGAAAAAAAAACAAATTCCCCTGCATGATACTTGATAATATAATGCAGATATATCAATTACATACATATGCCAACAGCCAGAGCAAGGTGTCTCTGTCCTGGTGATCCTATACTATATTATAATAGAGATGTGCGGGGGACACTTTTCATGTTTTGTGTTTTGGTTATGGATCTGGATCTCCGCTCGTGTTTTTGATCTAGATTGGTTTTGCCAAAACCACCCTTTGGTTTTGGTTTTGGTTATGGATGATTTTTGAAAAAATAAAATAAAAACAGCAGAATTTGGGGGTAATTTTGATCCTAAGGTATTATTAACTGCAATAACATTCATTTCCACTCATTTCCAGTCTATTCTAAACACCTCACATCTCACAATATTGTTTTTAGGCCAAAAGGTTGCACCGAGGTAGCTGGATGACGAAGCTAAGCAACATAAGTGGACATCACAAACACTTGGCCCATCTAGGAATGGCACTGTAGTGACAGACAGGATGGCAGTTTTAAAAAATAGGCCACAAAGAGCACATAATGCAAAGGTAAAAAAATGGAATTGTCTTGGGTCCACCTAACCACGCAGGCCCTCCCACTCACCCATATGTTGTTTAAACAGGACTTGCACAGTTTAATAAACCCATCATTTCAGCGACAGGTGGTCCCCCTGGAAAAAGCTCACCAAGATCTCCGAATCATAGCTAGCTACAAACATATTGTACCACCTCCTTCTTTGATGACTTCTCACATTATGAGAAGAGGCAACAGCAAGAGGACAGTGTCAATTGATTAAAAATTAGAAAGGCACATGCAATCAGGATCTACACACAAGCTTTTACCTCCACTCCTATATTGGCGTGGAACGGAAAGGTCTTCAACCAAGCAAATATTTAATGGGCCTAATTCAGAGTTGATCGCAGCAGCAAATTTATTAGCCATTGGGCAAAACCATGTGCAGTGTTGGTGGGTCAGATATAACGTGCAGAGAGAGTTAGATTTGGGTGTGGTAAGTTCAAACTGAAATCTAAATTGCAGTGTAAAAATAAAGCAGTCAGTATTTACTCTGCACAGAAACAAAATAGCCCACCCAAATCTAACTCACTCTGCACATGTTATATCTGCCACACCTGCAGTGCACATGGTTTTGCCCAACTGCTAACAAATTTGCTGCTGCGATCAACTCTGAATTACCCCCAATTACCACATTACTGGACAAACTGAAAAACTAGGGGCTAAAGCCTCCAAATTTGTACCCCCTTCTCCATGTTCAGGGATTAAAATAATCTCGGATTTAATGCTGGCATGCAAATAAACTGGTGTATACCACAGGATCAAGATTAAATATTTTCCCTTCCACGGAGTCTGGAGACTTATTTTGAGGAAAATCTTGTGGGTTTCTTTTTTTCCATTTTTTGTAATTGCATTTTTATTTACATATTTTGTGGCAGATGCCTTATTTTTGTTTTTCACTGCTCCCAGTTACACGCATGTGAGCATACCTGTGTGTCTTGTTTATTTTTTTCATATTTAATTTTTAAATAAAGCAGCCCTTAGATGTTTTAGCAGCCCATAAAGCAACCCCGGATGGGGCAAGTTGAGTTCAGGTGGGTACGATACAGTACTAAGCAGGACAGTGCAGTGAATTTTTTGTTATTCAGCCCCTGCCCTAGTGGAGTTTACCACTCTACAGTCAAAATCATTTCAAACTATAAGTAGGACTGTGGGAGGAAGCAATGCTAACCTCTATGCCCACAGCATTCCACAGACTGGCAAGCCAGGCATCTTCCTGGCTGTAAACCACAATGAGACTCCATACTGGGCCTTATTCAGTAACTGCTTTGCCTCACAGGAGCTCCTTGCCCATCTAGTGCTGCAGTGCAATGGAAAGCTGATGCAATGCAAGATCACTGAATTTTTGCTCTTCTAACACCGCAAGATCTTTCGATAACCCTACGCAGCCCTTAGGTAAAGAAGATCAATATTAAATCAAAATTAAGGTTGACAAATTGGAGACATTCATTTAAGTAAGTCCCTAACATGAAATAATTGAGAAGAACCTTTCTCTAATGCTCCGGCAGATAATCTCACTTTTACCTCTCTTGCAGTTGCGCTGGATAATGATTCAGTCTCTTCTGAGTCACACTGATTTTGACCACAAATGTGTAAAAAACACTTATCAAAATGTAAATTTCTATTTCCACCTTTGCGGCTATGCTTTCACAAATCTGTTTGTGATTTTTGAAGCTTGTTTCATATCTGCTCTATGCTTTAATTTAAACCTAGGATCAAGTACAGCAGCACACCTGAAATTATACAGCAGCACCCATGGATTTATACAGCATAGGCAGCAGCCCTAGAGAATTACACAGCACAGCAGACAGGCAACAGCACCCCTGGACTGATAGGGCAGAGGGGCAGCATCCCATATAGGGCAGAACCCCTGGAATGATGTGGCAAAGAAAACATTTGCAAGGCGGAATTATCCTTGAGCCCTCCCACCCTTATGTTGTATAAACAGGACATGCACACTTTAACAAATCAATCATTTCAGCAACAGGGTCTGCCACATGACTAGGGCTGAAATGATTGGTTTGTTTGTTTGGGCCACCACCAAAAAAGAAGCAATTAATCTCTCCTTGCACAAACTGGCTCTACAGAGGCAATATGTCATCTTCATCCTCAGATTCCCACCCCTTCTTCAGTGTTCACATCCTCAGCCTCACAGAGAAAAAATATTCAAACAAGCCACATCATTTAGATCAGTGGACTGCTTACACTATTACCCAAAGTTTCTGAGCTTGACAATGACTTTTGATGAATGCGCTGCAGGTGACATATAAGGGAGGATGTTCCTAGGTGGTTAACATCCTTACCCCTACTTATTATGGATTGACACAGACAACAGATGGCTTTACACCTGTTGTCTGGATTTGTGGAGAAATTATTCTACACAGAAGAGGTGGCTTTTTAGGTATTTTGCCCAGGATGACAATGGGATTTTTCATCCTATGGCCAACAACTGTCTCTACTGGTGCCTTATTCAAACAAACCACATCATCATCAGAATGCTCATCGTCAACATCCTCCTCAGCGCCAGCTACACCCATGTCCTCATCCTTGTGTACTTCTACAGTGACATCCTCATTCTCAATATCAGCAACTAGACTGGTGGTGTTCCTGCCAGCACTTGCAGAGGACATACAAATGGTGTTAGGAGCCTCCTCTTTCAATACAGTGTTGTGAAGGTCAGGCCAAGACATTGCAACCGCAGACAGTGCCAGCACCCCTGTATTTTCACAACATCCTTATAACTTTACATCATACAAGACAGGGCCAGTGTGCATTTATTTTCACTTCACACCTGTATTTTACAGCATACAGGGCCAGTGTACTTTTATTTTAACAGCAGCACCCCTGTATTTTTACAGCATACAGGGCCAGTGTACTTTTATTGTAATAGCAGTACCCCTATATTTTTCCAGCATACAGGACCAGTGTACTTTTATTTTAACAGCAGCAACCCTGTATTTTTATAGTGTACATGCCAGTATACTTTTATTTTAACTGCCTCACCCCTGTATTTTTACAGCATACAGGGCCAGTGTACTTTTATTTTAACAGAAGCACCCCTGTATTTTTATAGTGTACATGCCAGTATACTTTTATTTTAACTGCCAGCACCCCTGTATTTTCACAACATCCTTATAATTTTACATCATACAAGACAGGGCCAGTGTGCATTTATTTTCACTTCACACCTGTATTTTACAGCATACAGGGCCAGTGTACTTTTATTTTAACAGCAGCACCCCTGTATTTTTACAGCATACATGGCCAGTGCACTTTTATTTTAACAGCAGCACACCTGTATTTTTACATCATACAGGGCCAGTGTACTTTTATTGTAATAGCAGTACCCCTATATTTTTCCAGCATACAGGACCAGTGTACTTTTATTTTAACAGCAGCAACCCTGTATTTTTATAGTGTACATGCCAGTATACTTTTATTTTAACTGCCTCACCCCTGTATTTTTACAGCATACAGGGCCAGTGTACTTTTATTTTAACAGAAGCACCCCTGTATTTTTACTGCATGCAGAACCAGTGTACTTTTATTTTAACAGCAGCACCCCTGTATTTTTAACACCGTACAGGGTCAGTGTACTTTTATTTTAACAAAAGCACCCCTGTATTTTTACAGCATACAGGGCCAGTGCACTTTTATTTTAACAGCAGCACCCCTGTATTTTTACAGCATACAGTGCCAGTGTACTTTTATTTAAACAGCAGCACCCCTGTATTTTTACTGCATACAGAACCAGTGTACTTTTATTTTGTGGACATTTATCTACACTGCACCTCAGAATTTTTACAGCATATAAGACAGGGCCAGTGTACAATTATTTTCACTGCACCCCAGATTTTTTACAGCATATAAGACAGGGTCAGTGTACTATTATTTTAACAACAGCACCCCTGTATTGTTACAGTAAACAAGGCAGGGCCAGTGTACATTTATTTTCACTGCACCTCAGATTTTTTTACAGCACATTGGACAGGGCAAGTGTACATTTGTCTTCACTGCACCCCAGATTTTTTACAGCTTTTTGGACAGGGCCAGTGTACATTTATTTTCACTGCACCCCAGATTGTTTTACAGCATACAAGACAGGGCTAGAGTACATTTATTTGAACAGCAGCACCCCTGAATTTTTACAGCATAAAAGACAGGGCTAGTGTACATTTATTTTCACTGTACATTTTATAGCCAATACCCCTGTATTTTCACAGCATACAGGAAGATAGTGCCCCTACCCCCTGTACAACACAGTGACAGCCAGGACAGCAACAACCATGTACAGTTGCAGCATCCCTAACAGCACATAAAACACCTGTAACAGCCATTACAGCACCCCTAACAGCACAGGTATACCACAGTGACAGGAACAGCACTTCTACAGAGCACACATTGACCCCACCTGGTGCCACCACCCACAGGGAGACAGATGTTTGTCCAGAGTGAAAATGGTGGCAACGTGCATCTGTTTATATGGAATCCAAAACCCATGAGAATCCAACAGTGGGATTAGTATGTCTTGCCTCGTTTTGGTTTCTGAGTCTGGTGGGAAGTCCCAAGCCGGACTTGGCAACAGGCTCGGAATGGGATGTTTGGTGGGGGGAGGTTTCAGTTCTCTGAGAACCGAACCCGCTCATCAGTAAATTATAATAGCACCAGCATTATTTTAACAACAGCACCCCTGTATTGTTACAGTAAACAAGGCAGGGCCAGTGTACATTTATTTTCACTGCACCCCATATTTTTTACAGCATAGAAGACTGGGCCAATGTACTTTTAACAGCAGCACCCCTGAATTTTTACAGCATAAAAGACAGGGCCAGTGTACATTTATATTCACTGCACCCCAGATTTTTGACAGCATAAAATACAGGGGCAGTGTCCATTTATTTTCATTGCATCCCAGATTTTTTACAGCATAAATGACAGGTCAAGTGTACATTTATCTTCACTGCACCCCAGATTTTTTTACATCATATAAGACAGGGCCAGTGTACATTTATTTTCAGTTCACCCCAGATTTTTTACAGCATACAAGACAGGGCCAGTGTACATTTATCTTCACTGCACCCCAGATTTTTACAGCATATTGGACAGGGCAAGTGTACATTTGTCTTCACTGCACCCCAGATTTTTTTACAGCTTTTTGGACAGGGCCAGTTTACATTTATTTTCACTGCACTCCAGATTGTTTTACAGCATACAAGACAGGGCTAGAGTACATTTATTGAACAGCAGCACCCCTGAATTTTTACAGCATAAAAGACAGGGCTAGTGTACATTTATTTTCACTGTACATTTTATAGCCAATACCCCTGTATTTTCATCGCATACAGGAAGATAGTGCCCCTACCCCCTGTACAACACAGTGAAAGCCAGGACAGCAACAACCATGTACAGTTGCAGCATCCCTAACAGCACATAAAACACCTGTAACAGCCATTACAGCACCCCTAACAGCACAGGTACGCCACAGTGACAGGAACAGCACTTCTACAGAGCACACATTGACCCCACCTGGTGCCACCACCCACAGGGAAACAGATGTTTGTCCAGAGTGAAAATGGTGGCAACGTGCATCTGTTTATATGGAATCCAAAACCCATGAGAATCCAACAGTGGGATTATGATGTCTTGCCTCGTTTTGGTTTCTGAGTCTGGTGGGAAGTCCCAAGCCGGACTTGGCAACAGGCTCGGAATGGGATGTTTGGTGGGGGGAGGTTTCAGTTCTCTGAGAACCGAACCCGCTCATCAGTAAATTATAATAGCACCAGCATTATTTTAACAACAGCACCCCTGTATTGTTACAGTAAACAAGGCAGGGCCAGTGTACATTTATTTTCACTGCACCCCATATTTTTTACAGCATAGAAGACTGGGCCAATGTACTTTTAACAGCAGCACCCCTGAATTTTTACAGCATAAAAGACAGGGCCAGTGTACATTTATTTTCACTGCACCCCAGATTTTTCACAGCATAAAATACAGGGGCAGTGTCCATTTATTTTCATTGCATCCCAGATTTTTTACAGCATAAAAGACAGGTCAAGTGTACATTTATCTTCACTGCACCCCAGATTTTTTACATAATATAAGACAGATCAAGTGTACATTTATCTTCACTGCACCCCAGATTTTTTACATCATATAAGACAGGGCCAGTGTACATTTATTTTCAGTTCACCCCAGATTTTTTACAGCATACAAGACAGGGCCAGTGTACATTTATCTTCACTGCACCCCAGATTTTTACAGCATATTGGAAAGGGCAAGTGTACATTTGTCTTCACTTCACCCCAGATTTTTTTTACAGCTTTTTGGACAGGGCCAGTTTACATTTATTTTCACTGCACTCCAGATTGTTTTCCAGCATACAAGACAGGGTTAGAGTACATTTATTTGAACAGCAGCACCCCTGAATTTTTACAGCATAAAAGACAGGGCTAGTGTACATTTATTTTCACTGTACATTTTATAGCCAATACCCCTGTATTTTCACAGCATACAGGAAGATAGTGCCCCTACCCCCTGTACAACACAGTGACAGCCAGGACAGCAACAACCATGTACAGTTGCAGCATCCCTAACAGCACATAAACCACCTGTAACAGCCATTACAGCACCCCTAACAGCACAGGTACACCACAGTGACAGGAACAGCACTTCTACAGAGCACACATTGACCCCACCTGGTGCCACCACCCACAGGGAGACAGATGTTTGTCCAGCGTGAAAATGGCGGCAACGTGCATCTGTTTATATGGAATCCAAAACCCATGAGAATCCAACAGTGGGATTATGATGTCTTGCCTCGTTTTGGTTTCTGAGTCTGGTGGGAAGTCCCAAGCCGGACTTGGCAACAGGCTCGGAACGGGATGTTTGGTGGGGGGAGGTTTCAGTTCTCTGAGAACCGAACCCGCTCATCAGTATATTATAATAGCACCAATTTGTGATTTAAATTTATTTATTTCATAACTGGGGTTGAGCTCACCTGGAGGCATGCCAGGATGCTCCAATATGGCACTACAAGGATCAGTAAGGTAGTTATTGCTGGTGGGTTACATATGTTTGCAAATGTATGTAACTAAGATTGCTGCATTTAATTATTATGCAGGATGCAAGTCTTTTTTACTGGCCCATTGCAGTATGCTGGGCAATTTTTTTTCTTGTCTGCATTAACCCCTCCCTTGCATTAACCTGTGATGGGTAAATACATTGATTGATCAACTTCCATTCTTTGTACTGTATTACAGTCCAGACAGAACTCCTAAAAGAACTTGCCATCCCAACAATTTGTCTCAAGATACTTCATCACTTGAGGAGTTCAGACAGCTACAATTTGGTTATGTGAAACCAATCCATATTACTGTACCTTCAGCTTCAAAAATTAACAAGCAATAACAGTGGCTCAATTTACATGCAACAGAATAGTCTCAAATATTCATAGGTGCTGGTTAGAAATTTGTGAGTGAACTAAAGCCCAAATCATGAGCTGTGCAATCAACAGTCCAATTTGCCAACTGCAACATTATCAACAGGAAGCAAGATAACAATACCACCTGCAATAGCTCCTACAACTATGGGGGTCATTCTGAGTTGTTCGCTCGTTATTTTTTTGTCGCAACGGAGCGATTGGTCGCTAATGCGCATGCACAATGTCCGCAGTGCGACTGCACCAAATAAATTTGCTATGCAGTTAGGAATTTTACTCACGGCATTACGAGGTTTTTTCTTCGTTCTGGTGATCGTAATGTGATTGACAGGAAGTGGGTGTTTCTGGGCGGAAACAGGCCGTTTTATGGGTGAGTGCGGAAAAACGCGGGAGTGGCTGGAGAAACGGAGGAGTGTCTGGGCGAACGCTGGGTGTGTTTATGATGTCAAACCAGGAACGACAAGCACTGAACTGATCGCAGATGCCGAGTAAGTGTGGAGCTACTCAGAAACTGCTAAGAAGTGTGTGTTCGCAATTTTGCTAATCTTTCGTTCGCAATTTTGATAAGCTAAGATTCACTCCCAGTAGGCGGCGGCTTAGCGTGTGCAAAGCTGCTAAAAGCAGCTTGCGAGCAAACAACTCGGAATGACCCCCAATATCTAGTAGTGTGGAGGACTGAGGAGAGAGATGGGTCGGGGTTCAGATGCAGAGATCCAACCTAAAAAAAAATAAAAAAAATAAAAAAATATTAATTTAATCAATTATTTTGATGTAATACTGGCTGTATGTTTGATATTTTTCCCCAGTAAATTTAATTTCAAATGCCTTCTTGGTCTTCTTTTTGCATATTTACAGGTATATACAAACAGTATATCTGCAGACCATTTGACTTTCACAAATGTTAACATGTTTAAAAAGGTAAATGCCAAAGGTTTCAAACAGAGATGTGTGCGGATTCTCATGTTTTAGTTCTAATTTCATAATTGTGTCAAAGTTTTGTTTTTGCAAAACCACCCTCATGTGTTTTGGTTTGGAATTCTGATGTAAAATCCCAATCTTGGGTTTTAGATTTCTTGAAAATGGATAAAATCAGCTAAAATCATGTAATTTTTGCAATTTAAAACCCAAAATTCAGATTTAAAACCCAAATTCCAAACCGCGGGAAGATCTGAACCACAAATCAGTTCAGATCTGATCCTCTGGAGATCCAAACCAGGTTTTGATTCATTCTGGATCCACAAAATTTGCGTGGTCCAGATTTCTAGAATACTAAACTGCACAATTCTAGTTTCAAAATATACCTTACACAACTTGAAGCACTGTGGGCAGACTAACTGACACTTTCACAATATAGGAATATACATAAAGTAGTGTTAATTTTTTTTTTGTGTTTTTTTTTTAAATTAGACTTTTTGAATGATTTACATACAAGGGCGACAAGCAAGGGCAACACCTCACATAGGTAGAGTGGTACAATCTCTATAATGTAAAAAATGGTTTACAAAACATTACAACAAGTATACTTAGAAACAATTTTTTTAAGAGTATATAGACACTATTAACATATGACTTACTGATGGATGAGCCTCTCTCTAACCTCCCTTCCTCCAATTCTGTCCAACACTATTCCTCACTTACAGTGATGAGTCCAGATAAATTCATCTCACTTGCATAAGGTGCTACAGCCATTCTTATTTCCACACAGAAGGGAAATGACCTGTGGGTAGGTTATATAGGTATTTATAGATTTAGAGTAGGTTTAATTGGTCACATATGGTATGTGTATTAATAGGCCTCAGGGTTGCAATTATATCAGTTTTACTAGCCTGATTACAATCTGTTGTTTGACAAGTTATTCTGTCAAGTTTCAGATGAGTTTAAAACATACCTATTACATCAGATGAGCTGTATGTTTAACACAGTGTAGTAAAACTTGGGAAGTCAGGTTTGATCAGGGCGAGCTTAATGGCATGTTTCTGGCGAGTTTGCTCTATATTCATTCTGTTACGTATGGGGATTGTAAAGTCTACTGAAATACAGCTGAAACAAGGCAGATTTTCAAATTATGAACCTATTTAATTTCTGAGAAAAGTACAGTGGGCTCTTTTTCTTTATTATAGCCTATAGAGCAGGATCTAAGAATATTAAAGCAAATATCCTTTTCCGAAGCTTCCTTCCACAAATACATACCCTACTACTCACACACCAATAATTTCATCTGATAAAAAAAATTATAGCAGGGACATGTTCTTGCAGCTGCAAATTTGCTCTGAATCAAAGGTTCCGTCATGAGATTTGTTACTCAGAGATTTAAACAAGTTCTCATTATTTAGGCCATACACAGTAGACGTTCAGACCACTACAGTGTTTCATAAACCATTGGAGTCATCTCTTGATTTGTTGCTGAGCATACCTCAAAAAAAAAATACTGTAGAATTTTTAAAAGCCTGTCAGGTGCATACAGTACCTTCTATAAAAGCATTAGAGGTCATTTCATTTACATTCTCGTATATCTACCTGTTCCCGTAAAACCATTATTCCATTTTGTACGGTGTTGGTTACTATTTTAGTTGAAGTACCTTGATTCAGTAAGATTGCCAATTTTATCCGTCCCCCCCCCCTATTCAACTTCATTCTGATGGGTATTTCACAGCATTATTTGTCTAATGTAATTTCAAATAGTGTGACATCATTTCTGACCCTTCTGTGTCATGGTAGAAATCATTTGAAGTCTCTCATAAGCTTAATGTCCCCAAACTAATAGGCATTTAGAGATAGTTAATCTGCATTAGCGCAATAATTGAATTTTTGTTATAATGCTTGTGCTGAATGACTGCCATGGGTAGTGTTCACATTTAATAATGCTCTACCTATGTCCAGTGAGGTCAATGCAGAGCCGGATTAAGCAGAGGGCACAGGGGATACATTTTCATGGGCTTCCCTATTTCAGGGGCCCCGTGCCACTGCTGTCCACCACCAGTCGTTTGCATGCAGCAAATGAAAAATAAAACCACTGGCGATCAGACAGGGGCTGGAGGTTACCGCCCCCAGTGAGTAACTATACAGTAGATGCTAATAGGACCAAGTCCCCTCTTTGGCCCTCCTCCCCTTACAACACCCACCTAATCGCACAGTCTGTTTATGCCTTTCCAGGCGATGGTGCATGCTTGGGGGTTTCTGACTACCCAGAAACCCCTGATTGAACTACATATGTTTTTTCCTATATCCCATGGCCAGCGATTGTAGTCCCGCCACCGTGACATTTTGCCACTATTGGACGGACCTGTGGGAGATGGCAGAGAAATTGTGATGCAATTTTCATAAAATTAATTTGGCTCCACCCCATGGTGGACTAATATTGTAATGTCCTGGCCCCACTGAACAGCCTGAAGTCCTGTTACAGTGCACTGCATCTCTGAGTCAGACTCCAAAGAGTAAGTGAAAGTGCAATTGTGTGTATGTATGGGGGTATCATTACTACCATGTAGATGATGTTGCATCTAGATATATATATATATATTGATATTTTAAACCTTTAGGGGCAATTTTTAACTACAGTGAATAAGAGCCTTTGCTCTTCTTTGTACGTAGAAGGTATATTTTATATCTGCAAACTTCTCCCCCTATTCACCCATCAGACCAGTGTCTCCATTCTCCCTTGGCCAGGATGGATGTGCTCAATACTCGGTGCACTCGCCTGGCTCCCCATTCTCCCGTCTCCCCACTCTCCCAGCTTAGGCTGTTGGTCCATGAGTGGTCAGTGACAGCAGCTCTGTCTGAAGGAATATGGCAGTATATATATATATATATATATATATACACACACACACATATACACACACACACAACCAGGCGCTTTACTTTAAGTGATGGGGTTCCCTTGTATAAGTGCCCCGGGCCCCCCTAATCCTTAATCTGGCTCTGGGTCAATGACTGAGGAAGCACTAGCTAGTATCAGAGCCAGATCTACACATACACACACACACACACACACACACACACACACACACACACGATTTAGTGGTAAGTTTTGACTATTAAAATGACAGAATTATACAAAGATGATATGAATAATACAAAGATGAAATGTATTTATCTATCTATCTATCTATCTATCTATCTATCTATCTATCTATCTATCTATCTAGATAGATAGATACAGCAGCAGCCAGCACTCCTCTAATCAGCACAACATGCTCAGGTGCAAGAATCACAGCAATGTAGAAAGTCCAATGGAGCACGGCACTCAGAGACAACAATGTATGAAGATAATTTTATGTTCCAATGTCAACAATTGTTTCGGAGCAACACACTCCGTTATCAGGACAACATAATAACAGCAGAGTCTGCTGTTATTATGTTGTCCTGACGATGGAGTGTGTTGCTCCGAAACAATTGTTGACATTGGAACATAAAATTATCTTCATACATTGTTGTCTCTGAGAGCCGTGCTCCATTGGACTTTCTATATATATATATATATATATATATATATAGAGTCCAGATAGGCAGCACTCCCAATGTAATTCCAACAAGCAGAAGGTGCCTTCCGTAGGGGTCCCATTTGCAGTATACCGGTGGCGGCACTCAATAAATATAATACAAACACAGGTATGTGCTTTTCAACATTTCGAGGAATTTATTACCTCGTCATCAGGATACAAAAGTCAAATACAAACTTACATTTAAAGACCTGCACCTCACCACGTGACCACGGCTGGCTCCGGAAGCTGGAAGACGGCGCCCACCGATGACGACATCATCCTGTCCCCCGTTGCCATGACAGCCGCATAAAACACCATAAACTGTGACACATAAAAATGACGTCTTGAGGTTACATTCACATAACAGCGCAGTGTATGGTCATTCAAATTAAGACATCAAATTACACAAATAGCTAGATACAGTTATCTATCTACCTTGCTAGGACCATAGGGGTGGAACTAAAAAAAACTGTGAAAAACACCTAAATTGTAAAACCGTATTGCACTCTAATTAGAGATACAAGGTGTAATCCACACTTCAATACATATTCTAAATTATTTAATAATCAATTCACACGTTCTATTCAAAGAGTATTGAGTTCCAAAATGCTTGAAGAACTAATTACAGAAAACAATGTAGACCTAAATTCTCGTTAAGCCCTTTGGGTGTGTTCAATCTGTGTATCCACCTGGATTCACAATGCAGTAAAGCTAATGATCTATCTCCACCTCTACTTCTGGGCAGGATATGATCTATAATCATATATCTGAGAGTCGACAAATTGTGACCGGCCTTCACAAAATGTCTAGAGACAGGCTGATCACTATGTCCCTTCTCCAGCGCATTTCTAATGGACAATCTATGTGTGGCCATGCGCACCCGTAGGGTTCTATCAGTTTTGCCCACGTAGCTCAAGCCACACGGGCATGTGATCATATAGATAATGAACTTGGTAGTACAAGTCACCCGATGTCTAATAAGATATTTTTTGCCACTATACGGGTGTCTAAAACTGTCACCAGCTACCATGTACCGGCAGGTGGTGCAGTTCAAGCACTTGAAACACCCATTTTTTCTAGCTAAAAAATGTGTTTCAGGGGTCTCAACTTTAGAGATATCAGCCCTAACCACCCAATCATGAATATTTTTACCTCTGGTGTGGCATGGCATTATAGATTTATCTTGAAGGTTCAGATTTTTATCTGAACCCACTATAGGCCAGAGTTTTTTTGTTATTAACCTAATATCATTGCTTTTATCATTGTAATGGTTAACCCAAGGCAAGCGCATAGTACTCGTCTTCCTGTTCCTAGGGATTAAAAGCTGGTCCCGCAGAACAGCCAATGCTTTGTCTTTGGACTATAACAACAATTGCTCGTCATAACCCCTTGTAATGAACTTCTGAATCATCAGGTCAATATTGTTAATAACTCTCTCATTGTTACTGCAAATCCGCCTAGCGCGGAGAAACTGAGAGTATGGTAACCCATACTTAAGGGGCTTGGGGTGAAAACTTGCTGCATGTAGCAGAGTATTGCAATCTGTTTGTTTGCTGTATAAATTGGTAGAGATTTGCCCATCCTTCAGTTCAATTAGAACATCCAAAAAATGTACCGTTTTACAATCAATAGAGTGTGTAAATTTAATAGGGCTATCAGACATATTGTGTTCAGACATAAACGATGTAAAGGCTTGTTCTGAGCCCGTCCAGATCAGAAACACATCGTCTATGTATCTAGCATAGAATAATATATTTTCACTTATCGATGCTCTATTGAAAAAACTGTCGCGTTCTGCTTTAAACATATACGCGTTGGCGTACGATGGGGCCACATTGGACCCCATCGCACACCCAGACGTCTGAAGGAAAAAGTTACCATCATGAAAAAAATAATTATTCGTTAGAACCAATTCTAAAAGCTCTGAAACAAAATCAATGTCAAGACCAACATATAATGGATTGGACGTAATTAAGTCCCTCACCGCTTTGATGCCCTCAGTATTAGGTATAATGGTATAAAGATTAGAAACATCTACACTACATAAGAAACTATTACTTGGAATATCCACAATCTCATATAGTTTCTTCAGAAACGCGGTTGTGTCCTGAATGTACAGAGGATGGCCCATGACGCATGGCTGTAATAAGCAATCTAAGTACACCGAAATGGGTTGAAATAGAGACCCCCTTGCGGATATTATGGGCCTGCCAGGTGGGTCTCTATGTCCCTTGTGTATCTTAGGCAACGTATATAGCAGTGGCACAATGGGCTTTTTACACAGTAATGCTGTGCTAAGCTCAGAAGAAATAATCCCATTGTCCCTGCTCCTTTTAAACATTTTTCCAAAGTCTGACTAAAAATCTCAGTCGGATCATGAGGTAATCTCCTATACACTTCACTGTTAGCTAATTGGCGTTCAATTTCGGTTCTATAGGCATCAATATTTTGTATAACTATAGCCCCGCCTTTATCAGCGGGGCGTATAGTTATATCCCTATATGAAGACAAATCTTTTAATGCTTGGTATTCACCAGATGTTAAATTATTATAAATCTTACAATTAGATCTAGAGTTAATCAAATTGTCCACATCATGGTTCAACATACGTGAAAAAGTCTTAATGTAGGTATTGTTGGTGGGAGGATCAAACGTTGATTTCCTTTGGAGACGTCTTACCGCTGCAGGTATATCCGTGGGAGTAGGAAAATCAGCAGTATGTGTCTTATTTCCTTGAAAATGTTTGTGTAATCTCAGCTGTCTATTCAATCGATATTTCTCCACCTCCCATTTGAAGTCATCAAAATGGGTACTAGGTACAAAGGATAGACCACGACCCAGTACCTTAAGTTCAAGTTCAGTCAATGTCCGTGAGGATAAATTAATTACTGTCTCTTGCGGCGGGCAAGCGGTGGTCGGCCTGGTTTTCATCCTCTTGTTTTGCCCCCCTCTCCTCGTGAACCTCATCTGTCGGTTAGTTGGTTGCGGGTGCGTACGGCTAAAGGGATGAAGGGCCGTCCAGGGATATGGTCAGAGTCACTGATGTTATCACGTCCCTGTGATGAATAGGAGTCTGGTCTGTTTATAAGGGGTTTTGTACTGCCTCTTAGTGTTCTCCTGGTGGCCACCTCCCACCCAGTTATACACCTGATTGTACTCATAATCAGCCGACACTTTAATCAGTTTCATCTTTTTAAATTGTATCAGGTTACGTTTGTAGATTACTAGCTGTTTCTCAAGCTTGTCCAACCAATTAGTGTCCTTATCAGCTGTTAAAGTAGCACGATGAGCAGTTTCAAATATATTGATGGATTCCCTAGTAGCAGTTAACTCTCGACCTGCCTCCTCAATGACGAGCAGCATCAAGTCGTAACTGCATTTATTTAAAACTGCTATCCATCTTTTGCAGAACGATACATTATGGCGTCCAATGGTTGGGCAGTTTCTTATACGAAACCCGCGAGGTATAATTTTTTCTTTATAATAATCGCTTAATGTAACAGCATGGTAGTGATAATCCAATTCACGTTGTTTCAATTTAGACCATTCTCTATACAGATGTTCCTGAGATTTGGATTCAGGTTCATGGCGCATACTGTCCTTACTTAACATTGATTCAGCCTCAGAATCAGAAAACGATAGAGCCATTCCCTGTGTAATCCTTGCAAGATTCGACACTTCACACACTGCTCCCTCTGTTTTGCTGTGACCCTCAGCCATAATGGTTATTAAAACAACAGTGGGTGAAACACCCAAAACCAACAGCCGATGCACGAGCTCGACACAGGATAAAAATAACAGTCTGGGTGCTAATGCCTAAGGAAGGTCCATGCCCGTTCACAATACCTTCCAATGTAGAGTCCAGATAGGCAGCACTTCCAATGTAATTCCAACAAGCAGAAGGTGCCTTCCGTAGGGGTCCCCAGCGTGGGGTACTCCAATTTGCAGTATACCGGCGGCAGTACTCAATAAATATAATACAAACACAGGTATGTGCTTTTCAACGTTTCGAGGAATTTATTACCTCGTCATCAGGATACAAAAGTCAAATACAAACTTACATTTAAAGACCTGCACCTCACCACGTGACCACGGCTGACTCCGGAAGCTGGAGGACGGCGCCCACCGATGACGACATCATCCTGTCCCCCGTTGCCATGACAGCCGCATAAAACACCATAAACTGTGACACATAAAAATGGATGGATGTGTGTAGGTATGTTCCAGCATAACTGTGGAAGCTCTGGAGCAGTTAACACCAAACTTGGTACACATACTGTCACACCTTGAATACTGTGTACAATTCTGGGCACCTTACTACAAAAAGGATATCCTGGAGCTAGAAAAGGTTCAAAGGTGGGCGACCAAACTTATTAAGGGTATGGAGACGCTGGAATACGAGGAAAGGCTTGCAAGACTAGGAATGTTTACACTGGAAAAGAGGAGATTAAGAGGGGACATGATCAACATTTACAAATATATAAGGGGACAATATACAGATCTTGCGCAGGACCTGTTTTTGGTTAGATCAACACAGAGAACTCGTGGACACTCGCTCAGGTTAGAGGAGAGGAGATTCCGCACAATACGGCGTAAAGGCTTTTTTACTGTAAGGACGATACGTGTTTGGAATTCCCTGCCTGAGGGAGTTGTAATGGCTGACTTAGTCAACACCTTTAAGAATGGGTTAGATAAATTCCTAAGGGATAAGGATATCCAGGGCTATGGGGCATAGTCACGCACTATGGTTATTATAAAAAAAGGTGTAAAACGTAACAGTCATCAACTTCAGTCAAAATTTTATACAAAATAATCGTGCATAGGTGACCACAAATAGGTTGAACTCGATGGACAATTGTCTTTTTTCAACTGTAAATACTATGTTACTATGTATGTTTGACTTACAATCTAGAAAAAAATACTGTGGGGCTAAGACACCCCTAGCATCCCTAGGGGTGGGGGTGGGAAGTTGGTGACATGTAAAAATCCATAGTGTTCGGGGTCGCTAAAATGAATACTGACACTCCCGATGCCATTTCACCTCACGTTCAGGAGGGTTGAGAAGTGGTAGTGAACTTAAACTAGAAGATGGGTGCACTGAAAATAGTCTTATTGCGTTATGAGTTCCACGCAGGCGAGGCCACGGGCAAAAAGCTACTATAATATATATATATTTATTTCAGATATAAGTACTTAACCAACCTATGTCCAGTCAGGAGAGGAAAGTGTCTCAATTATCAGAGGTTAACCTGTCACTTGAACTGAACATTGTCGAACCTCTCAGAGAGCAATAGGAGGAAAGGAGACATAGATATTTTGATTCCTAAATGTATTAAAGGAAAGCTTGATAGTCAGCAACTGCTTATGTACTGTGTAAAGGGTAAAAAAACAGCTCTACCAGTGACCTTAAGTATTGTGCGAAAATCTTTAGCTTTTTACCTCAAAGGAAGAGCCCTAAGAAGAGCGAGAAGCAGAGCAAGGAGACCTAGGGCCCTTTGGGATAGAGTCAGCCTATTCCTGCAAACCTTACATATTTAACATACAGCAGGCAGACCATGACCTGTCGTCCCAGCATTGACAGCACTGAGCAGGGCAATTTCAGAGGCGGGACGGGTCACAGAAGGAAGCGGCTTATTCTCCTCAGCGCCATCCTTTTTACAGCATCAATCTAGGGATGGCCCACCCAGAGGTGTGGCCTAACAAAGATTGGCAATGGTGGGTGGAGCATGTCCTGGTGTTAGTCTAATTAGTTATATGCATGGATATACTTCAAATTCCATAGCGAAGCACAGGTATTCAGTTTGTAAATTATAAATATCTTCTTTGTAATATACTAAACATTTTTATAGTCAAAACTCTAGAGTAAACCGGAGGATGACTGGGGAGGTTCTGCCTCCCCTGCCTACCCTGACCTTATGTCACTGCATAAGTAATCTGACATTTCTCATTCTTTTGTGTGCATAGTCAACACACTGAGGCTTTTTCTTTTGATAATTTGCTGACTGAATATTCTGGTGCGAGGGTTTCTTTTGTTTGCTTTAATAGGATGTGGGAGAAAGTTCAGGCAGCTCTTTCACAAGCAGCAATACTGTACAAGCAAATTTTCTAATTTCAAAGTTGGAGTTAGTTACAGGTACTGTATCTATCTACCTGTAACAATAGGTTGAAGAAACACTAAGTAAGATTATGTTCAAGTTTATTGGAACTTTTAAGATCATTATAAAATTAAGTCCTGTTTGCTTTCTAATAGGTTTGCCTGCATCGTTGAAGACTTCAAGAACCTACCATTATTCACTCTTGAAAACAGAGTATTATATAAAAATACAATAGACATCAACTATTTATTAGAGATGTTCGGGGACTCTCATGTTTTGGTTTTGCCAAAGTTTTGTTTTGGTTTTTGGACAAACCACCCTCAAGTGTTTTATCACAGATTCGGATTTGGTTTTGGATTTCTTGAAAATAGTAAAAACCTATTTTTGTTCCTAAATTATTATTAACATCACTAACATTCATTTCCATTAATTTACAGTCATTTCTGATGATACTCTCCTGTTTGACATGGCACCTGAAATCATGAGGGAAGGACTTACAAGCAATCCAAAACCTAAGATTCTGATTTAAAATCTGATTTCCAAACCAAGGGAATCACCACACCAGGACTCGGCTCAACTCTGATCCCCTAAAGGAATCTGTATTGGGACATGGTTCGACTCAGATCCCCTAAAATTTGGGTGAGTTTGAATTTCTAAAAAAACATAACAGCACATTTATACTAATTATCTCTGCTCTCTCCATTCCTGACCTTGGCCTTTTTTTGTATCTGTCTCTGCTGAGAGCCCTGACTGTTATTATATGTTGACCATTTTTCTGTCTTCCGAGATCCGTGACACAGATTGCATTTTAACCTTGCTTCTCTCTACTGCCAGATCGGACCTGGATTGCATATTTACTTTGTCTCTGTCTTCCATCTGCCCTGATCCAGAGTGCATGTGAACATTTTTTTATGTCTTCTGCCAACTCTGATATCTGGAAAGCATCTTGGCTGTTGCATCATTCACTGTTTTTCCCAGTTCCTATTATTCTCTTAGAACTGACATCAGCTGTCCTCTTCAGATTCAATAGTTAGCTTATCGTGTTCCATCAATTGATGACTCTATCAATACTCTGGGAAGATAAACCATGTTTGCTATGACTAGTCTTGTACACCTGGGGCCATCAAAGTTGTGGTAAGCATGTCTCACTTATGGGAAAAGAGGCCACTAATCATGAAGACCTTATGAAGTAATTCCTATTACCTTGCTATATTTTTTCACAAATTACATCCCAACACACCACTACTCAATTTCACATGTCATTTCTCTCTCACTGTCAATTGACATACAATATTCTCCTTGTAGAACCCAAACCAGGAATCCTTCTCAGTTAAATCAGAATAACCTTATATTATGTATCTCTTGCTCCTGTATTTAATACATATTAATTAGCGTACATTGCATGCTCTCTAATTATGACCACCATGTAGCTAGTGCATGTATAACTCAACAATTCCATTATTTAAGTTTGGCACTGCAGCAAGAGTGTATAATTGTGAGTAATTGGGTTCTAGTAAATGTTTAAGTTTACAGAGAGCACTTCTAATATTTGAAGACTTGTTGAGGGCATGACAAGTTATTGTAGGGAATAACATCAATAGTTAGTGGTACAAATCTTATAGCTAGCATTGAAAGGTGGTTATCAAAAAGGAAGTCATGTGCAGATCGGAAATGATCTAACATGGCTTGAAGAACAGTATTTTGAGATAGGATGAAGAGATGGAGAAGGGGAATGATACATGATGTAGGTGAGCACGAATAACTTAAATTGGATTCTGGATGTTACTGGAATTATGGAGGGATGTTGCAGATATGGTCATTTGTGGTATTCATGATGGATTTAAGAAAGGTTAAGTGGGTGAGAAGATTTTAAGAAAGGATGAGTTTGCAGTAGTTGAGTGGAAGATGATGGTTAAAGGTTTTTTAAGTAATGTAAGATAAAAAAAAGTTTCCTAGCAATATTTAAAATTATGAGGCAAAATAAGAAGTACTTGATGTAGTAAGTAAATAAAATACAATAGTTGCCAGATTCAAGGGTGACATACTGTACACTTCACTGTGGAAATTGTGGTGTTGTTGATCGTAAGAGAGATATGAGGGGAGGTGGCAGCTCAAATGAGGAGTCACAAAGGTAAATTATATTTTTAACATATTGATCTTTTGCATTCAGACTTGTTAAATGAATACAAAGTTCCTACATCACACAAGTAGACTAGTAGACAAAGAGAGTTATATTGTATACTGTATTTAGCTGTTGACACTGTGGCACTGAAATACCTTACAACGTGAACTGGTATACATTCAGAGAGGCACAGGGCTTTCTTTAACCAATGCCTTGCTGGACCAAAGATAGTGGAAGTGAAGGTAAGGATGTACAAGATGTCAAGTGGTAGATACAATGGGAGATCAGCTGCATAAGTAATAAGTGAATTGCATATTGAAGACCAATGGAATGAAGTAAGTGCTAATAAAATGAAGTGCTAATAAAAGTGTAAAATTATAAGATAGCCTTTATGCTGCCAGAGTATATTTTTGCAGCTTCTATAGGTGAATTGCTGTTAACTACTGTATGATGTATTAAGCTTCCAATTCTGGTTAGGCTGAAAATATCACTCCACCCAGTACTTACCTCTCTGGATCTCTGCGAACATCTCCATACATCATTTATTTTCAGGTTTTCTGCCATTAATATCATATTCCTGGCAAAAGCATACAGGTGTGTGATTATGTGGACCAATACAAAGCCACCGGCATGGAGTTTGCAACTTTCATATTTGTCATCCTGCTTACATCAACCGCCATTTAAAAATAGTGAGCATTAAACATAACACCCATGAATAACTAGGAATAGATGTTTATGTTTTTTCATGGAATATTTTTTTTAAGTACAATTACAAACCAAAAAAGTTTCTAATTACATTCTTTTTAAAACAAATTAATTTGCTATATCTTTATTTATTACCAGTTATTTATATAGCGCACACATATTTTGCAGAGCTTTACAGAGAATATTTGGCCATTCACATTAGTCCCTGCCCCAGTGGAGCTTACAATTTATATTCCCTACCACATATATACACATACACATTCATGCAAGGGTTAATTGTGTTGGGATCCACTTTTGGCTTGTGGGAGGAAACCAGAGTACCTGGAGGAAACCCATGCAAGTATGGGGAAAATATACAAACTCCACACAGTTAGGGCCATGGTGGGAATCAAACTCATGACCTCAGTGCTGTGAGGCAGTAATGCGAACCATTACACCATCCGTACTGCCCGTATGGATATATTATACTCAACCAATTGTGAAACTGTTCAGTAATAAAATGCTATTGTCCTAACATACAGTAACAAATATTTCAGAAAACTAAACCACTGTAATTGGAATCTAGTAAACCTAAGGTTATGGTTGAATATACATGAAATTATACAGATTTTTTTGTAAAATAGTCTCACAATTTCCAGCTAAATTCGAGATGCAATCTGTTTAAGTTAATTCACAGCTTCACAAAGATACTTCAATTTGTATGTTGTGTAAAAAAGAAAATTTGACTTTGTCTAGAGAAAATGCGTAACTAAGAAACTGTTTCCAATGCATAGCAGCTATATTAGCAGTGAACACACAATGTGTTATTGTGAAGGGGTGAAAGGGCATTGACTTTTCTTGCTCTGAACTCTACAGTATATAATGCCACATTGCTACAAATGACTTTGGCATTTGATATAATATGTACTCAACAATTATTCAAAATGTTATTCGTTTATAACTAGATGCATGAATAAAAGGAAATTATTGTTTTAAATCAGTTTTCATTAAGGCAAATGTCATTTAGACCTGTGGTTTATAATAATGTCGTATAACAGTTTATTCAAGTGGGGTTTAACTAAAAAATATTATTTGTTAAATATCACAAATTAAGTGTATTTAGAAACCAATGCATATTCAAAAATGATCTTTTTTGTAGGATATAATTTTTGTATTTGTTTTTGTTTTGGAGTGTTTATTTTTGTTTTACAATTTTTTTCTTAAAGGAGATATTACTTTCTCTTTTATACATATTTACCTATGGTTTCACTTTATATTACATTTTTAGTAGCCAAATTTTTTAAATATTTTCCTTTCTCTTAATCAATAATCTGTACTGTTAAATTTGTTGTTCCGAATTCTTCTGTACAGTGAAAGCATACCTGTTAAATTATGTAATATAACCAATTCAAATGTGCATTTATTAACATACAGTACATATCATTCTTAAAAGAAAACTCGAAAAACATGTCTAAATGTGTAGTATTATGTAATATATTTGTGTAGGATAAATAGGGAAGTAAGAAAGAAAGGGCGACCCGGCACTGGTCATAACAAAGTCAAAATCTAATCTGGTGAAACCAAAATTTGGACAATTATGATTTTTACATATTAAATAATCAAATCTTCATCCAGTTTGGTGGTGTGCCCAGAACCAGGTAGAACATATTTCATGGTAAGAGAGAGAAGGCTCTTGTGTGGGCGCACTCTTATTTAATTGAAATAAATTTCAATAGGTTTCAATTAATCATGAACAATAATGTTAAAACATAACTTTAATGGATATTATTTAAAAAAAATTCATATGATTACCCATCGTAGAACATAGGATCCATAGTGAATATAGTGAAACAATAAAGAATAACATAGAAATAAAAATGTGGAAATGTTCTGGTCCTGTCTCACAAAATGTGATAAGAAAGGCTGTAGACACTTCAATGTCCTACACCCATTTCAGCCTGACCAGTACAGAAAATCTGTATGGCTGAAACCACGATGTGGTCAATTGTATATTATATCTGTATTGAACAGGTCAAAGAAATAATGCATGAGACATTACCCAGTTCATGCCAGTCACCAAAGGAATGATAAAATGATTCCTATTCTACAACACTGGGTATTCCCTGTGAGTCTCCTCCTCAGGTACTGACCCAGCCCAACACTGTTTAGCTTCCAAGATCGGACGAGATCGGGCACTGGCAGTGTGGTTTGATAGTAGAAAAGGTAGGTGGCTTGGACACCAATGAGAGTGCACCAATATAGGAGAATGTGACAGTTTGTCACGAAAGGTGTGGAAAATGGGTATGGGTGTATTGATATCAGGAGGAGGAGACTCACAGGGAATACCCAGTGTTGTAGAATAGGAATCATTTTATATGATGTGCGTTATATGACACCAACAGCAGTATCACCACTAGCTTCTATCCTTCAACAGCTTTATCTTGTGACTGCAAACTATAATTATTTAAGACCGTCTGCGTCTTCCACAGTTATAACACACTTGTGCATTCCTTTGGTGACCGGTATGAACTGGGTAATGTCTCATGCATTATTTCTTTGACCTGTTCAATACAGATATAATATACAATTGACCACATCGTGGTTTCAGCAATACAGTACTGGTCAGGCTGAAATGGGTGTAGGACATTGAAGTGTCTACAGCCTTTCTTATCACATTTCGTGCGACAGGACCAGAACATTTCCACATTTTTATTTCTATGTTATTCTTTATTGTTTCACTATATTCACTTTGGATCCTATGTTCTACGATGGGTAATCATATGAATTTTTTTTTAAAATAATATCCATTAAAGTTATGTTTTAACATTATTGTTCATGATTAATT
The DNA here is from genome assembly GCF_028390025.1 of Pseudophryne corroboree. Taxonomy (NCBI): domain Eukaryota; kingdom Metazoa; phylum Chordata; class Amphibia; order Anura; family Myobatrachidae; genus Pseudophryne; species Pseudophryne corroboree. The sequence continues at coordinate 321,412,506 of NC_086451.1, forward strand.
GAAACCTATTGAAATGTATTTCAATTAAATAAGAGTGCGCCCACACAAGAGCCTTCTCTCTCTCTCTCTCTCTCTCTCTCTTACCATTAATAGGGAGGTAGTCAGATTCTTGACATCCCTTTTTAGCCTAAACAAAAAATATTTCAAACAATTTAACCATGTCGGCATTACAACTTTAAACACAATGCTTTACCATTGTGTTTATAATTATAATGCTGATATGGTTTCAATCCTTTAAATATCATTACAGTTGTATCTGCATTCTCCTGTTAACATGCTGACAATATTTTAACTGTCCTCAGCATGACTGTCAACAAATCATAGGTATCCCACTGAAGAACTTTGTGTCACTAATCTCACTCAGAAATTAGTGGTGTTCACTCAGAGATAGTGTACTAAAACTAGCTGTATATTGGTGTCACAAACTTTCCCAGGAGCGCCATAAGCATACTGGGATATTCACACTCTCATTACTACTCATGCATACATTTGAATATGATTTATAACGTTTTCACTCTAGTTTGTTTAAGCAGCTTCTTAGTGCTTTGTAATTCCACTCTCTCCACATTCCAATATTCATCGTAACCAAGTGAACCTTAACTTGAAATTAATGATTTATGGATATGTTGTAATAAATTAGTCTTAATACTTTGTTTGATTTGTAGGCACAAAGAGTGAATTTTAATTACACTGTTCTTTATATTGTATTCTGCTCTAATCATTATAAGATCATTAAGAGTTCCTCCAATTACTAATGTTTAGTACTTTAACAACTGAATAAATGTAATTTATTTTTTATTTAATTACTGTTAACTGATGTATTTATGTTCCGCATATACAACACTCTAAAGCCAATGTGAGATACATATTTTCTATAAGGATCAGTCCAAAGTGTTGCTTTACAAATTAAAACCCTCTGATGAACATAATTGGTACTCGCCTGTCACTGCACACATTGGAGCTGATACAGAGTTGATTGCAAGTCTGTTTGCATGAGGAATCATGTATGTTTTTGTACTGCAAATGGTCTGGAAACAAGAGCTGCTACAGACAATGAGAAATCTTAAGTATGTCAGTCAAAACTCCACATGCAACTGAAATGGTGTAACTATGCTTTAACTGGGTGTTATTACTTTAGTTCATCTCAGTGAGGGTATGCCAACAGTATTGTGCATTTGTATTCTCTGCATAGATACAATATGACTGTATTCAGATTTAGATATGCCAGCAGAACTCCTGTGTTTTGGTTTTGATTCTTAATCATTGTGTTTTGGATTTGGCTTTGGCGAAACCACTCTCAAGTTTTGTTTTGTTTTTATCTGGATTTCTTTATCTGGATTTCTTTACAAATTGATATGAACAGCTACAATTGCTTAACTTGGATGTTTGTACTTAGTATTGCAGCACAGTCTACAGCCCACACCATGTCCATACACTCTCCCATATGATATGGAACCTGAAATCATGAGGGAGGGACTGACATGCAATCCAAACACGCAAGATCAAACTTTGAGATCTGAGATCAGACGTTGATGGGAACCAGGACCCAGTTCTACTCGGAACTTTAAAGTGATCCGAGCTGGGAATTGGTTCGACTCAAAACCACAAAGTTTAGGTATGTTTAATTGTCAGCAAAAGCATACCACTCATCTCTAATTCAGATGGATCCTTTTGCACCATGGATAGGGCTAATGCACTGACATTGATGGTGACTATGAAAGCATTCTATAGAATTAAAGTCTAACGCTGCTACTCACCTCTGTTATTTTTACCAGCTGACACTAGAGTGTGCCAGATGGAACAAATGACTCCATTGTGTGCTGCAAGCTGTCACATGTGAAAGTGATACCTCAGTCAGATGTTACAGCCTTCTGACCTGCTGCTGCTAATATTAATAACACTGGTCTGACGGTTTCACACTTGCATATGAGAGAAGGAGCTGTGGAGAGTGGACTGGTAAGGGCAAATATGGACTGAAGGTAGAGAGTTGGGTAGGGGGAGATAGGGACTGGGGGAGAAAAACAGAGGGCGGGAGTGTCAGGGCAGATAGGGACTGGTAGTAAGAGATACAGATTTTTTCAATATAGTATTACATGTCTACAAATATTAAAGGATATGCTACTCCTCACTGATGTAATGCCACTAATGGCCACTGGAGGGTGCTCAATGGAGCTCCATTCAGGGGACGGACACATACACACACACGCCCCTATGTACACTGCACCCCCCCACATATAATATACTTATATACACTGCACCCACATCCTCTTCCATAAGTAGCGACTGCCCCCCCCCACCCCCCATAATCTGGCCCTGGTGACCATCATTTTGGTGAGCTTTTAACTAGTTTATACATATAGGCATGCTTCAGCCACATAAATATACACAGCTTTTCATAGAGTCAAATATATGGATTTAGATCTGTGTAATGCGGGAGCAATCAAGGCTAACTTGGGTTCACCTATGAATGCCCTACTTTTGAGTTGAACATGATAGTTTAAAATTAGAGATGTGTGCCAGACCATTTTTGATGGATTTGGATTTGGCTCTGATTCATTGTCTGGCTTTGGCTATGGATTTGGATTTGCCAAACCGCAATAAGTTGTTTTTTTTCCAAAAATTGTGAAAAAAGCTAAAATCACTCAATTTGGGCCTTTTTGTTTCTAGAGTATTATTAACCTCCATAACATTGATTTAAAATCATTTTCAGTCAATCTTGACCACCTCACAGCTTACGATATTATTTTCACCATTATTAGGCAAAGGCTGCAGTGATCCAGTTGGTTACTAAGCGACACAAACACATGGTAGTTTATAGCACATCTATGTAACATTGCCACACGGCAGTGGTAGAAGTTGGTGCAATGTGGAATTATCGTTGGGCCCACCCACATGCACAGTTTAAGAAACCAAGCACTTCAGCAACAGGGACTGACACTTTTGTGGCTGAAGTGCTTGCATTGTTTGGACCTCCACAAGACATTTTTTCGGAAGGAATACCTCTTATCTCTAATGAAGACTTTGATGATTAGGGTGTTAATTAAATTATAATCTTGTACAAATTAATTTCATGAACTCACCACAAGTGACGTAACATGGAGGAGGTACCTAGATGGCTTACAGATTCTACCTTTAATAACTTTGGCCTCACAAGTGGAGCAGATGCCTTCACAAACATTGTCAGCTTTTGGGTAAAAATAATCCCACACCCACGAGGTAGCTTTTTGGTCTTATGCCCAGGCATCACAATGGCTTTCTTTTTATCACGGGCAAGAACTGCAGTCAATGGTGGCTGATTTAAAAAACAACATCAAAATCCTCAGTGTCAGATAGTAGTAGTACACACATATCTCCCTCATCCTGTTTCACTTCCATGGATGCATCCTCATTTTCTATTATACCCAAATTTTCTATTATACCCTCATCTATTATACCCTCATCACCATCTGTACTTGTGCTGCTCCCCACATGTGCAGATGGTGCAGAATTGGTAGAAGGAGGTGAAAAAGGCCTCTCTATGAGGACAGCGTGAGTAATGTCAGACTCACACATAGCTAATATGGACATCCCTAAATGTTACTCAGGAATGTTTAACGGTTCTGAACACACAGTTTGTTCTAATGCCTTAGTGGTTTTAATTCTTTGAACCTCTTCTAGACTCTCAGTGAAAAGTTCTTGCATCGTCATGAGAGGCAGAAGAAGATGCCTCACTGACAGTTGCAGAACTACCACTGAGAAATAGAGACAAGACCTGAGTCTCTCCATGCCACTGCATGTGGTGAATGTCATGTTGGCAATTTTATGTTTATCTGCACCAAACCTACCCTTTAATAAGAGGTGTCTTTTTCTTTAACACTGTATACTTGGATTTGGATTTTAGACCTAGACCCGCTGTGCCCATGAGCATCGGCTTTAGAAGGTAACATTGATGAACTAGCATCGTCATTATGACTGGTGGTAGCAGCTGCTGCACTAGTATTTGGGTGTTCTTCTCTAAATTGATAGTTATCCATTTGTCAAGTCGCAGATCACTGCGTGGATCACAGGGCTTGTAGATGTACATGAACAAAGCACACTAGAGTAGAGTACACCATCCAGTACAAACAATGTATATATTATAGTAACATAGTAACATAGTAACATAGTATCTAAGGTTGAAAAAAGACAATTGTCCATCGGGTTCAACCTATTTGTGGTCTCCTATGCACGATTATTTTGTATAAAATTTTGACTGAAGTTGCTGACTGCCGTTCCGATTAACACCTCTTTTTTATAATAACCATAGTGCATGACTATACCCCGCAACTCTGGATATCCTTATCCATTAGGAATTTATCTAACCCATTCTTAAAGGTGTTGACTGAGTTGGCCATTACAACTCCCTCAGGCAGGGAATTCCAAACACGTATCGTCCTTACCATAAAAAAGCCTTTACGTCGTATTGTGTGGAATCTCCTCTCCTCTAACCTGAGTGAGTGTCCACGAGTTCTCTGTGTTGATCTAACCAAAAACAGGTCCTGCGCAAGATCTGTATATTGTCCCCTTATATATTTGTAAATGTTGATCATGTCCCCTCTTAATCTCCTCTTTTCCAGTGTAAACATGCCTAGTCTTGCAAGCCTTTCCTCGTATCACAGCATCTCCATACCCTTAATTAGTTTGTTCGCCCGCCTTTGATCCTTTTCTAGCTTCAAGATATCCTTTTTGTAGTAAGGTGCCCAGAATTGTACACAGTATTCAAGATGTGGCCTCACAAGTGATTTATATAGCGGGAGTATAATACTCTCGTCCCTAGCATCATTTCCCCGTTTTATGCATGCTAATATCTTATTAGCCTTCTTTGCTGCAGTCCTACTTTGGGTACTACTGCTTAGTTTGCTATCTATGAGGACACCTAAGTCCTTTTCCAGTACAGAATACCCTAATTTTACCCCATTTAGTAGGTAGGTGTTATTTTTGTTCTTGTTACCACAGTGCATTACCTTACACTTGTCTGTATTGAAGCGCATTCTTCATTTCGCTGCCCAAGCTTCTAATTTAACTAAGTAATTCTAAAGCGACTCAGCATCCCCCTCCGCATTTATAACTTTACACAATTTGGTATCATCTGCAAAAATTTACACCATGCTCTCTAGACCTTCTGTTAGGTCGTTAATGAAAATATTGAACAATAGCGGTCCTAATACTGAGCCTTGCGGCACACCACTTAGCACTTCAGTCCAAGTTGAAAAAGATCTATTAACCACAACGCGCTGCTCCCTATTATCTAACCAGTTTTTGACCCAAGTGCATATTGTGCTTCCTAGCCCTGATTCTTGTAGCTTGTAGATAAGTCTCATGTGTGGTACAGTATCGAACGCTTTGGCAAAATCTAAAAAGATTACATCCACCTCTTTACCCTGATCTAGGTTTGCGCTTACTATTTCATAAAAGCCAAGTAAGTTGGTTTGACAGGATCTGTCCTTCATAAACCCATGTTGATTCCTTTTAATGACCTTATACATAATAATATACATTCGCTATGTGAATGGGATGCACAAGAAGATGCTGCTGATTAAACTGTTATACAGTATGTCTGTATTCTGTGTGTGTCTGCATCTGTAACTACGAAATGGTAAAGTACAGTGTTTGCGTCCTATTCGCATCATTTTGTGAATAAGATGCATTTTAGTTGAAAAAGTTGCACATAAACACGATTGGTGCTACAGAGTCATGCCACGGCATGGCATGACTAGAAGGGCTGTTTAATGTACCTGTACATGGAGGTTAGATGGAAGTAGATACATCTGTATATAATTTTTAGGATATAGGAGACAAGAAAAGTCAACATGCATAAATACTGTGCGGAAGGGTCGGATTGGCCATGGGCCTCATCAGGTATTTTCCTAGAAGACCAGTCGCCTGATGAGGCTATACACACAACAATATCACCATTCAGTCCACAGGCACTGATATCCTACACAATGAACAGAAATTCCCAATGGAAATATAGTTTTTCATCTTTTTAGCACTTTGTGTCTCCACAAACATACACATTTTTTTATAAAAATACAATAGTGTAATACTGCAATAACAATGCGGAGTCTAAATAAATTTAAGTGGGGAAGACTCATACCAAAAGCAGTAGTCTACCATTCCAGTAGACAATATTCACATGTATTGGAGAAGGTTACAGTATAACTTTAATGGATTATTTTTCCACCTTTCGCCTTCCTCTAGACTTCAACTATATCAAATCATCACCACCAGGAATTAAAAAAACTGGTATAGTGTAAAACATAACATAACAATATAAAATTACAGGGTAGGGATTGGATTCTCATCGTGTGCAACTGTCTACCCAGAATAAGTAGACCAACAAGGCATAGATTTGTTAAGCCAGGTTTCCCCGAAACCACTGTCGTCACTGCTTTGGTCCACTTCAATTCGTCCCTCCTTTAAAAGATATTTGCTGATGCATTCCCATACTATCCACTATCTTTTTCTAGGCATAGATGTATAGTCACCCAGGGCAGATATTTATACCACCACTCACATGCAATTCCCCAATTAAGAGTAAAACGTAATTCCAGACATATACTTCCTTCTTGCTAATTGGTCCATATCTAAACCTCTCATGTCCATTCCTCAAGGTCCAGTATTGGTGTTACGTCACTCCTACACTAATCATTCCTGCTGTGCACCATCTGGAATGATCTCCACTTTCTTCCGCCCATGCCCGGAAGTGGGTGCTTACTGCTTTCATTCCAGCTGCGTGTCAAGCATCCGTAACTTCCAGTGACATACTTTCAGCAATCGTGGGTATTGTTTAGCGTGGCATGTGATCCTTTAGTTAATGGTCTGCAGTCCTCAATCACAATGGCCGCCATCTTTGGTAGGACATTCTTGGTCTTTAAACACAGGATTCACCATTTTCATGATATTAGAAATGATTAAATATATAAGTTTTTGGCAATCGATATTTCATTATTGCACATACCTTAATCACATTATATTGTTCAACATTCAATTATTGCACAAACCCTAGTTTCATCATAAAAGCCATTATAAAAATAATTTTAATTCATAGTCCTTATTCAAGTCCATAGGAGCTAGTGTATTGCAATTGTAAATCATGGACATTTCAAAGTTAGCTAATTTAATCGCAATAATCCCCTCCTCTTATGTCAGTAGACACCTTCTTTAAAGCAAAAATGTTTTTAACATGTCTAGTATCCATAGATTGTAAGATTGCATGCAGGGCATTCCTATCTCTGACTGTTTGTTATTACCCAGTTTTGTCTTATCATTGTGACCAGTTGTAAAGTGCAACGGAATTTGCGGTGCTATATAAAAACTGTTAATAAACAAATAAATAAATAAATAAATAAATAATTAATTAATAGTATCACAGTTGCGGATTTCTTTAAAGTTCTTTGATAGAGCATGAGTTTCCAGTCCTTTCTGGATATTCTGGAGATGTTTGCCTAATCTGATTTTTAAGTCTCTACTGGTCTTACCTATATAAAACTTTCCACACATGCATTATATTCCATAAATTACATTGAAAGAATGGCATGTTAAAAAAATCCCTAATTTTGGCGTTATTTTTATAAATCTTAATCTCTCTAAATTTTTGCCCCAAATTATTGGGAATCCCCTTGCATCCCAAACATAACCCACATCTTAAAAAAACAGTTGATAAAACTGTGGTTTTCTTTGGTGACACTGGGCACAAACTCTTTACCAATTTGAACTTTAGATTAGGTGCCCTCCTGAAAATACTACTTGGGATGTTCGGCAGATCACCCCCTATTATTGGGTCCTTCTTTAAAACCTTACAATGTTTTTTAAAAATATTTTTTACTTGATGATGTTGAGATGTATAATTTGTTATAAACAACCATTTATACTTATCCCTATTCTTTTGTTCAACCTTCTTCGGTTCTTCTTTTCTAGAAGATCATTTCTTTCTATTTTCACAACTTTCTCTAAGGTGCTGGAAATGTCTTGATCATCTTAGCCACACACTTTAAAACTTGATTTCGTCTCATTAGCTTGTTTTAAAAAATTATGTTATCAATACAATTTCTCTTCAATCGTTTAAATTGCCCCAAAGGGATAGAATCTATCCACCTACTGTATTATGGTGGCAGCTTTCTTTGTCTATATACGACCTAATGAGGCTAACTATGGAGAATACCATTTGGGGTTAATAATGCTGGATGGGGTTATCATGATGCTGAAGTAGAAAAATATTTTTGTAGAGGGGTTAACTAATGAAAATACACCTATAGTCCAGACTATTACTTGTATGGAGGAGCAGCAGTGTACTATTTTATAAGTAAAAAGCTGAAGGCTGCTGCTTCTCAATGTGAGAGATTGATGCACAGTGTGTGTGTGTGTGTTACTGTATGAGGGTATGTTGGTGCTCTCTTCTCCTATACACTCTCCAGGTACTGACTGCTACCCCAGAAATAACTCCTTGGCTCAGAAAACTGGGACAGATTCTCTCCTGAGAAGAGGGATAAGTGAGTCCTGCAGGGCAAATGTAGTCAGTCCACCGCCCTGGGATGGGAGTACACCTATTATCTGGCAGGAGAAATAAGTGGTGCAGGGAGCCCAACCAGTGACAGCTGTTCACACTACTACTGCTCTCACCTCTGTCTGTGTAGTAGTTCTCCTTCCTATCTGCAGCGGGTCACCATCTCTGCTCTCCGATGCAGCTGCCATCTCTGCCCTCGGCCTCAGTCTCAGTGCCGCCGAGCTCTGGTGTCTTCCTGGACTTCTTTAATTGGTCACCAGAGCATGAGGCATGCCCCCCACTGTGAGGCATACCTCACATAGCTCTTTTCTCTGCTGTACTAATGGCCACTATGTAGCCCCGCACCCAGCTCTGCAAGCAATGTCTGACTATACAAAGCTGAGGCAGAGCTCTTACTGCCTCATTTCTTCAAAAGATAGAAACAATAAGAGTGGGTGCTAGTGTACTGGATGTGAGACACTCAATATTACAATTGCAGGTACTTAACACGAACTGCCGCTTCAACTCTGAGGTGGTGGTGAACCTCAGAACATTGAAAGAACACAAAAAGATGCACTGTCCTTGAAAGTACCATGCAATAATTTTTTTTTATTTATGTTTAAAAAATATATATAAATTTCCTAGTCACAACGAATTAAAAACATACACAATAAAAAATCACACTTTATAGAGCCAATAAACCTAACACTGAAAGTCAAGCAATGTGTATCAATTTAGTGATAAAGGAAGAACAGATGAATATCCATGTAACTGGTTTCTTCTTTGTTACTATGTAGCATCAATAATGTGACACACTTTCAAAATATTAAAGTTCCACACGGTGAGATTGCACAATACTCAGTTGGTGTTCATTATGCATTAATTGTTGGAAAAAGGCATCCCGTTACATTATTATAAGAATCAGTTTGTTTCATAAACTCCGCATTAAGATGAATGATTATTCCAATTTATCAGTTATAGGTAGTATAAAAGCCGCTCACTGAATAGTTGAATCATCAATATGTATTGACTCCCAATGGTCAATTAGGGGCATGCTTACCCCAGCTTAGTGTAAAATGGTTAGTGCAATATACCTCATGTTGCTGGCGCCGTCTTGCCTAGCACTTGTGGAGCGGGGACCAGAGCTGAAAGGAGCAATGCGTCCTCCTGTTGCTGGCACCGGTTGCTCCAGCATGTATGGAATGAAGACCTGAAGTTAACAGAGACGGTGCCTCCTCCTCGTGCTGGCGCCAGTCAGCCACATACATAGAGCAGTAACGGAGCTAACAAAAATACAATAACGGGAGCTTGTAGTCACTGCCGTTGTGGATCAGTCTGCATACATCAAGAAGCAGTGGTACTTGACGCGTTTCTCAGCCACTGAGAGAGGGGCTGTTTCTTCAGAAGTCCCACCTGTTAAACTTAGTAGCTATTTATACTCTAATAGGCTCCTTAATAGAAAAGCACAGCCTCCTGTAATTAAAATCTGCAACCTTAGTAAAAGAGTATTAAAATTAACTCTTTAGTAGTAGCTTAAACATTTAATTTAACATATGAACTAGTAATAAATCACAAAAGTATTCATGTATAATGGAGTAAATTTAGTAAATAAATATTTAATAAATAAATATTATTAGCAGTGTCTCACAGGGATCGGTACTAAATCCCACTGGACGGGATCCCGGCGGTCGAAATACAGATGCCGGAATCCCGACAGGGATGGCGAGCGGAACGCAGCCCCTTGCGAGCTCGCTGTGCTCGCTACGCTATGGGATGGTGCCTCGCTACGCTCGGCACACTAATTTCTTTTCCCTCTATGGGTGATCTTTTGATTACTAAGCACACTTGTCATTTAACTTTGCATGACATTGGTTCTCATAATACCTGAGGCATGACTCATTCTGTAATGGAATGGTAGGTGGAGGTCCGAAAGGTGATGGTATGTTGTATTTTTGTATGTCCTGATATATATACATATATATAGAGAGATATCGATACAACCATGAGTCAGTGTTGAAAGGTAATCAGTTCACTTCCAACATGGACTCCTGATTGCATTGATTTTGACAAGTACCTGCCTGTACTTTTTAGCATTGAGGACACCATTAAATGTGACCAAATCCCCAACTCCATTTGAAAAATGCAGTTCCAAACTTGCAAACTTCCTTCTGTTACAGCCAATTGTTTAAAATTTTGACTCATGATTGCAGAGCATCAGCTCAGAACTGGCAGAAACCAGTGGGACCCACGTACACCTATCTACTGTTCATAAAAGTTTGTCCAGAAGTGGTCTTCATGTAAGCATTGTGGCCAAAAAGCCATACTTTAAATATGAAAACAAGGCCAAGCAACTCAACTTTGTAAGAAAACATAAGAACTGGGGTGCAGAAAAATGGCAGCAGGTGCTCTGGACTGATGAGTAAAAAATTTGGCTGTAAGAGTTTGTTCACCGAAGGGCTGAATAGTGTTACAATAATGAGTGTCTGCAGGCAACATTGAACCATGGTGGAGATTCCTTGCATATTTGGGGCTGCATTTCAGCAAATGGAGTTGGGGATGTGGTCAGGATTAATGGTGTCCTCAATGCTGAGAAAGACAGGCAGGTACTTATCCATCATGCAATACTATCAGGGAGGCATCTGATTGACTCCAAATTTATAATGCAGCAGAGCAATGACCACAAACATACAGCCAATGTCATTAAAAAATGTCTTTAGTGTAAAGAAGAACAAGGAGTCCTGGAATTGATGATATGGCCACCATAGAGCCCTGATCTCAACATCATTGAGTCAGTCTGGGATTACATGAAGAGACAGAAGTATTTGAACAGGCCTACGTCCATAGAAGATGTATACTGTATATACTGTATACACTGTACACACACAGTACTGTGCAAAAGTTTTAGGCAGGTGTGCTTCAATTGTTGCAACGTAAGAATACTTTCAAAAATAGAAGTGTTAATTGTTTATTTTTCTCAATTAACAAAATGCAAAGTGAATGAACAGAAGATAAATCTAAATCAAATCAATATTTGTGATGGAGGCTTAAAACTGGATGAGGAACAGCCAAACTTTGCTACAAAGGTGGGGTTGTGAAAGATCGTTTCATGCCACAGGTCATACACCTTGGCAAGAATGAGCACAGGAATAAGACACAAGGCAGTTACTTAATAGGCAAGGTCTCTCACAGGCAAAGATTCATTGTCGTTCACCTTGACAAAGGGGCAGTTGTGCCCCGAAACATTGGTATGTCACTTTGTGTACAATACACCTGAAATCTTTTGAAATCTCTGAGTGCCGCTGCTTCCATTGAATTGGGAATTATATATATGTGTTCTTAATACAGATGGAAACACCAAAACGTTGAATGGAGAACTGACTCATTAGTCATTCATCTGAATTGTATGAAGACGCGTGAGTGCCGCCGTTTTGTCTATTCTATGTTTGGGGATTACATGACCCTGGAGGGCACCAGGGCACCAAGGAACTTTTAGCACAGGGGTGCCGGCATTTATGTTTATTTATATTAGTGTAACCACCTCAATAGGCCAATCATGTATTCAGTAGGAATCAGTATGAAATCCTACCGACGGGATCCCGGCGGTCGGAATCCCGACACCAGAATCCCAACTGGCACAATCCCGATAGGGGGGCAAGCGCAATGCAGCCACTTGCAGGCTCTCTGTGCTCAGCACACTAATTTATTCTCCCTCTGTGGACACCCACAGAGGGAGAATATGTCGGGATTGTGCCGGTCGGGATTCCGGTGTTGGGATTTCGACCGCCGGGATTCCCCAAGGCAGGATCTTGACCGCATCGCATTCAATATACCAGAAGTCTTTCTTTGATGCATAGCACCCTAGGATAGAAACCCTCTCACCTAGACAAGTCACTCAAAAAACAATAACAGTTAATATCAAACAATGATGTTTTATTGGATCAGCAATATAAAAATGTCATTTAAAATGACAACTCTAAATGGATCCATATAAATGTCATGATACAATTGATGGTATGTATCTCCCCTCACCTTAGCAAAGGTGTGAGATCTAGGTGGAGATTGTTATTGTAACGACACAATAGACACCTTTAGATACCTTTTTTGTTGTTATTGATAGATAGATAGATAGATAGATAGATAGATAGATAGATAGATAGATAGATAGATAGATATCTTAGAGATGTGCACTTGAAATTTTTCGGGTTTTGTGTTTTGGTTTTTGGTTCGGTTCCGCGGCCGTGTTTTGGGTTCGACCGCGTTTTGGCAAAACCTCACCGAATTTTTTTTGTCGGATTCGGGTGTGTTTTGGATTCGGGTGTTTTTTTCAAAAAACACTAAAAAACAGCTTAAATCATATAATTTGGGGGTCATTTTAATCCCAAAGTATTATTAACCTCAAAAACCATAATTTCCACTCATTTTCAGTCTCTTCTGAATACCTCACACCTCACAATATTATTTTTAGTCCTAAAATTTGCACCGAGGTCGCTGGATGACTAAGCTAAGCGACCCTAGTGGCCGACACAAACACCTGGCCCATCTTGGAGTGTCACTGCAGTGTCACGCAGGATGGCCCTTCCAAAAAACACTCCCCAAACAGCACATGATGCAAAGAAAAAAAGAGGCGCAATGAGGTAGCTGTGTGAGTAAGCTAAGCGACCCTAGTGGCCGACACAAACACCTGGCCCATCTAGGAGTGGCACTGCAGTGTCACGCAGGATGGCCCTTCCAAAAAACACTCCCCAAACAGCACATGACGCAAATAAAAATGAAAGAAAAAAGAGGTGCAAGATGGAATTGTCCTTGGGCCCTCCCACCCACCCTTATGTTGTATAAACAGGACATGCACACTTTAACCAACCAATCATTTCAGTGACAGGGTCTGCCACACGACTGTGACTGAAATGACGGGTTGGTTTGGACCCCCACCGAAAAAGAAGCAATTAATCTCTCCTTGCACAAACTGGCTCTACAGAGGCAAGATGTCCACCTCATCATCATCCTCCGATATATCACCGTGAACATCCCGCTCCTCACAGATTATCAATTCGTCCCCACTGGAATCCACCATCTCAGCTCCCTGTGTACTTTGTGGAGGCAATTGCTGCTGGTCAATGTCTCCACGGAGGAATTGATTATAATTCATTTTAATGAACATCATCTTCTCCACATTTTCTGGAAGTAACCTCATACGCCAATTGCTGACAAGGTGAGCGGCGGCACTAAACACTCTTTCGGAGTACACACTTGTGGGAGGGCAACTTAGGTAGAATAAAGCCAGTTTGTGCAAGGGCCTCCAAATTGCCTCTTTTTCCTGCCAGTATAAGTACGGACTGTCTGACGTGCCTACTTGGATGCGGTCACTCATATAATCCTCCACCATTCTTTCAATGGTGAGAGAATCATATGCAGTGACAGTAGACGACATGTCCGTAATCGTTGTCAGGTCCTTCAGTCCGGACCAGATGTCAGCATCAGCAGTCGCTCCAGACTGCCCTGCATCACCGCCAGCGGGTGGGCTCGGAATTCTGAGCCTTTTCCTCGCACCCCCAGTTGCGGGAGAATGTGAAGGAGGAGATGTTGACAGGTCGCGTTCCGCTTGACTTGACAATTTTGTCACCAGCAGGTCTTTGAACCCCAGCAGACTTGTGTCTGCCGGAAAGAGAGATCCAAGGTAGGTTTTAAATCTAGGATCGAGCACGGTGGCCAAAATGTAGTGCTCTGATTTCAACAGATTGACCACCCGTGAATCCTTGTTAAGCGAATTAAGGGCTCCATCCACAAGTCCCACATGCCTGGGACTTCACGTGTGGCAAGTTCAAAGGGTTGCAGAACCTTGCACAACGTTGAAATCATTCTCCACTGCGCTTGAGACAGGTACATTCCACCTCCTATATCGTGCTCAATTGTATAGGCTTGAATGGCCTTTTGCTGCTCCTCCAACCTCTGAAGCATAGATAGGGTTGAATTCCACCTCGTTACCACTTCTTGCTTCAGATGATGGCAGGGCAGGTTCAGGCGTTTTTGGTGGTGCTCCAGTCTTCTGTACGTGGTGCCTGTACGCCGAAAGTGTCCCGCAATTCTTCTGCCCACCGACAGCATCTCTTGCACGCCCCTGTCGTTTTTTAAAAAATTCTGCACCACCAAATTCAAGGTATGTGCAAAACATGGGACGTGCTGGAATTTGCCCATATTTAATGCACACACAATATTGCTGGCGTTGTCCGATGCCACAAATCCACAGGAGAGTCCAATTGGGGTAAGCCATTCCGCGATGATCTTCCTCAGTTGCCGTAAGAGGTTTTCAGCTGTGTGCGTATTCTGGAAACCGGTGATACAATGCGTAGCCTGCCTAGGAAAGAGTTGGCGTTTGCGAGATGCTGCTACTGGTGCCGCCGCTGCTGTTCTTGCGGCGGGAGTCCATACATCTACCCAGTGGGCTGTCACAGTCATATAGTCCTGACCCTGCCCTGCTCCACTTGTCCACATGTCCGTGGTTAAGTGGACATTGGGTACAACTGCATTTTTTAGGACACTGGTGAGTCTTTTTCTGACGTCCGTGTACATTCTCGGTATCGCATGCCTAGAGAAGTGGAACCTAGATGGTATTTGGTAACGGGGGCACACTACCTCAAGAAATTGTCTAGTTCCCTGTGAACTAACGGCGGATACCGGACGCACGTCTAACCACCAACATAGTTGTCAAGGCCTCAGTTATCCGCTTTGCAACAGGATGACTGCTGTGATATTTCATCTTCCTCGCAAAGGACTGTTGGACAGTCAATTGCTTGGTGGAAGTAGTAAAAGTGGGCTTACGACTTCCCCTCTGGGATGACCATCGACTCCCAGCAGCAACAACAGCAGCGCCAGCAGCAGTAGGCGTTACACGCAAGGATGCATCGGAGGAATCCAAGGCAGGAGAGGACTCGTCAGAATTGCCAGTGACATGGCCTGCAGGACTATTGGCATTCCTGGGTAAGGAGGAAATTGACACTGAGGGAGTTGGTGGGGTGGTTTGCGTGAGCTTGGTTACAAGAGGAAGGGATTTACTGGTCAGTGGACTGCTTCCGCTGTCGCCCAAAGTTTTTGAACTTGTCACTGACTTATTATGAATGCGCTGCAGGTGACGTATAAGGGAGGATGTTCCGAGGTGGTTAACGTCCTTACCCCTACTTATTACAGCTTGACAAAGGCAACACACGGCTTGACAAATGTTGTCCGCATTTCTGTTGAAATACTTCCACACCGAAGAGCTGATTTTTTTGGTATTTTCACCAGGCATGTCACCGGCCATATTCCTCCCACGGACAACAGGTGTCTCCCCGGGTGCCTGACTTAAACAAACCACCTCACCATCAGAATCCTCCTTGTCAATTTCCTCCCCAGCGCCAGCAACACCCATATCCTCCTCATCCTGGTGTACTTCAACACTGACATCTTCAATCTGACTATCAGGAACTGGACTGCGGGTGCTCCTTCCAGCACTTGCAAGGGGCGTGCAAATGGTGGAAGGCGCATGCTCTTCACGTCCAGTGTTGGGAAGGTCAGGCATCGCAACCGACACAATTGGACTCTCCTTGTGGATTTGGGATTTCGAAGAACGCACAGTTCTTTGCGGTGCTTTTGCCAGCTTGAGTCTTTTCATTTTTCTAGCGAGAGGCTGAGTGCTTCAATCCTCATGTGAAGCTGAACCACTAGCCATGAACATAGGCCAGGGCCTCAGCCGTTCCTTGCCACTCCGTGTGGTAAATGGCATATTGGAAAGTTTACGCTTCTCCTCCGACAATTTTATTTTAGATTTTGGAGTCCTTTTTTTACTGATATTTGGTGTTTTGGATTTTACATGCTCTGTACTAAGACATTGGGCATCGGCCTTGGCAGACGACGTTGATGGCATTTCATCGTCTCGGCCATGACTAGTGGCAGCAGCTTCAGCACGAATTGGAAGTGGATCTTGATCTTTCCCTATTTTTGGAACCTCAACATTTTTGTTCTCCATATTTTAATAGGCACAACTAAAAGGCACCTCAGGTAAACAATGGAGATGGATGGATACTAGTATACTTATGGATGGACGAGCGACTGCCGACACAGAGGTAGCTACAGCCGTGGACTACCGTACTGTGTCTGCTGCTAATATAGACTGGATGATAATGAGATGAAATTAATATATATATATATAATATCACTAGTACTGCAGCCGGACAGGTATATATATTTATTATGTAATGACTGATGACGGACCTGCTGGACACTGTCAGCTCAGCACCGCAGACTGCTACAGTAAGCTACTATAGTAGTATGTATCAAGAAGAAAGAAAAAAAAAACCATGGGTAGGTGGTATACAATTATGGATGGACGAGCGACTGCCGACACAGAGGTAGCTACAGCCGTGGACTACCGTACTGTGTCTGCTGCTAATATAGACTGGATGATAATGAGATGAAATTAATATATATATATTTAATATCACTAGTACTGCAGCCGGACAGGTATATATATTTATTATGTAATGACGGACCTGCTGGACACTGTCAGCTCAGCACCGCAGACTGCTACAGTAAGCTACTATAGTAGTATGTATTAAGAATAAAGAAAAAAAAAAACACGGGTAGGTGGTATACAATTATGGATGGACGAGCGACTGCCGACACAGAGGTAGCTACAGCCGTGGACTACCGTACTGTGTCTGCTGCTAATATAGACTGGATGATAATGAGATGAAATTAATATATATATATATAATATCACTAGTACTGCAGCCGGACAGGTACATATATTTATTATGTAATGACGGACCTGCTGGACACTGTCAGCTCAGCACCGCAGACTGCTACAGTAAGCTACTATAGTAGTATGTATCAAGAAGAAAGAAAAAAAAAACACGAGTAGGTGGTATACAATTATGGATGGACGAGCGACTGCCGACACAGAGGTAGCTACAGCCGTGGACTACCGTACTGTGTCTGCTGCTAATATAGACTGGATGATAATGAGATGAAATTAATATATATATATATATATATAATATCACTAGTACTGCAGCCGGACAGGTATATATATTTATTATGTAATGACGGACCTGCTGGACACTGTCAGCTCAGCACCGCAGACTGCTACAGTAAGCTACTATAGTAGTATGTATCAAGAAGAAAGAAAAAAAAAACACGGGTAGGTGGTATACAATTATGGATGGACGAGCGACTGCCGACACAGAGGTAGCTACAGCCGTGGACTACCGTACTGTGTCTGCTGCTAATATAGACAGGATGATAATGAGATGAAATTAATATATATATATAATATCACTAGTACTGCAGCCGGACAGGTATATATATTTATTATGTAATGACTGATGACGGACCTGCTGGACACTGTCAGCTCAGCACCGCAGACTGCTACAGTAAGCTACTATAGTAGTATGTATCAAGAAGAAAGAAAAAAAAAAACAACGGGTAGGTGGTATACAATTATGGATGGACGAGCGACTGCCGACACAGAGGTAGCTACAGCCGTGGACTACCGTACTGTGTCTGCTGCTAATATAGACTGGATGATAATGAGATGAAATTAATATATATATATATATATAATATCACTAGTACTGCAGCCGGACAGGTATATATATTTATTATGTAATGACGGACCTGCTGGACACTGTCAGCTCAGCACCGCAGACTGCTACAGTAAGCTACTATAGTAGTATGTATCAAGAAGAAAGAAAAAAAAAAAACACGGGTAGGTGGTATACAATTATGGATGGACGAGCGACTGCCGACACAGAGGTAGCTACAGCCGTGGACTACCGTACTGTGTCTGCTGCTAATATAGACTGGATGATAATGAGATGAAATTAATATATATATATATATATATATATATATAATATCACTAGTACTGCAGCCGGACAGGTATATATATTTATTATGTAATGACGGACCTGCTGGACACTGTCAGCTCAGCACCGCAGACTGCTACAGTAAGCTACTATAGTAGTATGTATTAAGAATAAAGAAAAAAAAAAACCACGGGTAGGTGGTTTACAATTATGGATGGACGAGCGACTGCCGACACAGAGGTAGCTACAGCCGTGGACTACCGTACTGTGTCTGCTGCTAATATAGACTGGATGATAATGAGATGAAATTAATATATATATATATATATATATAATATCACTAGTACTGCAGCCGGACAGGTATATATATTTATTATGTAATGACTGATGACGGACCTGATGGACACTGTCAGCTCAGCACCGCAGACTGCTACAGTAAGCTACTATAGTTTGTATCAAGAAGAAAGAAAAAAAAAAAACACGGGTAGGTGGTATACAATTATATATATATACAATTATATATATATATTAAACTGGTGGTGATTAATTAAACTGGTGGTCAGGTCACTGGTCACACTATCAGCAACTTGCAAGTAGTACTCCTAAGCAGACAATCACAATATACTGGTGGTCAGTGTGGTCACAATGGCAGTGTGCCTGGCACTCTTGCAGCAAAAGTGTGCATTGTACGTTAAAATATGTACTCCTGCTCTCAGACTCTAACTGCTCCCCACTGTCTCCCCCACAAGTCAGATATACATATACAGTCACACTACACTTCAGCAAGTAGTAGTACTCCTAAAAATGCTCCCCAAAATTACTAAATACTGTGTCTCTCTCTACTCTAGTCTCTTCTCTATAAACGGAGAGGACGCCAGCCACGTCCTCTCCCTATCAATCTCAATGCACGTGTGAAAATGGCGGCGACGCGCGGCTCCTTATATAGAATCCGAGTCTCGCGAGAATCCGACAGCGGGATGATGACGTTCGGGCGCGCTCGGGTTAACCGAGCAAGGCGGGAGGATCCGAGTCGCTCGGACCCGTGAGAAAAAAGCTGAAGTTCGGGCGGGTTCGGATTCCGAGGAACCGAACCTGCTCATCTCTAATATCTATATATATATATATATATTAGAGATGAGCGGATTTGGTTTCCGAACTCTACCGGACTTCACGCTCCGTGTCTGGATCCGAATCAGGCTCGGGTTTTCCCGCCTGACTCGAAACCAGAACGAGGCAAAACGTCATCATCCCGCTGTCGGATTCTCGCAGGGTTTGGATTCCATATAAGGAGCCGCGCGTCGCAGCCATTTTCACTCTGGCATTGGAGAGTGTACAGAGAGGACGTGTCTCCATTCTCTCAGTGTCCTCTGTGTCCGTGTCTTGTGCTGCATCTGTCCATTCACAGTGGTGGTGTCCTCTGCTGCCATATGTCCAGTGCTGCTGTATAGGGTGCTGTGTTGTGCTGCATCAGTTCAGTGGTGGTGTATTGTGCTGCATCAGTCCAGTCACAGTGGTATCCTCTGCTGCTATATGTCCAGTGCTGCTGTATAATAGTAACACGTCCCTTACAGTGTTGCTGTGTTTTCCTGCATCAGACCAGTGATAGTGTCCTGTGCATCAGTCAGTCCAGTGACCAGTCACAGTGGTATCCTCTGCTGTCATATGTCCACTGCTGTATAATAATAATAATAATAATAATAATAATAATAATAACAACAAGTCCATTACAGTGTTTCTGTATTGTCATGCATCAGACCAGTGGTAGTGCCCTGTGCATCAGTCAGTACAGTGACCAGTCACAGTGGTATCATATGCTGCCATATGTCCAGTGCTGCTGTATATAATAATAACAAGTCCCTTACAGTGTTGCTGTGTTGTCCTGCATCAGACCAGTGGTAGTGTCCTGTGCATCAGTCAGTCCAGTGACCAGTCACAGTGATATCCTCTACTGCCATATGTCCAGTGCTGCTGTATAATAATAATAAATCCCTTATAGTGTTGCTGTGTTGTCCTGCATCAGACCAGTGGTAGTGTCCTATGCATCAGTCAATCCAGTGAAAAGTCACAGTGGTGTCCACTGCTGCCATATGTCCAGTGTTCCAGTGCCGCATATTGTGTTATATAACTCCAGAAAAATAATGGAGAACAAAAATTTGGAGGATAAAATAGGGAACTATAAAGAACAACTTCCTCCTAGTGCTGAAGCTGCTGCCACTAGTCATGACATAGATGATGAAATGCCATCAACATCGTGTGCCATGGCAAATGACCAATGTGATAGTAGAGGGCATGTAAAATAAAAAAAAACAAAAGTTCAGTAAAAAGACCAAAAAAAGAAATTTAAATCATCTGAGGAAAAACATAAACTTGCCAATATGCCAATTATGACACGGAATGGCAAGGAATGGCTAAGGGACTGGCCTATGTTCATGACTAGTGGTTCAGCTTCATATGAAGATGGAAACCCTCATCCTCCCACTAGAAAAATGAAAAGAGTTAAGTTGGAAAAAGCACAGAAAAGAACTGTGTGTTCTAAGATGGTATCACAAATCCCCAAGGAGAGTCCAAGTATGTCGGCGGTTGCGATGCCTGACCTTCCCAACACTGGACGGGAAGAGGTGGCTTCTTCCACCATTTGCACGCACTCTGCAAATGCTGGAAGGAGCACCCACAGTCCAGTTTCTGATATTCAAATTGAAGATGTCACTGTTGAAGTACACCAGGATGAGGATATGGGTGTTACTGGTGCTGAGGAGGAAGTTGACGATGAGGATTCTGATGGTGATGTAGTATGTTTAAATCAAGCACCGGGGGAAACACCTGTTGTCCGTGGGATTAAGAAGCCCGTTGTGATGCCTGGGCAAAATACAAAAAAAAGCCACCTCTTCGGTGTGGAATTATTTCTCCACAAATCCGGACAACAGGTGTCAAGCCGTGTGTTGTCTCTGTCAATCTGTAATAAGTAGGGATAATGATGTTAACCACCTAGGAATATCCTCCCTTATACATCACCTGCAGCGCATTCATCAGAAGTCAGTGTGAAGTTGTGAAACTTTGGGTAAGAGCGTAAGCAGTCCACTGACACATAAATCCCTTCTTTCTGTTGTACCCAAGCTCCTGCAAGCCACACCACCAACTACCTTAATGTCAACTTCCTCTTCATCCATGAACATCAGTAGTCCTGCAGACCATGTCCCCGGCAAGAGTGACGAGTCCTCTCCTAAACGGGATTCCTCGGGAGGATCCTTGAGGGGTATGCCTACTTCTGCTTTTGCTGTCACCGCTGCTGTTGTTGCTGATGGAAGTCGATCGTCATCCCAGAGGAGAAGACGGAAGACCACTTGTACTACTTCAACTAAGCAATTGACTGTCCAACAGTCCTTTGTGAGGAAGATGAAATATGACAGCAGTCATACTGTTGCAAAGCAGATAACTGAGCCTTGACACTTATGTTGGTTTTAGATGTGCATCCAGTATCCGCCATTAGTGCAGTGGAATTTAGACAATTGATGGAGGTATTGTGTCCCCAGTACCAAATCCCATCTAGATTCCACTTCACTAGGCAGGTAATACCGAAAATGTACAGAGACGTCAGATAAAGTATTGCCTGTGTCCTAAAAAATGCGGTTGTATCCAGTGTCCACTTAACCACGGACATGTGGACAAGTGGAACAGGGCAGAATAAGGACTATATGACTGTGACAGCCCACTGGGTAGATGTATGGCCTCCCGCAGCAACAACAGCAGCAGCAGCACCAGTAGCAGCATCTCACAAATCCAAACTCATTTCTAGACAGGCTACACTGTGTATCACCGCTTTCCATAAGAGGCACACCGCTGACAATGTCTAATGGAAACTGAGGGACATCATTGCGCATTGGCTTACCCCACTTAGACTCTCCCGGGGATTTGTGATATCAGACAATGCCACCAATATTGTGCATGCATTATAACTGGGCAAATTCCAGCACGTCCCATGTTTTGCACATACAATTAATTTGGTGGTGCAAAATTTTTTGAAAAATGACAGGGGTGTACAGGAGATGCTGTCGGTGACCCGAAAAATTGCGGGCCACCTTTCGACATTCTGCCACTGCGTACCGAAGACTGGAGCACTAGCAAACTCTCCTGAACCTGCCCTGCCATCAACTGAAGCAAGAGGTGGTAACGAGGAGGAATTCAACACTCTATATGCTTCAGAGGATGGAGGAACAGCAAAAGGCCATTAAAGCCTATACATCCACCTACAATATAGGCAAAGGAGGGGGAATGCACCTGACTCAAGCACAGTGGAGAATGATTTCCGTCTTGTGCAAGGTTCTCCAACCCTTTGAACTTGCCACACGTGAAGTCAGTTCAGACACTGCCATCTTGAGTCAGGTCATTCCCCTCATCAGGTTTTTGCAGAAGCAGCTGGAGAAATTAAAGTAGGAGCTAAGGGGGTAATTCCAAGTTGATCACAGCAGGAAATTTTTTTAGCAGTTGGGCAAAACCATGTGCACTGCAGGGGGGGCAGATATAACATTTGCAGAGAGAGTTAGATTTGGGTGGGTTATTTTGTTTCTGTGCAAGGTAAATACTGGCTGCTTTATTTTTACACTGCAATTTAGATTGCAGATTGAATTTACCACACCCAAGTCTATCTCTCTCTGCACATGTTATATCTGCCTCCCCTGCAGTGCACATGGTTTTGCCCAACTGCTAAAAATTTTCCTGCTGCGGTCAACTTGGAATTACCCCCTAAGACGGAGCGATTCCGCTAAGTATGTGGGACTTGTGGATGGAGCCCTTCATTCACTTTGCCAGGATTCAAGGGTGGTAAGTCTGTTGAAATACGAGCACTACATTTTGGCCACCGTGCTCGATCCTAGTTTTAAAGCTTATGTTGTATCTCTCTTTCTAGCAAACACAAGTGTGCAGAGGTGCAAAGACCTGCTGGGGAGTAAATTGTCAACTCAAGTGGACTGTGACCCTTCAATAGCTCCTCCTTCAATTTCTCCCACCACTGGGGCTGCAAAGAAAAGGATAAGATTTCCTAGCCCACTCACTGGCGGTGGTGCAGGGCAGACAGGAGTGAAAGCTTACATCTGGTCCAGACTGAAGGACCTGCAAATGATTACTGACATGTCTACTGTCACTGCATATGATTCTGTTACCATTGAAAGAATGGTGGGGGATTATATGAGTGACAGCATCCAAGTAGGTATGTTAGACAGTCCATATGTATACTGGCAAGAAAAAGAGGCAATTTTGATGCCCTTGCACAAACTGGCTTTATTTTACCTAAGTTGTTCCCCCTCCAGTGTGTACTCCGAAAGAGTGTTTAGTGCAGCCGGTAACCTTATTAGCGATCGGCGTAGGAGGTTTCTTTCACAAAATGTGGAGAAGATGATGTTCATCAAAATGAATTATAAATTCCTCAAGGAACATCTTAACCAGCAATTGTCTCCAGAAACTACACAGGTACCTGTGATGGTGGATTCCAGTGGGGACAAATTAATACTCTGTGAGGCGGGGGATATACAAAGTGAAAGGGGTGAGGAATCAGATGATGAGGATGAGGTGGACATCTTGCCTCTGTAGAGCCAGTTTTTGCAAGGAGAGATTGATTGCTTCTTTTTTGTTGGGGGCCCAAACAAACCAGTTATTTCAGCCACAGTCATGTGGCAGACCCTGTCGCTGAAATGATTGGTTTGGTAAAGTGTGCATGTCCTGTTTATACTACATAAGGATGGGTGGGAGGGCCCAAGGACAATTCCATCTTGCACCTCTTTTTCTTCTTTGCATCATGTGCTATTTGGGGACTATTTTGTTAAAGTGCCATGTTATCTGACACTTCCGTATATGTCCAGTGGTTCTGCCATATAATTCCAGTGATACTGCCGTATATGTCCTGTGGTACTGCCACATAATTTCAGTGATATTGCCGTATAATTCCAGTGATATTGCTGTATAATTCCAGTGGGAATTGTTTGTATCACTTGGCTTAGTATAACAGCTACCTCATTGCACCTCTCATACATCTTTGCATGAGGTGCTGTTTGGGGCCTTTTTTCTTATATCTGCCCTCCTGTCAGCCACTGCAGTGCCACTCCTAGATGGGCCAATTGTTTGTGTCGCTTGGTTTAGTCATACAGCTACCTCATTGCACCTCTTCTACATCTTTGCATTAGGTGCTGTTTGGGGCCTAGTTTTTGAAAACTGCCATCCTGTCTGCCAAAGCAGTGCCACTCCTAGATGGGCCAGGTGTTTGTGCCACCTACTTGTGTCGCCTAGCTTAGTCATCCAGCAACATCGGTGCAACCTTTTGGTCTAAAAACAATATTGTGAGGTGTGAGGTGTTCAGAATAGACTATAAATGAGTGGAAATTAATGTTATTGAGGTTAAAAATACTGTATGATCAAAATTACCCCCAAATTCAGTGATTTTAGCCGTTTTTATGTTTTTTGCAAAAATCATCCAGATCCAAAACCAAAACCAAAACTGGAAAGGGTGGTTTTGGCAAAACAAAGCCAAAACCAAAACACAAAAGTGGAATTAGAACCAAACACAAAGCACGAAAAGTGCCAGCCTCACATCTCTAATATATATACATATATATATAATGTTGAGTAAATTTTAAAGACAGATGTTATGCCTAGCTCCCTAGGTGATGATGACATTCAAACAAATATATTTATAATCTGCGGCAAACATGTTATGGTATGTAAATCAAGCTCTTGCCCTTTATTTCAATTATAGTGCTGAAAACATGTTAAAAAGTAAATTTCACATAAATAACAGCATGGGCAAAAAAATTGTAATCATTTAGTGCATTAGCATTTGTAGTTCTACATAAAAAAAAACTTTGCAAGCAAAATAAGTTTTGCTAAACACTATTATTTTACATCGGCTAAAGCCATCCTTAGCCATCAGTCACTGCCAGCATGCTGTAACCTCTCCCAAGACAGGCTAAATAAAAGCTTACATAGTGTAGCAGGTATCTTATTTTCTATACAAAATAAAAAAGTTGAGTCTTAACATTTGTTTAAACAATAATAATTTTTTTATCTGCTTTTTTCATTCCTTCATCTTGTCATTTCACAGCTATTATTTTGTGAGCCTATGGCATTTTGGCTGAAGTATTTTGAATAATCACTTCTGTTTCTTAACTGTTATTATAGAAAAAGAATATACTTTGGACCTGTGTGAAAATTATACTGTGCACTGCAAAATGCTGCTATACTGAAAAGATAAAATCCCCACTGTGTCTTACACTGGTGTAAACTGAGAAAGAGACTCTATAGCAAAATGCCAGAAGCTGAAGTTAAATAAAAATATTAATTATTTTTCAGATGAAAGCTATTAAGTTTAACATTTTGTTTACTGAAGCTTATAAATAATCTGATCCATCATCACGTTTGAAGTTTCAACATTTCTTTACAACTTCCTAGAACACTGATATTGCATGATTATATTTAGGGGTAATTCAAATAAGATGATGGATATTACAGGTACAGTAAGAAACACTACTTGCTTTTGCTCACATCCCACAGAAGCCCTAGCAGATGATTCAGTTGTCCACCAGCTCCTACTTGTACCTTGTGCGTTGTGTGTCTGCACCCATTTGTGGATATTAAGGGCCTGAATCAGACATGGACATACTGTAATGTCTATATTTAATGCAGTAAAGCCTTTTTTTGCGACTGCAGCTGAGTTTAAGCCTCACAGTGCATGTTACGAGATGGACTTGCGGTGGTTAATGCAGATAGGATTTATTTACAAAGTGATTAACAGTTGTTGAACATTTTTGGGCAGTAGTAGGGGAGTGGAAACTCAAATGGAAGAGTGTCATAACATTTTGGGAGCATGTCACAGTTATCCCATGCACAGTAAAAATGGTTCCAGCATCTTAATTGAACAGCCATGCTGCGTGTCCATAGTGTTAGAAGGTTCATTATTGACTAATGTACATCCAATTGTTGCATCTTAGTATGCAATTGGTGGAATGGAAATGCTGATTATGACTCTCAATGCGAATCCTGACAGCTGCGTCAATTTCATATTTTTGCACAGCCGCTGTGTACAGAATTGCAGCTGCGACGGCATTTGCATCCATTACTGAATCAGACCCTATGGCAAGAAAACATTGCTTATTTTTGCATGCTCCCCTATCCTATGTAATAAAAGGCTGTGGGGGGATTCACGTGTTTTGCGTGCCACTAGATGGTCCCAATGAAGCAATTCAAGTGTTTCTCTGGTTGGGCGCACACAGCTGCCAGCATTGAAATTATTATTATAATGTTATCATTTTGACGGGCTGCTAACTAGTAGATATGGTAAAAAATTACTGATGTATCATAACTGCAACATACCATGGGAACATTGTGCTTAATTAAATCGCCACCATACTGTTAATGGGTAAATGCCTCCTAAATTTGCTAATGCAACCTTAAATATTCTTCCTAACTAAAAAATAATTTTATTTTAGTGGTACTGACGACCTCCCTCTACTCTTCACCCTGTTTAATGACATTGAGAGAACATAGCCAAATAATCTACCTTGTTTTAGTGACATTGGTGTCTCATGCCATATTAGCATCTAGTGTCACGTTATGGTAGGTGAGGTTGACAGGTCTTAGAAAAGATGCGCAGAATGTCAGAATCTAGTCAGGAGAAATTCAATGCAGATACTGTAGTATGGTTCAGAGTTACATCTTCTCCCATGTTTTTCAACTCTAGAATACCTTTATATATCTAATTCAGCATACCGAGTATTCATTCTACCTTGATAGCAAACAAAAAAGTGACTTAGAGACATCTTATATTTTCCTTATATATTACTATCTGCAGTTTAATTTCACAGCAATGGGAAACTTGCGTAATGGCATGCTTAACATTACAATATGCAACATTCTATAAACCATTATACAGTAATAGCTTATCAAAATCATATTTTTGAAAACTGTTTTCTGATTCTGGCAAGTTCCCAATTCTGTAACCTTTGTGCACATACTGTATACTGTGTAATATTTATATTTTTCACACCATGGGGACTATTCATTATTACTAGTGATGTGCTATGGACCATTTTTTGCTGGATTTGGAGTTGGCTATGATTCTTTGTCTGGCTTTGGATTTGGATTTGTCAAAATGTCAAAAAAAGCTAAAATCACGTAATGAGGGCTTTTTTTTTGATCTTTGAGTATTATCAACCTCAATAGCATTAATTTCCAGTCATTTCCAGTTAATTTTGACAACCTCACAGCTCACAATATTGTTTTCACCAATATTGGCCAAAGGCTGCAGGGAGCTGCATGGTTACTAAGTGAAAAGAGCAGCAGCACACACAAACAGCAGTTTGTAGCACATTTGTGAAACATTGTCATGGCCTTTTTGAACTTGCAGCTCAGTTTGAACTGTATGGGGTCACAGTACTTATAGCTACATGTGAACAAAACACACTAGAGTAAAGTGCACCAAACAGAAAAAACAATATAAATGTATATATTTTTTCCTGTTTTTAACTTGAGGTTCAATTCAAACTGCATGGATTAAAGGTCTTACAGATACACATAAACAGAGCACACTAGGGTAAAGCACAACAGTACAATTTACAGTAGAGTATAGCACAGCATACAGCAGCATGCCCCCTATACAGTCAATATACAGAGCACAGCCACTTCTGAGTCTGGACACAGTACAGCCAATACAGAAGAGCATAGCACAGCATTCAGCAGCATGCAGTATTCCCCTAAATAGAGTCTCCATAAAGCAAGCCACTTGTGAGACTCCAAACACAGCACAGCCAGTATAGCAGAGTATAGGGCAGCATGTATCAGCGTGCAGTGTGCCCCTATATACAGTCACTATACAGCCAGGGGCATTAGAATGTTTTATGTTGGGAGGTGCAAGATTTAATCCCATTATGGCACCCCTGGAGGCGGAGCCACTGAGGAGAAGGAAGCCTGGAGTCCAAGGCAAGAGGTGGGGGAGAAGCAATGGGGGGGATGAAGACCGTGGGACCAAAGCAGCTGTGCTGACAGCTGTTTGTCTGGGAGCATATTATACTGCATGAAAAGGCTGCCGCTGCTCTCTCCCAAACTGCACTGCATGAAGGATGCAATGTGCAGTCTTTCACCTGACCGCACATCTCTTCTCCTGTAAATTGGTGCCTCTTACATGTTTGGGGGGGCATGCTGCCCCCTTGCCCCCCCCTGTTCCGATGCCTAGTTATTAAGCACAGCCATTTGTGAGGCTCTAGACACAGCACAGCCAGTATAGCAGAGTGTAACACAGCATGCATCAGCATGCAGTGTGTCTCCATACACTGGCACTTTATACAATACAGACACTTGTAAGACTCTGGACACAGCACAAACAGTTCAGCAGAGTACAGCACAACAAACAGCAGCATGCATTAGACTAAAAAGGCACCAAGTTCCGGTTGCAGCACCTATATATAGAGTCCTGCCCGAATCCGATGGATGGAGGATGACATTAGTTTTGGATGTGGAATCCAAGTCTGGTGGGAACACCTGAGCCACAGCTTGGGTGGATTTGGATCTCTGTGTTTGGAGTGGACTGCTCATCTCTAATTATTACTAGCTGGCCCATCACACATCTGCATGCTTTTTGTAACAGGCTCTTTCATTATTAGGAGCCCCCCGTGGGGACATCGAATATTCCAAAAACTCAGACAACTGAATTTTTTTGGAGTTTTCCAGTGGGAACCTGCACCATCTATAGATGGCATTAGTCTCCGGAGTCCCATTCCATCCTAAATGGATCCCTCTGCCACCTCTGCACTGAAAGCCCTGTGGCCTAGCACATGTGTCTACTCAGGTCCCACATTCACATGGGGTACACTGAGTAGGATTGGCAGGGGTAATTGTCACTACTATTTTGATAGCAGCATTAGGAAATGCAGGGACAAATTATTTTTGATCAGCTGTTCCCACACCTGAGCAATGCTGATTTGATCTGGTAGGTAAGTAACCACTGCTGCAACTTGTGGGTGGGAGAGATAGATACATAATTATTGGGGAGACAATAGGCCCCTGATAATGAATAGGCACCCTCAGGATAGGCTGCAAGAGAATTTAATATTTTATAACTTTCTGATAAACATTTGTTCTTAAAGAATTTATTTCTCTGTGCTTTTACTGACAACTACCTTCACCTTATTTATATCAACACTCAATACTAAATATAGTCATGAATTTCAGCATACAGTATTTAATTAAGATTCATAAACACTAAGTCTAAAATACTAGTTTTACAGGAAGCATACTAGATTTCTTTCAGGAACATGTCAAATTTATACGTGTTGAACTACAATTTTAATGCGTGAATATAGCATTTACATGTAGCAAAAGCTTCCATTTTATGCCTATTGAAGGACACGTCAGGGTGCCTCTTTTGCAGACTCATGACATAGAATCACTGACAGTCAAATGGATTACAAACGTAAATTTCATCAAACTATTTACACTGTATCAATATTGCTACAATATGCCTGTTTTACACTAAATGTTTATTTCACTTTCTATGGCCTTTTCAAAAACACAGTACAGTACCTAACCATCTATTAGAAAATAACAAAAAAAGGTCAACAAAATACAAATTAATAGTGAATTAATAGAATAGAATAAATTTACCCATTTCAAGTGTAACAATTTAAGCAGGACCATAACAGTGTGTGTTAGATATGTTATTGTGTAATGAGTTATTTACAGTGTCTGGTATAGTTAGTAGAGATGTGTGCATTCCCCATTGATTTTGGTTTTAAATCTTCATTGTGTTTTGGTTATGTTACAACCACCCTCACATGTTTTAACCTGTTTTTGTTCCTACAGTATTATTAACATCAATAACATTAATTTCCAGTAGAGATGTGCTATGTAAAATTTTGGAAATCCATACCCACCCAAAGTTAGGGGACCTGAGTGTTTCCAAGACACAACTGAAAAGTTCCCACCACACTCAGATCCCAAAACGAGGCAAAACATCATATTCCACTGTCGGATCTTGAGTGTTTGGAGTTGGAGAGCTGTTAAAAATACCATACAGTACACTTAACTTTTTTTTTATAAGTGATGCAGCATATCATATTATCTGGGTTGTGTTACTGGATGTCTGGCCTGTGTGATATATTATGTACTGTCTATCTGTGTACTAGAGAAAATGTCTTATTATTGAAGTTGACCAGTTGTACCTGCTGCTATTAAAAATTAATACAAGTTTATCAAATTAGCTGGGTTGTGTTATATAAACATAATACATATTGGGTGTATGGCTTGCATGATACATTATGTACCACCTATCTGTGTAATAAAAAAAGTGTATTATTGAAGTTGACCAATTGATACTGCTCTTTTAAAATGTATGAGTCTATCATATTATTTTTGCAGATTTGAATTAAATAATAGTTCACACAGTCATGGATCAGTCTATATCAGATCATGAGCAACCCAGTACTAGTGCTGCGGCTGATGCCAGACATAGTACTTCTTCAAAATCTACTAAAGGTGGTCAAGGGGAAGGATGGTGTACAAAATGTCACCTCAAATTTAAATATAATTTCATAATGGTTAAGAAAACATTACCTTGAAGTATAAATATGAGAGGAAAATAGACTGCTGAAAAAATTTAAATTACCAAAATGCCATGCACCACATGCAGTGGCAAGGAAAGGCTCAGACAGTGGTCTTTCTTTGTGAGAGGTGGTACTGCTACTGCTGTTTCAGACAAAAAGGCTTATTGTGAAATCCAGGGCCAAACACAGACATCTTCTGTAACCTCGCATTTGATGCCTAGATGTGTCACCTTTAAAACAAGTGCCTAAAAAAAGACCACTAAGGCTGAAGAACAAACTATGTGGTCAGAAACTTCAAAAATCGCTGAAGAGATTCTAGGAGAGTCTATGTTATTTATTTCTGATTCTGACACTGTAATAATAGAAAAGTCTATTTTCACCATTGGAAATTGAGGATGCTACTGTGTAAGTGCAAAATGATTAGCGGGTTATTTGTGTATCTGAAGCTAATGAGGATGTTAATGATGAATGTGTTGAACAAGAAGTTGATCAAAATCAAGCGGAGGATGTTGTTTGTGTCAAATTGAGTCAGCCACCAGTGTCATCAGTTCTTGCCCATGCTTAGAAGAATTACCATAATTCCTGTGAAAAAGACCAAAGAATCCACGTTTCATGTGGAATCATTTTTACCCAAATTATCACAACATGTTTGAAGGCATTTGTACCATTTGTGAGGCAAAAGTTAGTAGAGGTAGGACATTAGCCATCTAAGTTCCTCCTCCCTGTTACATCATTATCCGAGAGTTCATGCAAATTATTTATAAAAATCTGAAAAAAATGCTTTAAAATAATAACAAGCAGTCCAGTATCACTGCCAACATCCTCATCAACCTTCTTTAACAACGATTGGCAGTTGTCCTTCCATTAAAATGATTTACAAATTATATGATGAAAATCTGTGCCACCAATTGCAAACTTATTCCAAAAGTGATGATGAATGGCAACACTGTTAGCCGCATCAAGCCCATTGGTATCTTGGTTTGTGGGGGCCCAAACAAACCAAGCACTACAGCCACAAAAGTGGCAGTCATTACAGCTTAATTACGTGGTTTCTTAAACGGTGAATGTCCTTTTTAATATACAACATAAGGGGGGAGCAATTTTAATTTCATCTTGCACAAATTGTGGACTAGATTTAAACAAAAAACATGGTATTATGCCTCATACTTAGACTCTCTGGTGAGGTTCATAAATGTACTACAGGGATGTGTTACCAAATTAGGAAGAAGGTGAGGTAGTATGGCTAGCAGGGCAGCCTTCTAATATTTATTAGTGTATAACATAAGATGATTTGGAGTTTTCAGCTCTGCAGTCAACTATTTTGTTTATTGACTTCTTTTTCTACCCTTGTCAGAAATCCTTGGCTATTAGCATTATATTATTTTAAGGCATTTTCTCATCTAAGTTGCTGCAAAACAGAATGTCAATTTTTTAAAACAAATTAATCAATTAATTCATTAAATTAAACAATTTACATTAATTAAACAATTAATCAATCAATAAATAAATGCTTTACCTGTCTGCCGCTACATACTCCACCTCCATTTTTCAGTACTGTCCAGGGGCTTTTTCTTTTGAAAACATTCTTTCTATGGTTTCCTATACATTATAAAACTGCTGACCTTACTGCAACTTCTGTGCCACAATGTTTCAGAGATATGCTGTTTTATTCTAAAGTAACTGCCTTGTGATTGTGCCACTGCTCTGTATCAGTTAGCCAGCCAGCATTTGGCCAATATTGGTGAAAAATATTTTGAGCTGTGAGGAGGTCAAAATTGATTGGAAATATTGACTGGAAATACTGGAAATGAATGGCATTGAGGTTAATAATGCTGCAGGAACAAAACTAGGAGAGTTTTGCCAAAACCAAAAAGCAAAACCAAAACACTGTGGATGATTTTTGCAAAACCAAAACATGAAGGGCTGCGTACATCTCTAATTTCCTGTCATTTAAAATCAATTTTGACCACCTCACGGCACACTATATTGTATTTACCAATATTGGCAAAAGGCTACAGTGAGCTTGCTGGCTAAACAAAGCAACAGAGTAACTACACAAACTTATGTCAATTTAAAAGTATATAGCACAACTATGAAACACAGTGGCATAGCATTGGAAGACAGAATGGCAGTTTAATAAACTGTCAAACACTAGACTAGCAAGCCATATTACTTTATTTGGTGTTGTCACTATATAGCAGTACATCTCTCTCCTAGGCTATCAGGGCATGTTTCAACTAATACCAAAAAAAATGTTTCCTTCATGGGGTTCCATCCACTGGGACGTTGCTTGAGTTCAGCTGACAACTGTTCTAGCAATCCTGATTTGACCTGATTCTCTGCACATGACTCCAATGACCAGGGATCCCTATATACTGTAAGTCTCTCCCTGGCCACTACTCTTTGTCAGAACAACTTTTGCTGTATCCTGCATGCTAGCTTCCAGTCTGCAGTTTCCAGAATTTGGCTCCACAGTTCAGTGTGCTCCATCTACTGCTGTGATTGTCTAAGTGCTAGTCATTATTGCTGAGTGCTATCCACAGTCTCCTGTGTGTTCCTAAGATACTCCAAGTATTAGTCATTACTACTGAATGCTCTTAAAGTTTCCAGTAAGCTCCTGTTGTACTTCAAGCATCTGCCAGTATTACTGAGATTTCTCCAGTATCCTGTGTGCTCCTGTAATAATCTAAGTGCTAGTTATTAATACTAAGAGCTGTCACAGTTACCACTGTGTTCCTGCTGTGCTCCAAGTGTCAGACATTACTACTGAACACCTCTACACAGTCTCCAGTGTGTACCTGTGACACTCCAAGTACCAATACTACTATTCGATCCTTCATGCAGTCTCCAGTGCTTCTGTGAAAGAATTCAACATACAGTAGTTCAAGCTGTTAGCACTCTATGCAAGCTCCTGTATAACATATGCTGCAATGGAACCATCACACAGCATGTACCCTGAATACACATTTGCTCCTGTACTAAAATTGGATGTCATTTTCCTCAGAGGCCCTCTTTGTTATGTCTGTGCTGGGCACTTTCCACAGTTCCCTATATTGATCATATTCACCAGTCTCTACTGGTAATCTATGACTTTATTGAGCCCTTTCAGATCTCTATTTTATCTGACAGTATCAGTAAACAAGTTCAATTTCATCTTGAGGCATACAATTATTAAACTGCCTAGTTTTCAGCATATGACCTCCAGCCATATACAAACTTAGGTCCTGCTCCGAGTCCACCAGATAACAAAGATTCTGACCAAAACTATTTACATAAATTTTTAAATTAATCAAGAACTAATACTCTAAAAGTAAAAGTTACTAGAAAGTATTATATATTCCAACACATTTCTCCAAACAACAAATCACAAGCCTTGAGGAAGTACAGGTGATTGCTGCCAGAGTAATGTCTATTAGAAAACTAGATCACTATCAATCGTACTCCAAACAGCAAAGCACAGACCTGAGGCTCATACTTGTGATTGGAGGTGGAGTATTTAGTGGCAGGTAAAGCAGTGATAACTATAAGAAAAAGTAAATTGGAAATATGGAACAAGCTATTAAAAATCAAGCATCCAAATACAAACTTCTAATATCAAATCACAGGCTTCAGTCCAATACAGGTGATTTAAGCCAGAGTAACAGCCTAGCAGAAATTGATAATCACTTAGTAAGTTAATAACAAACTGAATACAACCAAAAACATCACAGATCTCTGGCCAATACAGGTGATTCAAGCAAGATAAACAGCCTAGTAGTATCGGATAATTAATTTTTAAGTTCAGAATAAACTGAATTCAGTGAATAAAAAAAATGACAAAAAGTCTCCATCCAGCAAATAACAGACCTCATGCTAATAGAAACTGATCATTATAGAGGCTAGAAAGTAAAAAGTAGAAATGATAATTAGTTAATAACAAACTTCTTAAACAAGGAAATCACAGGCCTGAGGCCAATAGAAATAGGCAATTGTAGAAAGTACAAAGTAAAAATTGATAATCAATTAGGTTACTAACAATAAAATGAGATGTGTGCTGCTGCCGTGTTCTCCAGTAAAGAGTTAAGCTGGAGCTTATACTTCAACATCTACTGAAGGAGGAAAAGCTGAAATAAGGAACTCATATGATCTATATTTGTTATAGTTATTTAGGAGAAATAAAATAAAAGAGTCTCATTAGGGTGACTAGTTATATTTACATAAAATTGGTTTGGCAGAGGCAAGACATTGACATACTGTATTTATTTTTAAGAATAGCTAACACAAATTCATAGTGTCGCCATCACTATTCACATTCATTATATGCTGCGCTCAGCCCTAAACAATCTCCTGAATGTTATAGATGGTGAGAGTATGGAGTGTACTTTGTCTGATCTTGATAAGGGGTATATGGACTGTGATGTTAGCAATGTGCAGCTGTGAAAAAACAGATAGTGATGCGAGCATGTGTAATTGATATAAGACTCAACAACCTGATATGGTTCAAAACTTTACTTTGGTAAATGTAAACACAAAGGTGAAATGCACAATTATTTCTTTAATCAATCTGCAATGCAGTCTCAAATAGTAAATAAAAAAATGCCTCCTTGCATTCAAGAAAAATTACCTTGCAATAAGTGGTATTCAGCTCTGGGTTAGTCCAGGATCTAAATCGTAAGAACTGATGAAGTCCTAGTAGCGAGAATACATTTTGGAATCAATTGGAATAAACACGAGTGTCCATCAGACAGGGTTCCCCTGATAATAAGGGTTATCTATCTATTTTTCTGATGCTATCTCCGAATTTAGAATAAGGAGAAGGTGGAGACTGATTCACCTACATCTTTCCTCAACACCATAAGTCGAATAGTGTGAATGGTGGGAGAAACACACCATGTTGTCTTTGTAATATTATGGACACTAAATTAGTTATTGTGTTTTTATAATACATTTTATGAAGGAACATGTTACTATCACGTTTTGATGTTTGATTATCTCAAATTGTGAAACTCTATAAGGGTTCCTTTTATTATTTATGGTTGATATGACCCTTGGGCGCCAATTCCTCTATTGTTACACATTTCCTTATACCTATTTCCTCCTAACAGGGAACTTAGTGGAATTAGGCAGCCTGTTCTAAATCTTTTATATATCTGTTACTTATTATTTGAATAGCGCAGAGGGAGAGTATTTGCTTGGTATATATATATACATTGTTCACCTTGACAAAGGGGCGCTTGGACCCCGAAACGTCGGATCACTTTTGTGTGAAATATATTTGACATTTGACAGTCTCAGAGTGCCGCTTTATTTTGTTCTATGCATCCATCCCTATTTGAGATGGCACCTGAGCATCGAGAATTGGAAGAGGAGTGCCGGTCCTAGCAGACTCTGTATATATATATCTGTATATATATATATATATATATACATAATATATATATATCAAATGTACATATATATATATATACTATATTATTTACAATATTTCTAATAAGCATGGCTATGTAGAATAATGTTGACAATTTGCTTGAAAGGAGCTACTTGCATCTCTTAGGAGCTGTATCAGTTGGAAAAAAAATTTACACGTCTTCAAACTGTATAAGATCAAGAATGCTTGCCAAAATGTAGAGATTCAATTGCAATATCTTACAAAGCCTTTGACCCTTGTGAATTGAAAAAAGTACTTGATCTACAAGTCCAACATAATTTGTGAAATTGCTAAGTTTCAGCTCCTGATTCAGATTCTCTAGTTGCTTTTCCAGTAGTTTAATTAAAGGTATGACCTGATTCTAATCTTGCTACATTGGTTACAATTTTACATTGGTTCAATAGTTTGCATAAAATCAACAGTATATTCCAGTGTGCTGCAGTAAGGTACTGTAACATGTCCGCCATCTCACTATCTCATAGCTTGATATGTACGACATGATGGCTTGTTGCTGGTCCTCCAGTTGCTGATGTATCTAAATGGTAGCATTCCACCTGGTTACTACTTATTTCATCAGTTGGTTGCATGGCAACTTGAACTATTCTTGCTGCTGCTGACATTTTAAACATGCAATTGCTAAATGTTGAAAATGCACAGAAATTTTATGGGCCACAGACAGCATCTCCAGCACAGAACTGTTATTTTCTCAGGAATTCTAAGCCACCAAATTTATTGAGTGTGCAAAACATGGTAGTGTTGACATTCACCTAGATATAATGCTAGTAGAGTGGTATTAGTGCTATTTGAAATTACAAATCCTTAGGAAAGTCTTAGCGGGATAAGGTGCTTTGCTATAACATTCCTGTGTTTTTCCGACAGATTAGCAAGGTATGCTTCTTAGTGAAGCATGTAAACAGTACGCTGCCTGTGAATGAGCTGGCATTGTGTGTTAGATGCTGCTACTGAATTTGATTCACCCATCCAGTGGGCTGACACAGTAATGTAATATTTTCTTTGACCAGTATCGGCTGACCACATGTAGTTAGGTGGCAAGTCGGTACAATGGTATTTTCTTAGTAAAGTATAATTTTTGTTTAAAATCCTAGTACATGTGTGGAATTGCTGTTCTTGTAAAATTTAATTGAGATGGAATTTATTAGTGTGGACAAAAGACGTTTGCTAATCATCTAAGACCAGATGTTTTGATGGCAAATATTGGATGCAGCTCTTATGTTGACATACCCATTGTGGCTTCAGTGAGCAGCTGTGGAACAGGATGGCAGATGTCATAATACATTCCTCTTGCAATTGATTGTTTCATAGACAATTGTTGGGTGAAACTACTAGTTTTCTTCTTGGACCCCTTCTCCGATGAAGATTTGCGACCAGCAGCAAGATAGGTGAGTAGTCAGTTTGCCTTTGAAAATTGGATTCAGTACTACTTCTGATCACTACTAAGGAGATTGATGATGAAGATGTTGGTGGGGGGATTAATTGTGCTACTACCTATCCATAGCTGATGTTTGAATGTTTGTTATATACTGTATGTTTTTCCAGATTTTGACAAACAATATGAATTACCTTGTTGCAAATTATGTAACCGATGCAGAATGCAGTTTCTAGTGTCTAACAAACATACACAGGATCCGGCATTGCAAATTGCTTGCTAGTGTCTGACCCTTGCAGACACTAATTGAATAATGCCTGCTTTCATTTCCATCCTTCCCACCCACTCCATCCAGCTACAACTACTTCTGATGGCAACTATTGAAGCAAAACTACAGCCCACAACCTTCTCCTTGTACTCTCCGTGTGATTGATAAGGTAGGGACTTAAATGCAGTCAAAAACTTGCAAGATCTAAGATTTTCAAGAAAACGACATTTTGAGAACCAATTTTTTTAACGAGGATCAGAGCCAAGTCCCGGTTCTACACGGGGAACTCTAATTCAGTTCTGACGGACTCCTCAAAATGGGAACCTTTTATTTGTACTTGACATATCCTTTAACAATCCTAAAACTATGACTAAATATTTTTCTGTTTGACTGTGTAAATATCTTTCTATCTATCTATCTATCTATCTATCTATCTATCTATCTATCTATCTATCTATCTATCTATCTATCTATCCAACTATTCTGTATTCAAAGATAGAATAAGGAAGTACTGTATATTAATGTTTGCAAAATAGCGTTTCCGGGAAAGAAGTTGGCTGTGTGTGCAAATTGAAATTAAGATGGGAATACTGATCATCTACTGTTAAGATGTTTATAAAAGAATAGATTGGTAACAATGGCTCTGATTGAATTAAAACAAATTCATTTAAAACTGATTTCAAAGCTTGGTTATTATAAAACCATAGAGAGTAGAAGGTAGGGTCCATCTTAGAAACAAGAAAAATGGATACAATAGCAAAAATATACAGAAGATTGTGATATAAAGAAAGACATGTCTGTCAAATTATGTAAAATAAATTTGTCACTACAAAGTCAATTACAACCACATCCAGTTATTTCCCCCAGCATTAGATTTAATGCAGTTTTAATTATTGTTTAGTTCAGTTAACAGTAGGGACTAAACACCAGGTTACTTTTTATTAACTGACACTTTTCAGAAGTTCAATTACTGAAAATTAAATAATTTTCTCTATTTTATTATTATTTTGAAAATAAG
Organism: Pseudophryne corroboree; assembly: GCF_028390025.1. Classification (NCBI taxonomy): domain Eukaryota; kingdom Metazoa; phylum Chordata; class Amphibia; order Anura; family Myobatrachidae; genus Pseudophryne; species Pseudophryne corroboree. Next base: position 321,451,506 of record NC_086451.1, read on the forward strand.
CATTAACTATTTAGTACAACTGAATCTCGGCGTCATAATATACAAATAAACTGCAATACATAATATTAAACAAGAACGTTTTTAACAATAATAAATACTTTTTAACAAGTGTTGTGGATATTTTCTGAAGCAACCTTGCTGGCTAACAGGGCTCTTACTGTATGTGACCTCATACAATATCAGGCTCTCATGTGCGGGCACCTTTTAGCCTGGGAACATTACACAGCACTGGCCCATGAACAGTGAACTATCCTTAAAAGGTGATTTTATATATAGAACTCAGGGCTGATTTTTGAAAAAGCAAAAATCCCTTCTGCAATAGAACCTAGTCATAGATATGAAGAGGAACATTGATGGCAATAACTCCTGTTAACCAAACATTCAGGTGGCATATACTGTTATGGTTATGCCTGCATTAAATGCTAATGTAACATTTTCTATATATGTAGACATATATAAGTACGAACAATATTTGCAATGTCCAGTAGAGTAGGAATTTGTTAATAAATTCTGACAATGCTAAACAGTTCTCTATGAAACACTCACAAATTTTAACACAAATTAATTTACTTACTAGAGTGTAGTTGTGTATTAAAATGCATGAAAAAGACCTGTGGTGACTCTAGGTTTTCAGTCACCCAGGGCAAACACTCAGTATCATACCTGTAGATGGTTGTCATCCTTGGCTTGCTTGAATGCATATGTCCACACTGTAAAGACATAAATCTGGAGAAAAGGAAAAAAGAGAGGCGCCCGTGACTTTCAACCTCGGAGAACTTCCTAATGCCGCACAATATGGAAAAAAGGGGGAAAATTGCCAACCCCCAAAAAATAACAATTCTTTGAAATATTGTGATTTATTTGTGCATCCCAAGTGGCTACATTAATATTTATTTCAGGAACGGCTTCATTCCAAAGGATTTTGATACATTTGTATCCATTATTGGCCTTCTGAAATTATAGCTGTATGTGAGAATATTATCAGATGGTTGTGGATTTTAATATTATGTTGTTTTAATTGAATATATTTTTATTTTTCTTCATATCTTATTGTGGTCACTCTAAGGATTATATTTTAGCTAATTCATTTAGTACTTGGTTATTAACCCTAATGAAATAAAAATCAATTAAATTTAATTCATTATTTGGCTCTTCCTTCTGCGCACATGTTGGTTCATTTTTCTTGTTAAAGACATAAATGTTTGTAGAGTCAGGGCAAAAAATATTTAGTACTGTTGTGGTGTTCTGTGATTCTGGGGTATTTTCTAATTGAATTGGAGCAATTAGACTGAAGTGGCTCAATACTCAAAGGAAGTGCCACCTGTACTTCACTACATCAGAAACCACAACTCATAGTAGTGACAGCCATTTTATACAGGTAGCATAAGTGACTGCCAAATTATAGAGAGCATCAGTGAGCACCATATAATATAGAAAGCATCAGGAAATGCCATATAAAACAAAGAGTATTATTGACTACTATATAATACAAAGAACACCAGTGATCAAAATACAATATTTAGAGCATCAGTGATGCCATATTATACAGAAAGCATCAGTGACTGCCATATAGTACAGAGTTTATTAGTGACTGCCATACAACACAGAGATGAGATGTGACTGTCATATAATATAGATAGCATCAGTGACTGACATAGAATACAAATACTGCAGCATGTACTGCATATGTTATATCTGCCCCCCTGCAATGCACATGGTTTTGTCCAACTACTAACAATTTTGTGACTGCGATCAACTCTGAATTACCCCCAATGAAGTAACAGAGATATTAAACAAAGTTACAATGGGGGTAATTCAGACCTGATCGAAGCAGCAAACTTGTTAGCAGTTGGGCAAAACTATGGGGGTAATTCAGAGTTGATCACAGCAGCAAATTTGTTAGCAGTTGGGCAAAACCATGGGGGTAATTCCAAGTTGATCGCAGCCGGACATTTTTTAGCAGTTGGGCGAAACCATGTGCACTGCAGGGGGGGGACAGATATAACATGTGCAGAGAGAGAGAGATTTGGGTGTGGTGAGTTAAATCTGCAATCTAAATTGCAGTGTAAAAGTAAAGCAGCCAGTATTTACCCTGCACAGAAACAAAATAACCCACCCAAATCTAACTCTCTCTGCAAATGTTATATCCGCCCCCCTGCAGTGCACATGGTTTTGCCAAACTGCTAAAAAATTTCCTGCTGCGATCAACTTGGATTTACCTCTCATGTGCACTGCAGGAGGGCAGATATAACATGTGAAGAGAGAGTTAGATTTGGGTGGGGTGTGTTCAAACTGAAATCTAAATTGCAGTGTAAAAATAAAGCAGCCAGTATTTACCCTGCACAGAAACAAAATAACCCACCCAAATCTAACTCTCTCTGCACATGTTATATCGCCCCACCTGCAGTGCACATGGTTTTGCCCAACTGCTAACAAATTTTCTGCTGCGATCAACTCTGAATTACCCCCTATGTGCACTGCAGGTGAGGCAGATATAACATGTGCAGAGAGGGTTAGATTTGGGTGGGTTATATTGTTTCTGTGCAGGGTAAATACTGGTTACTTTATATTTACACTGCAATTTAGATTTCAGTTTGAACACACCCCACTCAAATCTAACTCTCTCTGTCAATGTTATATCTGCCCCCCCCCCCCTTCCTGCAGTGCACATGGTTTTGCCCAACTGCTTACAAATTTGCTGCTATGATCAGGTCTGAATTACCCCAATGTAATTCCATGTTCAGTCGTTATAAACTTGGGCTATTATGCCTCATAGAATGTTTTTGGGGTAAATTTATTACTGGGAACAACTGTAATTTTCTGTTTGGAGTATCTCATTAGAACGATAATGTTATTTTAACTATATAAACTGGGACTGTAGTGTAAATGACCCAGTAGAATAAGCACACTAATTTGACACTGTTCCTGCACTTCTCATCAAAGCCTGAGATTAGTCTCACAAAACAGATAATCTACAGATTTGTTACTATGTAATTGCATGAATTCATTCATATTGGCATTAATCCTCTATTTTCGGCTACAAATTGTATTCAGCAGCTTCACTCCTGCATATATTCTATATTCAAGGTTAACAAAGTTAGCTGGCAGTATATATTTGTATGTGGCATTAATATACTATCGCGGAGATAATGCCCCTAATCAGACCATGCATTTCAAAACCTGCCAGTAACTATATCACTTAGTAGCAGCCCATAATAACTACTTTATTTATTAGTAGGCAATTGGTTCATGTAGTAGTGAGAACTTATACTTTGGGTGTTACATAAAGAATAACATATTGCAACATTGTAACATTAGACACCATGAAAAAGCGGGCATGTCGGCACCGCCATGAAACTCCTACATGTACATTTCACATCCGCTGGAAGTATCCTTCCTGATTATAGTCCCATAAATAACTACGTGGCTGTTTTTTGTTTTTTTGTTTAAACGTTTTATTGAAATTTTCAGATAGGTACAGTGCCATGTGTCAAAAGTTTTTCAGAAAATTTTCGATTAGATATTGGCTTTGTTGATTCAAATAGGTACATAGACAGTAAAACTGGGTTAGACATAGACAGATACAAAGGGGGAGAAGCGAAGGGAGGAGAAGAGAGATGGGGGGGGCGTATTGAAAATACATGTGGAACATATATGCTATTATGATACATCTAGGGATTTTTGAAACAAAACAGAGGATAAGAAGCTCCCTCCCGTAGGAGGCCCAACTCCAGATATAAGGGGGGGGGGTCATCAAAGGGGAAAGTAAAGCTGCGATTGGGTCGATGTCGCTACCTGGTTTTATCTATTAAAGCTTTAGCTCTAGACCATTCTTGCGATCCAAAGAATGTGGATATAGTCTTACTGGAGTCTTCATCCAATGAGGATATAAATTGGTCCCATCTAAGGTGGAATGAGGAGATTGGGGATGTAGGGTTCAGTAGTTGGGTTCATATATCAAAGTATAGTAGAAGAAGAAGTCGGTTTTTGAGTTCTTGGATTGTCGGTGCAGATTTCTTGATCCAGTGTATGAATATTAGTTTCTTAGCTAATGTTAGGACAGTTACAATAAAGGGGATACAGCTAGCAGGTTGAGTGTTAAAGGACCAGTGATTAAAATCTAATAATAGGCAGGCTTCAGGTAGAGGGGTTAATGAGGATTGCAATATACCATTTAAATAACAAACAATTTTAGCCCAAAATCTTCGAACCTTGGAGCACTCCCAAACGCAATGGAATAGTTTGGCATTTGACATTGAGCATTTCATACATTTCCCCGAATCGGAAAGGACCATGTATTTTCTCTGAGCTGGGGAAACATATGCTCTATGCAGGAACCGGAAATGTGTTTCCTGTAAGTAGGCCGATTTTAGGTGTTTGGATTGTTTATTATAGTTGTAAAGTATGGACTCAGGGGTATGTATCCAATTTGGGATATCAACAGTCCATCTGGTAAGCATTTTCTGAGCATGTAATGAGGGGTTGATATTCGCTAAGGTTAATTGGGGGTAGAGATGTCGAATCTTATAGGTAACCGTGGGTCTCAGCTACAGCACCTGTAGTATAACATGTGTCTCCTTGGGCAAAGGGTAGGTAATTGGGAGTGTCTGGACATAGTGCCTGACCTGTAAGTATAAGTAGAAGAGATTGTTTGGGATGGAATAGCGCCTTTGTAGGTCGTCGAAGGAGAGGACGAATCCTCCCGGGTCAAAGACTCTGTTCACAAGAGATAGCCCCTTTTGTCTCCAAACTTGGAAGGAGGGGTTGTGGAGTGATGGTGGAAAATCTGGATTCCCCCACAAAGGAAGGTAGGGTGAGAATCTAAAGTCTCTACGTAACTTTTTATGTAAGAGTATCCAGTGAGTGTATGTGTCATGAAAAATGGGATGTGAATAAATCTGGGGTGGAATAGAACTAGATTTGAGGTGTAGTAATGCAGATGGGGAATAAGGATGAAATATAGCTTGATCTAACTTGGTATCAGTGAAAGAGGAGCTTTCCAGCAACCAGTCTCTGGCATACCTGAAAAATACCGCCATAGTATATGATTTGAAATCTGGGAGACCAAGGCCTCCATGAGATTTAGGAAGCATTAATTTTGAGAGAGCAATTCTTGAACGTTTGCCATTCCACAGGAAATTGGATATAGAGGCATTAACCATGATTATGTCTCTATAGAGTAACGCTAGGGGGAGCATGTGGATTGCGTAGAATAATTTTGGGAAGATTATTGATTTAACCGCGACCGCTCTGCCAAGAAGTGAGAGGGGGAGAGAAGTCCATGTTGACATTAACGTTGTAATTTTACTTACTAGAGGAGAAAAATTTGCTTTGTATAGGTCTTCGACTTTATTTGTGATATATATACCCAGGTATTTCAAGGGGGCTGTAGTAATTTTAAAATTGGAGAATATGGGGGCTGAGGGAAGATGCAGGGAATAGTCACCTATGGGAAGGATCTCTGATTTTTCAACATTAATCTTATATCCAGAGATCGCGCCAAAGTTATCAATAATAGACATAATTGCAGGGATTGAGGTCATGGGTTCAGAGACAAAAAGTAACATGTCATCTGCAAATAGTGACACTTTAAGTTCATAATTGGAGATGTTTATTCCTTTAAAAGCAGGTGATTCACGAAGCAGTATGGCTAAGGGCTCTATGGCTATTGCGAATAAGAGAGGGGATAGGGGGCAACCCTGTCTCGTTCCTTTATGTAACTGAAAACGGTCCGAAAATTGGCCATTGCACATAATCTGGGAGAGAGGGATAGTATAGAGCGTTTTGATATAGGTAAGGAAAGAGGAGGGAAAGCCAAATCTGTCCATAGTATGGAATAAATGGGGCCATAGGACAAGGTCGAAGGCCTTCTCAGCGTCTAAAGACATTATCACACCAGGGGGAGCTATACCCTTAGTGTTTTGGAGGTGGTGAATCGCCGATATGACCTTTCTGACATTAAGGACTGAGTGTCTACCGGCTATAAATCCTGTTTGGTCGGGGTGGATGATCTCTGGTAGGACAGTTTTAAGTCTATCAGCCAGGACTTTTGCTAATATTTTGTAGTCAGAATTAAGGAGGGATATGGGTCTATATGAGCCCGGGAGAGTTAGATCACGATTTGGTTTGGGTAAGAGTTTGATATATGCTGAATTGAAGTATAGTGGTGCAGTGCCCGTGGTGAGTATATGATTGAAGGTTAGCACAAGAGTGTTAAGAATGTCAGGAAGCATAGTCTTATAGAAGTCTCCTCCCAACCCATCAGGACCTGGAGCTTTATTATTCTGTAAGGATTTAATTATCTTGGATATTTCCTCCGGCGTGACAGGTGTCAAGAGCTTATCGCTCATCTCAACAGTAAGTTGAGGGACAGTGATACTGTGGTTGAGGGGAGAGGGAGGATTGGGAGGTGTGGGAGGGCCATCAGTTGCTGGAGGGGTGAGAGAGTATAGCTGGGAGTAAAATTATTTCATATAAAGCGCAATCTGCTTGTTAGAGGAGGTGAGAGACCCATCTGGGTATCTAAGGGGGTGGACCGTCGTGGCAGATCTAGTTCCATTTAGAATGTTGGTGAGCAATTTGCCTGATTTATTTCCGAATCTGTGATATTTATAATTGATTCCATATAAATGTCTGTTACCTTGCTTATTAAGGTATTCATTAAAGTGTGTTTTTGCTGTAGAATATTTAAGTTTATTTGCTAAAGTGGGTTTCCGGCTGAAAGTGGTGTAGGCAGCGGTGAGATTTTGTTGTAGGCGGAGATAGGTGTCTGCATAGGCTTTGTTAAGTTTGGCAACATAGGAGATTATATCGCCTCTAATGACCGCCTTGGCTGCTTGCCAAAATAGGGAAGGGTCTGAGGCAGCCAGAGACTGGTTGCTAGAGGCATAATTCTGCCAGCTAGTAGACAGCAGGGACTTAAAACTCGGGGATACCAAGAGGTGGGAGGGGAAGCGCCAGGATATCTGTGAAGATTGCTCAACTGAGAGGTGTAATATAAACCTCTGTAAGGCATGGTCAGAAACAGAGATGGGTTCAATTTCCACGGAGGATACTCTTGCGAACAGTGTCTAAGATAGTAACATATAGTCAATTCTTGACAAGGTCTGGTGTGCAGCCGAGAGACACGTATATTCCTTGACGGTGGGGTTAAGTGCTCTCCAGATATCTACTAGGTTCAATTGGGAGGCTAAATGGGGTATCCCATATTTTGGCAATGTTAATGGGCGTTTGGGTGAGGAGGATCTGTCTAGATGAGTATCTGAGATTAGATTAAAATCACCACAAACTATTAGTGATTCATGGCTGTAGTTTGTAAGATCAGAAATGAGTTTTAAAATAAAATGCTTACTGTAAGCTGTAGGGGCATAAACATTACACAGTGTAAAAGATTTGGATAATAATGTAACTTGTGCAATAACAAAACGTCCCTCAGGGTCAGAAATAACTTTAACTATGTCTAGGGGGATTGTTCGTTTCACCAAGATCACAACACCTCTAGCTTTAGAGGTATAAGGTGAACAAGCCAACAATTTCCACCCCAACATTTGGAGCTTAACCATTTCAGAGTGCACAAGGTGAGCTTCCTGCAGAAAAATTAACTCAAGCTTCAGCCTATTGCAGTATACCAATATTTTTCTTCGCTTGGCTGGCGAATTGAACCCTCCTACATTAAGGGAGCCTACCTTAATTGATGCCATATTTGGGGTGATGAGAGATTCCATGCATCTATGTCAGTGGTTCTCAAACTCGGTCCTCAGGACCCCACACAGTGCATGTTTTGCAGGTAACCCAGTAAGTGCACAGGTGTATTAATTACTCACGGACACATTTTAAAAGGTCCACAGGTGGAGCTAATTGTGTTACTTGTGATTCTGTGAGGAGACCTGCAAAACATGCACCGTGTGGGGTCCTGAGGACCGAGTTTGAGAACCTGTGATCTATGTGATACCTTGTTATTGAGAATGAAGGGGAGAGAGAGGGGGAGGAAAGAACATCAGGGAGGAGGGGGAAACAAAAGACACAAAATATTGAAACAGGCATAACATAACATGACATGCGCAGCATGTCCAAAGAGGGTAGTAAATAGTAATAGGCCTTCCAGAAAATTACAAAAACTTGTAACCTAACTAGGTATAAGTAACGATCCAACATGACCCGGAGCATAGCTCCCATCCCCTCCGGCTGAGGGGGCAGATTTTTCTCCCTTGAGTGCAAAACTGAATCAAAGTCACTGAGGGGCAGCTGCAGGAGGAATGGAAAATCCTTCAGCTATAGGTCGGTATCTGGTTTGGCATAAGGTGAGTAAGTGGGTCTTTAAGACTTAAAACTCAGGGAGTCCCTGCGTAGTAGGCAGTAAAATGGCACCTTAAATTTGGTCTGTGATATCAGCTTCTGTGGTTTTTCCCTTGTCACAGAGAAAGTCCGCAGCGTCATCCGGGGATAAAAAGTCATAATGTTTTTCATTGTAAAAGATACGTAGTTTAGCTGGGTAGATCAACGCAAATTTCTGTTTATCTGCTATTAAGCGAGAGCAGATGGGGGAGAACGCTCTTCGTGCCTTGGTTAATTCCACAGAAAAATCTTGAAAGAGGCGTATGCTGAGGCCTTCCCATTTAATGACTGGCTGTTTTCTGGAGGCTTTCCAGATTTCTAATTTATGAATGTAGCTGAGGCATTTAAATATAGTGACTCTAGGTCGGGAATCATTAGGGCGAGGGGGAGGGCTAATTCTGTGAACCCGTTCTATAACCATATCTTTGCATAAGTCTTGGATCCCCAGGATTTGGGGGAGGGTTTGCTTTACAAATTGATCCAAAGATGGGCCCTTAAATGTTTCAGGGAGACCGACCACCCTGATATTATTGCGCCTAGAGCGATTTTCAATTTCCTCTAGGCGGTTTATAATAGCATAGTTTTCTTTCTCCAGCCTTTTAACATCCCCCTGGAAGTCTGCCAGGTTGTGAGCTATAGAGCCTATTCTGTTCTCTGCTGTGGAGACTCTCATGTTAAGTTGCTGTATTTGAGTGGAGATGTCACTTACCGCTTTTGAAAGTAGCGGTCCCACTGTGGAAGAAATTGCGTCCACTAGGTCTCCATATGAGAGTGGGAAATCGCGATGAAGGTGCTGTGTAGCGTTATCAGCGTCCTGACTGTCAGTGGCTTGTTTCTTTGAAACCGGAGAGGTAGCCAGCGTGTCCGTGCCCGGCGCCATGACAGGGTCAGGGCTCCTTTTCACCTGGCGCAGCACTTGCTGCTGCGTACGCGGCGGCTGAGAGGAGGTGATGTATTTATCCATAGTTCTGTGTGCAGAAGCCCAGGGTACAGATTAGGGAGAATGGAGGCTATTTAAAGCCTTGTAATAGCAGCAAATCAGCCAGAGAAGGAGAGGAGCTGTGAGACACGCTGCTCACTCCATGCACCCGGAACCGGAAGTGAACTACGTGGGTGTTTACATATGTACAAGCCAATAAAAGCTATAGTACAATAATACACAGTGATCCATTTTAATCAATACTTTCTTATTTATTTTTCACTGTATATATTTGCTCTTTATTTTTCACATTTCAAGGCATTGTTAACAATACTAATAAATGCTACATTTGAAAGATATAGATTTTCTTCACAAGTGCGTCAACCAAGAGACAATACTTTCTTGCCTTTTGCGATTTCCTACTTTTATTGTCCATGGCAGCACCCCCTGCTAATGAATAAGGAATTGTTACATGATAATAAATTGGGGACTTTCTTGTAAACAATTAAACACAAAGTAATAAACTATAACAAATGAGTGACTAGTGCAGAAGTTATCCCTTTTTCCCTTTATTCAGACTATATTTGGAATATTAATGTTCATAATATCCTTTTTAAGCCATTGCTACTACATACTTCTTAGAATCGACATCTCTATGCTTATTTATACTAATTATCCTTTTACATTCTGTTTATGCATTTCATATATCACATATCTATGTATTTGGCTTATGTATCTGTAACTATAGCTGATATCCTGTTAGCAGCAGTAATAGGTACACCGGGGGCTATCCAATTATCCCTGAAAAAGTGGCACTTATTGGGGATAATGCTTTGGGTGCCTCAGGCATTCAAAGTGTAATCTGTGCTAAGCATATGTTGGAGCTGTGATAATGCATGGGATCAGAAGCTTATTGCAGATCCAATGTGTTATCGCATGATTGCAGGTCTGTTTTCGGCTGAAAAAAATGGCCTATAATTGGTTTGCGCGATAATGACCATCAGTTAAAGATCATGCTATCAGGCCATTTTTATTGTCTAAAAAAGAATAGCACCTAATAGGATACCCCCTTATGTATACCTTATGTGCCCATCAGGGTCCAGATAAAGATGAAAACATTACAGAATACTGTACCAAGCTCTATTTAGGATAACTATCTGTCATACTTTAATAACCATTTCGTAAATTTTTTGAGACTGAATCTTTTTTTTTTTTTCAGCTAAAGGCTCATTGCTTTTTTCCAAGTTCCAAACAGAAAATACTGTATGGCAGCTGATTCCGAACACTGGTGGCAATTTAGTTTTGCAACATGCATGCATGATCACTAAAGAAACAGAACATTTCTGGCTCTACTGTCCAACTTTGGTGCATGCAAAATCGGGAAATCTTATCATTTCATTTACACTGATTGAGACCATTAAAGAAGGGCTAAATGGACCTCACATATTAAATTAATCAGAGCAGTCTTTTGTCACATTGAATTGCAATTAACATATAATTTCAAGCAAGAAAGATGTGAAAAAGATACTTGGCGTAAGCCAGGTTCATAAAACCTGGCACACCGAGAAGGAATGTTTTGTGCAACTGCAGGAATATTGTATGCAAACACATCTGTTATTAAATAAAACTGACCATTTTTTCAACTCCACCTTCTGGTCTTTTGTCTTTATTTTAGATAAGTTTAGTAATGTTACGTTTGATTTATTTATGTGGTTTAACTGAGCTTTGATGATAGGGAGTTTAAAGGGGGGTACACATAGAGAGATCCATGCTTAAAATCTAAGCACTCTGACTAGATTGCTTAGAAGTTAATCACGGATCTCTCCGTGTGTATGCCCCACAGTGATAGCGATGCGCGTCCCTGCGCGGCATTATAGCCAGTGCTAGATTGGCCTGCATGCAGGCACAATCTAGCGCATCGCTCATTTCACTGCAGAGTGAAATGAGCACCCCCCTTCCCCCACCCCCTCGCTCAGCACAAATCGTGCTGTGTGCTGAACAGGGGAGAGATGTGTGCTGAGCGTTCTTGCTAGATCGCTCAGCACACATCTCTGGGGAAATATCCCCGTGTGTACTGGCCTTTAGGCTTGCAATTCAAATAATGTTGTACATTTATACATGGGTTAAACTGTGTAAACCTTCTGATGGTTGTTTTCTATTTCTGCTCTTGATTCTCCCAGTGATACTCAAAAGGTCAGTTTTATCTGTGGATGCCTGTATACTCAATTGCAAATGCAAAATGATACTGTATGTACCTCTGTATAGTTTATACCCTCTGTTCTGTCAAACTAACCAGACATGAGTTGAGTGCCTGCTTTTACACTTAAAACATATCTTCTTTTGTATGGTTACTGTGCCCTTCAGTTCGTTTAGAGAGAAGTCCAAAATGAATGTCACGGTACTGTAAATTCATTATATATATAGTTTTTAGATTTAAACTGGTGCTAAACCCCTAAGGTTCCCCACGTTGCCTTTATCAGATTGTTGCCTTGCTAATGTTTATTCTAAAACGAGCTACAGCAGTTTCCAGTATAAACACCAAAAGATGTATAGCTTTGAGGGGGTTTGGTTCAGCACTGGACTGATGTCTTCAGAGGTTCCACATTAGGGCCTCTGAAAAAAACAATGACATGTAGGTGTATAGGTGATCCCTATGTAGGGTATCCTTAAATATCTCTTTATCTCTGGTTGGTGGTGCTCCCAGAGTCAGTGGTATGTTTGACAAAAAGAATGAAAAGAAAGATTCTATGGGGGATATTTAATTGTTTGAAAAGTCGGTTGGGTGTCTATTTTTTCCTGTCTATTAGATAGGAAAAAACAGACACCCAACTGACTTCAAACAATCAAATACCACCCTATGTTTGGGCACGCTTGATTGAAATGAAATAATTATTAAAACTTAACTTTTAATAGATATTTATTAAAATATAGTTATACACAGAACAGTTAAAATTTTTACATTGCACCTATTCTTTTGTAATATTCTTTGTGTGCATATAGTAATGGATGCTTGTAAGGATATGTAGATCTGTTGATATTGGACCTAAATCTGTATAGCAGAGAAGTTGGTCCAATTAATTCCAATTTTGCTGGTACATTTTTTCTATAACTCTGTAGAGAGTGATATTAGTGTATGGATACACCTCCTATTGGCAGTTTGACTGTCATGTATGGAGATTTTTTTAAATCAGGGCAAATTATCCCATGAGCTTGTCTGATGGAGAGAGATCAAGCTGGCAGGCAGTGGTACAGGTTTAAGGTTGCTCCACCACTTCTGATTTTTGTTACTTCTTTTAAATGTGTTTACTGCACCTGATATTTCCAGGTGGTCCCAACTAAGTTATGATCGGGCCTATAACTGCTTTGCTTCCAAGATCAGCCAGGATTGGGAGTAGCCAGTGCAGTATAGCAGTATAAATCTTTCTTTTCTTTTTTTTTTGTTGAACACCAGAAGATTCAGTAAGTACACTATATGCTTTCTTCATTAATTGTGTTCTGAGGAGTCTTGACTTAGGTTCTATGAAGAAATTATGAACCTTTACAAAATAAAAAAATAAAAAAATGTTTGCATGCAGTTTTTATTTCATTTTTGTATTTTCCAGTTTAGATTGTAAGCTTGCCTCTTTCTTGTCTTTATGTATGTTATTAATATTCCATCTTGTTTTATTACTGTGTTCCCAATTGTAAAGGAGAATGGAATTTGGTGGTGATATGTAAAGACATGTTAACAAAATGTTAATAATTTGTTCTTTTTAGCTCTGATTCACCAATTTTCATTTTTCAGTCTAAACAGTATTGGCACAAAAAAAGCAATATTATAGCAAATAAAAGCTAGTAAACATGCTTAAAAGTGACATTTATTTGAAAAAGTATAGTACTTACCATGCCTATTTTGAAGCCATCCTTTCTGAACTCAAAATGTTTAATTGAAGAGGCGAGTGAATGAAGGTGTTATGAAACAATTTTCTAAAAAAAATGTTTTTTAATGGATGAAGGTGTCATCATCTAGGGAATATAGTAACAATGTTATTTTAAATGTTGATAGTCTATTTACTGATATATTTTGTGGATAAAAGTGATATGTTCAATTCCTACAGCAGGTTCTAATAATTTATCTTTAACTGTAAATATCTCATTTTTCTCTAAACCTAACATAACACTTTTATCCACTCACCTCTACAATTTGTAAAGCCGTCATTTTGGCTAAGTGCATATTTGGGGAGAGTGCTGTACTTTTTCCTTTAAAATACATCTATTAGTCATGATTGGTGTTGATGAGAAGTTACAATTGATCAGTTACAACCTGGACATCATCACCACTAACAATACTGTTTACAGTGGCTTTAGAAACTGACTGTATTTGAAAGGAACATTGATTAATTTTCTTAAGAGGAAATTCTATTAAAGGGAAAAAATTATTAAGATTTAATTGACATTTTAAAAATGTTTTATATAAAGGATAGCATTTTTTTATTTTATGAAGTGGGTACCATTTAAATAACCATAAAATAATAAATGTTTTCCTTGTCATTAAAGCCCAATTAACAATTAATTAATTTTGCCACTTGCATTTAACTCTTCCCCACAATGCCTTTTTGTGCATAATATTTTGATCTAAAGACTATGCTGGTGAATGAAGTATATATCAGCATTCTAATTAATAGAATCATAACTAATAAATTGATAAAAATTGGTGCACTAAATATAGTGCAAATTATGATGGGTTATGTTGGCATATGCCACCATATGATGTTTTCAGCTACTCTATGCTAATATATAAATAACTTAAGAGGATACAGGTACCATTACAGATTTATATGGGGTCACTGTTACTACAAATGTAAATTCACTTGATTAGCAGAGAAAATGATAAACATAACACTCACAACATATTGGAAAACACGAAGCAAAAAAGATCAATTAATTATGTTTATCTTGAGCAAAGATTTAGATTTTTTTCTGTGCAGGTAAACACTGGTTGCTTTTGCATGTAACCCACACATGTAGACAGCTTTATTTTTACACTGCAATTTAGATTTTAGTTGTGGCACTTCACATCCAAATCTAAGGCCAGGATGTGCTAAAGGAAAAATGCAGTAAAAACCCAGTTTCAGGGTTTTTACGGAATTTTCGAATGTACTAACCCCCAGCTGCTTACTTACCGATGCAGAGGGTAATGGCAGCTTTTTCTGATGTTACCCTATAAAAGCTTATGGGCTTCTTTCCACATCTCACCACCTCCATCCCCAGCACCGCTCACTCAGACTCCCCCTCACCTGTGTGCTGCCAGCGTCTGGTGTGCTCCCAAATCCTCCAACCTCCTCCTCCCAGCTGTCCTTCTGGCTGCAAGGAGGAAAAGCCCAGGGACTCCTTGCAGATGTCACCTGCAGTAAGTAGGAGGTGGAGGACAGCCCCACACACCCTCTCACCTGGCAGCACAGGCTTCGCACAGGGTAGCTCTTATTGCATTGTGATACTAATCGCATATTTTAGTACATATGCGATTAGTATCAATGTGATATTTGGTGGTACGGTTTTGCCTTCTTAGTACATCCAGGCCTAATTCTCTCTGCACATGTTACATCTGCCCCACCTTCAGTACAACATGGTTTTGCACAGGTGCAGTTACTTGCTTTTTTTTTTTTTGCCTTACTTCCAAATCAGAATCAGTCCCTATATGCAAACACTGAGTATGATGAACTCAAAATACATTATCGGTAATACTGTATTCAAAATATTGTTGCATTATGGTATGCTTTTGTATTCTTCCTATTGCAGTATATATGGCACCATATGAGGTTTTCAGCTACTATACCGTATTCTAATATATGAAGCCGTATACTAATGAAAAGGATACCAAAACAGATTCATATGGGGTCAGGGGAAGTTTATAATTATGTCATTGGTACTACAAATGAAAAGTGACTTGAAAAGCCGAGAAAATGTTAAACAAAATCCACAACATATTGGAAAACACAAAGAAAAAAAGATCAATCAATTATGTTTATGAAAGTAAAACATTTGGCTAGACACGAACATGAAAACATTATATGGAAAATAATTGGCCAGCTTACAATATAGTAAGCCACTAACTGCTTTCCCAAACAAACAAGACTTTTGAAGAAACAGTTCTAAGCTTGTGTAGCCTACATAGGCTCAAAAATGTGCTCATTATATGGTTGACTAATGCAGTCAAAGAAGATAGTTAACACTTTCATTGCTAGGTTGCTCAACAATCACTAAATAGCTGGTATCTTCAATATTAGATGTGCAGAATGTAACACTTTGCAGAACCAAAAGTTGAATGCATGATATTTGTTTTATATTGAGCAAAAGTATACATCACTATTTACTAAAAACATTGGGTCTCAAATGTAGACATGTACAAATTGACTGTGAATTGATACACCACATAGATGCATCAATACAAAATGTTCCACGTTTTCTATAATTTTTTACATTTTCTGTTGAATAAAAACAATTCAAGATCTTACAGATTTGACCATGTTTGAGCTGTTAACAAAAGTTAGATCTTAAATTGATATATTTAAAAAAAACTCAAAATGGGAACATCGAAAGCAGACATTCACCATTCAACTGCAGACACAGTAGTTTTTAGTAAACACAATAGAAGCAATCAGAAAGAAAAAAACAATAAGGAACTTAAGCCTTAGATGAAAAGAAAATCAATATACAGGTTGAGTATCCCATATCCAAATATTCCGAAATACGGAATATTCCGAAATACGGACTTTTTTGAGTGAGAGTGAGATAGTGAAACCTTTGTTTTTTGATGACTCAATGTACACAAACTTTGTTTAATACACAAAGTTATTAAAAATATTGTATTAAATGACCTTCAGGCTGTGTGTATAAGGTGTATGTGAAACATAAATGCATTCTGTGCTTAGATTTAGGCCCATCACCATGATATCTCATTATGGTATGCAATTATTCCAAAATACGGAAAAATCCCATATCCAAAATACCTCTGGTCCCAAGCATTTTGGATAAGGGATACTCAACCTGTATCACAAAGTTTGATACTGTCTAATACAATATAACAATCAAATATAATATATAGAAAATATTAACAACTACAGTGGGTTTTATAAGCTGTATCATTATGAATGCCAAAAACAACATCTCAAAGTATAAAATCAGGTATATACTATATATGTGAACCAGAAAAAAAAAATCCAATTTCAACAGTATATGGAAAGGTACAATATTAGGGTGTTAATATATTTTCACCTAATATACTGTACCCCCTTATGCAGGTTTGTTAGCAAACCAAAGAATCACACTAATGGGCAAAGCCATGTTGCAATGCAGGGGGGGCAGATGTAACATGTGCAGAGATATTTTGATTTGGGTGGGGTGTGTTCAAACTAAAATCTAAATTGCAGTGTAAAAATAAAGCAGCCAGTATTTTCTATGCACAGAAACAATATAACCCACCCAAATCTAAATCTCCCTGCATATGTCACACCTGTTTTGCTAACAAACCTAAATAACCCCCATAGTCCAAATTCTGATGGACTATTAGAATATAAACAGGAACAATTCTAAATTAGCCCAGGTAGAATAGGCAGTTTCACCCACTGAAAGTGTGGAATATATGAACCATTACAGTAAAGCCTGTTATTTAAGTGTAAAAATACAGAATGTCTGCCACTTGAGTATTACCTTTGATGGCAATTTCCACACTAGGGAGTACATTCACTATAAGTTAATTTACAATGATTTTCAATTGCTGGGAAAATAAATAAAAAATCAACCTTTAGTATTTATATTTTGAGACGTTAAGCCTGTTGTATAACTCTATGTAGGCAGTAAGAGAAATGGCAAATCTTTAGATGGGCTCAGCATCTTTATCCCAGGAAAAAAAGCACTGTAAATAATGACAATAAAGAAGGTGCAAGGACAGTAGAAACACATAATTGAATAGCTACAGTATGTTGATCTTCCATAAATCATCAACTTACTGATATGCCCTGACTTAGCGCCCAGACGTCAAATGGAGTGTGACCCTGGCATGGTTGAGGCGCTCCAACAGGTGTAGCATACTAGGTGTTGCTTTACATTTTGCATCTTAATCACATCTCAGATGCAGCAAAAAGCTACCCAGAGATACTAAGATGTAACTTGAACCATGCATGAATTGATTTTACACACATACAAGTCACAGATGAAGCACATATGAACCTGGCATGAGAAAAAGCTGCATGAGAGCACTCTTTACACAGATTCAGACTCATTCACACACAGAGGTACATGTATCACACACTCCATTGATCAGTGTATGCTAGTAATATAGTTGTATTGCTTTTAAGTGTTTCATTTAGGTGAATAAAATGCATATTTTGAGGAAAAAAAGAGGCTTGGTGCAGCTGAGTCACACAGACCTGGCATATTGAGTGGGGCTATTTGCTGTGACTGAAGCAACAGTAAAACAAATATCTGTCCAGAGCTGTGCTGGATTAATGACAAGGCGGAACAGGCACTTGTCTAAGGCCTGGGGGCTGTCTTCTTTCATATAGGCTCTCACTCCTCCCAGCAACCCCCCTACCACTAGCAGATGGGGATGGGGGTTGAGATTATCCCGTTGTATTGTGATTTTACCCAGAAGCCTGGGCATTGACATGTGACCTCACACAGAAACTAGCTGGTAAGGTACCAGCTCCCATCTTCTATTCTGCTTTGCATGAAATCCAGCAACAATAAGGTAAGTGGAGGCAAACTCAGTTGAGCTAAAGTATATTACGGTGAATACTGATATAAAAATTGGCATATAAATTGTGGGGACATCTTAATAGCATATAAAGGGCATTGCGGACATATTCTGGTCATGCAAGGGGTATGTGGGGAGACAACTGATTGGCATATAAGGGGCATATGAGAGAAATCTGATACAAAGATCTAAGTGACATGTGATATCAGCGTGCCAGCACTCTTCTGCTAATAATTACTATGCATGGTACCCTTCAGGCATGCAACTGCAATTGAAACCTCATGTAGAAATGGTAGCAGCCACAGCACTAAGAGTTTAAATAAGTAATGCAGAAAACGGGGACTTACTCCAATGTTTCAGAACTCATAGTCCTTTTTGACAGTGATACATTTATAAACCAGGTTTCGCCTTAAATATGTTCACCACAGGTACAACCATCAGGAGCTTGTCCTTTCTGTGGCTCACTGATATGACCAATGCATCAACATATATATACAGTATAAGCCCTGCATTAGTATCTGGCCTAGGACCTTACAGGCTCTTAATCTGGCTCTGATCTAAAGCCATTCTGAACAGCTTCAAACTAAGGCACAAATCCAGAAATCATGTAGCCATAATAATGCCTATTCCTCCTAGATCCACCAGTGTACACTGGAATTACTGTACACTGGGGTTTAGATGGGTGAAGAGTGGGGTTTGGCAATTTAAATGTATTTAGAAATGTATTTGGTTTCTTCCTCTGTATATCCCACTGGGCTGGAGTTTAGATTTGTGCACGAGGGAGCTGGGTGCCTTTTGGGCTGTCTTCAGCCTTTTTCATTTTTTTCTGATAAATACTGAAGCTTCACCTGAAAACTATGTAGGCAGACTGCAAGATGCTATATATTTCAGAAAAGGCAGCCCCAACCCTGACATTCCTGGTGCTGTGATAAATAATTCTACAAATATAGATGGAAATAGATATTCACACTTTAAGGGTGCATTAATCCACCTGCAGGTAATAAGGGTTTGGCTAGAACCTCTGTTAGGCTGACAGAATAGAGAATAAATAGATGATTACTGCGCTTGCGGATGCTTGTTACTTATGTCACATCAAAAATATATATATATATATATATATATATATATCCATGCAGAGGATCCGGCACTCCAGAGGTGAAGAGAGGTACTTGCTCTGGTGCCCTCTTACAGGGGTCAGTACCCCCACATATGTAGCAATCAAGAGGAAGCGGCACTCAGAGTCTTCATAACCGTGCAAAAGTAGCAATCAAGCTTTAATGTGCAATCAATGTTTTAGGGTTTTCCCCTTCATCAGGATCATCCTGATGAAGGGGGAACCCCGAAATATTAAATAGGGCCTTATCAATGTATATATATTAGATTTGTTTGTATAACCATTGGTTCTCAGAAATGAGTAAGTATTAAGAATTAACATTAGGAAGGCCCGTATTTATGTAATATCACATTTATTGTGCAATCACAATCAGAAGTATATATCAAAAATAAATGTCAATACGCAACAATAAAATGTTAAAATTCCAATCAGAGTGATAATATCAATTATTTGTTCTCTCCTTCATAAGTATACATTAAAACAAGTATTTTGATTCCTATGATAGTATAAAATAGTTTTTTAAATAATAACTACTGTCAAACTCCCAGACTTTATCCTCCTCCAATGAATGAAAATGATGTATTTTAGTTAATTTGTAACAATGGTGTTCACAGCGGCTGTTTGTGTCCAAATAGTATGAGTAGTAGCTGATATGCATCTCGGAGCTGGATGTATATAATAGTGCTGCAATTGCTGGCGTCCCGGCTAATAAGTTCGTTTATCCAAGCACTATACATTGGTATAATTACCCTTCCTGTTGCCTCTAATCAATCAGCCACTTGTATCTCCACTGCACGGCTCTTTTTACCGATGGTGATGCACTCACCGCTGGTGGGACTTCTGGCTGGTTACGGGTGCCTCCGTGTGGTGTTTCTCAATAGCGCCAGGTGATCTGACCATGGGTGCCACTGTCCGCTCATGAGCACCTGCTTGCTATGGCTTTCTCTGTGGTGGTAATCATAGCTGCTGCAGGAACTGGTCTGGCTGTACAAACTTAGTCCAAGATGCTACAGTCTGCCAGCACAATGGGAGCCACTGCAGGGACCTGCCACAGCTTACTGAGGCCAGTGTCTGGGTCCCTGGCCACAGTATCATTGGACCCTGTGTGCCAACCTCGCATCAGTAGGCGGATAGTGGTTAGTATGCCCCAACTCCCCTTGATTAGCAGGAGGGGTGGCTATTTTACAAAGTTGCAGGTTCGCTAAACCAGTGCAGTGCTGACATGGCAGAAACCAGGAAGCTTAACAAAGCTCCCCACACAGACAGTGCTGGCTGTGGGCCATTTAGCATTAGATAACACTGCTTCATAACCTCCATGGACTTACAAGCACTAACAGCGCTAGCTTGCACTATACCTTGGAACTCTATCAGATTCAAAATTAGTGTGTACCAGAGAGGGGGAGGGGCTTATCAGTGTTACAGCCAATCCCAGACCTCCACTCAGGTGACTGCACCAGGGGCCTCATTGAAGCATCAAAGCTCCCCATTGGGCCCACCCATCCTGACAGACCAAGCATGGCAGGTCTACCACTCAATTCTGGTGCACATCTGCTCATAGATGCCCACCATTTTCTTCAGTGCTGAGCAAGCACTGATGAGCATCTATAGCAGCACATCACTATTCCCCAGCAGCAGCACACCACTGTACACCAGCAGCAGCTCACTTCCGAGCAACAGCAAGACCAACCGCCAGTATACCTCAGAGGCTCCTTACTTACTATCAATAGCCGTGAGTTACGCTGTGAGAATTGTGAAGGTTATGTGGGAGTGTGAGGTATAGCCACTTTAATTCCTTATCACTCACACACTCTGTATGCTCCTCCCTCCCTATAGCTGCTACTTTGTTTATTCCTTCTGTACTGCCTGTTCCCACTATGTATGCAGACTCTGAGTGCCTACTGTGTGTTGTCTTTTATTATTAACTTAATAGTGCAATTTTCTGTGCTGTGCTGTGTATTTCTGGTGACAAGCTTGGATCAAATTGAATTTTGTGTGCTGTCTGTAACACATCTGTTTCAAAAGAGATATCTTCCTGAGGTCCTTCAGTCTGGGGACGACTCTAACACAGATTGCTCCTCCCATGGAGAGGAAGATGAGGTAGAGGAGGATTTGGAACTGGAGGATTCTTTGATGCAAGAGGTATAGACAGGCACCCAGGTGATAGAGTCCCACCTGTGACTTGGAAACACCTGTATATAAAATTCCAGATGTTGAGTAATTTTCATACCCTTTACCCTTTTCCATCCATTGACAAATGCACGTGGGAGAATCCACTTCAGGTGGATCCATCTGTAGTCTGTATTTTCAAAAGGATGACACTTCTTGTTCCAGGTACTGCATATTTTTTGAGCCTCTACCTGATTTGAGGTTATAACCAGAAGAGCCTCATCTGTGGATAGATTTGGAAAGTCCAGAGGTCATCAGCCTGGCTCTGCCCATCTTCCAGACCACAAGCCCACAGACAAATTTGTGGCATGATGGTCTCCCTTTCCACCTGGGGCCCCCATGGTGGATTCTCGCCTGGTCCTGTTCCTGGAAGTTTGATTCCAGACTTGTTCAAATGTTTTGGTTTGAAATCTTGTATCAAATGGATACAAGATAGAATTTATTATCTTTCCTCCAGTTTACCACAGGGCTGCCAGTCTCCATACAAAAGTGGAAAGTGTTGCAGCAGGCAATAGTCAAACTTCTTACCTATAAAGAATTAAGTTCTGGTCCCAGTGCATCAGCACACTCAGGGTTTTCAATCAAATCTGTTTGTAGTGCTGATACTGACAGTTCAGTCTAACCTATTTTAAGTTTCAAATCATTAAATGTATATTTGCTGTTTCACCGGTTCAAGATGGAATCCCTAAACTTTGCCATTACGGGTCTGGAAGCCAAGGAATTCCTGGTGTACTTGGCCATCTGAGATGTTTTCTACACATTCCAATCTGGTAACAATATCAGGTGTTCCTCCCCTTTGCCATCTGAGATTCACATTACCAGTTTTGTCAGCACCTTGGGTGTTTACCAGGGTGATGGCTGTGATGATTTGCCATCTCCAGTGTCTCTTGTTCCTGGGCATAATTCTAAAATCAGCCTTACAAAATGTGTTTCTCCCATTGGACAAGGCCCAGGTGATTCAGGAGTTGATGGTTATCAAGTCTAAGAAGATTTCAGTTTACCTTTGCATTCACCTGTTGTCAGATGGTGGCATCATTTGAGGCCATTTAGTTTGGCAGGTTCCTTTCCTGGCCATTTCATTTGGACTTTCTGTCTCAGTGTTCAAGGTCCCATCTTGAAATGCACAGACTTGTTCATCGATCCCCTCAGACCCACATATCTCTGTTCTAGTGGCTTCAGACCACTCATCTAATGGTGGGTTGTCACTTTGGCATCTGGACTTGGAATCTGCTGAACACAGATACCAGCTAATGTGGCTGGGGTGCGGTGATGAAGGACAGACAATTTCAGGTGTGCTGGTCATGCCAGAAGCAGCTTCTACTCATCTAATGCTGGAGCTCAGAGCAGTGTACAATGCCATTCTAGCAGTGCATCTTCTGCAGAGACTGCCAATTGAAGTGCAGTCAGTCAATGCCATGGCTGTATTGTACAAAAATCAGCAATTGTGAACATGCATTAGCTTGGCCATGTGGAAGCCCAGCTGCTTCCTGCTGTGGGCACAAATACATACATCCATGACCATCTCCACCATGTTCATACCCAGAGTCAATAAATAGGAATCAGTCACCAAAATATTCATGGCTCTGCATATTCACAGTCACCTGGCTATTCATCCGGCAGTCTTCTGGAAGCTGGTCTGGCATTAGGGAAAGACTCAGATACTGTAGACAGCATGGCCTCTTGGCAGCATCACAGTTGCCAAGGTATTGCTCCAGTACAAGGGATCCAGCAGCAGAGATGTTGGACACTCTGAATATTTCATGGTGGTATCATCTGGTATACCTTTTTCCACCCTTTCCTCTTCTGCTGTGGGTGCTCAAATTCATCAAGCACAAGCCCACCATGGTCATCTTGGTGGCTCCAGATTGGCCTCGCCAAGCATGGTACTTGCACCTTCTGCTGCTTCTTACAAACAATTCATGGCCACTGCTGCTCAGGATGAATCTTCTTCAACAGGGTGCCTTCATGTACCCAGACTTACTGCATATAAGTTTAATGGCATGGCTGTTGAGGTCACCATCCTGATGCACAAGAGTATTCTAGAAGCAGTGGTACCCACCATACTTTGAGCCTGACAGCAGGTGATAGTAAAACACTATAATCGCATTAGCAAGTCTTAAATGGCTTGGTGTGAATGCCACGGGTTCTCTACTACTTTCTTCTGACTTTCCAATCTTCTCTACCTGGAGCCAGGTCTGAAAGCTGACCTTTGTATGGGTTCACTGAATGCACTCATTTAAGACTTCTCTATCTTTTTCCAGCGATGTTTGGTCCTGATTTCTGAGCTGCAGACTTTCCTTCAGGGTGTACTTTAAGTTCAGCCACCTTTTGCACCTACAGATCATGGCTACATCTGCACTAAATGAGCACGCTCGGTATGGCTACCCCCCCCCCCAACTGTAATGCGGCAGTACGGATGGTGTAATGGTTAGCATTACTGCCTCACAGCACTGAGGTCATGGGTTCGATTCCCACCATGGCCCTAACTGTGTGGAGTTTGTATATTCTCCCCGTACTTGCGTGGGTTTCCTCCGGGTACTCCGGTTTCCTCTCACAATCAAAAAATATACTGGTAGGTTAATTGGCTCCCAACAAAAATTAACCCTAGCGTGAATGTGTCTGTGTGTACATGTGATAGGGAATATAGATTGTAAGCTCCACTGGGGCAGGGACTGATGTGAATGTGCAAATATTCTCTGTACAGCGCTGCAGAATATGTGTGCACTATCTAAATAACTGGTAATAATAATAATTTGCTGTTCCCATTCACGCAGATAGGAGGTGTGTGCATTTAAGATGCATGTGCACCCCATACGTGTATGCCTAATAAGGCATGATTGTGGCATGATGTAGCCATGATGAGCATGGCTACATCTTTACTACTGCTCCTTGGGATCTCAACTTAGAGATAAACTTACTAAGGTCTGTGTTTAGCAAACATGGGAGTGTTTGGCCATTTTTTCAATCAAGGAAATGAACTAAAGGACAAACATATGTTAGCTAAAATTAGAGATGTGCGGCGGACACTTTTTGTGTTTTGGTTTTGGATCTGGATCCCCACTCGTGTTTTGGATCTGGATTGGTTTTGCCAAAACCACCCTTTTAGGTTTTGGTTTTGGATCAGGATGATTTTTGAAGAAAAAACCCCCCCATAAAAATAGCTATAATCACAGAATTTCTTGGGATACTTTTGATCCTTCGGTATTAATAACCTCAATAACATTCATTTTCACTTATTTCCAGTCTACATTGAACACCTCACATCTTACAATATTGTTTTTAGGCCAAAACGTTGCACAGAGGTTGCTGGATGACTAAGATAAGCAACACAAGTGAGCGGCACAAACATCTGGCCCATCTAGGAGTGGCACTACAGCGGCAGACATGATGGCACTTTTAAAAACTAGGCCCCAAAGAGCATATAATGCATAGAAAAAAAAATAGAGGTGCATGATGGAATTGTCTTGTGCCCTCCCACCCACCCATATGTTGTTTAAACAGGACATGCACAGTTTAATAAACCCATCATCTCAGCGACAGGTGGTCCCCCTAGAAAAAAAGCTTGCAAAGTACTCCGAATCATAGCTAACTACAGAAATACCACCTCCTTCTTTGATGACTTTTCACATTATGAGAAGAGGCAAGTGGAAGAGGAAAGTGTCAAGAAGGTGATTAAAAATTAGAGAGGCACACACAATCAGGAACAACACACAGGCTTTCACCTTAACGCCTATATTGGTGTGGAATAGAAAGGACTTCAACCAAGCAAATATATACTTTAATTATTAATTACCACATTACTAGACAAACTGAAAAACTAGGGGCTAAAGCCTCCAAATTTGTAATCCCTTCTCCATGTTCAGAGATTAAAATAATCTCAGAATTAATGCTGGGATGCAAATAAACTAGGGTATACCACAGGATCAAGATAGGATATTTTCCCCTCCAAGGAGTCTGGAGACTTATTTTGTAAAAATCTCATGGGTTTCTTTTTTCCATTTTTTTATGCATTTTTAATTACATATTTTGTGGCAGATGCCTTATTTTTGTTTTTCACAGCTCCCAGTTACACGCATGTGATCATACCTGTGTGTCCCAGTTACACGCATGTGAGCATACCTGTGTGTAATGTTTTTTTTAATTCATATTTTATTTTTAAATAAAGCAGCCCCTTAGATGTTTTAGCAGCACCTCCTGAGCCCCCACAGCAGCCCTGGATGGGGCAAGTTGAGTTCAAGTGGGTTCATTAAAGTACTAAGCATGACTGTGCAGTGAATGTTTTTGTTATTCAGGCCCTGCCCCAGTGGAGCTTACCACTCTACAGTCAAAACTCATTTCATACTATAAGTAGGACTGTGGTAGGAAGCAATGCTAACCTCTGTGCCGACAGCATGCCTCAGCCTGGCAAGCCAGGGATTTTCCTGGCTGTAAGCCACCATGAGACTCCATACTGGGCCTTATTCAGTAACTGTGCCTCACAGGAGCTCCAGGCCCATCTCGTGCTGCAGTGCAATAGAAAGCTGATGCAATGCAAGATCACTAAAACTCTGTTCTTCTAACTCCATGAGGTCTTGCGATAACCCTACGCAGCCCTTAGTAAAAGAATATCCATGTATTACAAATGTGCATCTTCTGAATAAATAATCCCAAAGTGTGGAACATCAGTAATAAATCAAAATTAAGGTTGACTAATTAGAGCCATTTATTTGAGTGAGTCCCTAACATGAGATAATTGAGAAGAACCTCTCTCTAATGCTCCGGCAGAAAATATCACTTTTACCTCTCCGGCAGTTGTGCTGGATTATGATTCAGTCTCTTGTAAATCACACTGACTTCGACCACAAATGTGGTCTCTCCCCACTTTATTAAAAAAGACTTCCTCAAAATAGCAATTTCCATTGTTTCATATCTGCTCTAGGCTTCAATTTAAACCTAGTATCAAGTACAGCAGCACCCCTGGAATTATACGGCAGCACCCCATGGTTTATACAGCATAGGTAGCACTTCTGGAGAATGACACAGCACAGCAGACAGGCAATAGCACCCTTGGACCTAAACGGCAGTGGGGCAGAACCCCTGGACTGATAGGGCAGAGGAGCAGCACCCCATATAGTGCAGCACTCCTGGAATGATGTGGCATAGAAAAGATGTGCAGATGGAATTGTCCTTGGGCCCTTCCACCCTTATGTTGTATAAACAGGACATGCACACTTTAACAAAGCAATCATTTCAGTGTCAGGGTCAGCCACATGAATGTGGCTGAAATGATTGGTTTGTTTGGGCCCCACCAAAAAAAAAGCAATGAATCTCTCCTTGCACAACTGGATCTACAGTGGCAAGATGTCATCCTCATCCTCAGATTCCCCCCACTTCAGTGTTTGCATCCTCACAGAGAAATAATATTCAAACAACATCATTTAGGTGTCAGTGGACTGCTTACGCTATTATCCAAAGTTTCTGAACTTGACAATGACTTATGATGAATGCGCTGCATGTGACGTATAAAGGGAGGATGTTCATAGGTGGTTAATGTCCTTACCTCTACTTATTATGGATTGACAAAGGCAACAGATGGCTTGACACCTGTTGTCCGGATTTGTGGAGAAATAATTCCACACCGAAGAGGTGGCTTTTTTGGTATATTGCCCAGGCATGACAATGGTCTTTTTCATCCCATGGCCAACAACTGTCTCCACTGGTGCCTTATTCAAACAAACCACATCACCATCAGACACCTCATCGTCACCTTCCTCCGCAGCGCCTGCTACCCACATATCCTCCTCATCCTGGTGTACTTCTACAGTGACATCCTCAATCGCAATATCAGCAACTGGACAGGTGTGCTCCCCCCAGCACTTGCTGAAGCTGTGCAAATGGTGGTAGGAGCCCCCTCTTCCCATACATTGTTGTGAAGGTCAGGCCTAGACATTGCAAACGTGGACAATGCCAGCACCCCTGTATTTTCACAACACCACTGTCATTTTACAGCAAACAAGACAAGGCAAGTGTACATTAATTTTCACTGCACCCCTGTATTTTACAGCATACAGGGCCAGTGTACATTTATTTTAATAGCAGCACCCCTATATTTTTACAGCATACAGGACCAGTATGCTTTTATTTTAACAACTACACTCCTAATTTTTTACAGCATACAGGGCCAGTGTAGTATTTTAACAGCAGCACCCCTGAATTTTTGCAGCATACAGTACCAGTGTGCTTTAATTTTAACAACAGCAGCACCCCTGAATTTTTACAACATACAAGACTGGGCCAGCACCCCTGTATTTTCACAGCATAAAAGACCAGTGTGCTTTTATTTTAACAACTGCACCCTTGAATTTTTATAGCATACAGGGCCATTGTAATATTTTAACAGCATCACCCCTGTATTTTTGCAGCATACAGTACCAGTATGCTTTCATTTTAACAATGGCAGTACCCCTGAATTTTTACAACATACAAGACTGGGCCAGCATCCCTGTATTTTCATAGCATACAGGACCAGTGTCCATTTATTTTAACAACTGCACCTATGAATTTTTACAGCATACAGAGCTAGTGTAATA
Organism: Pseudophryne corroboree; assembly: GCF_028390025.1. Lineage (NCBI taxonomy): Eukaryota > Metazoa > Chordata > Amphibia > Anura > Myobatrachidae > Pseudophryne > Pseudophryne corroboree. Next base: position 321,479,342 of record NC_086451.1, read on the forward strand.
TTTTAACAGCAGCACCTCTGAATTTTTACAGCATGCAGGACTTGGCCACCACTCCTGTATTTTTACAGCATACAGGACCAGTGTGCTTTTATTTTAATAACAGCACCCCTGAATTTTTACAGCATACAGGAGGACAGTGCCCCTGCCCCCTGTACAACACAGTGACAGCCAGGACAGCAATAACACCCATGTATAGCTGCAGCACCCCTAACAGCACATGAAAGACCAGTGACAGCCAGGACAGCACCCATAACAGCACAGGTACACCACAGTGACAAGAGCAGCACCCCTAAAGACCCCACCCGACACCTCAACCCACAGAGAGACAGAGGTCTGTCTGCCTCACTCTCCAAGTCCAGAGTGAAAATGGCAGCAATGCACGGCTCCTTTTATGAAATCCAAAACCCACAAGAATCCTACAGCGGGATGATGATATTTTACCTCGTTCTGGTTTTCAAGTCTGGTGGGAAGTCCTGTGCAGGACTCGGATCCAATGTTCATAGGGTTTCGGTTCTCTGAGAACTGAACCAACTCATCTCTAGATAAAATAGAAGTTCAAAACACGGATAGGCATGGACATATAATCAAATGCACCATTGGTCAAACTTGGATGTAATTTCCATATACAACACTGAAACACAAGAATTTAACTAGAATTGATTCTGCAAACACACCCGTGAATTGTGCAAAAGGACCAAAATGCACTTCTCAAATAGACATTCCCCTCAGCAGCGTGTTTAGAGAAGCATGCACAGATCAGTGAGCTACTGTATGTACAGTACTTCTCTGTGTAAATGTCTGTAAATAGTTTCATGGATGCTACTGTAGAAGAGGACCGTATGGCTACAAGGAGTGTAGATAATTGTGTGTAAGTGTGCAATGGTGCTCATTAAAGTTATACTCTCATAGTATGTGTGTTTTTTAATATTTATTTTACAGGGGAACTATAAGTACAGGCAGACCCTTAATGTTGTGCATGCTGGTACTTGTAGTTCTCCAGGTACCAGCATGCAGGGAGGCATGCTGGGAACTATAGACCCTCTTGCAAAAGACAATATTTTTTACCAACTCAAACAAACTTAATAGGCTATCCTCTCAGCACTCACAACCCAGTGGTGGCCGAGGAAAGCCTTGATCTTCAGCCCTGGCCTTGTATGGTGGGTGGAGGGGACCCCTTTATTGAGGGATCTCCACTACTCCTGGAAATTTCTGCCATGGCTGACTAGTTAGGGAGTTTAATACTATGGCCACAGGGACTAATAAAAACACGTCCCCTGGCTGTGGCATTACCTCCCTGGCTAGTGGAGACCTGTGTTGGTTTTAAAAATACAGGGGACCCTATGTTTCTTTTTCCAAATTCTTTTGACTCCCAGACCAGTTTAAGTGCCTAGTGCAGATTCTTACAATACAGGGGAACCCTACAAAAATTTCCCCCATTATTTTTTGAACCAGGACTGGCTTAAAAAGTCTGGGACTGGTTTTGCTTTTGGGGGAGGGGGAGAGCCAAACACAAATTCATACAGCATTGGAAAACATGGTCCTGTAAAACACAGGAAAATAGACATGTGTTACTTAGAAAACAAAACCCCACCCATGTTTAATTGATTGGACCCGTGTTAAATTCCAGACAAACATGGTTGAGACAGGATTATCAAAATTACCTCTTAGTGTTGACCTTCCTCCAACCGGCTGTGTTTGCACCCCTGAAGGAGGTGTACCTCAAGTACCTGTCCTAGAAGATGGTTCTGCTTTTGGCTCTAACTTTGGCTCAGAGAGTGTTAGAGCATAGGGCCTTGTCCTGTCAATCCACATATTTCATATTCCATGATGAAAGATCTAAACTTCACACAAAGCTGGCCTTATTACACAAGGTGGTCTACTATTTCCACATAAGTCAACCTATTGTAATTCCTGTGTTGTAGGCTGACAATAATTTTTCCCTAATGCTTGATGTGGTTCAAGCACTATGTCCATGTTGCTTGTATGGTGGCTCTGTTCAAATCAGATTCCCTGTTTGTACGATATGATTCTGCCAGATGAAATTGGCCTGCTTCCAAGCAGATTCTAGCTAGGTGGATCGGTCTGGCTATTTGTCAGGCTTATGTGGCTGGTGCTTTGTCTTGGTGCATTTCACATGCTCAGTTAGTACCTCTTGCGCTGCTCACTCTAAGCTTTGCTGTGTAGCCATTTGGTCCATGGTACAAATGTTTGTTAGGTTTTACTGTTTTGATACCTTTATGGCCTCTGATGTATGGCTTGGTCACAGGGATTTGCAGATGTCTTATTTCTCTCCCACATAGGAAGGAAGCTTTGGGATGTCCGCAGTGTAACTCCAGTGTGCCCTAGTGGATGATAAAACAGGATTATGGTACTTATCAATAAATCCCTTTCTCTGATTCTATAGGGGACACTGGATGCCCACCCTGCGCTGCACTTTACCTGTTTTTGTTCTTTGTATGTTATGACTGCATGTTGGTTGTCTACAGTATGTTTGCTGTTATGGTCCTCTGTTTTGGTCCTTGGACTGTTTTTACTATTGGTTCCTCCTTCTCCTTGTCTCATTTCGTCTGTTGTCTCTGCTTGACATCTCCACTCAGGCCTGGTTACTTTAAGTCTAGTGGGAAATAGAGTGGGAGGAGCCAACTACAATTATAAAGAATTTTAGAGTGCCAAGTTCCACTCTTCCTCCTTCTGTATACCAGTGTAACCCCAGTGTTCCTTATGGAATTGGAGAAAGAGATGTATTGGTAAGTACCAAAATCCTGTTTTTTAGTGTATCTGTGTTATGTAACTCACATTTTACTATCACATTTTACAGTAGTGTACAATGGGGGTAATTCAGACTGGACTGCTGCAGTGGCAGTGATGGCAGTCTGAATTACTTTGTGGAGCGCGCATGCGCAGCGGCCGCACTGCGCACGCGCACTCCGGGAGCCCAGTGAGATGCTATCAGCATCTCACTGGCTGCGATCGCTTCTGCCTGACTGACAAGAAGAGATGGTCATGGGGCAGGAAGGGGCGTGCCTAGCAGGGCATGGTCCAGACAATGGATGAGTGTCCAGACTGTTAGGGGGTGAGCAGCTGCCGCAACCTGGAATGTGGCAGGTAGCTCCCTGCCAGAGCACAGGAGCTGCGCAGGTAGGGAGCTACTCACCAGGTACAAAAGTATTGCCGCCGTGTGATGCTTTTGTACCTGTGTGGGGGGGGGGGCAGGGCCTGACATGCAGAGCAGACTAGCTCAATGCTGTGCGTCCCCCCGCATGTCAGTGTAAATGATTGTAGATGTGCTAAATTTAGCACATCTACGATCAACTCTGAATTACTCCCAATGTCAGGGACAATTTAACATGAAGTAATACAAAATTACAATATACACAGATGGTAAGAGTAATTTGCTAACTAATGCTTCCAAACTACAAAAAAGGAATGAACACAAGTCACTGGTGTTCATATTGTGCTCTGATACTCCCCACATACAGAAGTATATACCTGCAGCAAAAAAAACAGTTTCTATGCAAAGTCAAAATATATTCTGGGGAGTAAACATCAATGGATGATGTAAAAAGAGAAAGATGGTTGGAAAGTATAGTTAACTGTGGATAAGTAATGTAGCAAAGCAATAGAGACCAGTTTAAGTGAAGGTCATCCCCAGTTATCTTAATGGTTTTACAAGATCTTTACTGATCAATGAGAATTTCTTAGGGAAATCTTTAAACCAATACTATTCAGAAGATTAAGAATCAATTCAGTTGAATCAAATGGCCATGAAATGCCTAAAGAATGGCTGGGGGCAGAGGCAATTTGCCACCAGTAGATAAATTTATCTCTACGCACATAGAGGTCCACAGGAAAATTAGCAAAGTTTTGCTACCATAAAATATAGACATCCTTTAATGCTGTTTCCATGGAACACTCTGGATCAATGTAGTTGAAGTACCTATAATAGATTGCTATGTGGCACAGTGCAGCTGGCAACAGACATAAAGTGCAAAAGTAAACCATTACACCTGAACACTATAGTTTTGAAAGGGATACTGTATATGTAAAAAAAATAGAAGTTAATATGTAATACAGTAGTTATATTATGTGTAATATTGTTTATCAATACGGTGATGCAATATTAATCAAGTAGGGTGTTACAAAATTAATCCAATATTACCATCAAAAACATCTATTTTCACCGGCAATACGGCTATTTAGTAGAGATGAGTGGGTTCGGTTCTCAGAGAACCGAACCCTACCGTACTTCACGTCTTGAGCCCGGATCCGAGCCCGGCTCGGGTTTTCCCGCTTGACTCGGAAACCAGAACGAGGCAAAACGTCATCATCCTGTTGTCGGATTCTTATGGAGTTTGGATACCATATAAGGAGCCGCGCGTCGCCGCCATTTTCTCTCCAGTCCTGGAGAGTGTAGGGAGAGGACGTGTCTCCATCCTCAGTGTCTGTGCGAGAGGGAAAGTGGGGTGGCGATTATAGTGCTGTCTTGTGCTGCTCAGTCCAGTGTAGGGTCTTAGCTGCATCAGTCAGTCCAGTGACCAGTAACAGTGGTGGTGTCCTCTGCTGCCATATGTCCAGTGCTGCTGTATAAGTCCCTTACAGTGTTGCTGTGTTGTCCTGCAGCAGACCAGTGGTAGTGTCCTTTGCATCAGTCAGTCCAGTGACCAGTCACAGTGGTGGTGTCCTCTGCTGCCATATGTCCAGTGCTGCTGTATAATAAGTCCCTTACAGGGTTGCTGTGTTGTCCTGCATCAGACCAGTGGTAGTGTCCTGTGCATCAGTCAGTCCAGTGACCAGTCACAGTGGTGGTGTCCTCTGCTGCCATATGTCCAGTGCTGCTGTATAATAAGTCCCTTACAGTGTTGCTGTGTTGTCCTGCATCAGACCAATGGTAGTGTCCTGTGCATCAGTCAGTCCAGTGACCAGTCACAGTGGTGGTGTCCTCTGCTGCCATATGTCCAGTGCTGCTGTATAATAAGTCCCTCACAGTGTTACTGTGTTGTCCTGCATCAGACCAGTGGTAGTGTCCTGTGCATCAGTCAGTCCAGTGACCAGTCACAGTGGTGGTGTCCTCTGCTGCCATATGTCCAGTGCTGCTGTATAAGTCCTGTGTGGCGTAGGGGTATGCTCACCTATGCTGCATATTATTATAATAGCTCCAAATAAAAGGGTTATTATACAAATTAATTTTACAGGCTTTGCCTTGTGTGTGTGTGGTTTAGGAGTACGCTCTCCTGTGCCACCAATATTGTGCGTGTATTACATCTGGGCAAATTCCAGCACTTCCCAGGTTGTTCATGCCGCACACTTGTGTCGCTTAGCTTAGTCATACAGCTACCTCATTGCACCTCTTTTTCTTCTTTGCATGATGTGCTGTTCGGGGCCTAGTTTTTTTTAAATGCCATCCTGTCTGCAACTGCAGTGCCATTCCTAGTTGGGCCAGGTGTTTGTGCCGCACACTTGTGTCGCTTAGCTTATTCATACAGCCACCTTGGTGCAACCTTTTGGCCTTAAAACAATATTGTGAAGTGTTCAGAATAGACTGGAAATGAGTGGAAATGAATGTTATTGAGGTTAATAATACCGTAGGATCAAAATTACCCCCAAATTCTGTTTTTATGTTCTTTACAAAAATCATCCAGATCCAAAACCAAAACACGAAAGGGTGGTTTTGGCAAAACCAATCCAGATCCAAAACACGAGGTTGGAACCAGAACCAAAACCAAAACACACAACACGAAAAGTGCCCACATCACATCTTTATTACATAGCCTAATTATACATAGAGGTCCTGATCTCTTTTATAATTACATGGATAAGCTGTAACTTCTTTTGTTTTCAAAGACATTTGTTCATGAGAGACACAATTTGGTAAACCTGTGACCATGGTGACAATGAAATGAAGCCTGGTGAATGGAGCATGTGTATTATCTTCCACATAGCATAATTTCCAAGCCTCACATAGCTGAAAGTTATTCATGATATTCTTATTTGCAATACAGTACATCAGCCAGAAACCACACCAAACTTGTTTCCTGTATTACAGTATTTCCATTGCATAGCATTCAGTAACT